>NC_089507.1:95582062-96207062 GCF_036850995.1 Saccopteryx leptura
GAGGTATATGGATGTCCCAAGTACTATTCCTGGTCAGGGCACACAGGAGAGGAACCCATCTGCTTCTCCACCCTTCCTCCTCTTCTTTCTCTTTATCTCTCTTTTCCCCTCCCACAGCCAATGCTCCATTGGAGCAAAGTTGGCCCGGGCGCTGAGGAAGCTCTATGGCCTCTGACTCAGGCAGTTAGAATGGCTCTCATTGCAACAGAGCAATGCCCCAGTTGGGCAGAGCATTGCCCCCTTGTGGGCTTGCCTGGTGGATCCCGGTCAGGCACAGGTGGGAGTCTGTCTCTCTGCCTCCCTGTTTTCACTTCAGGAAAGGAAAAAAAAAGAAGAAAGAAAGAAAGAAAGAAAGAAAGAAAGAAAGAAAGAAAGAAAGAAAGAAAGAAAGAAAGAAAGAAAGAAAGAAAGAAAGAAAGAAAGAAAGAAAGAAAGAAAGAGAGAGAGAGAGAGAGAGAAAGAGAGAGAGAGGGAGAGAGAGAGGGAGGGAGGGAGGGAGGGAGGGAGGGAGGGAGAAAGAGGAAGAGGAAAGAAAGAAAGAAAGAAAGAAAGAAAGAAAGAAAGAAAGAAAGAAAGAAAGAAAGAAAGAAAGAAAGAAAGAAAGAAAGAAAATGACATTTTATGAGTTTCTATTTCAGATGAAAAGACAGTGAAACAATCAGCAAAATACCAAGATAAATATTTCAATATGTTGGAAGAAAGAACACCAAATAATCAGCTTAAGAAATCTGTGTAAGTCATAGGGTAGGGACTCAACAGTAAAAGACCAGGGACTCCTGTTTTAGTTTTACACCTACTTCAAATAAAGCCACAAACTTTCAAACCATGTGATAGATACTTTCTGCTAGATTTTTTTAAATTTGATTAAATTGTTCTCGACAGTTCTTGTACCACATCATGCATTATGCACATTAAAGATGGGCAGTAGGTAGGGAACTATTTGAGTGGGAAAAGAAAACAGGAAAAATATTATTTTCCTTTAAAATTGAAATTAGCTATCCAGACCATGCTAGGTTGTATGATTTTACATACCTGATAAAGAAATAAAGTTGGCAAAAATTATATTACATTTAGCGTTTAGAGTGTTAGTTCAATTATCTTTTGACTAATTCAATAGATTATCAAACCTACAGTGCTTTTATCTATTAAAATATGTTTAGTCAATAGTTAAATTTTACTTAGGAATTAAGATAGTGCTTTACTGAATTATTCTTCATTTAAGTAAACTGCATATCACTGTGGGGTTAGAATGAGACTTAACACATTTATACTCCTAGACTTTGTCACCTTTCCCATCTCCTTCTCTCTACCTCTGAGGAGAATGTTGGCTTGGTCCCCTCAGCTTCATCTTCTCTCCTAATTTTAAAAAGAGTTTCATCTTGCCAGTCCAAAGCCTCTGGTCATAGTTTCTGGGAATCTTCAGGGATTCTCTCAGAGTTCCCTGAATATCTCATGGGCCCTATTAGTAACAGGTCGCAGGGAATATAAATGTCTTGCTAGTTAACCTAGGAGGACAGAGACCAATGACCAACGACATAATCAGACCAGCTGCTTGCAGTTCTAAATACATCCATTAACTTCTCTAATATTATCTTTTGAATAAGCCAGCATGTGCTGTTAGTGGCCCATCCAAGTAGTGACTCAGATACTAATAACATTCCCTGATAAAACAGATAAGATATCAAGGCAAGTTAGGATTCCAAACCCCCCAAAAAAGATTACTAGAGTTGACCAGTAAATAATAATAGTATAAGAAATAACATTATTAAGAAAAGCTTCAGTGGTGAGATATTAGAAATCAAAACTTTAAACATATATAAAAGAGCAGATAGTGAATAACTAGAGGACATGTGTCCATTATTCAAATGTATTTATGAACAAACATGGGTAGATGTTGGTCGATGTTAAAAAGTAAAGCATGAGAGTAGAGCAAGGATCAGCAATCCACAGCCCACTGCCTGTTTCTGTAAATAAAGTTTTATTAAAACACAGACACCCTTTTATTTGCATACTATCTATGGCTATTTTCCTACCACTACAACACAGTTGAGTAGTTGCAAAGAAACTACAAGGTCTACAAAACCTAAAATATTTATTATCAGGCCTTATATAGAAAACATGTTTGGCACCCTCTATCTTAGACTTTAGGAAACCAATGACTACATTATGATTTTTTTTTTTTAAAGTCTCTGAGTTAATGCTTCATGTTTAGACCTCAATTTATTTCACAATTTAGGCTATATTTTTGTAATATCAATTTCACCATTTAGTTGAAGTGATCAATTTAAAGAGGTCTGTTCTTTTCTACAAATTTTATATAATTTTTCAAATATTATGCTAATTAGATAAAGTATACCCTTATCTACTCTTAGAAAATATTTAGGAGCAATATTTATTTGCATATGAGAATAGTTACATTTTTCAAAAAATCTGGAATACTAGAAAAGAATTTCAGAAGGAAAAAGAAAAAAAAAGGTCTTTAGTAATGTTTTGGTGTTGAGGGAAATATTCTGAAGGAAACTAAAAAATGAGTAGATATTTTCAAAGATCTCTATAGTCAAAGTTTTCTGTAAACTATCTAATCATCAGCTAATTAAGACAACCACAGTATCTTGCCTCTGTTGACTAACTGGACCTTGCCACTCCAGGACCCTGAGACCTACATTGAAATTAGGAAGCCCATTTTAATGGCAGTCTCTCTCGTCTTCAATTAACAATAGTGTGTGTGTGTGTGTGTGTGTGTGTGTGTGTGTGTGTGTGTGTAAGGCAGGAGTAACCTCTATACCTTCTTGGATCCTTAAGACCAAAATAGATGAGCAACCCAATAACGTATGTAAAATTACATATATATCTGATGCACTCTCCCTCCCAGAGCACACCTGAGCCTTTCCCTTCCTCCATCCCTTCTCCCCAGATGTGTTACCTTTGCCTTTCCCTTCCTCCATCCCTTCCCCCAGATGTGTTCCTTTGCCTTTCCCTCTCCTAAGTGCCAAAGGCCCTTCTTCTGTCTCTGTAACTTGTTTCCTGAGACTACGCAGCCCAGCTGGCTCACTTCTACTACCTCTGTAACTTTCTAAATAAAATTCTCTTATAATTGGAAAAAAAATAAAGAAAAATAAAAACTCGATCACACTGGAAAATCTTGACCCTTCCTCCAATTTTCAATTCTAATTCAGTTTCCTAACCCAGGGCTTCCTGAATAAAAAGGATGTCTATGACAGGCAGAAGAAAGAAGGGAAGAAGCTTATAATAAGATCACCTGTTAGTTCTGAAAATCTCTCTACGTCCTTCTAAAGAGAACTGGAGACATTTACACATCCTCATTTATCCCAGGGTTTTATTGACTTAGTGCTAACTGGGACTGTTGAAGATAGAGTTTCAACCTTTGTGGTGGTGTGCATTCTGAACCAGTATCTAATATATGACACTATTTTTACATAGAACTGATACATGGCTTCAGGTACCAGAGGTTAAAAATGGAAATTGTGAATCACTATCTAAATTTTTTGCTCCTCAATACTAGATGTCTTGACTCTTCCCCACCACAGAGGTGTGAGAGCAACCAGAGGGTGGTAACTAGACTTGGTATACCCTGAGACTTTTGCTGAGTGGCCTCAGACCCAGCACTGGCACTGAGTTTAAACTTGTATCGGTCTAGTGTACACCACTCACCTCTACCTGGTGACTCACTGAGAACCTACCTCATACAACTTGAATACTGCCAAAGGCTCTTCCTCACAACTGAGCCTAACAGGCAGCCAGCAGGCAAAGGCAGGCAGAGGTAGATCTTCGGGTGCCTTGGGACTTTTGCTGACCTGTCCCCGGGGCCCAGTGCTGATGTCGGTCAGCCTTGGTATGCAGGTTGGTCCTTCCTATGCACACTCAGGCCCAGCAGAGGAAGCCACAAACTATGGATCACTTTGTAATTTAAAAAATGTTGCCCAAGGCCAGTCACAGGCAGCATCTAACATTGGTCTGCACCAGAGTTCCTCCCAGAGGCCCAGAGCCAACACACCCATTGGCCAGCTTCAGACAACATCAGAGCAAGATTCAATAAGCTTTACAACTGGCATATCCAAAGGGAGATCTTGGCAGGCACAAGATCCAGCTGAGGCGAATTCTGTGTTATGTGGTCAGCACCTGCAAAGCAGCTCCCATACCATGGTCAGGATTGAGCCTCACAGTCAGCCAGCCTAAGGGTTGATCCCATGCATGAATGATTAAATAGCAATCAAGACTCAATTACAGGCCCTGGCCGGTTGGCTCAGTGGTAGAGCATCAACCTGGCGTGCAGGAGTCCCAGGTTCGATTCCCAGCCAGTGCACACAGAAGTGCCCATCTGCTTCTCCACCCCTCAGCCTCTCCTTCCTCTCTGTCTCTCTCTTCCCCTCCTGCAGCCAAGGTTCCATTGGAGCAAAGATGGCCCGGGCACTGGGGATGGCTCCATGGCCTCTGCCTCTGGTGCTAGACTGGCTCTGGTCGCGACAGAGCGACGCCCCGGATGGGCAGAGCATCGCCCCCTGGTGGGCATGCCAGGTGGATCCCAGTCGGGCACATGCGGGAGTCTGTCTGACTGCCTCCCCGTTTCCAGCTTCGGAAGAATGCAAAAAAAAAAAAAAAAAGACTCAATTACAACAGGAGGGCCCACAGTAACTCACACAAGGAATATTCCTGAAGCACCCAACCCAGGTAATCAAGAAGACTGCCCTGTGGACTCCACAAGAGACTTATTACATAAAGCCACCTTGCTCTCTCCTCTAATGCTAATCTCAGGAACCGAGAGAGCAAGCTCCAGGTCTGCCCCATTTTATAGTGTAGAAATCAAAACCTTTAATCCAATATACAAACAAGAAAGTTTCTGATACAAAGTCACTTATCTGAGGCATAATGGGATTCCTCATAAGAGTGCACCACCCCACATCATGCAATCAGTCAAGGGTGTGAGGAAAAGCTTAGTCTTAAAACTAAGCCTTAGGCTATAAGGACCCTGCCTGCTTACAGCCAGTCCTCCACACCCAATGCAAACTATAAGCGAGCAAACCTATATATCATATTTACAAACTTATTTGACCAACAACATATTTCTAGAGAATTGATTTTCTGCATACTACACCTAAAACAGCACATCACAATAGTGAACAGGGAAATTCAGCACCCTTCTATTAAGCCACGTATTAAAGAGTTTTGCAAAAATGAAAAAACAATACCACTTTTCTCCTTTTTGGTTATTTTTCATTAAAAATATGTTCTATATGTTGGCCTACCCAGTGGTGGTGCCCTGGTGTTGGGCAGATAAAATGTATTATGCTCACTTTGTAAAAGATAACGTTACCCACGTGGAGGCCATTGCCCAGGTGATATTAATGTGTGTTGGGGGCAGGCAGGATCCTTGTAGCCTGGGGCTTGGTTTTGGGATTAAGCCTTTCCTACCCTTTTTGATGTGGGGCAGTACAATCCAATCATGCCTCAGAGAAGTGACTTTGTATTAGAGACTTCCCTATTTTGTATATTGGAATAAAGGTTTGGATTTCTATACTATAAAATAGGGGCAGAACGGGGGCTTGCCCTCTCTTGGCTCTTGGTTCCTGAGATTATCATTAGAGGAGAGAGCATAGCAGAGAGCAGAGAAAGGCCACGTGGAGGAGGCCAGGAGAAGCAGCCAAGATGGCGGAGTGCTGAGTGAGATGCCAGTTTGTGTAGAGTTTGTATCTGGGATAAGGAAGGAGATGGGGAACTGAGGAGAATAAGGCTGGTGAGCTAGAAACCTTTAATTCTAGGAAACTCGGATAAGTCAGTAGCTTTGTGAGCACTGAATGTGAGTGGGTTTTGGAGCCCAGTGTGTATTTTTACTTGCCCGCCGGGTGCAAGCTAGAATTAAAGACTATGGCCCATCAGTTTTTGGCTCCGTTGTTTCTTTACCGACTGTCCAAATCCAATGTGAACCTGCATGGGCCAGAAGGCTGCTGTGATAGCGGCCCTGGCCCTGGCTGCTGGCTTTACACCTGGATAGATCGTTGACCCAGAGTACCGAGCTCACCAGTTGGAGCAGGAGGTGTCCAACTCTATTCCCAGTCAAAGCAGTATGAGAAGCCATCAGAGAACGCACAATTAAAGTGGAGCAACAAGTTGATGCTTCTCTCTCTCTCATTCCCTTCCTTTCTCTCTCTCTCTCTCTCTCTCTCAAAAACATATATATATGTTCTATATGTTAACGTGTAATAAAATTATTTTTAATGAAGTAACAAACATGTCAAAATTATCTTCAGTTTAATTTCTAATGTGGTAAATAACAATCACTATACCACATTGTTGGGCAGATAAAATGTATTATGCTCATTTTGTTTAAAATGGTGCTGCCCACGTGAGGCCGTCGCCCAGGTGATATTAATGTGTGTTGAGAATCCTTGTAGCCTGGGGCTTGGTTTTGGGATTAAGCCTTTCCCACCCTTTTTTGATGTGGGGTGGTACAATCCAGTCATGCCTCAGAGAAGTGACTTTGTATTAGAGACTTCCCTATTTTGTATATTGGATTAGAGGTTGTGAAGCTACAATATAAAGTGGGGGCGGAACAGGAGCTTGCCCTCTTGGTTCCTGAGATTATCATTAGAAGAGAGAGCAGAGGAGAGCAGAGAAAGGCCACGTGGAGGAGGCCAGGAGAAGCAGCCAAGATGGTGGAGTGCTGAGTGAGATGCCAGTTTGTGTAGAGTTTGTATTTGGGATAAGGAAGGAGATGGGGAACAGAGGTGAATAAGTCTGGTGAGCTAGAAACCTTTGATTCTAGGAAACTCGGATAAGTCAGTAGCTTTGTGAGCACTGAATGTGACTGGGTTTTGGAGCCTGTTGGGCAGATAAAATGTATTATGCTCACTTTGTTAAAGATGCCATTGCCCAGGTGATATTAATGTGTGTTGGGGTGGGCTAAAGGCAGGCAGAATCCTTGTAGCCTGGGGCTTGGTTTTGGGATTAAGCCTTTCCTACCCTTTTTGATGTGGGGTGGTACAATCCAATCATGCCTCAGAAAGTGACTTTGTATTAGAGACTTTCCTATTTTGTATATTGGATTAAGGGTTTGGATTTCTACACTATAAAATAGGGACGGAGCGGGAGTTTGTGCTCTGGGTTCCTGAGGTTAGCATGAGAGAGCAGAGAGAGTAGAGCCAGCAGCAGGAGGAGGCCACGTGGAGGAGGCCAGGAAAAGCAGCCAAGATGGCGGAGTGCTGAGTGAGATGCCAGTTTGTACAGAGTTTGTATCTGGGATAAGGAAGGAGATGGGGAACTGAGGAGAATAAGTCTGGTGAGCTAGAAACCTTTGATTCTAGGAAACTCGGATAAATCAGTAGCTTTGTGAGCACTGAATGTGATTGGGTTTTGGAGCCCAGTGTGTATTTTTACTTGCCCGCCGGGTGCAAGCTAGGATTAAAGATGAAGACCCATCAGTTCTTGGCTCTGTTGTTTCTTTACCGAGTGTCCGAATCCAATGCGAACTTGCATGGGACTGGCGGCGGCTGTGATAGTAGCCCTGGCCTTGGCTATGGGCTCTACAGAGCCCAGTGTGTATTTTTACTTGCCCACCGGGTGCAAGCTAGAATTAAAGACTATGGCCCATCAGTTTTTGGCTCCGCTGTTTCTTTACCGACTGTCTGAATCCAATGCGAACCTGCATGGGCTGGGCTGCCGTGTTGGTGGCCCTGGCCGTGGCTCCTGGCTTTACACACATGTAAAAAGAAAATGTTCTCTGGGAACATCAATGCTTTTTAAAAGTAAACAGAGACTCTGAGATGAAAAGTCTATCTTAGATCCCCAAAAATAAAAGTCCAGGCCCAGACGGTTATACTAGTGAATTCTATCAAACATTCAAAGAAGACTTGGTTCCTATTCTACTCAAAGTCTTCCAAAAAATTGAAGAAGAAGCAATACTTCCAAACACATTTTATGAGGCCAACATAACCCTCATACCAAAACCAGGCAAGGATGGCACAAAGAAAGAAAACTACAGACCAATATCTCTAATGAATACAGATGCTAAAATACTAAACAAAATACTGGCAAACCGAATACAACAACATATTAAAAAAATAATACATCATGATCAAGTGGGATTCATCCCAGAATCTCAAGGATGGTTCAACATACGCAAAACGGTTAATGTAATACACCATATCAACAAAACAAAGAACAAAAACCACATGATCTTATCAATAGACGCAGAAAAGGCTTTCGATAAAATACAACACAATTTTATGTTTAAGACTCTCAACAAAATGGGTATAGAAGGAAAATATCTCAACATGATAAAGGCCATATATGATAAACCATCAGCCAACATCATATTAAATGGCGTAAAACTGAGGACTTTCCACCTTAAATCAGGAACAAGACAAGGTTGTCCACTCTCTCCACTCTTATTTAACGTGGTGCTAGAAGTTCTGGCCAGAGCAATCAGACAAGACAAAGAAATAAAAGGCATCCACATCGGAAAAGAAGAAGTAAAGGTATCACTTTTTGCTGATGATATGATCCTATACATCGAAAACCCAAAGGACTCCACAAAAAGATTACTCGAAACAATAAACCAATACAGTAAGGTCGCAGGATACAAAATCAACATACAAAAGTCCATAGCCTTTCTATATGCCAACAATGAAATATTAGAAAACGAACTCAAAAAAATAATCCCCTTCACGATTGCAACAAAAAAAATAAAATACCTAGGAATAAACATAACAAAGAATGTAAAGGACCTATATAATGAAAACTACAAGGCATTGCTAAGAGAAATAGAAAAAGACACAATGAGATGGAAAAATATTCCTTGTTCCTGGATAGGAAGAATAAATATAATTAAAATGGCCATATTACCCAAAGTAATATATAAATTTAATGCAATTCCCATCAAAATTCCTATGACATTTTTTAAAGAAATGGAACAAAAAATCATAAGATTTATATGGAACTATAAAAAACCCCGAATAGCTAAAGCAATCCTAAGGAAAAAGAATGAAGCTGGGGGCATTACAATACCTGACTTTAAACTATATTATAGAGCCACAATAATCAAAACTGTATGGTATTGGCAGAAAAACAGACACTCAGACCAATGGAACAGAATAGAAAGCCCAGAAATAAAACCACATATATATGGTCAAATAATCTTTGATAAGGGGGCCAACAACACAAAATGGAGAAAAGAAAGCCTCTTCAACAAATGGTGTTGGGAAAACTGGAAAGCCACATGCAAAAGAATGAAACTCGACTACAGCCTGTCCCCATGTACTAAAATTAATTCAAAATGGATCAAAGACCTAAATATAAGATCTGAAACAATAAAGTACATAGAAGAAGACATAGGTACTCAACTCATGGACCTGGGTTTTAAAGAACATTTTATGAACTTGACTCCAATGGCAAGAGAAGTGAAGGCAAAGATAAATGAATGGGACTACATCAGAATAAAAAGTTTTTGCTCAGCAAGAGAAACTGATATCAAAATAAACAGACAGCCAACTAAATGGGAACTGATATTTTCAAACAATAGCTCAGATAAGGGCCTAATATCCAAAATTTACAAAGAACTCATAAAACTCAACAACAAACAAACAAACAATCCAATAAAAAAATGGGAAGAAGACATGAACAGACACTTCTCCCAGGAAGAAATACAAATGGCCAACAGATATATGAAAAGATGCTCAGCTTCATTAGTTATTAGAGAAATGCAAATCAAAACTACAATGAGATACCACCTCACCCCTGTTAGATTAGCTATTATCAACAAGACGGGCAATAGCAAATGTTGGAGAGGCTGTGGAGAAAAAGGAACCCTCATACACTGTTGGTGGGACTGTAAAGTAGTACAACCATTATGGAGGAAAGTATGGTGGTTCCTCAAAAAACTGCAAATAGAACTACCTTATGACCCAGCAATCCCTCTACTGGGTATATACCCCAAAACCTCAGAATCATTGATACGTAAAGACACATGTAGCCCCATGTTCATTGCAGCACTGTTCACAGTGGCCAAGACATGGAAACAACCAAAAAGCCCTTCAATAGAAGACTGGATAAAGAAGATGTGGCACATATACACTATGGAATACTACTCAGCCATAAGAAACGATGACATCAGATCATTTACAGCAAAATGGTGGGATCTTGATAACATTATACGGAGTGAAATAAGTAAATCAGAAAAAAACAAGAACTACATGATTCCATACATTGGTGGAACATAAAAACGAGACTAAGAGACATGGACAAGAGAGTGGTGGTTACCAGGGGTGGGGGGAGGGAGGACGCAGGAGGGAGGGAGGGAGAGTTAGGGGGAGGGGGAGGGGCACAGAGAAAACTAGACAGAGGATGACGGAGGACAATCTGACTCTGGGTGAGGGGTATGCAACATAATTTAATGACAAAATAACCTAGACATATTTTATTTGAATATATGTACCCTGAATTATTAATGTCATCCCATTAACATCAATAAAAATTTATTTAAAAAAAAAAAAAAAAAAAAAAAAAAAGTCTATCTTAGAGACTCTCTTCCTCTTCCCCTTTCCCCAACCCATACCCCTCCCTCTTCTTCCCTCTTCTCCTCCTCTTCCCCCTCCTCCTTCTCCTTCTCCTTCACCACAATTAAATGCTGTCTGATCATTTCTAAAAGTCCCTGGCTGACAAGATTAAGGATTATAAGATAACTGTAATTCTTATATAAATCAAACTGTGACTTCAAGAAGCTAACAATCTCATTTATTTTATAAGATTATTTTACAATTACTGCTTTGTCAAAACTAATTAATTTTCATTTAAAACTATTGAGAGTATCTTATAATTAGTTTCTTGGAATTTATTTCCTTGAAAGCTATCTTTTTCTCAGTGTATTATGGTAAATCTGTACTCTATTCATTTAGGCTTCACAAATACTTGTGGAGTGTTATCAGGGCCCACTTAATCTTCACTTAACTGAACACATTTAGCTGCCTCAATCTCTCCTAACAAATCAATTTTTTAGTTATCTTTATCACTGTTCTTATTTCTGGATGTCCACCAATGTTTCTTTTCTAAGGGTTCACAAAACAGCAGATTGAATTACATGTACAACCTCTCCACCACCCAGGGATGGGAGTAATATGTTCCCTGCTCTCCTCATGCAAAACCCAGAATAGTTCTAGATCTCTCAGACATTACTGCCAGACCTTATCTACTTTTATTGCCCTGAGTCGTGTTGAGATTTCATTGGCTTCCAGACTGTTCTTTCCTTCTGACTTTCTGAAATGCAGATCAACTTCCCACATTTCAAGTAAAGTAACTATAAAAATTATCTTATTGACAATCTCAATTCTATAAGATTATAAGAGAGCTGTAATGGAAAGAATTTAATATAAACAATAATAGTACTCAACACAATACAGTTATACCTACTTTTATTGTACTTTATAAATGTTGCATTATTTTACAAATTGAAGGCAAGAAACCCCACCAGCAAAAAGATTACAACTTGCTTTATTGTGATACTTTATTATGGTGATCTGGAACTGAACCTATAGTGTGTATAATATATGCCTGTTATTTTATGGGTATGTCTAGATATAGGCTTAAGAATTGTGAAAGATAATTATTTTAGTCACATAGATTTAGCCATCAAAAAATAACATACTAGCGTGCGGAGGACCTGGGTTCGATTCCCGGCCAGGGCACACAGGAGAAGCGCCCATTTGCTTCTCCACCCCTCCGCCGTGCTTTCCTCTCTGTCTCTCTCTTCCCCTCCCGCAGCCAAGGCTCCATTGGAGCAAAGATGGCCCGGGTGCTGGGGATGGCTCTGTGGCCTCTGCCCCAGGCGCTAGAGTGGCTCTGGTCGCAACATGGCGACCCCCAGGATGGGCAGAGCATCCCCCCCTGGTGGGCAGAGCGTGGCCCCTGGTGGGCGTGCCGGTGGATCCCGGTCGGGCGCATGCGGGAGTCTGTCTGACTGTCTCTCCCTGTTTCCAGCTTCAGAAAAATGCAAATAAATAAATAAATAAATAAATAAATAAATAAAAATAACATATAATTTGGTTCAAATACCTGATCTTCCTTATATTTGGGGTATATCAGTCTTTCCAGGATTTTATTATTTTCCTTTATTATTTATTGCTACTGTTGCCTTAGCAAATCAGGGGAAAACATATATTAAATATATTATTAAAGGAAAAAAATAACATAATTTGTGTGAATATTTTTCTTAAACATAGTATGGAGTGAGAATGTATCTTTATATACTTATCACTTTTCCATCTGCTAGTCAGTGATATTTAAAAATTTTTAGCCTCTGGGAAAAACAACTATTAAGCAAAAATAAGCCAGATATAACCCAAATCAAAAACTACTGGACACTTAATGAAATAAGGTATGCATTTATAGACCTTTTCTGATGACACCATTAAAGAAAATCATACAGGAGAAAATTTAGTGTAAGTATAACTAGTATTCCCCTAAATATATATATTAGGGGAATTCTTTCCATTACAGCTCTCTTATAATCTTATAGAATTGAGATTGTCAATAAGATAATTTTTACAGTTACTTTACTTGAAATGTGGGAAGTTGATCTGCAGTTCAGAAAGTCAGAAGGAAATATATATATATATTTTTTTTTTCTTTTTTTTTTTTTTTTTTTTTTTTTTTTTTTTCCCTGAAGTTGGAAACGAGGAGGAGGCAGTCAGACAGACTCCCGCATGCGCCCAACCGGGATCCACCAGACACGCCCACCAGAGGGCGATGCTCTGCCCATCTGGGGCGTCGCTCTGTTGCAACCAGAGCCATTCTAGCTCCTGAGGCAGAGGCCACAGAGCCATCCTCAGCACCTGGGCCAACTTGCTCTAATGGAGCCTTGGCTGCAGGAGGGGAAGAGAAAGATAGAGAGGAAAGAGAGGGGGAGGGGGAGAGAAGCAGATGGGCGCTTCTCCTGTGTGCCCTGGCCGGGAATCAAACCCAGGACTCCTGCACGCCAGGCCGATGCTCTACCACTGAGCCAACCAGCCAGGGCTCCCCTAAATATTTTTGAATCGCAGTTTTTAAGATTTTATTTTTTTATTTTAAAGAAGAGTGAGAGAGAAGTGGGGAAGGAGCAGAAAGCATCAACTCCCATATGTCCCAGGGTTTCAAACCAGAGACCTCAGCGTTCTAGATTGACACTTTATTCACTTCACCACCACAAGTCAGGCAAGGTGAATTTTTAAATGGTTATCTGAGAAAAAGTAAACGGGTAATTAGAATGGAGAGATTACAAAGAAACATTGTATTTTATGTTGATATTCTCCTCAACAAAGAGAACTTGCTCCAACTACATTTGGTATTTATTTCTGTTGTCCATCAGTCAGTCAAATGCACTGGGCTCTCATTACAATCTATGTACTATTCTGTAAAAAATAAAGTTAGTTTCAAAAAGCTAGTGTTTATATATGTATTCTGTAAAGTTAATGTTAAAAATCAGAAGCTAAAGAAAATAGAATTTCTATGTATTCTAAATTCCTTTTATAGGAATTAGAACACTTAAGAAGATTAAAGAGATTCTGGTTTCAAATATTCAGTATTCATATTGAAAATCCCCAGAAATTACACTTTTATTTTTAAACGACTACCTTTACAAAGTTGTAAAAATATATATTTTTTAAAAATGATGGCTGTCACTTAGGGAAGATTATTAATCTTTAACTTTTCTGTCTGTAGAAAAAATAAATCTTTCTCACCTTGGTTTTGTGTCTCAATAAGAATGGAAAACTTTTCAAACAAGCATAAGTTAGTTCATCCTTAACTTTTATTTGTGTGTGCATGTGTGACTTGAAATAGCAAAAAGTTTAATTTTTAGATTATCTTTTATTTTTCAATTGCAGTTGACAAACAATATTTATTAGTTTCAGGTGTACACCCCAGTGATTAGACATTATATAACTTACTAGTGATCATCCTGATAAATTTCTTGCCCATCTAACACCACACATAGTTATTAGAATATTATTGACTATATTCTCTATGCTATACTTTAAATACCCATGACTATTTTGCAACTAATTTATACTTTTATTTTTTAATTGATTTTTAGAGAGAGAGAGAGAGAAAGAAGAGAAGCAGAAAGCATCAACTCTTAGTAGTTGCTTCCTCTATGTGCCTTGACCAGGCAAGCCCAGGATTTCAAACCACAACCTACCTCAGCATTCCAGGTCAAAGCTTTATCCACTGTACCACCACAAATCAGGTCAATTTGTACTTTTTAATCTTTTTACCTTTTTTACCTATTTTCCCAACCCCCCTCCCATTTGGCAACCTTCAAAATGTTCTCTGTATCCATGAGTCTGTTTCTGTCCTGCTTGTTCCTTTATTTTGAGCTTTAGATTCAATTGTTGATAAATATGTATTTATTGCCATTTTATTGTTTGTTTTTTATCTTTTTCTTCTTTTTCTTCTTCTTCTTCTTCTTCTTCTTCTTCTTCTTCTTCTTCTTCTTCTTCTTCTTCTTCTTCTTTCTTCTTCTTTCTTCTTCTTCTTCTACTTGAAGAAGACCTTCTAACATTTCATGTAATACTAGTTTGATGGTGATGAACTCAGCTTTTTCTTGTCTGGGAAGCTCTTTATATGTCTTTGCTGGATAGAGTGATCTTGGCTGTAGGTCCTTGCTTTTCATCATTTTGAATATTCTCTGCCAGTCCCTTCTAGCCTGCAAAATTTATGTTGACAAATCAGCTGATGGTCTATGGTAGCTCCCTTGTAGGTAACTAACTACTTTTTCTCTTGCTACTCTAAAGATTTTCTCTTTGTCTTTAACTTTTTGCATTTTAATTATGATGTGTCTTGGTGTGGGCCTCTTTGGGTACATCTTGTTTGGGACTTTGAATTTCCTGGACTTGTATGTTTATTTTCTTCACCAGGTTAGGGAAGTTGTCTGTCATTATTTTTTCAAATAGGTTTGCAATTTCTTGTTCTCTCTCTTGTCTTTCCGGCACCCCATGATGTGAATGTTGGTAAGCTTGAAGTTGTCCCAGAGGCTCTTTATATGGTCTTCTTCTTCTTTTTTATTCTTTTTTTTTTCTTTTTGCTGTTCTGATTGGGTGTTTTTTGCTTCCTTATATTCTAAATCATTGATTTGATTCTTGACTTTACTGCTGATTCCTTGTAAATTATTCTTCATTCAGCTAATGTAGTCTTCATTTCTGACTGGTTCTTTTTTATGGTTTCTATTTCCTTTTCCATGCTGTTGTTCTCACTCAGTTCCTTGAGCATCCTTAGAACCATTGTTTTGAACTCTGTATCTAGTAGTTTGCTTGCCTCCATTTTGCTTCATTCTTTTTCTGGAGATTTCTCCTATTCTTTAATCTGGGACATGTTTCTTTGTCTCCACATTTTGTTTGCTTCCCTAATTTTGTTTCTATACATTACAAAGAGCTGTATGTCCTCTGGACTTGGTAGTATATATCCTTTAGAGCCCAGTGGCACAGCCTCTCCAGTCACACGAGCTGGGCACTACAGGCGTGCCCCATGTGGGTTGTGTGCACTGTCTGTTGTTGTTGTTGTTGTTGTTGTGCCTTGATTCTTATTGGCATCCTTGGGAGGGATTGACCCTCGGGCCAATCAGCTGTGGGGACCAGTTGCAACAACAGCAGAGGATTTGCTGTGCAGGAGTTGACCAATTCTCAATGTGGCTTCTTTAAATCTCTAGTTGTAGAAAATTCTTTCAGCTTGGTTTCAGGTGGCTCTGAATTATGGTTGTTTGTAGTTTAGTTGTAATTTTGATGTGGTTGTGGGAGAATTCAAATATCATGTTCACTTATGCTACCATCTTGACTGGAAGTCCTAGCTCCCTTTAACTTTTAATATAAAAATAATACTACAAAACTATAATGTTTTGCTAAGTCAAACAAATTAAAGATTTTGTGGTTTATTGTAAAAATTCCATTTAGAAAATTCATAGAGTAAAAGAATTTGTTTCTTCACAAGAGCTGATGCTATAGTTTCAAACCTCTAATGATGTTTTAAACATAACAATCAAAAATGATCTCATTATCTTTACAAAATATTTCCATCATTTCTCCTCCTCCAAATAAATATTTTTTAATGTAGTTAATTCACAAAGTTTTCCTAGCAATTTTTTGTTTGGTCAGGATCTGAGTCCTATTGTCAAATCCCTAAAATTCAACAGATATTTAATGAGAGTTTCAAGTGTGCAAAGCTCTGGGTTTAGCTCTATTAAATCCCTGAATCCTACTGTAAAATCTTGTTTTGTCTGCATCAGTGATTCCATTTTAGAGGGTAAATAACTACAATAACCTTCTAACTGGTTTTTATACTTCAATATATCTCTCCTTTAATGCCACTTGAAAATTACAGTCAGATGAATTGTAAAATAGAAATTTAATAACTCAGCTGTAAAATGCACAAAATGCTCCACTTTTCTAAAGTTCACATATTGTTGTTAGCTGTGAAACTCTCAAACAAAATATTTAGAAAGCCCAGTACACCAAAGAGATGAAGGCAAAGATACTGGAGTTAAGGCAGGAAAGGGGGAGCAAAGACCACAGGTTCAAAGGGCAATGTTTAGACTTCTTGTCTTACATCAAACGAATTTCACAAAATAACCTGTGTTCTTTAAACACTGTCTTCCTCACGCTATCTCCTAAAAATTCTGGATCATGCAGACATTTTGATCATTTTTTCTCAAATACACTCTAAACGATGCTGCCTCTGTCACCTTTGTTTATTTATGTTATATATCCTACCTGAAATACACAGTCCTCCACCACTTAGACCGCATAAGCAATTTATAACCATTAGTCATCAAAGCTTAGTAAAAGTTTGCCTGCTTTCACACCTTCCTTAGTACCATTAGAAGTAGTGAAAATTTCCTTCTATGTTTATCGTATTTCTTGTCATTTACATATGAGGTAATTATGTTAAGGTAGCTTTTATGCAGTTTACAGTGTTTTTCTTAAGATTTCATAAATTTATATATATTCTCCCAGTTACATGACTTTTAGACAAACATTCTTATAGTCCAGATTTCCTGTTTGAAGCTCTGTCAATCATCACCAGTCTCAATGTTTTAGGCTTTCAATTGTCTATTGGTATGGAGCAATTTACCACAAATTTAGCAGCTTAAAACAATACACATTTATTATTTCACAGTTTCTGTGGGTCAATTTAGCTCAGTCCTCTACTTAGGGTCTCACAAGGCTGCTATAAAGGCATTGACCATGGCTGTGGTCTCATCTGAAGTTTGACTGAGGAAGACTCTGCTTCCAAGCCCATATAATTGTTTGCAGTTGTTGAACCAAAGGCTCTGTTTCTTTTTTTTTTTTTTTTTTTTTTTTAATGGTGCGATATCAATAAATCAGGATACATATATTCAAAGATAACATGTCCAGGTTATCTTGTCATTCAATTATGTTGCATACCCATCACCCAAAGTCAGATTGTCCTCTGTCACCTTCTATCTAGTTTTCTTTGTGCCCCTCCCCCTCCCCCTTTCCCTCTCCCTCTCCCCCCTCCCCCCATAACCACCACACTCTCATCAATGTCTCTTAGTCTCACTTTTATATCCCACCTACGTATGGAATAATGCAGTTCCTGGTTTTTTCTGATTTACTTATTTCACTTCGTATAATGTTATCAAGATCCCACCATTTTGCTGTAAATGATCGGATGTCATCATTTCTTATGGCTGAGTAGTATTCCATAGTGTATATGTGCCACATCTTCTTTATCCAGTCGTCTATTGAAGGGCTTTTTGGTTGTTTCCATGTCCTGGCCACTGTGAACAATGCTGCAATGAACATGGGGCTGCATGTGTCTTTACGTATCAATGTTTCTGAGTTTTTGGAGTATATACCCAGTAGAGGGATTGCTGGGTCATAAGGTAGTTCTATTTTCAGTTTTTTGAGGAACCACCATACTTTCTTCCATAATGGTTGTACTACTTTACATTCCCACCAACAGTGGATGAGGGTTCCTTTTTCTCCACAGCCTCTCCAACATTTGCTATATTACCTGTCTTGTTAATAATAGCTAATCTAACAGGTGTGAGGTGGTATCTCATTGCAGTTTTGATTTGCATTTCTCTAATAACTAACGAAGATGAGCATCTTTTCATATATCTGTTGGCCATTTGTATTTCTTCCTGGGAGAAGTGTCTGTTCATGTCCTCTTCCCATTTTTTTATTGGATTGTTTGTTTGTTTGTTGTTGAGTTTTATGAGTTCTTTGTATATTTTGGATATTAGGCCCTTATCTGAGCTGTTGTTTGAAAATATCATTTCCCATTTAGTTGGCTGTCTGTTTATTTTGTTATCAGTTTCTCTTGCTGAGCAAAACTTCTTAGTCTGATGTAGTCCCATTCATTAATTTTTGCCTTCACTTCTCTTGCCTTTGGAGTCAAATTCATAAAATGCTCTTTAAAACCCAGGTCCATGAGTTTAGTACCTATGTCTTCTTCTATGCACTTAATTGTTTCAGGTCTAAGGCTCTGTTTCTTGATGGCTCTCAGCCAGAGGCCACACTGGCTTGCTGTCATATGACCTCTATATAAAAAACTCATAACATGGCAGTTTGCTTCATCAAAGTCAGCAAGAGAGAGTCTCCTTGCCAGACAAGCATTATAATCTCATGTAATATAATCACATACACATAATCATGTACATCCTGTCACCTTTGCCATAGTCAACATGGCTAGAAGCAAGTCACAGGTACTGCCTACACTCAAAGAGGCAGGAGGGGTTACACAAAAGCATGTATGCCAGGAAACAGAAACCATGGGAGCCACAAGTCTGCCTGACAATCTGCTAAAATTATTATATCAGTGAAAAAATGCTTAGATTATATGAAGTCAAGAAGGTTTCCAAGTGGGTTCCAGACATCTGAAGAATCTGCACACACACTAATAAAAGCTATATTCAGGTTATAATACACTAAGTATATAGTTTATCAGAGTAATGTCAGGGCATGGAAGGAAATTTTCTTAGTATCTATATCAAAAACTTAGCCAAAATTAGAAGAGCTAATATGACTGTTCTTTTCAAAAAACTTTTTCAGCAAACAGGTTAAGGAAATGATCTAAACCTTTGGAAATGGTGGAATTTAATGAATGTTATTTACCAACACAACTAAGTTTGAAAAAGACTAAGAGCACTTTGGAAAAGCTACACTAATGTGAGGTCACCAAATATACTCAGATATATTTCTAAAAATGAATTTTAATGACTTAGATTGTTTTCTTATATTTATTAATATAATTTTATATTCTTTGTCTCTACAAAAAATGTCTTTAAGTTTATGTCAAAGGACTCCATAAACATTTTCTAGAAATAAATCTATGCAAAGATTATATCAAGAAAAGTCATAGAAATGCATCTGTGCCTGTTCTTTTTCAAGTGTCTAGAACAGCACTCATTGCATCACTCAATAAATACTAGCTAAATGAATAAACAAAAAATTAAAACTGGGAATGATTTTAAAGGTCAGGTAATCCTCCCATGCTTTCCTAACCTTGATTTTTTTCCCCTTATATTTGTAGAGCACCTTAGAGTTGACAAACTTTATTCAGGTATATTATTTTATTTCATCTTTGACAAAATGCTGTAATTTTTTTCTTTAGAGTGACAGTATTAGTAGCCTTCACTGAACAGATGAAAAAACAGACTTGAAAAAGTAAAGTTATATGTCCCAGATATCATGAGCAGAAATGGAGTCACTAGGTAGTTTGTTCCATTCATTGCACTTTTATGTGCTTGGCATCATTTTAAGTACCAATATGATATAGATCACCTATACCCACTTCATGTCAGCCTGAATCCTCTTCTCCTGGATTATAAAATTGCCCCTTTGCAAGTAAAAGAAAGGTAGGCCAAGAAACCTTGAGCAACATCAAAGCCACCAATTTTCTGGAAAACTGTGAGTGTACCATGGTTGCTCTGTGTCAGGCCACTCTGTGTTGGCAAGAGTGCCTGCCTTCCATTATACAGATTCCGATAAAGACCTCACTATGGTAGTTCACATTGTCTCAGGTTGTAATTAGTACATTGTCAATCTAAAGAAGAAAGGCTATAATTGTTTATTAAGCACAGTTTATGTCAAGACCTTAAACTTACAGCAAGAATAAAGAAATAGCTATAGTATTTTCACAGTGACTGCAAAATAGTAGACAATGAATGTTATCTTAATTAATTAGTTAAATAATTGTCAACTTTGTTAATATAGTATTTTCAAAGTCTGCTTTTACTAATACTATTCTTCTTTCCTCCTTATCAAAAATTTAGGTGGGCTTCTTAGGAACACAGGTCAAAGTTAAAAAAAAACACAACTTTTTTTTAAAAATATGTGGCAGTAGTATGAAACTAAAAAGAACAAATGTAAATCAGATGTCAGCTCTCTGTATGTTCCCAAGTTCTCATAACTGTTAGATCAACCTGCTTCTTACTTTAAATGTTTCCTCCAGTTGGGATAGGAATTCAGAGTCCATCCTTCTATTTCTCTAGGGTTTCAAGCTGAGGGGATGAATTATGTTGATTCTAATTGCCTCTGATTCTGTTACTGCTTTGTCATAGTTCTCTAACTTTAATACATGTAACTTTTCTCTATTTTGTTGCCCTTTTGAGAACTACATTGATCCAAATCTTAGAGTACCAAAAAAAAATTAATACAAGGAAGCCCTGGCCAGTTGGTTCAGTAGATAGAGCTTTACCCTGGTGTGTAGACATCCCAGGTTCAAACCCCGATCAGGGCACACATGAAAAGCTACTATCTGCTTCTCTTCCATGCCCTCTCTCCCTTCTCTCTCTCTTCCCATCTCACAGCCAGTGGCTCTATTGGTTAGTTGGCCCTGGGTGCTGAGGATAGCTAGTTTAGTTCGAGCGTCAGCCTTAGACACTGAGCTCAGCTGATTCCAGCATCAGCTTCAGACGGGGGGTCGGGGTGCCAGGTTGATGCCAGTGGGGGCACATGCAGAAGTCTGTCTATCTCCCCTCCTCTCACTTAAAAAAAGAAATACTGTAAATTCAAACAAGGCTTTACTGAAGTTTTAGGACAAAAGAGCACAGCATAGCAGTGTCAAGAACTAAACATGTATCTACCCTTAAATATCTATTATTTGGGGTATTGTTGAGCTTTATAAAAAAACTATCATTTAATATGTAGTCTTCTGAAGTTTGCCTTTCTTTGTCATGTTTCTAAAATGTAGCCATACAGTTACAGGTTTAACAATAATGCGAATATTATGGGTCCCCTGCTGGAGTTCTCCTGCTGTGAGTTCCCAAGTGTTTGTTTCATTATTATGCTTCAAAAATTAAAAATCACTCCTATTCTTTCATATATAATAAATTACATTTTAACTAAATATTAGCCACTTCAATTCTGATGGCAATTAACACCTCCAGAAACCTCTCTTGATCATTCATTCTACAGAGCTCATTTGAAGACCACTTGACTCCAGCTCCCTTTCTTTCTCCTCCTCTCAACTGCTTTATTCTAATTGCAGCTCTTAATCCTTGGATTCCTGTTACTGACTCTTCTAAAAATGTGTTATTCAACATGGATTTGTAATAAATAACTCCAACCCCCAATATCATAGTGGCTTAATACAATATTCTTGGTCACAAAAAAACCAGAGTTGAAGTTCTTAGCCAGATGATCTCCTGGGAAGCTCTTCCAAGTGTAACTCAGAGTTCAGGCTCTTTCTATTGTGTGTTCCTTCATCTCAAATTTCTTCCCTTCCTGCTGTGTGGTTGAAGGGAAAGCGAAAGAAAGACCACACAAGAATATTTTTACAGTGAAGCCTGGAAGTAGTACATGCATGACTTCCAGTCACTTTCCATCTAAGAGCTCAGTGACACAGTCAACCTAGACATGAGAGGCTGCTTGGAAATATAATGTCTTCCTGTGTACCCAGGAGAAATATCAAATAGTCTTGTAAACTCATAGTATTGTCTCTGGTCTTCTTTTGTTTCAACCTATTATGGAAAATGGGGAGGCAGAGGGTAGAAAGTTTATATATATATACACACATACACACACACATATACACACATACACACATACACACACATACATATAAAGTTCTATGTTTATATACATATAAAGTCATATGTATATTTATATATATTCACATAAAATCATATGTGTGTATATATATAAATCTTTGTGCACAAATAGAATGTCAGGGTTTTTTTCTGAACAAGACCATAACTCTTTATATTAATGAATCTATTACACCCATAATGGGGATGGGGAGCATTTTGAGATAATAAAGGAGTTTTCCTTAGCAACACTTTTTTTTGTTATTGACATGCTTTGTCGTAAGAAAAGAGAAGATCAGAATGAAGTCAACTGAGGTTCTAAATCCACTTATTTTTCAATTTGTCTCAGAATTAGTTGTCTTGAAAACCAAGAGAGGAGGTTTTAAAAGAGAAAAAATTATCTTGAATTACAAACACTTGGTTTTGCATATAGTCTGGCAGACTAATATCATGGAATTTATGCCATAAGCCTCAGTGTAAGGACAACTTAATCATGAAGACAGAATGTTTCTCCATCTCAAAAGGAGATTATATGCCCTGGCTGGTTGGCTCAGCAGTAGAGCATTGGCTTGGAGTGTGGAAGTCCGGGTTCGATTCATGGCCAGGGCACACAGGAGAAGCACTAATCAGCTTCTCCACCCTTCCCCCTCTCCTTCTTCTCTGTCTTTTTCTTCCCCTCCTGCAGCCAAGGCTCCATTGGAGCAAAGTTGGCCCAGGCACTGAGGATGGCTCCATGGCCTCCATTTCAGACACTAGAATGGTTCCGGTTGCAGCAAAGCAATACTACAGATGGGCAGAGTATCGCCCCCTTGTGGGCATGCCGGGTGGATTCTGGTTGGGCACATGCAGGAGCCTGTCTGTCTGAGTCACATACACCCCCACCCGCTTCTCACTTCGGAAAAATTCAAAAAATAAAAATAAAAGGAGATTATATGTCTTATATGTCAGTCAGTGGGTGGGAAAGGAAGAACTGCAGGTCTCATTGGGGTTTAAATATTGGTAGCTCTTGAGAAAAGGTTTAGTGCTCCATCTTCTCAGGCTTAGTAATTGTTTGTGAGAATGACAAGAGGGAAGGAGGCATCTTTGGATATACTGATAGAAATCTCAGATAAGTTTGAAAATATCCCAGTACAGAAAGATCATTGCCTAGCTATAAAGAGTATAACCAGGAGCTGCATAGAGAAGTCCTCCATCCAATACTAGACCCGAAACAGCAGTAGCTGAGGGGGTTCCCAGGTGGATGGGCCTGAGAGCTTCCCCATAAAAGCCTCAGCACTCCATAAAAATGTGGATGCAGAAGCTAAGATGCCTTAGCCATCTTAGAAGAATATAGACAAGATTGAAGGAACATAGGCCTTGTAATGTGGGTAAGAACTGGAGGCCATAATGAAGTGTGAATTCAGCATCAGAAACAGAGGCAACGCTCAAAACCAGAATAAAAGAGTGACACCTTAGTGGGAGCCATAGAGAACACAGAGTGCCCAGCAGGCCAGTTGGCTGTCTCCTAATGCCAGAAAGAAACATAAGCTAACCAACCTTACCACCCCCTCCAAGAGGGCCAGATTACAGAATCATAATTAACTAAGTTGTTACCCAAAAGAGACTTAAAGTTTAACTGAAAGTGCTAATTACTTTAAATTAGCAATAATGAATGAGTTGGCCATGTCATCCAAAGGTCATCATCACCAATTCAACATCAACAGAAGTCCTCAATCTGGAGATCAATGAGGAAAAATCTATTCAATAAAGATAGATTAGTTGTGAAAAAGCTCCATTGTGGAACAGCATGGCTGTGAGTCAGCTCAATCATGAAAGAGCACTGGTGTGGAAGAACATAGCTATAGGGAAGCCCAGGAGAGGCAAACTGGGATAGGAGACTCCAGTGTTCCAGCTCAGCTCCGGTGTTGCACCCCAGCTTCAATGTGGCAGCGCCAGGTTGGGAAACACAGTCTTTGATGGAAGCAAAGTTCACTCCACTATGAAGTTGGCTTGTATAAAGAAGAGCTTCCACCCTGGTCCTTGATTGGTCTACTCTCATGCAAATAAAGATTCCAAAACCTCACAGTTTGATTCATTCAAAAAGCACTGTCCTGGCTGCTTGAAATGGAGCTGCTCTGATTGGTTGGTAAAGATGCAAATAAGGAAATAACTGCACAAACTTTCCCTGATTAGATGGGGAAATCTCAGTTTTAGTAGTCGAATTTCAATCCTAGGAGCTCTCTTATATGGGTCCACGCAGATGTCAGGAGCACAGTGCAGAGAGCAGATGCTCAGTGCAGCTTCTCCCTGAAGAACAAAGTTCATAAGAGGCCTCTTTTAGCAATGACCACTAGACTCTGTTTATAAATTTAAGCCCATCAGCCACCAGGGGTCTATTATGACAGGTACTTTCATTTTAGGGTCTACAGCCCTCATCAACAAAAATGGGGGCTTGAGTAAGGTTACGTCAATTATAGGAACACAAAGAATATTGCATATTTTGCACACAGTTGTAACTTATATTCATTTACAACTTTATCTCTTCTCTAAACAACATTTTATTAACGGCATGTTGTGCTTTAGCCTCTATGCTAGGTGTTAAGTATGCAAAGATTAATACATCTAAGTTCTGGAACTCTTTTTATAATCTTACAATGGAGTGGGCATGTTACCTAGGCAACAGGACTTGTTGTATCTAAATATTTGTATTAGGATATAAATATCCTAAACAGGGGCTTAAACAATAAAGAAGTTTATCTTTAGCACACAACAGTCTGACTGTAAGTGTCCAGAGTGATATGGTAGCTTCATAGTGTCAGGGACCCAGGCCTCTTCTGCCCTGTTGCTCTGCCTTCCAGGGCATTGCCATATCTGCATAGTCAAAAATAGTTCACTGTAGCCATGTTCCATGAATGGGAAGAAGAAAGGGGTAAGGGAAGGGCATACCTTTTACTTTAAAGAGCATGTCTCAGAAGTTGCACATGCCATTCTGTACATAAAGAATTGAAAAAGTACCTAGTCACATGCCCACACACACTGCAAGGAAATCTGGGTAATTTAGTTTTCATTTGAGCAACCATATGTCTGATTAAATTATTTACTACATAAGGACCGCCAGACACTGGGAGACAATTGCAGCATCTGCTTTAGTCTGCTCCTCTGCTTTCTCAAATATGTATAATATGCGATTCGACAAAGAAACTAATTTCTGAAAGAAAAATAGAGGAAAGTACAAAGGGAGGAGATAGCATGCCAGTCAAGGAGCCCTTCAGAGAAGAACCGATGCTTGGACTGAGTCTCATTAGGTAAACAGAAGTTCATGAAGATGACCGATCTAAATAAAGGCATTAGGGGTGAAGGAAAATAAAAATATATTCACTGTCACAGAAGTATGAACTTTGCTGTTACAGTTAGAAAATTGCCAATAGTTCTATGTAGCCAAAGTACATGGAGAAATAGATGGAGATGAGATTGGATAGATAGGAGGAAATCAGATAATAAACAGCCTTCTATGGACAGGAAGAAATTTGACCATTGTTCTGCCTATAAAAAGAAAAAGCATATTAATTTTAAGTAGGGAATTGACATAACCATATTTATATAATTAAAAGATTACAACTGAAACCTATATAATTTTATTAACTAATGTCACCCCAATAAATTCAATTAAAAAAACTTTAAGCAAAAAAAAAAAAAAAAAACCAAAAAAAAAACTTTAAGCAAAAAATAAGTAGATAAGTAAGAGATTATTCTTAAGACAATGCAGAGAATAGATGAGCCGGAAGACAGAGATAAGATTTAGGAGGCAGCTGCAATTTTACAAAAACAGGATTACAAGGGTATTACTTATGACAGTACCCGTGAGAAATAGAGCTTTAAGTCACAGATTCTGGATGACTTGGCAATTAACTGACAGTAAAAGTGAAGGGACAGGAAGATTATTGAATGCTTGGGTGGTACTAGAGGTACTAAGAATCACCGGAGTGAAAGTGACCGATATTCCTATAAAATAAGCATCTGGGTTTCAAGAAGGAGGTCTAAAATGGAAATATATATTTGGAAGTCATCAGTGTGATGTGGTAGTTAAAACATTTGAAATTAATTAATGAAAATACATAGCTTGAGAAGAGACAACATTTGAGAATGGAAGTTTGCTTAGTATGAAGTGCCAAGTAGTATCACAGACTCTGTTAAGTATTTTGGAAGTCAGATTTCAAAGTTCTGATCCACTTAGGCAGGTATTATATTCAAATACATCAAAAGTCACTGTCATTGGAAACTGAATCAGCAATGAGAAGGGATACTGTTGTTCTGGGTAGGGGAAGAGAGGCAGAACTTTAAAATAGGATTATAATAGAGTGTGAAGTAGAAGATATGGATGAAAATCCCAGGTCAGTCTTACTGGCAGGTTGATCTTGGACACAGTAGAAACAGATCTTCAAAGAGAAAGGAAAATCATGTGCCAAAAGAAGCAAGGACAGGAAATGGAAAGAAAACGCTGCCTGCATTTCCATGTTCTCAATTCCTGGTTTCCTTGGAATTCCTTCCTTTTTACCTTTCAGTTACATAAAATGTCATTGTAATCTATAATAGTTTTCCTTATTATCCTCTAATCCAGAATAAATTGATTCATTACTTGCAACAATAAGATCATAATATACAAACATAACATCCTTTTAGAAAAAAAAAAAAATTGTAATCTTCTCCTAACTGGAATGTGTGGTTTTCTCAGTTCAAGGCTGACCTTTTGGATTCAAAGCAAGAGAAAAGAAAATGTGAGGAGGAAAAAGGTAGGAAATAATAACCCTATCTATAGCAGAGATGGTTAGTTACTAACCCATATACATTGCTCTGTTCTTCAGTAAGAGAACCCACATTTTAATTGATAATTGGTTTAAATCACTTTGGAATCTTTCTTATTGCTAGGCATGACATCTGACAAAGTTCTGGATAAGATATAAATGGAAAATGACATGGAACTTCCTTGAATACTGCTGAAATAACACTAACTTATTTAGAAAATATCTGTTTGTCCTTTCTTCCTTCCTCTTTTCTGCACTCTGGACAGCTGACATGAGGACAGGACCCCAGCAGCCATATTGGGCCAAGAGGTGAACACTAATTTAGTCATCATAACAGAACTATAAGGTAGGTGGCAACTATTTTACAAATAAGAAAATTGAGGTATATAAAAATTAAATAATTTACCTATGTCACACAGCTTATACTTGATAGAACCTGGATTCAAACCTAGAAAGTCTGACTGGATCTCTGACCTCAACCACTTCCCCATTCTGCCTCAATAAACAGACCAGTAAATTAGCTCAACCTAACCAGGAGACTCTGGTCACTCCAGTACAAATAACTCAAAGAAATGAACAGGACCTGTTAGTTTTATTTCTAAAATGTTTCTAAATGTGATTTCTCCTAACCCTTTAACTTAGAATTGATGGGAAGCTCCTAGTGTAAAGGAAGAAGCTCAACAGCCTCAGAAGGTACCTGTGCTGTGCTGTGTACTACAGGGATGCAGTTTCCCTGAGAAGCAGGACTGAAGAAATAAACTGCTCACAAAAATTAGGGGATATTTCAAAATGAATATGAAGCTATAAAAATATCCCCTAATTTTTTTAGCATTTTATTTTATTTTATTTAGACAATTAATTTTAACGGGGTGACATTGGTCAACTAGGATACATAGATTTAGAGAAAGCATCTCCACATCATTTTGACATTCAATTATGTTGTATACCCATCACCCAAAGTCAAATTGTTTCTCTTTATGCCCTCCCCTCCCCCCACTCTCCTTCCTCTCCTCCCCTCCCCTCCCCCTGGTAACCAGTGCACTCTTATCTATGTCCATGAGTCTCAGTTTTGTGTCCCACTTATATATGGAATCATACAGTTTTTAGTTTTTTCCGATTTACAGTACTTATTTCATTCACTCAGTATAATGTTATCAAGGTCCATTTATGGTGTCATAAATGATACTATGTCATCATTTCTATGGCTGAGTAGTATTCCATAGTATATATATACCACATCTTCTTTATCCAATCTTCTATTGAAGGGCTTTTTGGTTGTTTCCATGTCTTAGCCACTGTGAACAATATTGTGATGAACATGGGGCTGCATGCAATATCCCCTATTTTTGTGAACAGTATATTTTCAAAATAGGCTGGGGTAGACAGGTGTTCCTTCTTTCTAATTTTTTTTTTTTTTTGTATTTTTCTGAAGCTGGAAACGGGGAGAGACAGTCAGACAGACTCCCGCATGCGCCCCACCGGGATCCACCCGGCAGCCCACCAGGGGCGACGCTCTGCCCACCAGGGGGCGATGCTCTGCACCTCCGGGGCGTCACTCTGCCGCGACCAGAGCCACTCTAGCGCCTGGGGCAGAGGCCAAGGAGCCATCCCCAGCACCCGGGCCATCTTTGCTCCAATGGAGCCTTGGTTGCGGGAGGGGAAAAGAAAGACAGAGAGGAAGGAGTGGGGGCGGGGTGGAGAAGCAAATGGGCGCTTCTCTTATGTGCCCTGGCCGGGAATCGAACCCGGGTCCCCCTCACGCCAGGCCAACGCTCTACCGCTGAGCCAACCGGCCGGGGCTCTAATTTTCAAATAATTAGAGCCTATCCTTTTTGCAAGCTGGGTGTACCACTGACCACACGTTGCCATGCTGTGGATGCGTCACGCTCGGGCATGCCTGAGGCCGAGCTTCCACGTCAACGGCTGCAAGCACTGTGCCTCCTCACTTCCCTGGTATGTGAATATTAAGTTTCACCTAGAAATGTAAAAAATTTCTTGGGCTAACTTCTGCATGGAAATACAATATATTTGCCAGATAAGCTGGATCCTCATAGTATTCATAAATCAACTATGTTTATACTTAGCCAAGAAAGTACTAAAATGTTCTTTCCTCATTTTGAAATCCAATCTGATATTCACAGTAATTATGCTGCCCTTCATATGAATCATTGTCTCCTACTCTAGTTGTTAGTACTGTGGCTGATTCATTTTCTGCCTTATGCTATTAGAAATGATCATTTCACTTGTGGTAGGATTTTGGGAGTTATTGAAGTAAATCCTTTCATTCACTAGACTTTTCTTTTTTTATCTCATCTTCAGTCTCTTTGTTCATATTTCACACCAAAGTTTTCTGAAAGCTGTAGCAAGTAGAAAAACAAACTGTTGAATCCTACTGAAGCCAGTAAAGCCATATAAATGCATGGTAACCCCTCTTACTCCACGATTTTTCCTTGATCTTGCCTTTCTTACCAGAGTTATACTACACCTGTCCTCTTATTTGCCCCTTTCATCCCTCTGAAATACACTTAGGAGAATACTATGTGCTAAAACACTTACCCTGGCCAGTAGTTCAGTTGGTTAGAACATTGTCCTGACATGCCAATGTGGGTTCAATCCCCATCAGGGCACATAGAAGAATCAACCAATGAATGAATAAATAAGCGGAACAACAAACTGATGTTCTCTTTCTCTCTCTCTCTCTCTTTTTCTCTCTCTCTCTAAAAACCAACCAATAAAAATAAAGGAAATATCAAAATCTTTATTTATTTATGGTCATTAACCAAATACACGCAAATAAATATGTTATTTTTTAGGTATCATTACATCATCATTTTGGAAGAGCCACCTTTAAAGACATATCTGCTGTCCTCAAACCTCCAATATCACATTATTTCACGTATATTAAGGTGTCATGAGATCAATTTCTGGTTTAGACCCTTTGGAGATTATGCCCTACTGCCCTTTTCACATTAAGTGCTGCACTGTGAGCATTAGTGGGAACAAGTGGACCCAGCAGGAGGAAGGCCATCTGACTCATACTGTCAACTTTCAAATGGAATGTAAGGTGATGGGAAAGCAAGAGTCTGTTGAACACTATCATTGCTATAAGAAAATGTAATAATAAAAGGGGGAACTTGCCATTGCAGATATTAATGAGGATTGCTCCCCAAGAAATTTCTTCCCATGACCACAGTCACATGTAGATTCTATTTTAACATCCTGACAGCTTACTTAGGAGGGATTGTTTATATTATACTCTGTGTAAGGTCTATCCCTTGCCTAAAAACCGCCTAAGGACTATTCTCTCTTTGCATTTGAAGTATTGAGCTTCTTGTTTTAAAGTTTTAGGTATGAAATTTCATCTTTATAATGAGAGTAGCCATTCACTGAATGTTTACAATGTTCAGTACACTGAGTTAAGGGCTTTATAGTCACAATCCTATTTGAACCTTAAAACAACTCCTTGTTGTATTATCAACTCCTACTTATACATGAGGATAAAAAACATCACAAAACTATTAAAGGCAAGATCTATATCAAATCCCAGGCTTTGGGGACTTCAAAGCCTATGTTTTTAACTACCAACTCAGGCTATATTGCCTTTGCACTCATGCATAAATTGCCCAAGAGCTATACTGTTTTTCCTCACATCTTTTCATTAGCCAGTATGTCTTGCTATAATCACTTGGTTTTTAGAAACTTCCTTTTCCCTTTCCATTTTCAATGCTCACAAACTTTTTTTAAGGAGTTAGAGTGAATACAGAACAATGACATTATACAAAAGCAGAATTTGTTTTAAATGGTTTTAACCATTTTCTTTATCAACACATTTATTCCAAAACCACATTAAAAACCCAAAACTAGCTGTATTTTTACATTGACTGAAGATGATTCTGCATTTTGTAAAATGACTGTTTTTATAAGATATAGCATGAACACTTCTGCACAACAGAGCGGCTGGTTTTAAAATGGGCAAATCAGCCAGCAACCCTTCTTCATCGTTGGCTTCTTATATGGAACTGCCATGACATCTAGTGGCCAAAGATTAGGAAAGATATTCTTTATCCATAAAGCATACAGGAGTCCTAATTTAGAACATACTTACAACCTTACATAGCTAATAAAATTTTTAAGTACAGTGCTTTATAGTTTAAAACTCACTTTTATAAAATTATTGGTTTGTGGACTTGAAGGCAATGTCTTTCTTTTTTGTTTAGATTTTTTAAATATTTATTATAATTGTTACACCATTGTCATAGCTAATTTTGAGTACAGAAATGAAACATAGGATTTGACTCTTTGTGTTTTACTTCAACAAGAGTTACAAATCTTTACACAAAATGTCAATGACTAAATCAAACTTACAGTGTATTTTTATTTTGTTTTGTTTTTATTTTTCTTAAGTGAGAAGCAGGGAGGCAGAGAGACAGACTCTCTTATGTGCCCCAACCATGATCAACCCAGCAAGCCCCCTAGTGGGCAATGCTCTGCCCATCTGGGGCTATTGCTCCATTGCTCAGCAACTGAGCTATTTTAGCTTTTGAGGTGAGGCCATGGAGCCATCCTCAGCACCCAGGGCCAACTTGCTCCAACCCAGCAATAGCTGCAGGAGGGGAAAATAGAAATAAAGACAGAGAAGGGAGAAGGAGAGGGTTGGAGAAGTAGATCGTTCACTTCTCTTGTGTGCCCTAACCAGGAATCAAACCCAGTACATCCACATGCCGGGCCAATGCTCTACTGCTCAGCCAACTGGCCAGGGCCAAACTTATATTTATAAATGAGAGTCTAAGAAAACAAATAACAAATTTGTGTTAATTAAATTATAATTTAATAGTTAATACACAAATAAATTTTCTATTTCTTTTACTAAGTTAATTGAATGGTGACTTTTGATAAAAAAAATTAATATTTTTAAACGACTTTTAGATACTGGAGCTGATGTATCTGTTATTGCTAAGCTACATTGGCCTCCTTCCTGGCCCACTCATGCAGCAGCCACAGAATTACAAGGTATAGGGCAGAGTAAATCCCCTCAACAAAGTTCTAGTTTTTTACACTGGGAAGATTAAGAAGGTCATTCTGGATTTTTTTAAGCCTTATGCGCTCCCTGGATGGCCAGTTAATTTGTGGGGTAGAGATGTTTTGAAAAATAAGGGAGTGTTGCTTGTCAGTCCTAATGGTTTAGTCAGTACTCAAATGCTTGATCAGGGATTTTTGCCCACTAAGGGACTAGGGAAAGAACAGCGAGGAATTCTCACCCCCATAGAAATGGCACCCAATACCAGAAGGTGTGGATTAGGATATCAAAATTTAGCATAGGAGTCGTAGTAGCTCCTGCTACCCCAATAATGCATTGTGCAGACCCAATTACTTGGAAATCAGATAATCCTGTATGGGTAGACCAATGGCCCCTTTCTCAAGAGAAACTTAGGGCAGCTGCTTGATTGGTACAAGAGCAGCTACAGCTTGGGCACGTTGAACCATCTAATAACCCATGGAATACACTTCCATATTTTGATCTTGTGACCTCCTTGACTATCAAGGGGCATAGGTGACCCTTACAGCTTATAGGTTTTGAGCCTCAAAATTATTGTTGTTCATTTTTTCAAAGGATCAACAACAATGGCTCTGGGAAGCTTCCACTAAATGGCAAATCGCTTTTGCAAATCAATGGACAACTTTATACTGAAACAATCAACTTAAAATCAGCTCAAAGACTAGAAATATATGCCATTATCATGGCTTTTCAGCATTTGCCATATTCCTCCTTTAATCTATATACAGACAGCAAATATTTACTTATGGTTGTTTCCACTATAAAGACTGCTGTCTTAGGGACAACTGCAGATGAACTATTTCAGCAGTCCCTTCTTCTTCAAAGACTTGTATGTCAACATAGAGCTCTATGTTTTATAGGACATACTCGAGCTCATTCCATGCTCCCTGGAGCTTTAGCACAAGGGAATGCCTTTGTTGATCAAGCTACCCAAAAGAAAATTATTTGGAGTAACCATGACAGATCGAACAATTCAGTCTCATACTATTCATCACCAGAACACTGCAGCCCTGTGTAAACAGCTTCAACTTTCTCGGAAAGCAGCACAGCAGATTGGTAAATCCTGTACAAGGGGTCCTATACTATAATCTGTCCCTTCATTTGGAATTAACCCTCAAGGACTTCTACCAGGACAACTTTGGCAAATGGAGGTTACTCATATACCTTCACTTGGCAAACAGCCCTATGTCCACGTTACAGTGGATACTTATTCTGGATTTATATACATAGTAACCTCTGCCAGAACAGGAGAGGCTGCTAAGCAGGTTATAGCTCATTGTCTGTATGCATTTTTCTATTATTGGATTTCCTAAACTGGTTAAAACTGACAATGCTCCTGCATATGTAGCAAAAGCATTTACTGTATTTTGTCAGACCTTTTGAATTATGGATATTTCTTACAATCTTTAAAGTCAAGGTATTATTAAAGCATACCCAGCAAATATTTTAAGGTCAATTTAAAAAAATTTCAAAGGGAGGGAGTCATATCCTGGAACTCCTATGGGTCTACCATATCATGCTTTTTATTTACAAAATTTTAAATTTGTTTTGAATGCTGATGAACAGGAGATGCCAAATCTTCTTCTCCTGCAAACTTCTACCTTCTTTTATTTGATTCAGCTAATAACACTGTTTTGTCTTTTTCCATATAGCTCCAGATATACGGAAAAGGTTTATATAGGCGGATGGGGATCCTCAAACCTCTCAGCGAGATCTTCTGAGCATGGCTTTTAAGATACCAAGAGGCAGAAAAAGCCCAATAGAGATCAGGGGAACTACCAACTTTTAGGATATGCCCTTAAAAGCTCCAATGCCCCAAAGGGGTCTCATAGGAATCCATCTGGGTCCTGCTTCAATAGTGAAAAGGAAGGTCATTGAGCTAAAGCCTGCCAGGCTTACATGCCTCTGCTGTGAGGAAAAAGGGACACTGGAAGGTAGGCTTCCCCCTCTCTCCTCTAAGGGAGGGTTCAGTCTCTTCCAGCCCTGCTCCAGCCACCTATAACCTAACCTTGCCCAGAAAGCTGGGGTTTGCCACTGAAGCCTGAAGGTGCTCAGGGTCGTCGGCCCCATCTATGACACTGAGGATGAGCCTAAGGTATTTATTCCAAGAAGCAGGTAAACTGATCTCATTTGCACAAAGGCCACTTAACTATGTCTTGCCTGAATAGTCAGGTTTTTTATTCTTCCCTCAAAAATCTCTGTTGTGGGTGTTGACAGTCCTATTTTCTGCTGCTTTGTTTAATGTATAGTGTTTCCTTTATTCCTCTTACCTCAATGCCCCACTCATATTTCAGGCTGGGACCTACTCCTAATTTAGAGCTCTTTCTCCCCCTTTTGCCAACTTCTATTGTGAACTTACCTTTGCCACCCAGCTTAGTGTATCCCAAGGTTCTCTTTACCATGCCACAGTTGCAGAGCTCCAGGGAAAAGCACCCTGGTCTCATCTCTTCAGGCAGAGAACAGAGGCTCCGTCTCCACACATGCTGCAGATGGCTTTTCCAGTCTACCTGAATCATTACCAACTAGAAGCAGCAGTCATTGGGACTTGGACATGAGCTGCAAAGTATAGAATTGTGACAACAATTCCAGTGCCATGCAAACTTTTCCTGGATGTAGACTTTGTCTGGACTCCTGCTCCTTGTGACAGCTCCTAACGGACTGAATTGGGTTTGGGTTGCATTCTCAGGGATTTGGAATGGTGTTGGTGCCAACTTGGACTTGGTGAACATGTTAAGGACAATACTCTTTTATGGATTCTTGTTGTATTGGCCAAGAGTTTGCTTAAAGGCTTTAAGCACAGTAAAAAAAAAAAATTATATATATATATATATATATATATATATATATATATATATATATATGGCCAAATAAAGATGTGGCACATATACACTATGGTATACTACTCAGCCATAAGAAATGATGACATCGGATCACCTACAACAAAATGGTGGAATCTTGATAACATTATACAGAGTGAAATAAGTAAATCAGAAAAAAACAAGAACTGCATGATTCCATACATTGGTGGGATATAAAAATGAGACTAAGAGACATGGACAAGAGTGTGGTGGTTATGGGGGGGAGAGAAGGAGGGAGAGGGGAAGGGGGAGGGGGAGGGGCACAAAGAAAACTAGATGGAAGGTGACAGAGGACAATCTGATTTTGGGTGATGGGTATGCAACATAATTGAATGACAAGATAATCTGGACATGTTTTCTTTGAATATATGTACCCTGATTTATTGATGACACCCCATTAAAATTAATAAAAATTTAAGTATAAAAAAAGAACAATTGTGCACACCCTTCTCCAGAAAGCAAAGAATAGAAGCCAAGAAGATGTATAATTTAATGGCAATAAATGTAATAAATTTCTACATCTCTGTTCAAACCAAAAAAAAATTAATATTTAATGTTATTAAAGGAAGAAATAGAAGATCAGCAATGTTTTTTTAAAAAACCAATAACAATAACTAAAAATGAATAGCTGTAATCATTTTAAGGTGATTCTTTCATTTCAGAGGTCTATTCTCTAGTAATTAAGTTTTTTCTAGTTTAAGCTAAAAGAAACCACCATATTTAAATGACCAGAATTTTTTTTTATATTTCTTCTGATGTAGTTTCTCTGCCCAAGAAACTCCAAAAGCAGAGTCTGAGGAAAGTCTGATGCATGAGTGATTTATTAAAGACCACAGTTGCAGGAGCAAAAGTTAAAGACAGGAGGGACCAGGAGGAACAGGAGTGGATACAGAGGGAGGGGTAGCTGATATAAAGGTACTATATGGAGTTGGCTATTCCTGAATCCAAATGGCTGCTGGATCTGTGGGACCTTCTGAGAAGACTTATTGAATGTACTGTATCTCCAAATCATCCACAGGAATAATGAAAGGGTAGAGCAGTTATCTGTCAACTCACATCCACATTGGTCAAGATTTGTCACATCAATCACAGATTCTCCCACACTTCCATGTGTTTTCAAGCAATCCAGGCTGCAGTGTCAGAGAAGGCTCATATGGGCTGAGGCAAGGTGATTCTGGTTATACATATACAAAGCAGGTCAACATCTGTACAGACCTGTTCTCTGCAACCATGGCGGGAAAGAAAATGAGCCCAAGTAAACCCGCCGTGGTAAAAAGGAATGTCCAACATATGTATTATCTGTGGTATGTTCATAATAAATACGTCATTCAAGATCATTGATAAGGATACTTTTATATTTTATGAACATTACTAAACATGTTGATTGATTGATGTAACTATCACTCTGGCCAATACACAGAACTCAAAATCAGTAAGAGATCTTGAATCAGCAATGAAATCTATTTATCTTAACTGGCAATTAGGTTAGCATTGTTAGTTCAAATAATGTTCACATTAGGAATTATGTGGAAATATCTTAATCTTGTAAAAATTCAACATTTAAAACCAATTATCTCAATATAAAATCCTAATATTATATGAATAGCTGGCTCCTAGGCAAAGAAAAAAACTATTTCCAGAAGAGTTCCAAAAGCTACTGCTTTCCAGAAAAAAGAAAAACAATAGTGAGGAATAGAAGGAAACTAAAATCTTACTTCAAATTATAAAAAAAAATTTCTTAAAAGATTAATTTAAATTTTGCCTACCAAAGCAAAATTGGAAGAACTGCTATTTTGTATTTTTTCATAATGCTTAAACTAATCACTTAATCATCCTTGAAAGTAAAGCTTTTGTTAGCTCCTTTATTTTTGTAATTTTGTTGGGTTTTTTGTAACATTTTAACTTTTAAAATTTTTGACATATATTTATTATTTAAATCATCTTTTATTTTTAATTACAGTTCACAATGTTATATTAGTTTTGAGTGTACAAACTAATAACATAACTTACTAAGTTGTCATCCCAATAAGTCTCACACCTCACACCATACATAGTTATTAGAACATTATTGACTATATTCCCTATGCTATACTTTACATCTCCATGACCATTTTGTAACAACCAATTTGTACTTTTTAATCCCTTCACCTTTTTCACACATCATCCTAATCCCCCCTCAATCTGGCTACCATCAAAATATTCACTGTATCTTTGAGTCTGTTTCTGTCCTGCTTGTTCATTTACTTTTTTTTAGATTCAACTGTTAATAAATATGTATATATTTACTGTAATTTCATTGCTTATATATTTTTATCTTTTTTTCTTCTTCTTAAAGAAGATCCTGTAACATTTTACATAATACTGGTTTGGTAGTGATGAACTCCTTTAGCTTTCTATTGTCTGGGAAGTTCTCTATATGTCCCTCAGTTCTAAATGATAGCTTTACTGGATAGAGTAATCTTGGTTAAAGTTTCTTGCTTTTGATCACTTTTAATATTTCTTGTCACTCCCTTCTGGCCTGCAAAGTTTCTGTTGAAAAATTAGCTGACAGGGTTATAGGAGTTCCCTTGTAAGTAACTAACTGCTTTTCTCTTACTGCTTTTAATATTTTCTCTTGTAACCTTCTGCATTTGATTTATGACGTGTCTTTGTGTGGCCTCTTTGATTTCATCTTGTTTGCGATTTTCTGCACTTCCTGGTCTTGTATGTCTATTTCTTCACCAGGTTAGGGAAGTTAGTTTTCTGGCATTGTTTTTTCAGATAGGTTTTTAATTCTTTGCTCTCTCTCTTCCCATTCTGACATCCACATGATACGAATGCTGGTGTGCTTAAAGTTGTCCCAGAGGCACTTTAGACTATCCTCAATTCTTTGGATTCTTTTTTCTTTCTACTATTTTAATTGGATGTTTTTTGCTTCCTTATATTCCAAACCATTGATTGGATTTTCAGCTTCATCTACTCTACTGCTGATTCCATGTAAGTTATTCTTCATTTCAGTTAATGTATCCTTCATTTCTGACTAGTTCTTTTTTATGGTTTTCATGTACTTTTTATGTGGATGAAGTTCTCACTGAGCATTCTTATAACCAATGTTTTGAACTCTGCATCCAATAGATGGCTTGCCTTCATTTTGTCTTGTTATTTTTATGAAGTTTTGTTCTGTTCTTTTAATGTGTGACATGTTTCTTTGTCTCCTTATTTTGGCAGCTTCCTGTGTTTGTTTCCATGTATTAGGTAGATTGCTACATCTTACAGGCTTGGTACAGCAGTATTAGGTAGTAGATGTTCTATAAAGTCCAGTGGCACAGCCTCCCTGATCACCTGAGCTGGCACTCCAGCTACACCCACCCCTTTAGGGTTGTGTACACACTCATATTGTAGTCGAGCCTTGATTTGTGTTAGCACTTCAATGGGAGGGATTTAACCCCAGGCCAATTGACTGCAAGGACTGTTTGTAACTATAAACCAATGACAAACCAATGGAAAATCAGATGGTCAGCTCCCCCCAACCCCCGCCCCCGCCCCCGGCAAAGAGCAGGACTTATTTCAGCAAGGTTCTGGTGCCTGCTTGAGTCCTCTCCTTGAGTGTGTCACTTGTGGAATTGGCTGGGTGGTGTTTCAATGTGGTCTGAAGCTGTCCACCAGGTGCACTGGCTCTGGAGTCTCCTGGAAGGTGTAGACCAAGGTCAGGCATGCCTGAGTACTGCCCAGGGCCACTTGGCATCGCTACAAAGTGATCTACAAATGGCTGCTACTTGTGCTGGGCTTGGAGGTGCCCCAGAGAGGCCACGCTGAAAACTAAGTCTGGTTGCTGTTAATGCCAGGCCCAGAGCCACTTAGCAAGAGGAACAGATTACACTGAGGTCAGATGTTGCTTGTTCGAGAGATTTTAGGAAAAGTCGAAGCATGAGCCAAAACAGGCCATGGAAAAGCTAATGGTAACAGCTTGGGTGGGCCCCCAAATTGGTGGGCAAGGTCTCCGGGAATCACCAGGGTGAAGCAAATATGTGTTAGCTAAGCTGATGGAAACTCAGATATGGCACCCACCTGCCAGCTCTGAGAGGGAATGGGACTGAGTCTCAGAAAGAGACCAATGGCCTCTGCAAGCACTTTTGTCTGGCAGAAAGCTGACCCTCTAACTCTTGTTCTGATGCTAGACAATTCAGTTCCTCTCATATGTCCCTGGTACCTCTAGAGTTACTGCCCCAGCACTAGAACTCAGAGGGAGTGAATGCAAGTAAGTCCATGCTGGAGCCAGGGACTCCAGTAGCCCTGTCTCACTCAGCCATAATCCCCACTGGTTTTTACAGCCAGAATTTATGAGGACTTCTCTTCCTGACACTGTAATCCTGGCTGGGGGCACTGATGTAGGGCTGGGACCCCTCACTACTGAAAGGGTACCTTTGCAACAGAGATATCCCTCCTAATTTTTATCCACCACAATGGGTTAGGAATCAACTTATTCCGAAACTCTACCCTTCCTACTAGTCTAGATGTGGCTTTTTAAAATCCCTAGTTGTAAGACTTCCATTTAGGTAGATTTTAGGAGATTCTGAATAATGGTTGTTTTATAGTTTAGTTGCAATTTTGACATATGGATCCTTTCTTTCTTACTGCTATCAAATTCAATTATATATAGGTCAAAGATTTGAATGTAAAAAATAAAATTATTAAACAATATAGACATTTTTTTTTCTTTTTTTTTTTTCTGAAGCTGGAAATGGGGAGAGACAGTCAGACAGAGTCCCGCATGCACCCGACCGGGATCCACCCGGCAGGCACGCCCACCAGGGGCGATGCTCTGCCCACCAGGGGGCGATGCTCTGCCCCTCCGGGGCGTCGCTCTGCCGCGACCAGAGCCACTCCAGCGCCTGGGGCAGAGGCCAAGGAGCCATCCCCAGCGCCCGGGCCATCCTTGCTCCAATGGAGCCTCGGCTGCGGGAGGGGAAGAGAGAGACAGAGAGGAAGGAGGGGGGGGGGTGGAGAAGCAAATGGGCGCCTCTCCTATGTGCCCTGACCGGTAATCGAACCCAGGTTACCCGCACACCAGGCCGACGCTCTACCGCTGAGCCAACCGGCCAGGGCCTAGACAATTTTTAAATAATATTTAGAAGGCTTTACAGACAGAAGTCAAACAATGAATAAATTTTCTTACTTAAGTGGTAAGACCTCATATGGAACAAAGAAATGCCAAACAAAAACAAACAAAAAAACTTGTAACCTGTATGACAGACAAGTAGATAATATCTGTAATATTAAATGAGCTCTATCAAATCAATGCACAAAAGGTGAACATCATAACAGAGTATACCAAAGAACTTAAATATACAATTAAAGAATGAAAAAGTTCAATACTAAGTAACAGGAAAATATACCAATAGCTAACATTATCAAGAGTGAGTTTACCAAGAAATGTTGTAGGAGCTTTTATGGTTATTAATTCAGTTAATCCTCACAACAATCCTACAAGGTTATTTTTATTATTATTACCATTTTTCAGAATAAGTACTGCAAGAGATTGAGAGTTTAAATAACTGGCACAAAGTCAAAAAGCTGTCAAGAGAAGAAGGTAGAATTTGAATTCACATAGTCAAACTCCAAAGCTTAAGATCCTACCAAATGCACACCCTCATTATTCATCAAAAATACAAATGCAAAATAATGATTTACTACTCTCCATATAATCAATTGACAACAATCTTAAAGATTATCAGTACTCATGGGCACTCATAAATAGTTGGTGGGAGTTTCAATGACACAGTTTTCTGAAAGGCAGTCTAGCAATATGCATCAATGTTAAATATGTTTCTGTATCCCTGGCTTTCTTTCTCTAATAGCATATCCCTAGGAGATAAGAATCAAATAGATGTCTACACAAAAATATTCTTCATAGCATTGTCAATAATGAGAAGCATAATGATGAACACCATTATGTTCATCAGTGCAAAAGTGGTTAAAAAATTAAAGTGTAGCTTTACAATGAACAAATATACAGCCTTAAAAATGGGTGATCTGAGAAAGGGCAGAGGTGGCCGGCTGGTGCGACTCATGAACAACCTCTTTAGCACCACTTGGTTGAAGGTCGAGTTGGCTCCTCTGGCCAGAAATCTGTATAGCTTAACCAACAGCCTTAGGTAGATGTCCTGGCTTTTGGGTTCCTTGCGCCGAACCTTTCGGTCTTTGTTGTGTCGGATGTCGACTTCTCGGATGATTCGGAAGATGAAGCTTCCTGGCCGGGAGGGCAAAACCGCTGTGGTTGTAGGGACTATAACCGATGACGTGCGTATCCAGGAGGTGCCCAAACTGAAGGTGTGTGCCCTTCGAGTCAGCAGCCGCGCCCGAAGCTGCATCCTCAAGGCTGGGGGCAAGATCCTCACATTTGACCAGCTGGCCCTGGACTCCCCCGAGGGCTGTGGCACTGTCTTGCTTTCCAGTCCTCGCAAGGGCCGAGACGTGTACAGGCATTTCGGCAAGGCCCTAGGAACCCCTCACAGCCACACCAAACCCTACGTAAGGTCCAAGGGCTGGAAGTTCGAGCGGGCAAGAGGCCTACGGTCCAGCCGTGGCTACAGAAACTAACCCCAGATCCTATCTTTTTTTTTTTTTTTTTTCAGATCCTATCTTATTAAAAAGATTTTGGAGGCTGACTAAGAAAAAATTAAATAAAATAAAAAAATGGGTGATCTATTAATTGACATAGAGAAATCTGAAGATCACTGAGTATAGATTCTAATTACAAAGCAGAATATGGACAATGATTTCAACTTTTTGCTGTCATAGATCATGAGAGGTTTTATACAGTCCACAATTAATGTGGCTCAGTGAGTCATTGATTCTTAATTTAACTGCTGAGGGAAACATAGTTCCCAATTATGAACCATTGATGTATAGTATAAAGATATACATAAAAATATATAGTAAATAAATATGTAAATACATATATACATGTATGCATATATTCATATACAGGGTGGGGCAAAAGTTGATTACAGTTGTTTGTATGAAAAATAATATAATTAATAAACAGCGCAAGAATAAACTGTTTTGTATACTCATGACTGTAAACCTACTTTTTACCCCACCCTGTATATATATGTACATATGTATATACATATATATGTGTATATGTGTGCCAAAGAATATCTGAATAAATTTTCACAAAAATTTGAATAATGAATATTGACCTGAATAACAATATTTATATTTCTCTCTTTATATTTTCTATTTTATTTGAATTTTCTATGCCATTGTATGTTATGTATTGAATTAGAAAATAAAGTAAAGGCCCTGGCCAGTTGGTCCAGTAGTAGAATGTTGGCCCAACATATGGATGTCCTAGGTTTGAATGTCCTGTGTTCCAAGTCAGGACACACAGGAGAAGCTACCGTCTGTTTCTCCACCCCTCCCCCTTCCTTTCTCTCTCTCTCTCTCTCTCTCTCTCTCTCTCTCTCTCTCTTTCTCTCTCTCTCTCTCTTCCCCTCCCACAGCCATGGATTTATTGTTTTGAGCACACCAGCCCCGGGCACTGAGTATGGCTCCCTGGAGCCTCTGCCTCAGTTGTTTGAGAACATGGCCCCAGATAGGCAGAGCATCAGCCTCAAATGAAGGCTGGGTGGATCCCTGTCAGGGCTGATGCAGGAGTCTATCTCTCTAACTCCTCTCCTCTCACTTGGAATACAAGAAAGAAAGAAAAAGAAAAGACAGTAAAGCTATTTTTATCAAGAAAAAGAATTAATGCCTTTGATATGTTATTCTTAAGCTAACAAAGACAGTCTTTTTCTATTTCTTTATAGGTCGTGTAAGTTTGTAAACATCTTATGAACAGATTTCATTTATTTGCTCTATTACTGCCATACTTGTGGGACATTAAACAAGAACCAATATATGTAAAACCCATGCTTCCTTTAAAATGACACTCTTAAATATTAAGATAGAAGGAAAAAATGTTAACCTGCTTTGTGAATTTCAAAGAGCCAACTTCCTCCTCCCACAAGAGGTAACTCCTCACATTCCTTAAGGCTTTAGTAGATCCCTGATCCCTGGAGAAGTAGAGTGCACCAAATTTCAGGAGCCAATGCCTCCCTTATTCGTTAAAAAGTCAATAACTCACTTTTACCAGGATTAGATCATTGATTCCAACATGATCTTAACAGAAGTGTTTAATGCCCGCTCCCTCCCTACTAAACCTCTTAGAATAGGATGTTCTTAGGACATATCCTCCCAAGAGAGCAGCAGAGTAGATTCAAGCTAAGAAAGCTAAATCAACTCATCTTGGCCAGTAGCTTAGCATTGCTACTGAAAAAAAAGTCTATGTTGCAAAATGGAAAATCCTGTACCCTGAACCATAATCTACTGATTTCTACTGGACCTAATAGAGGTGTTAAAGCTCCTGATGTGGGATTAGGAATTGGGAATTATGTACTATATAAAAACAGACCATTCTATAATAACCTCAGTGAAAACCGGAGATTGTTGTTAAAAAACATCCAGTTTTCTGTGAAAATATGCATTTTACACACACACATGCATGAATAAAATAACAATGGCAAATAAATGTGAAGGTAAAATACTCCAAAACTTAAGGACAATCTCTTTTTCAGAAAGTTATACATAATTCAACAAGGTTTAGTAAGGATAAAAATGTTAATTATACTGGAAAATAAATTATACTCATTTATGCAAAATTTCTATTATAATATAACTATGTATTAAACATACTTATATTCTACACATAAAAAATCATTTAGCCTTTAAAACAAATGATTTAGAAATAAAGGTAACTGAAAAGATTCAATTCTAAATCCAGGTCAGATTTCAGGTATGACATCATAATATAATTATTCTGGGTAACAGATATTATTAATAGCAATTTTATAGGTAAAGAAATTTAGACCAATAAATATTATGTTGCTCAAAGTCAATCAGTAAGTAAATGGAAGAACTGAGATAGCGCCTAGATCTTAACTTTTAAGTCCAAAACGTGTTTTTTTTTCTGCATCTTGCTTCCTTCTTGATATTACAAAAAGAAGCTTATTGTTTGAGTGGCTGAGAAAGAGTCAACTATACATTTAATTTAACAATATATAGCCCTAACCAGGTAGTTCAGTTGGCTAGAGCATCAGTCCTGTACATCAAGGTTGCAGGTTTGATCCCTGGTCAGGTCACATTTAATAATCAATCAATGGCCTGACTAGTGGTGGTACAGTGGATAGAATGTTGACCTTGGACTCTGAGGTCCCAGGTTTGAAACCTCAGGGTCACCAGCTTGAGCTTGGGCTCATCTGGCTTGAGCACAGGCTCACCAGCTTGAGAACAGGATCACTGGCTTGAGCATGGGATCATCAACATAATCCCATGGTCACTGGATTAAGTCTAAAATTGCTGGCTTCAACAAAGGGTCACTGGCTCAGCTAGAGACCCCTGGTTAAGGCATGTATAAGAAACAGTTGATGAACAACTAAATTGCTACAATTACAAGTGATGCTTCTCATCTCTCTCCTTTCCTATCTGTCTGCCTGTTTGTCTGTCTCTCTCTCTTTCTCTTGCTAAAAAAATAAAATAAAATAAAAATCAACCAATGAATTCATAAATAACTGGAACAACAAATTGATGTTTTCTCTCGATTCCTCTCTCTTTCTCTAAAATCTATGTTTAAGAAGTATTATATATAAACACAATGTATAATTTCTTCAAGGGAGATATACTTCTAGCAGGCTGAAAATATACTTCATTAATAGGAAGTTGTTGATGCCTTTTGAGTGAGTTTAATTACTAAAGCGGTAAAAAGACTCCATTATGAGTTGATTCTTCTTCTTAAACCCTGAGGGTAGCACAGCAGCTCCCATGCTCAGACTTCCATTAGAGCGTTAGTTGAAGGTGAAGAATGACACAGAGCTACGAGTCTTACCCCAGGAAACTGGTCCCAAGTTAACTATAAATAGAATGAATGTGTGAGTAAAATATAAGCTTTCTAACAAGTTTTTTACTTAAAGGAGAGGAGAGTGTGAGCTATCTATTAAAATCATTGGAACCCTGATGGGAAAGGAGCCCACTCAGCAAACATGAAAATTGATGCTTGTTGTATTATCAGAATATTTTTATTTTGAAAATTAAACTTAATGTGGTAGCATTGATCGATAAGAATACATAGGTTTCAGTTAAACATGTCTATAGTATTTAAACTGTTGATCATGTTGTGTACCCATCACCCAAAGTCAAATCATTTTCTATCATTATATATTTGTTCCTCTTTTTTCCCTTCCTCTGACTTTTCTCCCCCAAATTTCTTATCTTTAGTAATTAGCTTTCCATATATGTGAAAATCTATGGGAACACATTAAAGACACACATTATCTTGATAAGTGGACTGTTTCTCTATAAGAAAGAGAGTTAAACAATCCCTAATTATACAGAATACGTAGCTGAAGAAGATTTAGTAAATCTGGCATATAGCTATTTTACTAAATCCAACCATTGGAATATTGATTTTTATTAAACTCAATCAAATAATGTGCACAGACTATCCTAGAAAAATAAATATGTACAGACCTTGTTAAAGGCCAAAAATAAATTGGAATTTTTAATTTTCTTTTATTTATTCATTTTAGAGAGGAGAGAGAGAGAGAGAGAAAGGGGGGAGGAGCAGAAGGCATCAACTCCCATATGTGCCTCGACCAGACAAGTGCAGGTTTCGAACCGGCAACCTCAGCATTCCAGGTCGACGCTCCATCCACTGCGCCACCACAGGTCAGGCAATAAATTGGAATTTTAACATTTAAAAGTTTTAAAATTGTAATACTTAAAAAGTTGACATAATTTTGTTAAAATATCACTAATCAAATTTACTTAAATGATTTTAAATTATTGCTTAACATTAGTGTTTCCTTTTTCAACCAGTTAATTACATTAACATTAAAATTACATTTTAACAAAACAATTCTAATCAACATGAAATAATTTGAGATTATGTTCAGAAAAAAAAACAAATTTGAACACAGACTCTAATAATTAAGCTGCAGGTACTCAGAGCCAAAGTAGATTAGAGTGAAGTTTTCCCAGTTTGTTTTCTCAAGAAAAGCAAATGTATGATAGTGAAAGAGTGTCCATCTCAACCCACAAGCAAAATATAAAGTACTGTATACAAAATGGAAAACAATCTTTAGAAGAAAAGTCAGTGAAGTATCTAAATACCATCCTAACACTGCATCAATTAGCATTAAATATAAGATTTTTAAATTGTTTTTGAAAGTTTTATATTTCTGCAAGGTGTTTCCACACACAAAACAGACCAGTCTGGTTCGTGCATGCACCTCTATTTATCCACAGGAAAAGATAATCAGGACAGCAGCAAAACAGGCTCAACACACACAGCACCAGTAATCATTGATCTTAAATTTAGGGAGAGAAGAAACAGACTCCAAGACAGCTGTTAAGGAATTCTGGCAGAATCTCTTCAGAGAAAGAAGGTAATAGATGTAATAAATGACCCAGGGCACTTGTAGGAACAAATTATATAAATAAACTTAAGAAGAAGTTATACAAAAAACTTGGACCCAAACAAATGTGAACCTGTAATTTACCAATGCAAACTCAGGATGGCAGGGCCTATTAAAAGCTATCTGACCTGCTGCTCCTCTGTTCTTTTGTCAGTTATACAAGCATCTTCTTAAGCTGTCACTTTTACAAATGTTAGCAAAATAATTTTATAAAGAAATATTTTGTCTTATTAAACATTGCCTCCAATACATAGTCCAGATTTCCCTCTTAGCTTGAGAGAAAGTGAATGAATATTGGAGCAGAAAGTTTACTTTAGAGTTTTCTTTTTTCTTTTTCCTTTTCTAAGATTGGGGAAGTTGCAAGTCAGTCCCTGCAATATCTTTATACTTTTTTTTCATTTTTATTAAATTTATTGGGTGTTACTGGTTAATAAAATTATATAGGTTTCAGGTGTACAATTCTATTATACATCACCTGTATATGATATTATGTGTTCACTACCCCGAGTCAAGTCTCCTTCCATCTCCATTTATCCCCTTTACCCTCTTCCACCCCCCCAACCCCCTTTCCCTCTGGTTATCATCATACTGTTGTCTGTATCTACGAGGGATTTTTTTCTTTTGCGTATTCCCTTCACCTTTTTCACCCAGCTGCCCAAACCCCCTCCCCTCTAACAGCTGTCAGTCTGTTCTTTGTATCTATGAGTCTGTTTCTATTCTGTTCGTCAGTGTATTTTATTCACTAGATTCCACATATAAGTGAGATTATATGGTATTTGCTTTTCTCTGACTGGCTTATTTCACTTAGCATAATAATCTCCATGTCTATCCATGCTGTTGCAAAAAGTAAGATCTCCTTTTTTGTGGCCAAGTAGTATTCCATTGTGTAAATGTACCGTAGCTCTTTTTAATCACTCATCTTCTGATAGACACTTGGGCTACTTCCAACTATTGGCTATTATAAATAACCCTACAACAAACATAGGAGTGCATATATTCTTTCAAATTTTGGGTTTCTTTGGATACAGTCCCAGAAGTGAAATCACTGGGTTATAAGGCAGTTAGCTCCATTTTAATTTTTTGAGGTAACTACATACTGCTTACCACAGTGGCTGCACCAATCTGCATTCCCACCAACAGTGCACAGGGTTCCCTTTTTTCCACACCCTCGCCAACACTTGTTGTTAATTTATTGATAATAGTCATTCTGACAGGTATGAGGTGATATCTCATTGTGGTTCTTATTTGCATTTCTCTGATGATTAGTAATGTTATACATTTTTCATGTGTCTATTGGCCATCTGTATGTCCTCTTTGGAGAAGTGTCTATTCAGGTCCTTTGCACATTTTTTAATTGAATTTTTTTTGGGGGGGTGTGGAGTTTTCTAAGTTCTTTACAAATTTTGGATATTAACCTCTTATCAGCTGTATCACCGAATATGTTATCCTATTTAAAAGGTGGTCTTTTCATTTTGTTAATGGTTTTCTTTGCTCTGTAAAAACTTTTTAGCTTGATATAGTCCTATTTGTTTTTGTTTTTTTTTTCTTTGTTTCCCTTGCCCAATGCAACATATCAGAAAAAAATATTGCCACAAGAAAAGCCCAAGATTTTGCTGCCTATGTTTTCTTCCAGGATTTTTATAGTTTCAAGTCTAACATTTAAGTCTTTAATTCATTTTGAATTTATTCTTGTGTCTGGTGTAAGACACATTTTTTGAATGTACCAGTTTAATTTTCTAATGCCATTTATTGAATAATACCCCATTGTATGTTTTTACTTCCTTTGTAAAATATTAATTGACCATAAAGGTGTGGGTTTATTTCTGGGCTCTCTAGTCTGTTTCATAGACTTATATGATTGTTTTTATGCTATGGTTTTATTTAAATTATCATTACCATGGGTTCTTAAATTACCTAATGATTAGTTTGCCTTGAAAACCTAAAACAGAACTTTTTAAGATAAACTTTAACTCACTACATATCATAAAATTATTTCCATATAAAGTATGTTTATTAAATATGTTAAATTGTTTTACAGTCTCTTTAAAATTTATGGAAAGACAGAATTGCCTGGCAAGTACATCATTTAGAAAAATCGATTTTCTACCATAAAAATGGAGCATACACAAGGAATATCTGAAATATCCAAGGCTGGGAATTGAGTTACTAAGTTTAACATGAGCCAAGATGATCTCATTTTATGTAGAGCCATCCTTAAGACAAAGATTACAGCCCTAAATTTTATCTATTAGACTTTCATTATTTTGGCTAATTCTGAGAGGAAACATCTCAGACTTCTTCATCTCCTGATTACGAATTATTAAATAACTGATTGGAGGTTCAACAGCACATAACCCTTTCCCCATTTTTGGATGCAAGCAAATTCCTGAAAAAGATATGGTTACAAATTACTATAACTTCCAGCAAAAAAATTATAAGGTTAATTTTTTATCGTCTCTGGAATATACCTTTTAACTGTAGAGATTTTATCTATAGACACAGCCATAGCCTTCTCTGAGAAAACTATATATATATATACACTTTGGTTTTGTAATACCTTACAACTGTTACATTAAGCCATTAGAAAAAATTATTAGCAACAAATGTCCTGTTTCCGTCAAATAATAAAGATTCCCTGAACTAATGTTGCATTGCTGCATCAACAACTAGACATCATTTTTTTTTCTCTGACAACCTCAGTAGGAATTAACAACAGCAGAAACTCTGTGAAGCTTCAGAGCTACAAGGGGACTATCCAGCAGATTCTAGAAAGGCTCCTAGATTTTTCTCACTGCTCTCATTTTCTGACAGGTGTAGCAAGGTACTACTAAAATATGCATTGAAATGAAGGAATGCAAGACTATATACTTAAATGGCATAATGCAAGAATATATATTTAAATGGAGTAGTACAAGAAGAATCATGAGTTACATAGTTTATATTTTACAAATCCAAATTCATTTGAAATATATGTGCTCTCTGCATCAAGATCTTAAAAGGAGAATGAAAAGCAAACTAAAGTTTATTAAATTAACATACTTTCACTTACTATCTAATTTAATCTTCAGAAATAATTATATGATATAGATATTATTATCCCTATTTTTCAGTACATTGACTGAAACTCAGCTGTTGGGTGATTTGTGTAAGGTTATGAAGCTAGTAATTGATGGAATCTGATTTTGAACCCAAATCTGATTTGAGCCACCAAATCCAATGTTCTTTTCACTGTGCCATGTTGCATCCTTACATAACACTCAATATTCTTGTTGGCTGAAGGACAATACTGAGAAAAGCTCAGCATATGACTCAACATACAACTCTGAGGTACCTGTGTGGATTTCCAACTTATGAGGTTCTTTGAGAGATAAGGAAGCAGCCAGGAGAACAGCAATAAATTCCTGTGTCTTTTAATAGATAACACCCTAGAGCCATTCATTTTAACCTTGGCAAAGGTACATTGACTTTTGGTTTAGTTTCTTTTTCTGGATTTCATTAAGATTGTGCATGTGTAAATCAAAAATAGAAGAGTGAAACTTATAAAAGAAAAAAAACTAGGTGGATAAAGAAGACCAGTATTTATTTTATAAATACAATACCTTTATAAAACAAATTATCTTGGACAGACATTTTTTATGTAATTTATGTAAATTAAATTGTTCCTCAAAATAATTACTCAAAAGGATACTTCAGTGTAATTTTTGTAAGCACATATTAATCTTAAACATATTTGTCTGTAAGCAATATAGCACAATGCCTATCAGCATGGACTTCAGAGCTAGACTTCCCAGGATATAATTCTGACTCCTTTACATAACAGCCATGGAGCCTTGAGTAAGTTACTTAACTTCTCAGTATCTCAGCTTTTTCACTTGTAAAATAAGGGGCTCATAAAAATAATGTCCTCCTCAAGAGTTATTGTGAAAGTTAAATAAAAACATATATTAGTTACTTGAAATTGTACATACTATGTATTAAACATGTAAACTAAAATTATTACATTGCTTAAAACAATGTACATCTCTGTTACAAATTACTGCTTATTTGGGATCTGAATAAACATTGATGATGATGATGACCACAACCATGATCATGGTATTTTTTAAATTATCATAACTATATTAGCTACATTATTGACTGTATAGTACCTCAGTTATAAGACAAGTCTTTATAACTAAAAACACTATTAAGCAAGTTCTCAGCTTTATGAGAAAAGGGTATTGAGTAATGTACAAGTAGAACTATGAACTGAAATGGATAGTGAGATAGATAGATAGATAGATAGATAGATAGATAGATAGATAGATAGATAGATAGATAGATAATAGATATAGACTGATATAGATAGATAAATAATAGATGATAGATGATAGGTAGATTGATTGATAGATGATTATAGATTAGATAGGTAGATAGATGATAGATATAGATGATAGATATAGACAATAGATAGATAGAAAGATGATAGATAGATAGATAGATAGATAGATAGATAGATAGATAGATAGATAGATATAGATAGATATATAGATAGGTGATAGATAATACTATATACTTACAGAGATAAAAATATATACACAATAGACAGTACACACACACAAAAGATGATAATCACATAGAAACAAAGAAACAAACCTGATCAATGAAGTGAAATGACAGTTTACCTATCTGAGCACATCAAAATCTTGATGCTTTAAAAATTGTTTCAGCCCAAATGCCAATGTCTGTTAAGTTCTGCTATTAAATGATTCATTGTATTAAATAAACTTTCCCCAATTTTTTTAATGAAATTGCTACTAAGAGGGGTTAGTCATACATAAATTAATTAAGTAGGTATGTGATTGATCAGATTCTCTTCTAGAAAAATGGAGAAGCACAGCACAGGCAAGTTCAGTCTTGTTTAGTACTCTGTTTGAGAGAGGAAAAAGAAAGAACAAACATGGAAAGGCATATAACTAGTAGGGGATCCACTAAACAAGTATAGCATGAGTCTTAGCTTAACTTTTATTTCTTATTCTTTAGACTCTGCTTGGTGAACTCCTTCTGTAAAGGGTCAGAGAGTAAATATTTTAAGCTTTGCAGGCTTTACAGTCCCTGTCACAACTACTCAATTTTACCACTATAGTACAAGAGTAGCCAGCCCTAGATGACACTTAAACAAATGAGAGTGGTTGTGCTCTGATAAAACTCTATTTACAAATACAGGCTTGGGTCCAAATTTGGCCCTCAAGATGTGGTCTGCTATCCCCCGCTCTGGACCAGTAACCACATGAAATTTTCTGGTAGAACTTTTGCCATATTTCCTCCCCATATAAAATATAATTAGTCATAAAACTATTAAAAAAAACTACTTATGTAAAGAAAGTAAAAATAATGTATATATTAACATGTGTAAACCTTTAAGTAAATGCAAGGTTAACTCAAAGATTTGTTATACATATCTATATTGGATGTAAAAACATCCAAACCTATAGAGAATTTTTATAATAATTTGTTTGTGCCAAACAGAGGATATGCTTGGAAGCAGGACCTCAACAGACTGAGTAAAACGTTTCAGAGAATAACAGTTTAGTTTCTTTTATGCATTTGAGAATGGAGGTAATGCAGGGAAGATTACCTGAAGGTCCGAGAAAGCAAGGTGGTAATACGATTACAGGCTTGTTGAGAGTATGTGCTCTTGAAGGAGGTCAAACTTTAAAAGGAGGGGTTTAAAAGAGTGGTCATGTTTTAAAAGGAGAGCATTTCAAAAATTTGTAAACTTAGATGCACAGAAACAATGGACAGGGCTTGCTCAAGGCAAAGACAAGCCTTTTACTAAAGACATTATGTGCCTGTGGCGTGACTACCCACCATGACTTACCCAGATAGGAATTTATGATCTGCTCACCCTGTGAGGTTAGTTTCTACAGAACTCCTTTTCATCCACAATATAAACCTTCTAACTGAGAGAACACACAGGTTGCCCCAAATTTATTTTCTGGAATTTGTGTAAGTTATTCTGTCTCAGTGTTTTCTTGTTCCAAACACTCCAACACAGAGATTTCCCCGTTTTAAAAAAATAAGAAAACTGGATGAAATCAAGTCAGACTTCACTAAAGGCCTTTCAATGAGGGGAAAGTAGATCCAATTTTTTTTAATTTATTGGACTGACATTGGTTAATAAAATTATATAGGTTTTACAATTTTACAACGCATCATCTGTATACCACATTGTGTGTTCACCACCCAAGTCAAGTCTCCCCCCATCACCACTATCCCTACCTACTTTCTTCTACCTTCCCTCACCTTCCTCTCCTTCCTGAAGTCCCCACACTGTTGCCCGTACTTACAAGGTTTTTTTCAAAGCTTAATCCCTTCACTTTTTTACCCAGCCCCTCCAACTCCCATTCATTTTGAAATTACCATAAAAGGGACATTATTAGCCCTGGCCGGTTGGCTCAGCGGTAGAGCGTCGGCCTAGCGTGCGGAGGACCCGGGTTCGATTCCCGGCCAGGGCACACAGGAGAAGCGCCCATTTGCTTCTCCACCCCTCCGCCGCGCTTTCCTCTCTGTCTCTCTCTTCCCCTCCCGCAGCCAAGGCTCCATTGGAGCAAAGATGGCCCAGGCGCTGGGGATGGCTCTGTGGCCTCTGCCTCAGGCGCTAGAGTGGCTCTGGTCGCAACATGGCGACACCCAGGATGGGCAGAGCATCGCCCCCTGGTGGGCAGAGCGCCGCCCCATGGTGGGCGTGCCGGGTGGATCCCGGTCGGGCACATGCGGGAGTCTGTCTGACTGTCTCTCCCTGTTTCCAGCTTCAGAAAAATGAAAAAAAAAAAAAGGGACATTATTAAGGCCCTTGTAGCTACTGGGGCTACTTTATCTGTTCCTCTCCTATCCAATTAATTTGACCCCTCCCTCAAAGTAAAGCTTCTGTACAAATGGTAGGAATATCTAATCAACCAAGGTCTGTTTTAAAATCAGAACTTATTCTCTTTTTTTCTATGTTTGGTTAGTTGGTTAATTGTTTGGGATTTTCTTGTTGTTTTTTGCTTTATTTTATTTTGTTTCATTGAATTTATTAGGGTGATACTGTTTAACATAATTATGCAAGTTTCAGGTACCCAATTCTACAAAACATCTCTGTATACTATATTGAGTGTTCATCCCCCCCAAGTCAAGTTTTCATCCATCACCATTTATTCCCCATACCCTCCTCCATCTCTATCTCCGCCCGCCCCACCTCCTGGCAGTCTCCACACTATTGCCCATGTCCATGAGAAATTTTTTTGGTACTTTTTTGCTCTATCCCCCCACCTCCCTCACCCAGCCCATCATCCCGACAGAAGCCTGCTCTCCGTGTTTAAGTCTGTCTCTATTTTGCTTGTTAGTCTGTTTCATTCGATTCCACATGTGAGTGAAATTATATGGTACCTGTCTTTCTCTGACTGGCTTATTTCACTTAGCATAATGATCTCCAGATCCATTCATGCTGTTATAAAAGGTGAGTTTTTCTTCATTTTTATGCCCAAAACTTATTCCCGTTCAGTTAAGGAATGTCAGTCACAAGACGATATATATTTCTGCTAGTCAAATCTGCCACAATTCATTTGAGAAGGCGAGACGTTCCTAAAACCCATGATGCCCACTCAGAAACCGTTTTGTCTGTCTTTCCTATCTCCTTATGACATTAGTCATAACAATAGTTACACTTGTTCTTTAGGTTTTTCTAGTTCTTAGTATTTATTATGCTTTTAAAAATTTTTATTAATATTTTAAATATTAAAATCTCAATACAGTGTGTCCGTAAAGTCATGGTGCACTTTTGACCGGTCACAGGAAAGCAACAAAAGATGATAGAAATGTGAAATCTGCACCAAATAAAAGGAAAACCCTCCTAGTTTCTGTAGGATGATGTGGTAGCATGTGCTCATGCACAGATGATGAAGTAACACCGTGTATACAGCGGAGCAGCCCATGGCCATGCCAGTCAAGATGTGGATGGTACAAAGGAAAGTTCAGTGTGCTCTGTGGCTCACTAAATTTGAATCCGTGACCAAAGTGCAACGTGAATATCAGTGCATTTATAACGAAGCACCACCACATAGGAATAACATTACTCGGTGGGATAAGCAGTTGAAGGAAACCAGCAGTTTGGTGGAGAAACCCCGTTCTGGTAGGCCATCAGTCAGTGACGATTCTGTACAGGCTATACGGAATAGCTACCTAAGGAGCCCTAAAAAATCTGTGCATGAGCCCACATCAAACTGCACTGAATAGGTATGAAACTGAGAGAGTTATCCTCTTATTTGGTGCAGATTTCACATTTCTATCGTCTTTTGTTGCTTTCCTGTGACCCAAGGGTCCCCAAACTACGGCCTGCAGGCCGCATGCAGCCCTCTGAGGCCATTTATCCGGCTCCTGCCGCAGTGAGAAGAGCATATTGACCATCTCATTAGCTAAAAGCAGGCCCATAGTTCCCATTGAAATACTGGTCAGTTTGTTGATTTAAATTTACTTGTTCTTTATTTTAAATATTGTATTTGTTCCCGTTTTGTTTTTTTACTTTAAAATAGAATATGTGCAGTGTGCATAGGGATTTGTTCATAGTTTTTTTATAGTCCGGCCCTCCAACAGTCTGAGGGACAATGAACTGGTCCCCTGTGTAAAAAGTTTGGGGACCCTTACTGTGACCAGTCAAAAGTGCACCGTGACTTTACGGACACACTGTATATGAAGGAATAACTTTGTGGTGTTCCAGAAGGGCCCTTGGAATACCTCATAAAATTTGTCTTTCATTTTAAATTTAAATGAGAAATGCATTATAAAATGTTATAAAAAATTTCTAGGGTACATTGTGTGGGTAAACAATGGTTGTAAATTAGCAAATAGGGCTATGAGAAACCAAGATAGCCCTGACTTCTGGGGTTTTTTTTCCAGTTTTTGCATTCCTTCATGTATCATAGTGTATTTAAGATGGACTTAAATTTAATGAAGGAAATTATGAGTTGACATTATTGAAAGGAGACATCTTACAATACTGTTCAAGCTAAAGAAGATCTATAAAATAATTATTAATAAACTTTTCATGGCTTATGTAAATGTTATACTGGATGCCAAACACAGAAAAATGAGATAGAAGGCAAAACTCAGATCACGATAGAAATATTTCAGAGTGGTTTTTGTTCGTTTATTTTGCATTGAAGGCTGTATGACCTGACTCATATATCATGGTTATGGTATTGACCTATATCCATTGGTCCCAACAAGACAATGTTGATACTGACACTTCCTAGGGATGAGCCTTCCTAGTGCTATGAGACCACATTATTTGACCAAAGTTTGGTCATCTGTGCATCCTTTGAATTGTTTTATGACTTAAAGGGGAAACTGTAGATGAAAAGGGTTCTGTGGAAAGTAACCTCACAGGGTGATTTGATCATAAATTCCTAACTGGACAGGTCATGGGAGGTAGTCACATCCTCAACATATAACTTCTTTAGTGAAACGCTTATCCTTGCTTCAGGCAAGCCCTATCCATTATTTCTGTGCCTCTAGGTTAACAAACTTTTGAAATTACCCTTTTTAGACCCCCTCTTCTAACATACGACCACACTCAAGAAAGCATATAACCTTAACTATTCTGTAATTTGATCCCAGAATAACCACCCTCAGGAGAGCACATAGTCTTAACTTTCCCATAATCTGGTCCCCATCTTGCTTCATGTAATCTTACATTACCTCCTTAATCTCAAGTGCATAAAAGAAACTGAAAACTGTTAATCTTCCAAAGCATTTATCTCAGCTTATTGAGATCTTGCTGCAGGTATGTCCTCTGTTTGGCTCAAATAAATTTTTATAAAAATTCTCTGTAAAAAAAACTTTCTCTACAGGTTTTAGACATTCTTATATCGACAAACAAACATTAAAATGTTAATTTTTTTAAAAAACACATAACATCAAGGTGGCAAATGGCAGAACTTGGATTGAAACCCAGAATGGTCTGACTCCAAAGCCCATGCTGAAAAAAGAGCTAACTTATTTCCACCAATGGGAAAAGTGGACTTCATTACAGCCCATAAGGTAATATTGACAGCATAAGCACAATCATAGATAAAGCAGGGTTACTGCGGCAGAGTGTTCACTCTGAAGGTTCTTTTTTTTTTTTTTTTTTGTATTTTTCTGAAGCTGGAAACGGGGAGTCAGTCAGACAGACTCACGCATGCGCCTGACCAGGATCCACCCAGCACGCCCACCAGGGGGCGACGCTCTGCCCATCTGGGGCGTCGCAACCAGAGCCACTCTAGCGCCTGGGGCAGAGGCCAAGGAGCCATCCCCAGCGCCGGGGCCATCTTTTGCTCGAATGGAGCCTTGGCTGCGGGAGGGGAAGAGAGGGACAGAGAGGAAGGAGAGGGGGAGGGGTGGAGAAGCAGATGAGCGCCTCTCCTGTGTGCCCTGGCCGGGAATCGAACCCGGGACTTCCGCACGCCAGGCCGATGCTCTACCACTGAGCCAACCGGCCAGGGCTGAAGGTTCTTGATAAACATTCTATAATAGTATTGTGACTCTAATAGCTACTGTTAAATTTTGCTAAACACCAGGAGTGGGGGGATTGGTAAATCCAATTCAAAACATTTATTCATCTCTTGCTCAAATGATATTACACATGTATACAAATTAAATGATAAGGAAATATTTATAATGGAAATTTTAAAAGAATAATCAGGAAAGGCAGATTGGATTTCAAAATAAAGAACTATTTCTCATAAAAGAGCCACTTGTGATAATTCACGCAGTGGAACATATGACATCACAGTGTACATTTTCTTTATAAGGGATTAGTTGGTTATATCCTGAAAATAAATACAATGCACTTCATATTTTCCTTAGGCTGCAGAGATTATATTATGACATTGATTTCTGTATCTGTCATCATGTTGTAACCTTAAAATGTATTTCCGAGCTCATATAGACTACCTCAGATCTTTGAGTAGGGCTACTAAAGTACTAAAACTGCAAAAGGATCATGACTAACAAAAAGTGCAATTTATTGTTACTGAAATTCTGAAAAACAATTTAATTTTATATCACTTTTCCTTTGATATTCAGATAGCATTTAATGGCTAAATTAAGCAAATTCTAAAAATATTATTATAGGTATTCAGTGATGACAAAGTAGGCAATTTACACAATGTTCATCTGGAAAAGCTTAACAAAATGTAAAAAACATACTTTCCAAAGCATCTGAAGGCCAAGAAATAATAAAGAATTATCAGACCAAAATCTGGAGAAATTGAGGGCCAAGGAGATGGGCCTGGCATTTGAAATTACAGTACTTATTCTCTGGGGGGGTTTAACAAATCCAGAAGAGGTGACTCAGTGGCTAAAAAGCTGAACAGTGCTGCTGACAGTATCGTAAAGCTAGGAGAAAAGGGGTTGAAGTCCATGGGTATCACCTGTCTTTAAACATATCCATGTTTAAACCTAAATTAATTTGTATTTACATTAAATAAAAAACACAGCAGATTTGAAGGTAAAAAGCACATTTCATAATGATTAAAGTTCAACTCTCCAAGATATAATGAATGTGTATACAATTTACAGTATAGCCTCAAATATATAAAACAAAAATTGACAGTACTACAAGAACTAGACAAATCAACAATCATAATGGAAGATTTTAACATATCTTTTTAGTAAGTATTAGAATAAACAGACAAAATATCAGTAATAACTTAGAAAATTTGAACAATACAATTAACAATGTTGAACTAGTTGACAGGCCCACAACACTGCACCAAACCAATGTAGAATATATATCCTTTTTAAGCACATAAAAATTGACCCTCCTCCAAACCATAAAGCAAATTTCAAAAAAGTTTAATGAACTAAAATCTATCTACAGTATTTTGGACCCATTAAGGTAAAATAAATTTAACTTTTTTTGAAAAACATTCTATACTGGGAATTGGTCAGTATATCTCAAACCATTTATAGATTCGATGCAATATTAATAAAAATCTTAGCAGGCTTTTGCTTTATTTTGTGTTATTAAATTTGGAAACCTAATTCTAAATGCATATGCAAATAATGAAGCCAAAATTATTGTGATATCAAGATTTATATTAAACTACATTAATTAAAACAATATGGCATCATCACAAGGATGAATAAATAGACCTATGGAGCAGAACATAGTTTCAAGAAACATTCACTAATCTATGGGCAGTTGATTTATATAGCAAATAAGACACTGCAAAAAAGCAAGGAAAAGATGGACTTTTTAACTATTGGTGCTGAAACAATTGGATGCCCATGTGGAAAAAAGTAAAAATTTACCTTTACCCACCTACCATGAATAAAAATGTGAAAGGCAAATTATGATAGCTTCAAGGTAATATTACAGAATATATTTGTGACCTTGAGATAGAGAAAGACAAATCATTTTTTAAAAGGTGTATTAGCCCTGCCGGTTAGCTCACTGGTAAAGCATCATCCCACGTGTGGATGTCCGGGTTTCATTCCTGGTCAGGGCACACAGGAAAAGTGCCCATCTGCTTCTCCCCCCTCCCCCCTCTTGCTTCTCTCTATCTCTCTCTCTTCCCCTCACCTCCTGCAGTAGCCAAGGCTCGTTTGGCACGAGTTGGCACTGGGCACTGAGGATGGCTCCATGGCCTCCGCCTCAGGTGCTAAAAAAATTGGCTTCATTTGCAACAGAGTGAGAGACCCAGGTGAGCAGGGCATTGCCCCCTAGTGGGTTTGCTGGGTGGATTCTGGTCAGGGCGCATGCAGGAATCTGTCTCTGCCTCGCCTTCTTTCACTAAAATAAAAAAAAAAATGTTTAATGGTGTATTAAATGGACTACATTAATCCTCCATAATCATAAATAATTATGAAAAAAGAGTTCAAAAACTGGACTACACTCAAGGTCAAAACTTTTACTTTTCAAAAGGTACCATGAAGAGAGTAAAATTCAAGCCACAAACTGAGGAAGGTAACTACAATACTGCAACCAGCAACAGACTCAGATCCTCAACAAATTAGTGAAAAAAATCAATGCAATAATAATATCTGCAAGAGACTTAAACAAATACTTTGCAAAAAACTGGATATCTAATTGGACTGTAAATATGAAAGTTGTTCAACATCGTAGATAATAAGGGGAATGAAAATTACAGCAATCCTGAGATAGCACAGTAACTCACCAGAATGGCCAGTATGGAAACATCTGATAATATCAGTATTTGAAAGTATGTGGAACAGTGGTAATTCTAACACTAATGGCAGGAATAATGTTACAAATAATACGGAAAATAGTTCAGAACTATTTTTTAAATTTGTACATATGTAAGACCACTATTCCCACTCCTTAGTGTGTAACTAACAATAAATGTGTACACATGTGCTCCAGAGACATATTCAAGAATGTTCAGGCAATATCATTCATAATATAAAAAAACTAGAAACAGCACAAATGCCAATCGATGGAAATAATAAATTATAGTATATTTATATAATGGAATTCTATGCAATAATGAAAATGAATGAACTGCACTCAGACAACATAGTTGATTCCTACAAATCTGTTGAGATACTCCACAGGCAAGAGAAGTGAAGGCAAAAATTAATGAATGGGACTACACCAGACTAAGAAGTTTTGCTCAGCAAGAGAAACTGATAACAAAATAAACAGAAAGCCAACTAAATGGGAAATGATATTTTCAAACAACAGCTCAGATAAGGGCCTAATATCCAAAATATACAAAGAACTCATAAAACTCAACAACAAACAAACAAACAATCCAATAAAAAAATGGGAAGAGGACATGAACAGACACTTCTCCCAGGAAGAAATACAAATGGCCAACAGATATATGAAAAGATGCTCATCTTCATTAGTTATTAGAGAAATACAAATCAAAACTGCAATGAGATACCACCTCACACCTGTTCAATTAGCTATTATTAGCAAGACAGGCAATAGCAAATGTTGGAGAGGCTGTGGAGAAAAAGGAACCCTCATCCACTGTTGGTGGGAATGTAAAGTAGTACAACCATTATGGAGGTAAGTATGGTGGTTCCTCAAAAAACTGAAAATAGAACTACCTTATGACCCAGCAATCCCTCTACTGGGTATATATCCCAAAAACTCAGAAACATTGATACGTAAAGACACATGCAGCCCCATGTTCATTGCAGCATTGTTCACAGTGGCCAGGACATGGAAACAACCAAAAAGCCCGTCAATAGATGATTGGATAAAGAAGATGTGGCACATATACACTATGGAATACTACTCAGCCATAAGAAATGATGACATCGGATCATTTACAGCAAAATGGTGGGATCTTGATAACATTATACGAAGTGAAATAAGTAAATCAGAAAAAACCAGAAACTGCATTATTCCATACGTAGGTGGGACATAAAAGTGAGACTAAGAGACATTGATAAGAGTGTGGTGGTTACGGGGGGAGGAGGGAGAGGGCAAGGAAAAGGGAGAGGGGGAGGGGCACAAAGAAAACTAGATAGAAGGTGACAGAGGACAATCTGACTTTGGGTGATGGGTATGCAACATAATGGAATGATAAGATAACCTGGACATGTTATCTTTGAATATATGTATCCTGATTTATTGATGTCACCCATTAAAAAAATAAAATTATAACAAAAAAATCTGTTCAGATAAAGTCAGATACAGAAGAATTTATGTCAGTTTAATTTACATAAATTTTTTTAAGAAAACAAAACTAAACTACAAGGATTATGGACATGTACTTGAGTATTTCTGTAAAGAAAAGCAAGAAAATGACATAATATTAGTCAAGATATTAATTAACTTTAGGAGGTATCGAGAGGAGAACGATTGGGAGGGAGAGTGGAAGGGGGCTTCTATGATGATGTACTATATCTTAGCCTGAATGAGTTACACAGGTATTCATTTCACAAAAAAGTATTAAGCTGTATTTTTATTTTGCATACTATTCTTGTGAGTCTTATATTTCACAATTAAAACTTGTGTTTTTAAAAAATTACCTTCTGCATTAGGACTGAAATTAAAATTCTAAATATTATTTTGATAGGTATCTGATATTGTAGTGATGTATTTGACAATAAATAAAAAATACTTACATTGTAGAAAAATATTTAGCAACAGTTGAGCCAAGCTAATATTAGTTATAATAACAAATATAATATTAATAATGGCTGAGACATATAGCACTTAGTATGTGTTAGGCACTATTCTAAGCACTTATGTTTATTAAAGAACTTAATCTTACAAGCACTATAAAACATATAGAACACAAATATCTAAATATATACCCTCCCTTCTAATTTGAATCATAATAATACTGTTTGTGAAGAAATACATAGCACAAGAAAAATATCTCTGGATATAATAGCAACCACTGCTCCCAAAGTGTATCCTTTTCCAAAGTCACAGACCACAGCAAATAAAATTAGTTGTCAAGGAGTTTATGCCAATAGTCAAGAAGAGATTAGAACTACCTTCTTCCACCACATACAAGAATAAAATCAAAGTGGATTAAAGACTTAAATGTAAGACTTGAAACCATTAAAACTTCTTTAAAAAAACATAGGCATTAAACTCTCTGACATTTCTTTTAGCGATGCTTTTTTCTCATATATCTCCTTGGACAAAGGAAGCAAAAATAAAAACAAACAAATGAGACTACATCAAACTAAAAAGTCTTTACACAGCAAAAGAAATTATTGACTAAATGAAAAAGCAACCTATTGAATGGAAGATAATAGCCATAATAATACATGTGATAAGGAGTTAATAATATTCAAAATATATTAAAAAAAAACTTAACACCAAAAAATAAACAATCCAATTAAAAAATGGGCAGAGGACCTGAATATACATATCTCCAAAGAGGACATACAGATAGACATATGAAAAGATGCTCAATGTCACTATCCATTAGAGAAATGCAAATTAAAACCACAATGAGATACCACCTCACACCTGTCAGAATGGCTATTAACAATACATCAACACCAAACAAGTGTTGGTGAGGATGTGGAGAAAAAGGAACTTTCATGCCCTATTGGTGGGAATGACAATTGTTGCAGCCACTATGGAAAACAGTATGGAGGTTCCTCAAAAAATTAAAAATGGAACTGCCTATGTTCAGCAATTCCACTTCTGACTATAGATCCTAAGAAACCCAAAACACTAATTCAAAAAGGTATATGTACCTAGAAGGTATTATGCTAAGCAAAATAAGTCAGAGAGACAAATAGCATGTTTTCACTTACATATGGAATCTAAAGAGCAAAATAATTGAACAAAATTGAATCAGACTCATGGATACCAAGAACAGACTGATGATTGCCACAGGGCAGGGAAGTGGGCAGCTCAGGTGACAAAACAGTCATGGGATGTAAAGTACTACAAAGGAAATATAGTCAGTAATGTTGTAATAACTATGTATTAGGCAAACCATTTTGTAAAGTATGTGATTAACAATTATGCTGTACAACTGAAACTAATACAAAATAATATTAAATGTAAACTGTAATTGAAAATCATTTTTAAAAAGAAAATATATATGCACCACTATGTTCATTGCAGAATTATTTTTAATAACCAAAATATTAAAGCAACCAAATTGCTCATCAATATTTAATTGGATAAAAAAAAGTTATGGTACAGGCCCTGGCCGGTTGGCTCAATGGTAGAGCGTCGGCCTGGCGTGCAGGGGTCCCGGGTTCGATTCCCGGCCAGGGCACACAGGAGAAGCGCCCATCTGCTTCTCCACCCTTCCCCCTCTCCTTCCTCTCTGTCTCTCTCTTCCCCTCCCGCAGCGAGGCTCCATTGGAGCAAAGATGGCCCAGGCACTGGGGATGGCTCCTTGGCCTCTGCCCCAGGCGCTAGAGTGGCTCTGGTCGCAACAGAGCGACGCCCCGGAGGGATGGAGCATCGCCCCCTGGTGGGCAGAGCGTCGCCCCCTGGTGGGCGTGCCAGGTGGATCTCGGTCGGGTGCATGCGGGAGTCTGTCTGACTGTATCTCCCCGTTTCCAGCTTCAGAAATAAAAAATAAATAAAAATAAATAAATAAAAAGTTATGGTACATATATACAATAGAATATTACCCAGTCATAAAAAAAAAATAATAAAATAAAATCTTACTATTTTTGAGCATGGATGGGCCAAGAGAATATTACAGAAAGTGAAATAAGTTGTACAATGAAAGACAAATCCCATATGATATCACTTACATGTGGAATCTGAAGAACAACATAAATTAAATAAAATAAACAAATGCACAGATACAGAGAACAAATCGATGATTGATAAAGAAGAGGGGAGTTTGGGAGCTGAGTGAAAAAGATGAAGGGATTAAGAAGTACGAATTGGAAGTTACAAAATAGTCACAGGAATGTGAAGTAGAGAATAGGGAATATAGTCAGTAATATTATAATAAGTATGAATGGTACCAGGTGGGTACTTGAAATATCAGGGGAATTGCTTTGTAAATTATATCATTGTCTAACCACTATACTGTACACCTGAAACTAATATAAAATACTATTGAATGTCAACTGTAATTGAAAAATAAAATTTTTTAAAAGGAAGAGATTATATACTTTTAAAGAGATCAAGTCTGTCCACTAGCTAAGAATGGAGCCAGTTAGAAAGCATTATAAATAAATGAGTGAATTTAGCAGATTTATTTCATTCAATTTATTGAGGTGACATTGGTTAATAAAATTGTACAGGTTTCAGATATACAATTCTATAATATATCATCTGTATATTGCATTGTGTGTTCACCTAGCAGAAGACTTTTTTAAATCCAGTTTGTCTAATTTAGCCATTTTTGGACATCTATTATTTTCTTGCCTTCAAATTTTCCTCAGTAGAAAACTGTGATATTAAGTATATTTTTTTTAATATTTAATACCCAAATATACTGTTGATAGCTTTTTCTTATATAAGCTAATATTCCAAATAAAATTAAGTTAACATTATTGGGTAATAATGAGAAACAGCCCACAAATGCTCCACAGTTGGAAGGATATATTTGACCAAGTAGAACACCATTAAATATGTAAAGTATTTTTGAGGTGCTAGGAAGATATTTTGATACTTTTTAAATTCTGAGATTAAAAGCTCACTGAGAATTGTGCTTTAGCTTGTGAAAATTAAATATCTTGTATACTATTTGGTAAAATAAAATCAGTTCCTTTTAATACACAGAATGGCATGACCAACTAATTTGTAGTTGGTTGGATATTTTACTTTCAATTCTCTGTTTATATTTGGTACCTAAACACTGATTGTTTGATCTCCTTGGCTCTCTCAACATATAAAATAGCTTCAGATGTAGAAAATCATTCTTCCAATAACTTTAATCAAAAAATATTAGTATGGGCCTTCAGCACAGTGATGCCACTTACAGAAGCAAAATTATAGATATTCACCAATATATGAAAAGGTTGTTCTGCTAAATTCAACTAAAAGTTAATTAGAGAACAGTCTGTTTGATCTGGATTTACTGAAACATTTAAAGCAATATTATCACTTGGGATGGTGAACACACAATGCAGTGTACAATTGATGCATTATGAAATGGTACATCTAAAACCTATGTAATTTTGGCCCTGGCCGGTTGGCTCAGTGGTAGAGCGTCGGCCTGACATGCAGGAGTCCCGGGTTCGATTCCCGGCCAGGGCACACAGGAGAAGCACCCATCTGCCTCTCCACCCCCCCCTCCTTCCTCTCTGTCTCTCTCTCCCCCTCCCGCAGCTGAGGCTCCACTGGAGCAAAAAGATGGCCCGGGCGCTGGGGGTGGCTCCTTGGCCTCTGCCTCAGGCGCTAGAGTGGCTCCGGTCGCGACAGAGCAATGCCCCGGATGGGCAGAGCATCGCCTCCTGGTGGGCGTGCCGGGTGGATCCTGGTCAGGCGCATGCGGGAGTCTGTCTGACTGCCTCCCCATTTCCAGCTTCAGAAAATGAAAAAAAAAAATAGAAATATAAAACCTATGTAATTTTATAACCAATGTCACCCCAATAAATTCCATTAGAAATAAATAAATAAAGGAACTTTACCAAGCTGTAACAATGAGCATGTATACAGATAAAACTCACTTTACCAATATCTATTTTCTTAGTGAACGAAGGTATTTACATTAGGAAATATTAATCTTCTCTTCTTTGTTCTCTTTACTAATAGTCACCCCAATATATTTAATTTTTTTTAAAAAAAGAATGTTTAACTATGCAAACATAACAAAATAATAATATAAACCATTTTCACAATATAAATATCACAATGATATACTGTATTTCCCTATATATAAGACGCACCTTAATTTGGGGGCCCAAAACTTGAAAAAATGTATTACATAAAGTTATTGAATATAAGTTTTATTCATCATAAAATTCATATAACTTGCCTGACCTGTGGTGGCGCAGTGGGATAAAGCATCGACCTGGAAGTGCTGAGGTCGCCAGTTTGAAACCCTGGGCTTGCCTGGTCAAGGCACATATGGGAGTTGATGCTTCCAGCTCCTCCCCCCTGTCTCTCTCTCCTCTCTCTCTCTGTCTCTCTCTCTCTCCTCTCTAAAATGAGTAAATTAAAAAAAAAAAATTTTAATTTAAAAAATAAATAAATAAATAAAATTCGTATAACTCATCTGCATGATAAAGCAGGACATGCAAGTAAAAAATCTACAACCACTGGATAAGACACACCCAGTTTTTAGACCCCAAATTTTTTTTAAAACTCTGCATCTTATACATGAGGAAATATGGTAGTAAATACTATTTTTTTAAGGTTAATGGGATATTAAATTATATCTCTTTCACAATCAGGATGCTATATGGTATGATGCAAATTTTTAATGATAATAAGCTTAATTTAAACAGAAAGACTTAGTATACAATCTTGAGTGTACATTCATTAATTCAGTACTGCATTACCTTTTGTAAACCCTATTAGATTTTTGATAATCTTTTATTTTGAGATAATTGTAGATCACATGCAGTTGTACAAAATAATATAGAGAGATCTCATACACTGCTTGCATACTTCCCCTCAATAGAAATATCTTGTAAAACTTGTAGTACATTACAACCACCATGGTGACATTGATATAATAAAGATACAGCTAATTTCCATCATCATAAGGGTTCCTCGAGTTGCCCTTTTATAGTCACACGCACCTCTTCTCTGCCCTTCCTTCACCCTAAACCACTGGCAACTACTAATATATTCATCCCTATCATCTTATCACTCAGAATGTATATAATTGGAATCATACAGTACATAACAGTACATACAGGTCAGGGTTCTTTTTTCACTCAGCATAATTCTCTGAAGATTCATCTAAGTTATTGACTATATCAATAGTTTGATCTCCTTATTGTTTAATAGTATGGTATGGCTGTACCACAGTTTGTTTAACCATTCACCTGTTGAAGGACATCTGAGTTGTCATTAGTTTAGGGCTATTATACACAAAGCTGCTATAAACATCATACAGGTTTTTGTGTGAACATGTTTTTAATTCTCTGGAATAAATATCAGATGTGCAATCTGGGTCATATTGTAGCTGGGTGTTTATTTTTTTTAATAAACTGCCAAACTGTTTTCCAAAATAACTGTATCGTTTTACATCTCCAGCAGAACGTGTGAGTGCTCCAGTTTTTTTATATCCTGACCAGCATGTGCTGAACCCTACTATAATTTTTAATGTCAGCATACTGCTGGGACACAAATATTCAGACAATGTATTTGTGTAAGTAATTCCATTTCCCGTAAAAAGATTTGTTCAATTACATATAAATGAAATTGACAAAATAATCTGACAAATTAAAAAAATTAAGAATAAAAGTTGAAACCAGCAAAATTGAAACAAAAAAAACTAGGTAACAACTGCATATCCTATTTTACTTCATATAGTTCTCTATTATAATTTTTATAAGCCAGTGACTTATTCTCTATAAAAAGGCTCATGAGAAGCCCATCTTCACCAACAACATCTTAAGTTTACAGCTTTACCAACCATTTGGGGTGTGTGTGTGTGTGTGTGTCCAATCAAAATCCAGTCAAAATAAAATAATTTATTAACATAAATAAATACCTAAAAACAGAGTGTTATCACATGTATTCACTTCATTTTCTTTCATTTTTTATTTTTCTATTTTTTTCAGATTTACTTTCTCTTCGCTTCAGATTATATATCTAAGCCAGTTCTTACCTCTCAAACACAATTGTCCACAGAAGTGTTACTAATCATTTAAAAAGACTAAGGGGGAAAAAAAGTGATAATCCATCTAGACTCTGCTCACTATCTCAAAAAATCCATAGGATTATATACTATTCAGATATTGAGGGAGTTAAACCCAGGCTTAGGTATAATAAAAACTTGCTAAAATGCCTTTTGTCCTTTTACTGGAATACACAGTCTCAAATGCAAAACAGAGAAGCAGGAAGCAATCCCAGGAAGAGGAAAGATAACACTATAAACTGAGAATAACCAGAATGTGTTCTCTTGTGTTTTGAGTTAGCCTCTGCTTTCCATACCTTGAGAAACATCAAATTAAAAGAATGTGGCTTGAGACAGCAAAAAAAAAAAAAAAAATACTAACCATATAGATTTACAGGCATGTTCATAAGTCCATGTAGTTGCACAGTTCCAGGCAGAAGGTTTATGTCCATTTAAGAGTGGAAAATGTTTAAGTTCTTCCAGAAGCACCATCTGTTTCTACGGCTGGTCTTGGCTTGAATTATTTATTACAATAATCTCAGATTTATCAGGTTAACCTTTGGATTGCCTCCTAAAAAAAACTATGGAATATTTAGAAATTTTTGAGCAATGTAGTAGAATACTGGAATTAATTTTACCATCTTATTGAAAGAACTTAAAGTCTTGGTTATAACAAAATTGACCAAAAATTTATATTATTTATCACATTTGATATTTGATTTCTACAGATCTGTATAATAAGTCGACAAGATGGCACTAAATTAATTAAAATTTTTAAAGATTATGGGGTGGGGGAGATGCAATTTTAAATAACTAAAAAATTACAATGAAAATTTTTCACCATGGTTATCATAAGATAGCTGCCTTATTTGTTCTGTTAATAAAGTATGTAGGAAAAACCAGAATTCCCATAATCAAAGCCAGGATTTTAGAAGTTGACAAACAGCTATGAATCTTGATGATCTGGTAAGTCTCCGTATCTTAAGAAAAATATGTGACTTCCTACAAGCAAGTTAAAGATAAACTGCTTGCTATGAAAGGATTAAATACAGAAATGCTGGGAATATGCATTTGCAAAAGACAGCATAGCTTTCCGTAATGCAAAATTACATTAATCTCGATGAAAGTTATTTTCAAGAAATGGAGAGGGAAAAAATAACAATTTTTTACATATTTGTTGATGTAAGAAATTTTTAGCCTGGCCTGTGGTGGCACAGTGGATAAAGCGTTGACCTGGAATGCTGAGGTCGCCAGTTCAAAACCTTGGACTTGCCTGGTCAAGGCACATATGGGAGTTGATACTTCCTGTTCCTCCCCCTTCTCTCTCCCTTCTCTGGCTCTTTCTCTCTCACCCCTCTCTAAAATGAATAAATAAAACCTTAAAAAAATAAAGAGAAATATTTAAAACTGTAAAGAATTTTTATAAGAGTTCATTTGAGTCAAACTGATGACAATTGCCAGGAGGCAAGATCTCAAACGCTCTAGAACAGCGATTTTCAACTGGTATGCAGCAAGAATTCTTAAAATGTGCAATACCTGACTATTTCATCAGAGACACTGATTTCTTTTCCCTTGAACTGTCCGATTAAAAACTGACAATAGCCAACCACAACAATAGCTGTCCAGTGTGAATGATTCAAAATTATACCTATTTTTTGTCAGGTTGGTAAAAAAAAATTATTTTTGATGTGCCACAGAATTTTAATAATTAGTTTATGTTTGGCTGTTTCTTTTATGTATTTTAAATTAAGGAGGAAACAAAAGGAAGATTACATGAAGGTGGTCAAAAGTAAGGCCAGGATCTGGCAGGGGTCCCCAAACTTTTTACACAGGGGGCCAGTTCACTGTCCCTCAGACCGTTGGAGGGCCACCAATACAGTGCTCCTCTCACTGACCACCAGTGAAAGAGGTGCCCCTTTCGGAAGTGCAGCGGGGCCGGATAAATGGCCTCAGGGGGCCGCATGTGGCCCGTGGGCGTAGTTTGGGGATGCCTGAATAGGATAGTTAAGATTATGAGGGTGCTTTAGAAGGTGGAGTCTGAAAAGAGGCATTTCAAAGATGTTTTAATATAAATGTGCCAAAATGATGGACAAGGTTCACTAAAGGCAAAAATAAGCTTTTTACTAAAGAAGTTATATGCTTGGGACATGATTACCGAAGAGGAATTAATTAGACCACCTTGTGAGATTAGTTTCCATAGAATCCACATATTAATTAGACCACTTTGTGAGATTAGTTTCCATAGAATCCACATATTTAAGAACTTCACTTATAGCTTCTTCAGTTTTAAACTGAGACAACAAACCTTTAGTTAACTAGACAAATTTTTAAAAATTGGTTGAGAACCTAATTATCACACCAAATTGGCTAGTCAATTTCCATTCTCTTAAACTCAGCCATGAGGCTTGGGCCTGAAGGCCATTATATAGTCAATCTAATTCAACTGCGTTTTCCCAAGGTCTGGCTTCAAGACAAGTTCTAACTAGATGATAGCATTTGAGAACAGTAGAGCGTACAGGCTATAGTTTCTTCTAAATGAAGTGATCAGCTTTTCTTTCTGGTTTTTTTTTTCTGGTTTTATTGAGGTAGTATTTTTTGGCTTTATCTTTTTCCCTCATTCATTCCTAATTCTTTTTTTACTATTTGTGACCAGCAAGAACTAAGAAGCAATTATTTCTCATTTTTCTTGGTTTGAAAATATTATTTTAGTGATTATTAGCCATTTGGAATAGTGTAGATAAACTTCTAAGTTTATTAGCACAAAGTTATATATGAAAAAAATAAAACGGAGTCCTCGTGGCTTTTGAAAACATAAAACACAACTTAATAAAGAAGTCTGAGTCCCATCAGATCAATGTTTTTCTTAATGGAGAACATTTCAGACTATGAGACATGTGTAATTCAGCTACAAGCTTTAAATCTTAATCCTTTGAATCTTTATGGAGAAGAACCCAAAACTGAAAAGCATCCCATACCTAACTCCTAAATGTCCTCTTTAGGATTAAAGTATAGAATCAATTATTTGTGGCCATATTGAAATTCTGTGTTACTGAGCATAATTTTCCAAATTTATTTCTTAATTATCAAATTAATACTCAGTGAGGAAAGAAATATATCCCCTTCTCTAAGTTCACCTTCAGTATTTTTCATAGCCATTGGGAAGAGAAAATCATTGCAGTGTAGCCTTTCTATTTTTATTTCTTTGTTCAATAAACATTATCAAATCCCTAGGATATGTTGAGAACAAATGAACACAGACGGGAAACAGAAGCCCAAAGTCCACTTTCCCAATATCCACAGCTAAAGAAAAGCCCTGCTGTGGACAAGTCCTGCTGGGGGTGAGGACAATGAAGACGCAAAGGCCCAACTTCGGGGACCAGGTTCAGTGACGCAGATCCACTTTATTCAGGAAGTAAGCTAGCTTATATACATGGGTTCAGCCTATAGGGTGTTACAGCATGTCCTTCATAGCCAATGGCTGAAAAGATCAGGGAGCTGTGTGGTTGTCAGAGTCACTTCCTTATAGCAGGCAAGCTCTCTTCCTGGGTATGCCCAGGAGGGTTCTGGGAGCTAGAGTATTCTCACAGCATTGCATCAGCCACCGCAGCTAGGAATGCACTCTGCGCTCCACCCACACCCTGCCAAAAACATTGGCTGAGAAAGACAGAGAAAGTATGACATGGTCAAGAATACTCAAATGCATTAAAATGTGGAAGACACTGTGAATTTGAGTCCTTATATCCAAAAATAAATAAGACACCATTCTTGTTCTGAAAGACTTCATAACCTTGTTGGGAAATAGACATTTATACAAATAATTATAATGGCTATTATCATTGTACAGATCATTACACCACAAGGAGGTAGATTCAAGTTGCAGTGGATATAAGACCCTATACTCAGATAAGAATTGTTTAGAAGCATTTGATGAACATTGCCTGAATGCAATGGGTAACACCAAACTGACATGAGATCCTTATAATGTCCTTGTACTCAAGTTGTTACCTTTCTAGCTTAGGCAAGAAAACTAACATACAAAGAACGTTGGACACAGCTCTAGCAAAGATGTATTACACCAACTAATATTGTAATCTAGCAACTGTAAAATCTATATCTGTATTTCATTTTTAACATTCCCAACCCTGTCTGACTCTACATTATAGATACTCGAGAGGTAAGAATTTATTTGAACACTTGTTTAAGAAGGAAGTTTGGAAGAGAGGCAATTTAACATCTGTTCTCCCTACTCTATTGAAGCTGCACTTTTCAGTGTTTACAATGAGTTCTTAGTTGAAAGTTCAAACATTTTTCCAAAATCATATCATGCTATATTTGTTATGTCATTATTTTTCCATATTCTTTACCATACCCACCCAGATGCCAAATCTTGTAGTTACCACCACAGTATCTCTCACATCCATTCCTTCTTTTCCATTCACACTATCTGTATTAATCCAAGTTCCCTGCAAAATTGCATGCACATTTAGATGATTAACTGAAGAGCATTGAATAAAGGGATCATTTAAAGAGAGATGGTAAAGCTTTGAGGGACTTCCAACAGTGGGAAGCCATCACCAAGTAGAGCCCTGAAAGAGCAAGCTGAAGAAGTTGTGTTACTGAAACCCAGAGAGTGCTGTACCTCTGAGAAAGGGGCCACCTGACAGATGATGTGACTTCAAGGAGAAGGAAGGCAGCAACTGGCAACATCATGGCCCAGATATGTAGGGGATTTATAGTAAGGAATAAATACTCTGACCTCTTTCTCTTTCTACACTTCAATATCCTGCTTTTATCTCCAATTGGCCCTAGCCCAATTGAAAGCCAAATGCAAAAGAACCCAGGTGACTAGTATACAATACTCATTAGGACAGAGACTAGACCTCCAGGGACAAAGAAGCAACAGCACACTATACTCAGGAAGCTTAAAGCCCAGGATATCTCACCTAGATTTTGTAATTACCTACCTGACTGTTCTCTCTCTTCTACAGTCAATCTTCCAGCCCATGTATTGGTTCCATAAATATTGTTTTAATTTTTTTAGTTGGAATTACACATCAATAAAGTATTCTAATTCTTCTCTATCTCTACATTATTTTCTTAGCAGTTATATCTCTCTAAAATTGTTATATTTACTTTTTATGTTTATCTGGTCATCACCTACTTCCACAAATAGAATTAAAGTTTCTGAGAGCACTGGACTGTGCCTGGTACAGAGTGGGCATTCATTAAGAAATAAAGGTGTACACATGACCTCTGGACGTTGAACAATGTGACTGATGCAAAATGAATCAGCCAGAAAACCTAAACTCAAACAAGTAGAAATTAATTCATCATTTTAATGCCCAGCATTCAAATCTCCTTCATCTTTGGGTGGAGTTTCCCAAGATATGTATTATTGTCAGGATGCAGAATCCCCACCTTTTATTTCAAAAGCAAAAAGGAAGAAATCACCTGTTTCTCTACCCAGTGGCAACCAAGACTTATACGCTATTCAGCAAATGCTTCCACTTTGAACCTTGGAGGAGTGGCAAACAAACATATTCCAATCATATCACTACTTGTCTCAAGAATCCAACACTGATGCTGTTTAAAGTATTTTTTATTAAGTATAATTTTCATGGGCTGATAATTCAGATTTTTCAGATCCTTCTTGTCTACCATTAGATTAATTAGGATCTAGATTAGGAGTTCAATGTCAGGTCTGTTCAACAACAACAAAAAAAAAAAAACCTATGTTCTGTCCATATATCCTATTGTGTTTTCAGCAAATGTTACTTCTGGCATCTCATAAATGAATCAGTCAAAAAAAATTAGTGAGTTGGGTAGATGTGTTTTTATTTTACCTTACAAATCACAGAATTGATATTATAGTCACAAGGTGTAAGTTTTAAATTTTCCAAACATTCCTTTCAAATGAGAATTTATTCTCATTTATTGTGAAGGAGTCATGGCAACTTTTAACATTAGAAGCTATTTTGTTCCTGTCCTTTATTTCACTTGCCCATGTAGTTAAATCAGCAAATATATTGCTGCGAGCGATGTTGGAGAGCTTACTGCCTATCTTTTCTTCCAAGATGATCATGGTTTTACAACTTAAATTCAAGTTTTTTATCCATTTTGAGTTTATTTTTGTGAATGGTTTAAGTTGGTCATCTAGTTTCATTTTTTTGCATGTATTTATCCAATTTTCCCAGCACCATTTGTTAAAGAGACTGTCTTTACTCCATTGAGAGTACAATGGCCTTGTAGTATAACTTGATATCAGGAAGTGTGATACCTCCCACTTTATTTTTATTTTTCAAGATTGCTAAGGCTATTTGTGGTTTGTGGGGGTTTTTTTGTTTCTTTTTGATTCAATATAAATTTTTGGAATATTTGTTATATAACTTTGAAGTATGACATTGGTAATTTAATAAAAATTGCATTGAATTTATATATTGCTTTGGGTAGTATAGACATTTTAATGATATTTATTCTTCCTATCCATGAACATGGTATGTGTTTCCACTTGTTTGTATCTACCTTGGTTTTTTTTATCAATGTTTTATAGTTTTCCGAGTACAGGTCTTTAACCTCCTTGGTTAAATTTACTCCTAGGTACTTTATTTTTTTGGTTGTAATAGTAAAGATGATTGTTTCCTTAATTTCTCTTTCTGACAGTTCATTGTTGGTGTATAAAAATGCCTCTGATTTCTAAATATTGATTTTATATCCTGCCACCTTGCTGAATTCATTTATCAGTTCCAGAAGTTTTTTGACTGAGACTTTAGGGTTTTCTATGTACAGTATCAAGTCAGCAGCAAATAATGAAAGTTTTACTTCTTCTCTTCCTATTTGGATGCCTTCTTCTTCTTGTCTGACTGCTGTAGCTAGGACTTCCAGAACTATGTTGAATAAGAGTGGTGAAAGGGGGCACCCCTGCCTTGTTCTTGTTCTTAAGGGGATTGCTTTTAATTTTTGCCCATTGAGTATGATGTTGGCTGTGGGTTTGTCAGGATGATCAAATGGGACTATATTAAACAAAAAATCTTTTGCACAGCAAAAGACAACATGAACAAAATAAAAAGACAACCCACACAATGGAAGAATATATTTGCCAACATGTCCAATAAAGGGTTAATAACCAAAATCTACAAAGAACTTGTAAAACTCAACACCAGGAAAGTAAACAATCCAATCAAAAATTGGGCAAAAGAACTGAATAGACACTTCTTCAAAGAAGACATACAGATGGCCAATGGGCATATGAAAAAATGTTAAACATTGCTAATTATTAGAGAAATGCAAATTAAAACCATAATGAGATACCACCTCACACCTGTCAGAATGGCGCTCATTAACAAAACAACATATAACAAGTGCTGGCTAGGGTATGGAGAAAAGGGAACCCTCTTGCACTGCTGGTAGGAATGCAGACTAGTGCAGCCACTGTGGAAAACAGTATGGAGATTCCTCAAAAAATTAAAAATGGAACTGCCCTTTGACCCAGCTATTCCACTTATAGGAATATATCCTGAGAATAAAAAAATCACTGATTCAAAAGAAGAAATGTTCCCCCATGTTTATTGCAGCATTGTTCACAATAGCCAAGATCTGGAAACAGTCCAAGTGTCTATCGGTAGACAAGTGGATCAAAAAACTGTGGTACATATACACAATGGAATACTACGTGGTCGCGAAAAAGAAGGAAATCTTACCCTTTGCAATAATATGGATGAACCTGGAGTTTATTATGCTAAGTGAAATAAGCCAGACAGAGAAAGAAAAATATCACATGATTTCATTCATATGAGGAATCCAATAAACAATATGAACTCAGGAACAGAAGAGAGGCAGAGAAGGGATCTAAGAGACAAGACAGAGAGCAGGCAGAGGGAAGAAAAGGTGATGAGATGAGAGGATCAAAGAAAGGAAAGACATTAGTGAAAGTATATACACATAACAGAGAGAGATAGAGGGCAGAATAGTAAATCATGGAGGGAAGGGGGAAGGCGGTGGGGGGAGGGGACAAAAGAGGTATCAAGGAGAACAAGGGGGAAGGGAGGGAGATATATTCGGGGGCACACTTGTAACTATGTAAACACAACAAATTAAAATCAATTAAAAAAAGAAGCTGTTTTGTTTGGGGTTTTTTTCCATCTCTAATAAAGAAAGCAACTAGAAAAATCAACTACAGGTAAGAAGTCATATACTTGTCTAAGCTGTTTCATGAAATTGTTTTTGGTATTTTATAAAAGTCTTTAAATCACTAAGTAATAAAGAGTATACATAAGTGTCCAAATGCTTTATTTGAACTGTTTTCTTGAATGTTCACCACTAATTTATTATAGAATAATAAAGAAAGTCTAGAAACAGAATTTAAAAGTAGCTTTAGAGAATGGTAATAATCATTTTTAATCCTAAACCACAGAGTTTCCCGTTCAATTCAATCAAGTGAATATAAAAATATACAGTCAGTCCTTAAATGTATATCTGATCTGAGTCATTCTTGAAAATAGAGAAAAACAATGGAAAAGAATACTGAGAGGGAAAGGTTGTATTTTGGTGGGTCACATCTTATATTAATGATAGTATAAATAAAGAAATAATTATAACTCACCATCTCTAGGTCCTACTAGTCTTATATTTTAGCTTTTGTTTAAGATCCTGGTTCTAGGTCCAATATTAGCAATTAAGGAATTAATTATCTAGTAGGCAGTTTTAGATTCTTTTTCATAAAAATGTCTTTCATTGGTAGAAAGTGATTACAGAAGTTACATAAATTATGGATAGAGAGGAATGATAGGCAGATAGAGGACAGGCAGGTAGATAGATGATAGATAGATGATAGATAGATAAATGATGATGATAGATGATAGATGATAGATAGATAGATAGATAGATAGATAGATGATAGATAGATAGATAGATAGATAGATAGATAGATAGATAGATAGATAGATAGATAGATATAGATAGATGATAGACAGATAGATATGTAGATATTCAGATAAGTTGAAAGCTTTCTGACATGGAATTTAAAATAACACTAATATTCCTGTAAGTAGTTACCAGTATGGTTAAACTTGAGAAATATTTTAATATACAATTTCTGCAATTTAATTCAAGGCAACAGGAAACCAGCAAATGTCCCCAGTATTAGGAAAGTTTAAGTCATGTCATTACTTATTAAGGTTATATAAAGCACATGTCAGCATAAAATATACCTACACCAGTAATTACTGGGATTGGCTTCCAATACTGCAATATTTCTCTAGTTATCTTGAAGGGTGTCATAAAATTATCAAAACAAAATTAACATTCTTAATTTTAAAATGTTGTCTTAAGACTCTGCAAAATAATTCAATGCATATAGCCAAATAATAAAATGTTGCACTTCAAAACTGCAGGAAATCAACAATCTTTTCTATTATAACCAAGCAAAATAATGGCTAAAGGTCAGGAAAATTACTCCTTAAATCTATGGAAAGATTATTTGCCTGATGCTATACTTCCACCCAGTGGCAGTTAATGCTAACTGGACTAGCAGGACTCCAGCCAGATAAAAGCAAAGGAAAAATAAAGATGTTCATGGTAGGGACCTGGTTTCTGCAAACAGTCAGGTTCCAATCACACTAGAACTGCTTTGTACTAACAATATGCATTATTTCAAAGTATTCAAAAAGTCTCAAAGCTGCAAGACCATTTAGAATGAGGAAACTAAATCATTCAAGACACCAAAGTTATGTCTACCATATGAAAAAATGCAGTGGAAAGTGAAAAATTAGCTCAATTGTTCAGATATTTGACTCTACATAAATAATAAGCCTGAGACTGATTTTTCCACTGTCAATTCTTAGGTAACATTTGTATAACTGAGATTAGAATCTGAGCATTTTGCTTTCATTATGTTTTCTCTGATTTCTATGACATTTCTTGTGAAGTATTAACTTTCTTTGGAATGTAAATTAAATGAAAGAAGAATCTGTCTGGTTCACAGTTGTAGCTCAACTTCAAAACAATGCCTGTCCCATATTATGTTCTCAATACATAGTTACTGATTTAATGAAGAAATGTGATTCTTTCTACAGTACTTTAGATATGCAGTCTTTTTTTTTTCTCAAATACTTTGAGAATCTGAGAAAAAACAAAAAATCTCCCAAGATATGCATATATAGTTATGCATTTACAGTTTCGTGGGTTTCTTGGACCCTATCACTCATGTTTATGGACCACAAGATAAAGAAGTTCTGCTCTAAAAAGAACATTAAGACCAACTTTATAGTTGGGAAATTGAGATGAATACATTATTTTTATCTGCCTTGCCTCAGCTATGGTTGTCTCAGATTATGGCCTGAAAAGAACTAGGTATATTGACATTAAAATTAAAATTAAAATTCATAGGGAAAATAATCAGTTCTATTTTTAAATCATGCTAAACATCAAATATATATATTAGAACAACACAGAAAAAAATTAATTGGAAAACACCAAACATTCAGTCTACTATTGTCCCCCTTCTATTCCTCACAGGGATGTGCACAGTGATCATAATGATCGGCAGCAGAACGAGATTCACCATGTCCAAATGCCCTAAAGAAGAAACTCCTGGGATTTTACTACCATTCTACAAGAAGGGCTAAGTCAGTACCCAGAAGTTCCTTCATAAAGTAATAATTGTTGCTCAAAATGAATTTGACATTAAGACAGGGTCCCAACTCTGGGCTCTGAAATCTTTGTTGTACCAATAGCCATACAATCTCCCGTTACTATGCCTTAGATTTTGCAATCTTTTCTTACCTGCATCTTTGCAGTAAAACATAAGACTTTTTCGATTGTTCTTTCCATGGGCATTTCTTTTTTTTTTTTTTTTTTTTAGAAAATTAACTTTAACAGGGTAATATTTATAAGTAAAAGTATATAGGTTTCAGGTAAACATATATACAGCATTTGAGCTTTTTTTTCTGTTGTTTTTTTTTTAATAAATTTTTATTAATGATAATGGGATGACATTAATAAATCAGGGTACATATATTCAAAGAAAACATGTCTAGGTTATTTTGTCATTAAATTATGTTGCAAACCCCTCGCCCAAAGTCAGATTGTCCTCCGCCTCCCTCTATCTAGTTCTCTGTGCCCCTCCCCCTCCCCCTAACTCTCTCCCTCCCTCCCTCCCATGTCCTCCCTCCCCCCACCCCTGGTAACCACCACACTCTTGTCCATGTCTCTTAGTCTCGTTTTTATGTTCCACCAATGTATGGAATCATGTAGTTCTTGGTTTTTTCTGATTTACTTATTTCACTCCGTATAATGTTATCAAGATCCCACCATTTTGCTGTAAATGATCTGATGTCATCATTTCTTATGGCTGAGTAGTATTCCATAGTGTATATGTGCCACATCTTCTTTATCCAGTCTTCTATTGAAGGGCTTTTTGGTTGTTTCCATGTCTTGGCCACTGTGAACAGTGCTGCAATGAACATGGGGCTACATGTGTCTTTACGTATCAATGTTTCTGAGGTTTTGGGGTATATACCCAGTAGAGGGATTGCTGGGTCATAAGGTAGTTCTATTTTCAGTTTTTTAAGGAACCACCATACTTTCCTCCATAATGGTTGTACTACTTTACAGTCCCACCAACAGTGGATGAGAGTTCCCTTTTCTCCACAGCCTCTCCAACATTTGCTATTACCCTGTCTTGTTGATAATAGCTAATCTAACAGGGGTGAGGTGGTATCTCATTGTAGTTTTGATTTGCATTTCTCTAATAACTAATGAAGCTGAGCATCTTTTCATATATCTGTTGGCCATTTGTATTTCTTCCTGGGAGAAGTGTCTGTTCATGTCCTCTTCCCACTTTTTTATTGGATTGTTTGTTTGTTTGTTGTTGAGTTTTATGAGTTCTTTGTAAATTTTGGATATTAGGCCCTTATCTGAGCTGTTGTTTGAAAATATCATTTCCCATTTAGTTGGCTGTCTGTTTATTTTGTTATCAGTTTCTCTTGCTGAGCAAAAACTTTTTATTCTGATGTAGTCCCATTCATTTATCTTTGCCTTCACTTCTCTTGCCATTGGAGTCAAGTTCATAAAATGTTCTTTAAAACCCAGGTCCATGATTTTAGTACTTTTGTCTTCTTCTATGTACTTTATTGTTTCAGGTCTTATATTTAGGTCTTTGATCCATTTTGAATTAATTTTAGTACACGGGGACAGGGTGTAGTCGAGTTTCATTCTTTTGCATGTGGATTTCCAGTTTTCCCAACACCATTTGTTGAAGAGGCTTTCTTTTCTCCATTGTGTGTTGTTGGCCCCTTTATCAAAGATTATTTGACCATATATATGTGGTTTTATTTCTGGGCTTTCTATTCTGTTTCATTGGTCTGAGTGTCTATTTTTCTGCCAATACCATGCTGTTTTGATTATCGTGGCCCTATAATATAGTTTAAAGTCAGGTATTATAATGCCCCCAGCTTCATTCTTTTTCCTTAGGATTGTTTTGGCTATTCGGGGTTTTTTATACTTCCATATAAATCTGATGATTTTTTGTTCCATTTCTTTAAAAAATCTCATAGGAATTTTGATGGGAATTGCATTAAATTTATATATTGCTTTGGGTAATATGGCCATTTTAATTATATTTATTCTTCCTATCCAAGAACAAGGAATATTTTTCCATCTCATTGTGTCTTTTTCTATCTCTCTTAATAATGCCTTGTAGTTTTCGTTATATAGGTCCTTTACATTCTTTGTGATGTTTATTCCTAGGTATTTTATTTTTTTTGTTGCAATCGTGAAGGGGATTATTTTTTTGAGTTTGTTTTCTAATATTTCATTGTTGGCATATAGAAAGGCTATGGACTTTTGTATGTTAATTTTGTATCCTGCGACCTTACTGTATTGGTTTATTGTTTCTAATAATCTTTTTGTGGAGTCCTTCAGGTTTTCGATGTATAAGATCATATCATCAGCAAAAAGTGATTCCTTTACTTCTTCTTTTCCGATATGGATGCCTTTTATTTCTTTGTCTTGTCTGATTGCTCTGGCCAGAACTTCTAGCACCACGTTAAATAAGAGTGGAGAGAGTGGACAACCCTGTCTTGTTCCTGATTTAAGGTAGAAAGTCCTCAGTTTTATGCCGTTTAATATGATGTTGGCTGATGGTTTATCATATATGGCCTTTATCATGTTGAGATATTTTCCTTCTATACCCATTTTGTTGAGAGTCTTAAACATAAAATTCTGTTGTATTTTATCAAAAGTCTTTTCTGCATCTATTGATAAGATCATGTGGTTTTTGTTCTTTGTTTTGTTGATATGGTGTATTACGTTAACCGTTTTGCATATGTTGAACCATTCTTGAGATTCTGGGATGAATCCCACTTGATCATGATGTATTATTTTTTTAATATGTTGTTGTATTCGGTTTGCCAGTATTTTGTTTAGTATTTTAGCATCTGTATTCATTTGAGATATTGGTCTGTAGTTTTCTTTCTTTGTGCCATCCTTGCCTGGTTTTGGTATGAGGGTTATGTTGGCCTCATAAAATGTGTTTGGAAGTATTGCTTCTTCTTCAATTTTTTGGAAGACTTTGAGTAGAATAGGAACCAAGTCTTCTTTGAATGTTTGATAGAATTCACTAGTATAACCGTCTGGGCCTGGACTTTTATTTTTGGAGAGGTTTTTAATAGTATTTTCTATTTCCTCCCTGCTGATTGGTCTGTTTAGGCTTTCCGCTTCTTCATGACTCAGTCTAGGAAGGTTGTATTGTTCTAGGAATTTATCCATTTCTTCTAGATTGTTGTATTTGGTGGCATATAATTTTTCATAGTATTCTACAATAATTCTTTGTATATCTATGATGTCTGTGGTGATCTCTCCTCTTTCATTTTGGATTTTATTTATTTGAGTCCTGTGCCTTTTTTCCTTGGTGAGTCTTGCCAAGGGTTTGTCAATTTTGTTGATCTTTTCAAAGAACCAGCTCCTTGTTTTATTGATTTTTTCTATAGTTTTTCTGTTCTCTATTTCATTTATTTCTGCTCTGATTTTTATTATCTCCTTTCTTCGGCTGGTTTTGGGTTGTCTTTGTTCTTCTTTTTCTAGTTCCTTAAGGTGTGAAGTTAAGTGGTTTACTTCGGCTTTCTCTTGTTTCTTCATATAGGCCTGAAGTGATATGAACTTTCCTCTTATTACTGCCTTTGCTGCATCCCAGAGATTCTGATATGTCGTATTTTCATTTTCATTTGTCTGTATGTATCTTTTGATCTCTGCGCTTATTTCTTCTTTAACCCATTCATTTTTTAGAAGTATGTTGTTTAGTTTCCACATTTTTGTGGGTTTTTCCCCCTCTTTTTTGCAGTTGAATTCTAGTTTCAAGGCTTTATGATCAGAAAATATGCTTGGTACAATTTCAATATTTCTAAATTTGCTGATATTGTCTTTGTGGCCCAACATATGGTCAATTCTTGAGAATGTTCCATGTACACTAGAGAAAAATGTATACTCTGTCGCTTTGGGATGAAGTGTCCTGTAGATGTCTATCATATCCAGGTGTTCTAGTATTTCGTTTAAGGCCACTATCTCTATTGATTCTCTGTTTGGATGACCGATCTAGAGCCGTCAGCGGTGTATTGAGGTCTCCAAGTATGATTGTATTTTTGTTAGTTTTTGTTTTAAGGTCAATAAGTAGCTGTCTTATATATTTTGGTGCTCCTTGGTTTAGTGCATATATATTAAGGATTGTTATGTCTTCTTGATTCAACTTCCCCTTAATCATTATGAAATGACCATTTTTGTCTCTGAGTACTTTTTCTGTCTTGTAGTCAGCATTATTAGATATGAGTATTGCTACACCTGCTTCTTTTTGGGTGTTGTTTGCTTGGAGTATTGTTTTCCAGCCTTTCACTTTGAATTTGTTTTTATCCTTGTTGCTTAGATGTGTTTCTTGTAGGCAGCATATAGTTGAATTTTCTTTTTTAATCCATTCTGCTACTCTGTGTCTTTTTATTGGTAAGTTTAATCCATTTACATTTAGTGTAATTATTGGCACTTGTGGGTTCCCTACTGCCATTTTATAAATTGCTTTCTGTTAGTTTTGTATCTTGTTTGATTCTTCTCTTTTGTTTTTCTATCATTTGTTTTTGTTTGTTTGTGTTCCATACTTCTTTCCTCAGTTGCTACCTTTTTTAAGTCAAGTGTTTTTGTGGTGGTTTTTTCAAGGGTGGTTACCATTAAGTAATGAAAAGGGTACCTACCATATTCATTGTAGTACCCTATCTTATGAGTATTTCTGCACTTCATCGTCCTTTGCTACTGTTAATCTCCATCCTCTCCCCCCTTTTTTTCCTTTGTTGTCACAGTTTAAGTTTGGTTTTATTGTGTTCTTGGTGGAGCTGTTACTTGTGGTGTTGTTTTCTTTTGTTCTTTGAATCTGGTTGGAAAACCCCCTTTAGTATTTTCTGGAGTGGGGGCTTTCTGCTGATAAATTCTCTCATCTTTTCTGTATTTGTGAATGTTTTTATATCTTCTTCGTACTTGAAGGATAGCTTTGATGGGTATAGTATTCTTGGCTGAAAGTTTCTCTCTTTCAGGGCTTTCAATATTGCGGTCCACTCTCTTCTAGCTTGTAGAGTTTCTGCTGAGAAATCTGATGATAATCTAATAGGCCTTCCTTTATATGTTGTACTCTTCTTTTCCCTGGCTGCCTTGAGAATTTTTTCTTTGTCATTGGTTTGTGTCATCTTTATTACGATGTGCCTTGGAGTGGGTTTGTTGGGGTTAAGAAAACTTGGTGTTCTGTTTGCTTCTTGAATTTGAGGCTTTAGTTCTTTCCACAGGCTTGGGAAGTTCTCATCTATTATTTGTTTGAGTATATTCTCCATTCCATTTTCTTTCTCTTCTCCCTCTGATATACCTATTATGCTTATGTTATTCTTTCTGATGGAGTCAGACAATTCCTGTAGGGCTTTCTCGTTTTTTATTATTTTTGAGTCTCTTTCTTCTTCTCTCTGTTGTGCCTCAAGTTGTTTGTCTTCTATTTCACTAATCCTATCTTCTATCTGGGCTGTTCTGTTAGCTAAGCTTGTTACCTCATTTTTCAGCTCGTGAATTGAGTTTTTCATTTCTGTTTGATTTGTTTTTATAGTTTCAATTTCCTTGGTAATATATTCTTTGTGTTCATTGAGTTGTTTTCTGATCTCCCTAAATTGCCTTTCTGTGTTTTCTTGTATATCTCTGAGTATCTTTAAGATTTCTATTTTAAATTCTCTGTCATTTAGCTCCAAGGCTTCCAATATGTTAAGTCTTTTCTCCATAGATTTTTCCACATCTATTTGTGTTACCTCTCTTTCTTTTGTATCCATAATATTCGATTTCCTCTTTCTTATTGGCATCTGAGGGTGGTCTTGTTGATAGCACTAATTAGAATTAATAAAGAGTAAAAAGAGAAAAAAAAAAGGTAAAACACCCCACAAAAAAATAAAACAGTAATAATTTATTATTTCCCCCTTTTTTCTTTCTTCTCTTTCCCTCCTCTCCCCTCCTCAGGGAAATATCGTGATGACCTGTGAATTATATTATGCTAAATGGAACAAATACTGCCTATAATGGAGGGCCTGATTTGGGGTGAAGAGTTCAAGGGGCAAAAAAAGGGAGTAGGGACCTATTAAATGCAAAAAAAAGGAAGAAAATCTTAGACAAGCATAAGATGATTTGCTTGTAAGTGATGGTCAACTAAGAGATATAATGAGAGGGATAAGAGGGAACCAGAAAAAAGGAGAAAAAAAAAGAATAATAAAGAAAAAAATAAAAATAATAAGTAAAAATCTGTTGTATTAAGTGGAGCGAAGACTAAATACAATGGAGACCTTGGGTTGGGAGGAATGCTAGTGAGTTAAAAAGCAATGTAAAAAGTACCCAAAATGCCACAAAAATAAACAAACAAACAAAAAAAACAAAAACAAAAGCGAAAAAGAAAAATAAAACCAAAAAAAAACCTTGAGTGCCAAATTAACTAATTTGTTCGTGATTGAGGATTAAATGGGAGGAAAAGTAAAACAAGAAAAGAAAAAACGAATAAAAAGGAAAAAATAAGAAAAAAAGAAAAACGAAGGAAGAAAAAAAAAGGAAGAGAAAAAAACAAAATAAAGCAAAACAAAAAAAAAAACAAAAGAGGAGAGAGTGAGTGTTAAGTGTTTTGGAGTATAACCTTAAAGGAGGGTGAGGATGAAGATAAGAAATAAAATGTAACACTCATGGGTAGTGTAGTTCAAGAAAAGGGAAGCATAAGATGGGCAGAGAATAGAAGGACTGAGGTGGAGGAAATAGAAATAATAATAATAAAGGCAATAAGATAGAAGAAACAAACAACAGCAAAAAAAAAATTAGTGGAACAAGTTGTAAAGTCTGTGGATTTTTCTTGATTTTGAGAGGTTAACTTCTTCCTTTTTCTTTTCTCTCCCTCTTCCTGGTAGGTATCTCTGTACCCCAGGCTCTGCCCCTGTGTCACACTTAGGTAGGGATTTGCAGTTGATGGGATTCTATGGCAATGTCATATAATTGGCTTTAGTCTTGCTGGTAGTCAAGGCTTGTTGGCATTTGCAGGGTCCAACGATGAGAGAGTTTGCTTTCCTGGAGTCTCTCTCCTAGTCCCCCCTTCCTGAATTAGCAGCCTGGTGATCCAGCTTTAAGGCTGCTACTGCTTCTGCCTGGGGAGTAAGAGGCTCAAAGAGCTAGGAAATCCCCACTCTATCCCCACTCAGCGCAAGGCTTTGGGAAAGGCTCTGGCAGTCAGAGCCTCCAGTGTAATCAGGCGGGGGTGGGAGTCAATTGTTGTCAAGGTGACTGTTCAGCGCCTAGCATTCAGTTGGACCACTCAACCCAGGCTTTCCACATTTTGTAGCCTGTTTTGGCTGGGAAGAAGAGGCACTAGTCTCTGCTTGCGACTAGTGTAGTAAAGATCTTATTATCTGCCAAGTCCCTCTTGTTAGCGTTTATCCCTGAATATGGAGGCTCTATCAATCAGAAGTTGCCCCCGCCCCTTTAGCGAGAGGTACTAAGAAATATCACACCTCTTGTCTTGGATCACTGAACTGAGAGAGATCTTATCAATTAGAGCCCGTGGGTGCGCAGATTTCATGGGTTAAGCTAATTTCAGTGATTGGGTCCACAGCTGTGCTCCTGAAGGTATTTCAGGCTGCCTGCACGCCCCTCCCCCAACGCTTGATTGTTAGCTTGAATGGCTGGGTGAGGTGCCCCACCCACGGAGAGAATCTCCCAAGTAGGGAAGACCGCCCTGGCGCCTCTCCCGCTCACCCCGCCGCTGGCGGCTGGGGCGCACCGTGCACAGGATAATGGGGCACCCTGGGTGTGCAGGCCAGTAGGGCGCACTGGGCGCAGGATAATGGGGCACCCTGGGTGTGCGGGCCAGTAGGGCACGCGCGCGAATGGGGTGCTCCAGGCACCGGTGGCTGGGGACTCTCACTCGCAGTGCGCAGGCCGCTGGGAACGTTAGCGGTGCTCGCTCTGCAACCGGACCGGGCACGCGCCGGCGGCTGCTTGCCGCTCCCGAGTGTGGGCCGACTCACCACAGGCGTGCTCCCTCCGCGGCTTGAATGAACGTTCCTGCGGTAGTTAGCTTCCTCCACACCCTCGTCTCTCAGATTCAAGTGATAACAGTCCTTTTGCTTTCAGTTTGTGTGGAACTCCGGAATGCTCCGAGGATAAATTTTTCTGTTTCTAGTTGATAAATTTGTTGTGATTTTGGGGAGATCTGTCAGACGCACTGCTCACGGCGCCATTTCTGTGACGTCACTCCAGCATTTGAACTTTTGATTATGTTGTATACCCATCACCCAAAGTAAAATCCTTTTCTGTCACCTTATATTTGTCCCTCTTTTTTTTTTTTTTTTTTCTGAAGCTGGAAACGGGGAGAGACAGTCAGATAGACTCCCGCATGTGCCCAACCGGGATCCACCTGGCACGCCCACCAGGGACGACGCTCTGCCCACCAGGGGGTGATGCTCTGCCCCTCCGGGGCGTCGCTCTGCTGCAACCAGAGCCACTCTAGTGCCTGGGGCAGAGGCCAAGGAGCCATCCCCAGCACCCGGGCCATCTTTGCTCCAATGGAGCCTTGGCTGCGGGAGGGGAAGAGAGACACAGAGAGGAAGGAGGGGTGGGGGTGGAGAAGCAAATGGGCGCTTCTCCTATGTGCCCTGGCCGGGAATTGAACCTGGGTCCCCCGCACACCAGGCCGACGCTCTACCACTGAGCCAACCAGCCAGGGCCTATTTGTCCCTCTTAACACCCTTCTCCACACCCTTCCCCCAAGTACCCCTCCCCAGGTAACCACTTCACTTTTATCTATGTCTATGAATCTCAGTTTTATATCCCACCTATGTGTGAAATCATACAGTTCTTAGCTTTTTCTGATTTACTTATTTCACTCAGTATAATGTTATCAAGGTCCATCCATGTTGTCATAAATGTCACTATGTCATCATTTCTTATGGCTGAGTAGTACTCCATGGTATATATGTACTGTTCCTTCTTTATCTAATCCTCTATCAAGGAACGCTTAGGTTGCTTACATGTCTTGGCTACTGAATAATGTTGTGATGAACATGGGAGTGCATTTGTCTTTACATACCAATGTTTTTGAGTTTGGGGGGTATATACCCAGTAGAGGGATTGCTGGGTCATATGGTAATTCTATTCTTAATTTTTTGAGAAATCACCATAATTTCTTTCATAATGGTTGTACTAATTTGCATTCCCACCAATAGTGAAAGAGGGTTCCTTTTTCTCCACAGCCTCTTCAGCAGTTGTTGTTACCTGTCTTGTTGATAACACCCAGTCTAACAGGTGTGAAGTAGTGTCTCATTATAGTTTCAATTTGCATTTCTCAAATAGCTAGTGAAGATAAGCATTTTTTTCATATATCTGTTGGCCATTTGTATGTCCTCATGGGAGAAGTGTCTGTTCAAGTCCTCTCCCCATTTTTTTTAAATACTTTATTTTTATTGGTTTTACAGAGACAGGAGAGAGAAAGAGGAGCATAGAATGGGAAGTATCAACTCATAGTTGCCTCATGTTAGTTTTTCATCGCTTGCTTGTTGTATGTGCCTTGACCAGGGAAGCTCAGGGTTTCGAACTGGCAACCTTGGCATTCCAGGCCGAAGGTTTATCCACTGCACCACCACAGGCCAGGCCTCTCCCCTTTTTTTAATTGGATTGTTTGCTTGTTTGTTGCTGAGCATTGTGAGTTCTTTATATTTTCCATATTAACCCATTTTCAAAGCTGTTGTTTGCAAATATCGTCTCCCATTTAGTTGGCTGTCTATTTGTTTTGTTGTCAGTTTTTCTGTTGTGCAGAAGCTTTTCAGTTTGATATAGTCCCATTCAATTATTTTTGCCTTTATTTCCCTTGCCTTTGGGGTCAAATTCATAAATTTTTCTCTATGGCCAAGGTCCATGAGCTTAGTACTTATATTTTCTTCTACATAATCTATTGCTTCAGATCTTATATTGAGGTCTTTGATCCATTTTGAATTACTTTTTGTGCATGGGGACAAACTGCAGTCAAGCTTTATTCTTTTGAATGTGGCTTTCTATTTTTTTTCCAGCACCATTTATTGAAGAGGCTTTTTTTCTCCATTGTATGTTTTTGGCTCCTTTGTCAAAGATGATTTATTTATATTATATATCTGGTTTTATTTCTGGGCTCTCCATTCTGTTCCATTGGTCTGCATGTCTGTTTTTTTGTGTTGTTGTTGTTTTGCCAAATACCATGCCATTTTGATTATCATGACTCTATAGTATAGTTAGTAGTCAGGTAGTATGATATCTCTAGCTTCATTCTTTTTCCTCAAGATTGCTTTGGCTATTCAAGGTTTATGGTTCCACACAAACCTGATAATGTTTTTGTTCAATTTATTTTAAAAGTGACATTGGGATTTTGATGGGGATTGCATTAAATTTGTAATTACTTTGGGTAATATGGCCATTTCAACTGTGTTGATTCTTCCAATCAATGAACATAGAAATATTTTCTATTTCATTGTGTCTTTTTCAAGTTCTTTCAATAATAGTAGTTTTCAGTATATAGGTCCTTCACATTCTTTGTTAAGTTTATTCCTAGGTATTTTATTTTTTTGTTGTTGTACAATTATAAAAGAAGTTGGTTTTTTTAGTTCATTTTCTGAAGTTTCATCGTTGGCATTTAGAAAAGCAATAGACTTATATATTGATTTTGTATGCTGAAACTTTACTGTATTGGTTTATTGTTTCTAATAGTTTTTGGGTGGAGTCTTAGGGGTTTTCTATATACAGGATCCTGTCACCTGCAAAAACTGATACCTTTACTTCTTTCCCAATATGGATGCCTTTTTTTTCTTTCCCTTACCTGATTACTCTGGCTAAAACTTCCAAAACTATGTTAAGTAAGACTGGTGAGAGTCAGAAGCCTAGTTGTTCCTGATTTTTAAAGGAAAAGCCTTTATTTTTTTACCATTCAGTATAATATTAGCTGATGGATTTTTTATAGCTGGCCTTTAATATATTGAGGTACTTTCCTTCTATACCCATTTAATTGAGTAGGGTTTTTTATTTGTTTTTCTTTTTTGTGGCAGAGACAGGGAGAGTCAGAGAAAGAGACAGATAGGGACAGACAGACAGGAAGGGAGAGAGATGAGAAACATCAATTCTCCGTTGCAATTCCTTAGTTGTTCATTGATTGATTTCTCATATGTGCCATGACCGGGGGCTACAGCAGATGGAGTGACCCCTTGCTCAAGCCAATGACCTTGCGCTCAAGCTGGTGAGCCTTGCTCAAAACAGATGAGCCCATGTTTAAGCTGGCGACCTCGGGGTCTCAAACCTGGGTCCTCCACATCCCAGACCAATGCTCTATCCACTGTGCCACCACCTGCTCAGGCTTAATTGACTGTTTTAAACATAAAATGATGATATATCTTATTGGATGCTTTTTCTGCATCTGTTGATACAATTATATAGCTTTTTTTCTTTGTTTTGTTGATATGGTGTATTAATTACATTGATTGATTTCCATATGTTGAACCATCCTGTGCTCCTGAAATAAACCCCACTTGATCATGATGTATTGCTTTTTTTTTTTTTTTTTTTCTGAAGCTGGAAACGGGGAGAGACAGTCAGACAGACTCCCGCATGCGTCCGACCAGGATCCACCCGGCATGCCCACCAGGGGGTGACGCTCTGCCCACAGGGGGAGATGCTCTGCCCCTCCGGGGCGTCGCTCTCCTGCGACCAGAGCCACTCCAGCGCCTCGGGTAGAGGCCAAGGAGCCATCCCCAGTGCCGGGCCGTCCTTGCTCCAATGGAGCCTCACTGTGCCGGTGTGTGTGGGGGGGGGTGGTACAGAGAGGAAGGAGAGGGGGAGGGGTGGAGAAGTAAATGGGCGCTTCTCCTGTGTGCCCTGGCCGGGAATCGAACCTGGGACTTCTGCACGCCAGGCCAACGCTCTACCACTGAGCCAACCGGCCAGGGCCTGTATTGCTTTTTTAACATGTTGTTGTACTTGATTTGCTAGTATTTTGTTTAGAATTATTGCATCTGTATTCATTAGAGATATTGGTGTGTAGTGTTTTGTTTTGTTTTGTGTGTGTGTGTGTGTGTGTGTGTGTGTGTGTGTGTGTGTGTGTGTGTGTGTTGTCCTTGCCAGGTTTGGGTATGAGAGTTATGTTGACCTCATAAAATTTGTTGGGAAATATTGCTGCTTCTTCTATTTTTTAGGAGTCTTTGAGAAGGCTAGGTACAAAATCTTTTTTGTTTGTTAGAATTCACTAGTGTAACCATCTGGTCCTGAACTTTTGTATTTTGGGAGGTTTTTGATAGTTGTTTCTATTTCTTCCCTGCTTAAAGGTCTATTTAGATTTTCCAGTTCTTTGTGACTCAGTCTAGGAAGATTGTAAAATTCTAGGAATTTACCATTTCCTGTAGATTGTTGAATTTGGTGGCATATAATCTTTCATAATATTCTACTAAGATCCTTTGTATATCTATTATGTTTGTGAAAATTTCTCCCCTTTCATTTCAGATTTTGTTATATGAGTCTTTTCTCTTTTTCCTTAGTGAGTTTAGCCAGTGGTTTGTTGACTTTATTGATCTTTTCAAAAAACTAGCTTTTTGTTGCATTATTTTTTATAGATTTTTTTGTTCTCTATTTTATTTAGTTATGCTCTAATTTTTACTATTTTCATTCTTCTGCTGACTTTGGGTAGACTTTTTCTTTTTTATCTAGTTCTTAAGATATGATATTAAGTTGTTTACTTGGGATCTCTCTTGTTTCTTGATATAAGCCTATAATAATAAACATCCCTCTCATTACCCCTTTTAGTACATCCCAGAAATTTTGATATGTCACATTGTTGTTTTTGTTGGTCTGTACATATCTTTTGATCTCTGCTTTTATTTATTCTTTGACCTAGTCATTTCTTGAAGTATGTTGATCAATTTCCACATTTTGGTGGGGTTTTTTACTTCCTTTTTACAATTGATTCTAATTTCAAAGCCTTATGTTCAGAAAATATGTTTGGTATAATTTCAATCTTCCTGAATTTGTCAATGTTAGTTCTGTGGCCCAATATATGGTCTATCCTTGAGAATGTTCTATGTACACTAGAGAAGAATGTATAATCTGATGTTTTGAGATTAAATGTTCTGTAAATGTCTATTATATTCATTTGGTCTAGTGTGTCATTTAAGGCCAATATTTCTTTATTGATTTTCTGTTTGGATGATCTATCTAAAGCCATCAATGTTGTGTTGAAACCTCCAAGTATGATTGTGTTGTTGTCTGCTTCTATTTTTAGATCAGTTAGTAGATATCTTATATATTTTGGTGCTCCCTGGTTCCATGTGTGTATATTAAGAAGTGTTATGTCACCTGACCTGTGGTGGCGCAGTGGATAAAGCCTTGACCTGGAATGCTGAGGTCGCCAGTTTGAAACCCTGGGCTTGCCTGGTCAAGGCACATATGGGAGTTGATGCTTCCTGCTCCTCCCCACTTTCTTTCTCTCTCTCTCTCTCTCTCTCTCTCTCTCTCTCTCTCTCTCTTCTCTGAAATGAATAAATAAAATAAAAATAATTTTTTAAAAAAGAAGTGTTATGTCTTCTTGATACAATGTCCTCTTTATCATTATGAAATGTCCATCTTTGGTTATCTTTTGTCTTGAACTCAGCATTTTCAGATATGAGTATGGCTATACCTGTTCTCCTTTGGTTATTATTTGCTTGGAAAATTGTTTTCCAACCTTTCACTTTGAGACTACTTTTGTCCTTGCACCTTAGATGTGTCTCCTTAAGGCAACCTAATTTCTTTACAATATTTTTTATCCAATCTGCTACTCTGTGCCTCTTTATTGGTGAGTTCAGTCCTTTTACATTTAGGGTAATTATTGACACTTGAGGATTTCCTATAGCCATTTTATGTTTTGTTTTCTCATAGCTCTGTGTCTTGTTTGGTTCTTCTCTTTTCTGTTTCTGTCAGTTGTTTTTGCTTGGTGGCATTCCATACTCCTTTCCCCTGTTTCTTCTTTTTCTAAGCAACATAGTTCAGTACTGGAATTTTTGTGGGTAGTTACCATTAGGTTATTAAGAAAAAAATGTTCATTTATACAAGGGTCCTCTGTCTTATGAGTGCTTCTGCACTTTATCCTCCTTTGCTACTACAGATCTTGATCCTCTCCCCTTTTATGTTGTTGTCAAAGATTTTTCTTGTTTTTATTGTCCTTGTTGGAGCTTTTACTTGTAGTTTTGATTTGTTTTGTTCTGTGTGTCTGGTCAAATATCCCCTTTAGTATTTTCTGCTAAGAGGGTATTTGGGTAATAAATTCCCTCAGCTTCTCTATGTCTGTAAAAGTTTTTATTTCTCCATATTTGAAGGATAGCTTTGATTGATATAGTATTCTTGGATGATAATTCTTCTTTTTCAGTACTTGAATGTTGGGTCCACTCTCTTATGGCTTGTGTAATTTCTGCTGAGAAGCCTGATGATAACTTATTGGTCTTTGGTTTTTTTTTTGTTTTTTTGTTTGTTTGTTTTTTTGCAGTAACACAGCATTATGTTGGCTTTTTGGATTCAAGGCTCTAACTCCATAGGCTTGGAAAATTCTCATCAATTATTTGTTTGAATAGGTTCTCCATTCCTTTCTCCCTCTCTTCTTTTTCTGAAATGCCCATTATTTTTATATTGCTCTTTCTGATGGATTCAAACAATTCTAGTAAAACTCTCTCATTTTTTTTAATTGTGAGTTGCTGTCCTCATCTTTCTGTAACATCTTTAGTTGATTATCTTCTATGTCACTGATTCTTTCCTCTGTCTGGCTTGTTTTATTAGCTAAAAACTTGCTACCTCAGTCTTCAATTCATGTATTGAATTCTTCATCTCTCTTTTTAAAGTTTCAATCTCTTTGGTGAAGTGTTCGTTTTGTTCATTAATTTGTTTTCTAAGCTCATTAAGTTGCCTAATGGTGTCTTCTCACATCTCACTGAGTATTCTCAGAACTTCAATTTTGAATTCTTTATCATTAAACTCCAAGATTTTATCAGACTTATATTTTTTCTGGAGATTTTTTATTTTATTTCTGAACTACATCTCTGTCTTGTGTAGCCATGGTATTTAATTTTTTCTTCTTTGATGGCATTTGAGAGTGGTTTTGTTTAAAAGCTTAACAAAAAAAACTACTAAAAAAATTAAAATTAAAAAATACAACAAAGTATATAAAATTTTTAAAAATTATTACAAGAAGAAAAACCACAGAAGAAACAATTGAAAACAAACAAAAAAGTCAAAAATAAACCCCCCCAAAAAATAAGAATAAAAATATAAAAATTAAAGAAAATGAAATTCAAGAGAATGGGAGAGAAAAAAGAATAAGAGAAGAAAGGAAGAAAATAAAGGGAAAATAAATTTTGGTTTTGAGAGGTTTCTTCCAGTACATGTCACTGTATTACAACTTTTTGCTCTGTGACATTCCTGGGCTTTCCTCTGCTGAGATGTTGCTCTCACAATGATGTAGGTAGGGCTGCAGATGCATCAGTGGGTGGGGCATGTTGTTAGAGATTTATGGCTTCAGCTTTCTGGCTATGGCTCTATTAATGGCGATCTCAGGTCTCCAGATGCTCCCCTCCATGTCTCAACAAACCCAGGGACAAGACACAGAGTATTTATGTTCTTCAGGGGAAAGAGTGGCTCTGGGTTTTCTCTCTGCCATTCTCAGTACCATGAGGTGAGGGAGGCAGGAGCTGGGAAGCTGGGTGGCCACAGTTTAGTTTTCTCTGCCAAGTGAGGGCTGCAGGCAGACCACTGGCCATGACCCCGCACTCTGGCCACCTTGATCTATCTTCCCCTCTGTCTCACCACTCCTCCTGGTAGAAGAAAACCCAGTCACTTCAAGTTTCCTGCTCTGTACCCCCTCAGACAAAATTTAAACAGCCTGAGCTTTTCTCTTCCTCATCGTCCAGCAGAGAAAAAAACTCACATTGGATGTGTCTCCTCCCCATAGCCAACCACAAATGCATTTTATCTTCTGCCTCCTTTTCAACCCAGCCCAACTTTATTTAGTCCCTTTGGTGTGTGAATCTTTCAGGCATTCCTGTGAACCCAGCTAGAGTTCCTTCACTGTATAATAGTTGCCCAATTTGTTGTAATATCATGGGGAGAGATCAGGAGTATCTCTCAGACAGCCATTATTCTGATGTTATCCCACAATATTTTTTCTTCAAGGGCATTTCTATGAGCATATCTGGTGCTGGCTTGCAACTGCTTAGTATGCAACTTCAGGAGTTCCTTAGTGAAAATTTGACACTGGCCCCCATACATAAGATCAGGGAGACACTAAAAAAGAGACAGACTATGCCAGATTGGTAGGTGACAGATTTAATAAGCAAGAGAACTTAATATATCTGAAGCTTGTCTTGGGCAGCCACAAAGTGAGTAGATCTCTGCACCATCCCACCAAGTCAGAAGGACTTGACTCGGCAGTGGTGAACACACAATACATTATACAGAGATGTATTATAGAATTGGACACCTGAAAACTATATAATAATGTTAACTAGTGTCACTCTAATAAATTTAATTAAAAGTAAATTTATTTTTTTAGTATTATTTTCTTTATTTTGTTTTTTTATTATAAATAAATTTTTATTTTAATGGGATGACATCAATAAATCAGGGTACATATATTCAAAGGAAACATTTCCAGGTTATCTTGTCATTTAGTTCTGTTGCATACCCATCACCCAAAGAGAGATCGTCTTCCATCACCCTCTATCCAGTTTTCCCTGTACTCCTCCCCCTCTCCCTCCTTCCCTCCCCCCACCCCCCCTTAACCACCCCACTCCTATCCATGTCTCTTAGTCTCGCTTTTATGTCCCACCAATGTATGGAATCCTGCAGTTCTTGTTTTTTTCTGATTCACTTATATCACTCCGCATAATGTTATCAAGATTCCACCATTCTGCTGTAAGTGATCCGATGTCATCATCTCTTCTAGCTGAATAATATACCATGGTGTATATGTGTCCCATCTTCTTTATCCAGTCTTCTATTTTTTTTTACAGTGATTCAAAGCCTTTAAGCAAACTCTTGGCCAATACAGCAAGAAACCATAAAAGAGCAGTGTCCCTAACATGTTCACCGAGTCCAAGTTGGCCCCATCACCATGCCAAATCCCTGAAAAATGCAACCCAACCATGGTTCAGTCTGTTAGGAGCTGTCATAGGGAGGAGTCCAGGAAAAGTCCACATCCAGGAAAAGTCCGCATGGCGCTGGAATTGTTGTCACCATTCTATACTTTGCAGCTCATGTCCAAGTCCCAATGACCACTGCTTCTAGCTGGGAATGGTTCAGGTAGACTGGAAAAGCCATTTGCAGCATGCGTGGATATGGATCTTCTGTTCTCTTCTGCCTGGAAAGATGAGACCAGGTTGCTTTTCCCTGGAGCTCTGTGACTGTGGCATGGTAAAGAGAACCTTGGGATACCCTAAGCTGGGTGGCAAAGGTAGATTCATAAAAAAGTTGGCAAAAGGGGGAAAGAGAGCTCTAAACTAGGAGTAGGTCCCAGCCTGAAATATGAGTGAGGCATTGAGGTAGGAGGGATAAAGGAAACACTATATATTAAGCAAAGCAGCAGAAAATAGGACTATCAACACCCACAACAGAGATCTTTGAGGGATGAATAAAAAATCTGACTATTCAGGCAAGACATAATTAAGAGGCCTTTGTGCAAATGAGATCAGTTTACCTGCTTCTTGGAAGAAATACCCTAGGCTCGTCCACAGTGTCGTAGATGGGGTCGACAGCCCTGGGCACCTTCAGCCTTCAGTGGCAAACCTCAGCTTTCTGGGCAAGATTAGGTCATAGGTGGCTGGAGCAGGGCTGAAAGAGACTGAACCCTCCCTTAGAGGAGCGAGGGGGAAGCCTACCTTCCAGTGTCCCTGTTTCCTCACAGCAGAGACATGTAAGCCTGGCAGGCTTTAGCTTAATGACCTTCCTTTCCACTATTGAAGCAGGACCCAGATGGCATCCTATGAGACCCCTTTGGGGCGTTGGAGCCTTTAAGGATGTATCCTAAAAGCTGGTAGTTCCCCTGATCTCTATTGGGCTTTTTCTGCCTCAAGGTATCTTAAAAGCCATGCTCAGAAGATCTCGCTGAGGGGTTTGAGGATCCCCATCCGCCTATATAAACCTTTTCCATATATCTGGAGCTATTTGGAAAAAGACAAAACAGTGTTATTAGCTGGATCTAATAAAGAAGGTAGTAGTTTGCAGGCAAAAAAGATTTGGTGTCTCCTGTTCATCAGCATTCCAAAGAAATGTAAATTTTTTTTTAAGTAAGAAGCATGATATGGTAGACCCGTAGGAGTTCCAGGATATGACTACCCCCTCTTGAATTTTTTTTTTTAAATTGACCTTAAAATGTTTGCTGAGTACACTTTAAAAATAACTTAACTTTAAAGATTGTAAGCATGAAAAAATACAGTAAATGCTTTTGCTCCATATGCAGGAGCATTTTCAGTTTAGCCAGTTTAGGAAATTCAATAATAGAACAATGCATACAGACAATGAGCTATATATAGCATGCTTAGCAGCCTCTCCTGTTCTGACAGAGGTTACAATAGATCCAGAATATTTATCCACTGTAATGTGGACATACGACTGTTTGCCAAATGAAGGTATATGAGTAACATCCATCTGCCAAAGTTGTCCTGGTAGGACCGGGTTAACTCCAAATGAAGGGGCAGTATAGGATCCCTTGGACAGGATTACCCAATCTGCCGTGCTGCTTCCCGAGATAGTTGAAACTGTTTGCACCAGGCTGCAGCGTTCTGGTGATGAACAGTATGAGACTGACTTGCTCGGTCTGTCATGGTTGCTCCATATAATTTTCTTTTGGGTAGCTTGATCAACAAGGGCATTCCTAGGCCCTGGCCAGTTGGCTCAGTGGTAAAGCATTGGCCTGGTATGCAGGATTCCCGGGTTTGATTCCCAGTCAGAGCACACAGAAGAAGTGCCCATCTACTTCTCCACCCCTCCCCCTCTCCTTTCTCTCTGTCTCTCTCTTCCCCTCCCGCAACCAAGGCTCTAGTGGAGCAAAGCCACCCCGGGCACTAAGGATGGCCCCATGGCCTCTGCCTCAGGCACTAGAATGGCTCTGTTTGCAACAGAGCAACACCCCAGATGGGCAGAGCATTCCCCCCTGGTAGGCATGCCAGGTGGATCCCGGTCAGGCGCATGCGGGAGTCTGTCTGACTGCCTCCCCATTTCCATCTTCAGAAAAATACAAAAAATAAGTAAATAAAAGAAAAAATACAATCAAAAAAAAAAGAAAAGAAAAGAGAAAAAAAAAAGGGCATTCCCTTGTGCTAAAGCTCCAGGGAGCATGAAGTGAGCTTGAGTATGTCCTATGAAACATGGAGCTCTATGTTGACATATAACTCTTTGAAGAAGGAGGAACTGCTGAAATAGTTCATCAGCATTTGTCCCTAAGACAGCTGTCTTTATAGTGGAAACACCATAAGTAAATATTTGCTCTCTGTCTATAGATTAAAGGGGGAATATGGCAAATGCTGAAAAGCCATGATCTTTGTGCCTCTCTCCTCCTCCAACCCCCTCCCTCTCCTCCCCCCACCCTGTAACCCCAACGCTGTTGTCCATGTCTCTGAGTCTCATCTTTATGTCCCAGCTATGTATAGAATCATATAGTTCTTAGTTTTTTTCTGAATTACTTCTTTTGCTCAGTATAGTGTTATCAAGGCCCATCCATGTTGTTGTAAAAGATCCTATGTCATCATTTTTTATGGCTGAGTAGTATTCCATAGTATATATATACCAAAGCTTTTTAATCCACTCGTCCACTGATGGACACTTGGGCTGTTTCGAGATATTTGCTATTGTGAACAATGCTGCCATAAACATGGGGGTGCATTTCTTCTTTTCAAACAGTGCTATGGTGTTCTTGGGGTATATTCCTAACAGTGGTATAGCTGGGTCAAAAGGCAGTTCAATTTTTAATTTCTTGAGGAATCTCCATATTGTTTTCCACAGTGGCTGCACCAGTCTGCATTCCCACCAGCAGTGCAGGAGGGTTCCCTTTTCTCCACATCCTTGCCAGCACTTATTCTGTGTTATTTTATTGATGAGCACCATTCTGACTGGTGTGAGGTGATATCTCATTGTGGTTTTAATTTGCATTTCTCTAATCATTAATGATGTTGAGCATTTTTTCATATGCCTATTGGCCATCTGTGTGTCCTCTTTGGAGAAGTGTCTATTCATTTCTTTTGCCCATTTTTGGATTGGATTGTTTGTCTTCCTGGTATTAAGCTTTACGAGTTCTTTATAAATTTTGGTTATTAACCCCTTATCAGACGCAATGTCAAATATATTCTCCCATTGTGTAGTTTGTCTTTTTATTCTGTTCTTATTGTCTTTAGCTGTGCAGTTTTTTAGTTTGATAAAGTCCCATTTGTTTATCCTGTCTTTTATTTCACTTGCCTGTGGTGACAAATCAGCAAATATATTGCTGCGAGAGATGTCAGAGAGCTTACTGCCTATGTTTTCTTCTAAGATGCTTATGGTTTCCTGGCTTATATTCAAGTCTTTTATCCATTTTGAGTTTATTTTTGTGAGTGGTGTAAGTTGGTGGTCTAGTTTCATTTTTTTGCAGGTACCTGTCCAATTTTCCCAAAAACATTTGTTGAAGAGGCCGTCTTTACTCCATTGTACTTCCTTACCTCCTTTGTCAAATATCAGTTGTCCATAAAGCTATGGGTTTATTTCTGGGTTCTCTGTTCTGTTCCATTGATCTATGTGCCTGTTCTTATGCCAGTACCAGGCTGTTTTGAGTACAATGGCCTTGTAGTATAACTTGATATCCAGAAGTGTGATACCTCCCACATTATTCTTCCTTTTCAAGATTGCTGAGGCAATCTTTTGGTTCCATATAAATTTTTGGGAGATGTGTCCTATATCTTTGAAGTAAGTCATTGGTATTTTAATCGGTATTGCATTGAATTTATAAATTGCTTTGGGTAATATAGACATTTTAATGATGTTTATTCTTCCTAACCATGAGCACGGTATATGCCTCCACTTATTCGTATCTTCCCTGATTTCTTTTATCAATGTTTTATAATTTTCCGAGTACAAGTCTTTAGTCTCCTTGGTTAGATTTATTCCTAGGTACTTTATTTTTTTGGTTGCAATGGTAAAAGGGATTGATTCCTTGATTTCTCTTTCTGACAGTTCATTATTAGTGTATAAAAATGCCTCTGATTTCTGGGTATTGATTTTATATCCTGCCACCTTGCCGAATTCATTTATCAGGTCTAGTAGTTTTTGACTAAGACTTTAGGGTTTTCTATATACAATATCATATCAACTGCAAATAATGACAGTTTTACTTCTTCTTTTCCAATTTGGATGCGTTTTATTTCTTTTTCTTGTCTGATTGCTGTGGCTAGGACTTCCAGAACTATGTTGAATAAGAGTGGTGAAAGGGGGCACCCCTGCCTTGTTCCTGATCTTAAGGGGATTGCTTTTAATTTTTGCCCATTGAGTATGATGTTGGCTGTGGGTTTCTCATAGATGGCCTTTATCATGTTGAGGTATGTTCCCTGTATTCCCACTTTGCTGAGAGTTTTGATCATGAATGGGTGCTGGATTTTATCAAATGTTTTTTCTGCATCTATTGAAATTATCATGAGGTTTTTCTCTTTCTTTTGTTTATGTGATGAATCACATTGATTGATTTGTGAATATTGTACCAGCCTTGCCTCCCCAGAATAAATCCCGCTTGATTATGTTGTATGATTTTTTTCATATATTGCTGGATCCGGTTTGCTAATATTTTTTTGAGGATTTTTGCATCTAAGTTCATTAGGGATATTGGCCTATAATTTTCTTTTTTTCTGTTGTTTTTGCCTGGTTTTGGAATCAGAATTATGTTCACCTCATAAAAGGAGTTTGGAAGTCTTCCTTCCTCTTGAATTTTTTGAAATAGCTTGAGAAGGATAGGAGTTAGTTCTTCTTTGAATATTTGGTAGAATTCACTTGTGAAGCCATCAGGCCCAGGACTTTTCTTTTTTGGGAGTTTTTTGATAGCTGTTTCAATCTCATTTGTTGTAATTGGTCTGTTTAGGTTTTCTGTTTCTTCCAGATTGACTTTTGGAAGATTATATGATTCAAGGATTTTGTCCATTTCATCTAGGTTGTCTAGTTTTTTGGCGTACAGTTCTTCATAGTATTTTCTTACAATATTTTGTATTTCTGGCCCTGGCTGGTTGGCTCAGCGGTAGAGCATCGGCCTGGCGTGCGGGGGACTCGGGTTCGATTCCCGGCCAGGGCGCATGGGGGGGGCGCCCATTTGCTTCTCCACCCCCACCCCCTCCTTCCTCTCTGTCTCTCTCTTCCCCTCCCGTGGCGTGGCTCCATTGGAGCAAAGATGGCCCGGGCGCTGGGATGGCTCCTTGGCCTCTGCCCCAGGCGCTGGAGTGGCTCTGGTTGTGGCGGAGCGACGCCCCGGAGGGGCAGAGCATTGCCCCCTGGTGGGTAGAGCGACGCCCCTGGTGGGCATGCTGGGTGGATCCCGGTCAGGCGCATGCGGGAGTCTGTCTGACTGTCTCTCCCTGCTTCCAGCTTCAGAAAATACAAAAAAAAAAAAAATTAAAAAAAAAACAAAAAACAGTATTTTGTATTTCTGTTGTGTCAGTGGTTATTTCTCCACTCTCGTTTCTAATTTTACTTATTTGAGTCCTCTCTCTTTTTTTCTTGGTGAGTCTCATTAAAGGTTCATGGATCTTGTTTACCTTTTCAAAGAACCAGCTCCAGGTTTCATTGATCCTCTGTATTGTTTCTTTAGCCTCTATGTCATTTATTTCTGCTCTGACCTTTATTATTTCCTTCCTTCTACTAGCTCTTGGCTTTACTTGCTGTTCTTTTTCTAGTTCTTTTAGATGCAGGGTTAAGTTGTTTATTTGAGCTTTTTCTAGCTTCTTTAGGTATGCCTATAATGCTATAAACTTCCCTCTCAGGACTGCTTTTGCTGTGTCCCATAAATTTTGAGTTGATGTATGCTCATTATCATTTGTTTCTAGGATTTTTTTTTATTTCTTCTTTGATCTCAATGTTAACCCATTCGTTATTTAATAACGTGCTATTTAGTTTCCAAGTGTTTGAATGTTTTTCAATTTTTCTATTGTGGTTGACTTCTAGTTTAATGCCATTGTGATCAGAGAAAGTGCTCGATATGATTTCAATCTTCTTAAATTTGTTGAGACCACTTTTATGCCCTAACATATGGTCTATTCTAGAGAATTTACCATGAGCTCTTGAAAAGAATGTATATTCTGCTGTTTTAGGGTGAAAGGTTCTGAAGATATCTATTAAATTGAGTTGATCTAATATGTCCTTTAAGTCTGCAGTTTCTTTGTTAATTTTCTTTCTTGAGGATCTATCTAATGATGTTAATGGGGCATTGAAATCCCCTACTATTATAGTATTGTTGTTGATCTCGCCCTTTAAGTCCATCAAAGTCTGCTTTATATATTTAGGTGCTCCTATATTAGGTGCGTAGATATTTATAATGGTTATATCTTCCTTTTGGACTGCTCCCTTTATCATTATGTAATGAACTTCTTTATCTCTAACTATGGTCTTTGTTTTAAAGTCCATTTTGTCTGATATAAGTATTGCTACCCCAGCTTTTTTTTCATTTCAATTTGCATGAAATATTTTTTTTCCATCCTTTTATCTTCAGTCTGTGTGCATCTTTTACTTTAAGGTGTGTCTCTTGTAGACAGCATATGTATGGGTCCTATTTTCTTATCCACACAGCTACCCTATGTCTCTTGATCAGATCACTTAACCATTAACATTTAAAGTTATTACTGATATGTAATTGTTTACTGCCATTTTTTTCTTTAAAACTGTATTCCTCTTTTGCTATATTCTTTTTTTCCTTTGGTCTGTTTGCAACAGGTCCCTTAGCATTTCTTGCACCCTTGGTTTGGTTGCAGTGAATTCCTTGAGGGTTTTTTTTGTCTGTAAAGCTTTTTATTTCTCCTTCAATTTTATTTTTTATTTATTTTTTTTAATAATTTTATTTTTAATGGGGCGACATCAGTAAATCAGGATACATATATTCAAAGATAACAACTCCAGGTTATCTTGTCGTTCACTTATGTTGCATACCCATCACCCAAAGTCAGATTGTCCTCTGTCACCTTCTATCTAGTTTTCTTTGTGCCCCTTCCCCTTTCCCTCTCCCTCTCCCCCCTTCCCCCGTAACCACCACACTCTTATCATTGTCTCTTAGTTTCACTTTTAAGTCCCACCTACGTATGGAATAATGCAGTTCCTGGTTTTTTCTGATTTACTTATTTTACTTTGTATAATGTTATCAAGATCCCACTATTTTTCTGTAAATGATCCGATGTCATCATTTCTTATGGCTGAGTAGTATTCCATTGTGTATATGTGCCACATCTTCTTTATCCAGTCATCTATTGATGGGCTTTTGGTTGTTTCCATGTCCTGGCCACTGTGAACAATGCTGCAATAAACATGGGGCTGCATGTGTCTTTACATATCAATGTTTCTGAGTTTTGGGGGTATATACCCCAGTAGAGGGATTGCTGGATCATAAGGTAATTCTATTTTCAGCTTTTTGAGGAACCACCATACTTTCTTCCATAATGGTTGTACTACTTTACATTCCCACCAACAGTGTATGAGGGTTCGTTTTTCTCCACAGCCTCTCCAACATTTGCTATTACCTGTCTTGTTAATAATAGCTAATCTAACAGGTATGAGGTGGTATCTCATTGCAGTATTGATTTGCATTTTTCTAATAACTAACGAAGATGAGCATCTTTTCATGTATCTGTTGGCCATTTGTATTTCTTCCTGGGAGAAGTGTCTGTTCATGTTCTCTTCCCATTTTTTTATTGGATTGCTTGTTTGTTTGTTGTTGAGTTTTATGAGTTCTTTGTATATTTTGGATATTAGGCCCTTATCTGAGCTGCTGTTTGAAAATATCATTTCCCATTTAGTTGGCTGTCCATTTTGTTATCAGTTTCTCTTGCTGAGCAAAAACTTCTTAGTCTGATGTAGTCCCATTCATTAATTTTTGCCTTCACTTCTCTTGCCATTGGAGTCAAATTCATAAAATGCTCTTTAAAACCCAGGTCCATGAGTTTAGTACCTATGTCTTCTTCTATGCACTTAATTGTATCAGGTCTTATGTTTAGATCTTTGATCCATTTTGAGTTCATTTTAGTACAAGGGGAGAGACTGTAGTCCAGTTTCATTCTTTTGCATGTGGCTTTCCAGTTTTCCCAGCACCATTTATTGAAGAGGCTTTCTTTTCTCCATTGTGTGTTGTTGGCCCCTTTATCAAAAAGTATTTGAATATATATATGTGGTTTTATTTCTGGGTTTTCTATTCTATTCCATTGGTCTGAGTGTCTATTTTTCTGCCAATACCATGCTGTTTTGATTGTCGTGGCTCTATAATATAGTTTGAAGTCAGGTATTGTAATGCCCCCAGCTTCATTCTTTTTCTTTAGGATTGCTTTGGCTATTCGGGGTTTTTTATAGTTCCATATAAATCTGATGATTTTTTGCTCTATTTCTTTAAAAAATGTCATTGGAATTTTGATGGGAATTGCATTAAATTTGCATATTGCTTTGGGTAATATGGCCATTTTGATTATATTTATTCTTCCTAACCAAGAACAAGGTATATTCTTCCATCTCATTATATCTTTTTCAATTTCCCTTAACAGTGGTTTATAGTTTTCATTATATAAGTCCTTTACATTCTTTGTTATGTTTATTCCTAAGTATTTTATTTTTTTTGTTGCAATTGTGAAGGGGATTGTTCTTTTGAGTTTGTTGTCAAATGTTTCATTGTTGGCATATAGAAAGGCTATTGACTTCTGTATGTTAATTTTGTATCCTGCGACCTTACTGTATTGGCTTATTGTTTCTAGTAGTCTTTTTGTGGATACTTTGGGATTTTCGATGTATAGGATCATATCATCTCTCCTTCAATTTTAAATGATAGCCTTGCTGGATAAAGTAGTCTTGGTTGTAGGTTCTTGTTCTGCATTACTTTGAATATTTCTTGCCATTCCCTTCTGGCCTCAAGTGTTTCTGTTGTGAAATCAGAAGTCATCCTTATGGGGGCTCCTTTGTAGGTGATAGTATTTTTTTCTCTAGCAGCTTTTAATATTTTCCTTTTATCATTTAGCTTTGGTATTTTAATTATGATGTGTCTTGGTGTTGGTTTCTTTGGGTTTCTCCTTAATGGAGTTCTCTGTGCTTCCTGAACATGTGAAATGTTTTCCTGCCTTAATTGGGGGAAGTTTTCTGCTATGATATGTTTGAACAAAGTCTCTATCCCTTGTTCTTTCTCTTCTTCTTCAGGAACCCCTATGATGTGGATGTTATTTCTCTTCATGTTGTCCCAGAGCTCTCTTAGAGTTTCCTCAGACTTTTTGAGTCTCTTTTCCTTTTTCTGCTCTGCTTCCATTCCTTTATTTATCGTGTCTTCTAACTCGCTGATTCGATTCTCTGCTTCATCCATCCTGCTTTTAATTCCTTCCATTGTATTTTTTATTTCAGATATTGTATTTGTCATTTCTGACTGATTCTTTTTTATTATTTCAAAGTCTTTTTTTATATTTGTTATTTCTTTATTTAGGTTTTCATAATGGCCATCTATGGTTGTTCTAATATCTTTGAGCATCCTAACAATCATTATTTTAAACTCTGCAATTTGGTAATATATGATAAACTCTGGTAATTTGGTTATATATGATTCACTTAGGTCCTTTTCTGTGGATTTCTCTTGGTTTATTTGTGTTGTATTTCTCTGCCTCCGCATTTCCTCTTCACTGGAGTGGCTGTGATCACGTGCTCAGGTGCACAAGGGTTGGTGGCCTTGGCCTTTGCCCCACCCCCATGTGTGATGTTATGCTCGGTCCTGAGGGCACTGGCGAGCACCTTTGCTCAGCTGCAGGTCTCCGCCTGTTTCCGGGCTTTCGCCCTGCCCTTGCAGGAGAAGCCCACTCAAGGAACGGCTGCTAGCCTTGGCTCTACCACTGGGCAGGACTACGTGCCCAAGCTCAGCTCAGTAGCGTAACTCCGCCTCTTCTGGGCTTTTGGCTCCACCCCCGCGGGAGGAGCCGGCTACCAAGTCAGACCGCAAGCCTGGGTTGCATAGGCGGGACAAGGCTGTGCTCTTGTGCCCTTGCTCAGGGGCTGGTTCCACCCTTTCCGGGGTTCCCGCCCTTCTCCCGCAGGCTGGATTACAGGCTGCCTGCAGCTGAGCTTGACTGCTTTTGCACACCCCCTTCTCCCCAGCCGGGCAAGATTGAGCTCACACCTGAGCCCAGTGGTGGCCAGCTGGCTTCCGCCCCTGCCAGCAGAACCGCGCTTTTGTCTCCCACTGCCGCCCGCCCTCCGGCAAGCCCTCAGCTGCGTGGGTGGGGGTGTTGCAGCTCGGACCCTAAGACTCACTACTGTAGACCCAAAAGCTCCCTCCTTCTATGCGACTCTGCTCTGAATGCCGTGGGGGAGCTTGTTTGGCTGCTCTCCTGCTTCCCTTTGCTGGTATTGCTGATTCCAGGGGAAATATTCACTTCAGCTTTGGGGAGTGACTCATCCCAGGGGTTAGGGTGGCTATCTCCCAAAATGTTTCTCCCTGTGCCTCCTAGATTACACTCTCTTCCTGTTACTCTGGTCCTCTCCTCTCTCCCCGTCCCCAGGAGCCCCGGGTGAGTGTTTGTGAGAGAGATGTTCTGCGCGGTCCCTTTAAGAAGGATCCTGGGTCTGAGAAATCAGACTCTTTCTCACAAACAGTATCCTGACTTGTTTCCAGCTAAATACTGTCCTTACGCCTCTTCTAGGCTCTGGGGCTGCAGGCTGGGGCTTTGTTCCTGGGGCTCAGGACCCTTCCCCCTCTGCTAAACTCACTTCCCGCCTCATGAGTCTCTCCCTGCTGCCATTCGCTCCAGGGAGCTGGGCAGCCCTCTCTGCGTTTTTGCATTTCCGCTTTTCCTACCAGTCTCGGTGTGGCTTCTTCAGTGTTCCTTGTTTGAAGAGTCCTCTTAGTTTAGTCCAAAGTTGGTTTTTCCAGATGATAGTTCTTAAAATTAGTTTGTAATCCACTTTGGTTCTGGGAGGTAGATGTTGGCATGTTTGCCTACTCCAGCGCCATCTTGTTTCTCCTAAAAATAAATTTTTTAAAAGTACATATAGAGGCCTTAATGGGGTTCGAACATGTATACAGTCCAGGTAGCCTCAACAACACAGGGCTCTCTCAAGGCTGCATCTTTGAAATGACTCTTGGTATGAGAATAGCAGTCATGAATCTGCATTTCAAGGGCAGGGGAGGGGTGAGGAGCTCCTGATTGCCCAGGTTTAGTGCCTGAGTCAACAGGTAGCCACATCCTCTTAATAACTTCCTCCAACATCTGGCCATAACTATCTACTTCAATTTAATTGAACCATTATTTATTGATAATTCTTATGTCTCAGACTCTCTACTAAACATTATGGAGATGGGAGAGGGAGAACACAGCAATTTCACTACTATAAATGTATCTGAGAGAATTAAAAACATGTGCTTACACAAAAATTGCTCACAACAGTATTATCCACAATAGACAAAAAGTGAACACAACCCAGGTGTTCAGGTGATGAATAACTAAGTAAAATATGGTGTATTCTCACAATGCAATACTTATTAAGTGATAAAAATAATTTAAAAATTGATGCATGCTACAACATGATTAAAACTCAAAAGTGTTATGCTAAGTGAAAGAGGCCAAACAAAGAAGATCATATATCAATAACGTTTATATGAAATTTCCAGAATGGGCAAAGCCATAAAGATAGACAGTAGAGTAGTGGTTGTCAGATAGTGTGGGATTATGGAAAATGAAACTAACTACTAATATTAACAAAAGAAATGAGGGAGAGGGGAATAAAAAAGTTCTGGAATTTAGAGAGTTATATGACAGTAACATAGTAAATATACTAAAAATAACTAAAGTATGCACTTTATTTTTTAATTTTTTATTCATTGATTAATTGCAGAGACAGAGGAAAGGAGATAAAGAAAGAAACATTGATTTGTTGTTTTATTTAGCTGTTTATTCATTGGTTGTTTTTTGTATGTGCCTTGACCAGGATCAAACTCACAACCTTGGCATATGGGGAAGATGCTGTATTTCTTGCTTTGGGTGGTAGTTACACATACTTGCTATAAAATAATTTACTAAGCCATATATTTGTGTTTTATTCACAATTCCAAATATATATTTTACAATAGAAATCTTTTAAGAGAAAGAAAGTATGAGATAATATATTGGTATTTGTGTGATATTGTTTTGAAAAATAAACTAAAGTAAAATAATTAACAAGAAATCTTAATTTATTGGAAATGAGATAAATGTATATATATTTAAAGCAATAAGTTTTTCTAAATTTTTTATTTATTGATTGATTTTAGAGAGAGAGAGAAACATTTATTTCTTGTTCCACACATTTATGCATTCTTTGGTTGTTTTTTGTGTGTGTCTGCCACCTTGGTATATTGGGAGGACACAGACTAACTAAGCTAGCTAGCAAGAGACAATTTTGTTTTTACATATTATATGTATTGGTATCATTTCCTATTCTTATACATCAAATAGGTATCTTAAAAGATGTGCATTGTTGGGGGGAATTATTTAAAACTAAAGCAAAATCAAAATAATAAAGAGTATAAACAATAGAAAACAATAACCTTAAAAATTTATAAATGATAAAAAAGTAATTATATTTTTTTATAAAAAGTAAAAACAATGATAAATCACTTTGTAAATAAAACAAGTTTTGTGGAATGTGAAAAAAATCAGAGAACTAGTTTTGTTTGAAATGTAATTACTTAAAAATTATCTGTAATATATGCAACTTGTGTTCTTTGCCTACTCACTACTTTTCTCTTTATTCTCTTCCTCCTTTTCCTCCTTTCCCTTTTACCATTTCATACCAAATGGGTATATAAAAAGGAAGCAGAATAAAGTTGAATAAGTAAAAAAAGAAGAAACATTTGCAAGGGGGAGGATGTTAAGATGGCGATGGTGGCAAATTTCAATTGCCATCTCCCAGAACCAAACTAAAGTTATAACTAAATTTAAGAAAAATTATCCTGAAAAAAAGCAACTTAAAACTAAATGAAGAGGAGTCTATAACCAAGGAGTCAATGAAGAAGCCACATTGAGACTGGTAGGAAAGGTAGAGACGTGAAAAGTGCTGCCACCACTCCCTGGAGTGAGCAGCAGCTAAGGGCTCAAAGGGACTTGCAGCTGTGGGAAAGTTTTCCCTGAGAGGATTTTTCTTGAAAGGAATAGGGTCTTAAGCCCCAGGCCAGGTGCTCCAGTCAAGAACACCAGGGACTAGAAGAGGTGCCTACCTAGCTTTTGGCAGTGAAAAGAGGCAAGGTTTCTGTTTGTGAGAAAGAGATGAGAGGTCTCAGAGATGTAGGCACCCTCTTAAAGGGCCAATGCAGAAAATCTCATTCATAGCCTTTACCTTGGGCTCTGGCAAAAATAAATAAATAAATAAGATGACTGGAGTCATATAAAAAAGTATGAAATTGGTTACCTCAGGGAGAGAGGCAGCGGGGGACAGCCATGAAAACCCCTGTGCTGAATCATTCTCCAATACAGCAATCACCATCTTTCTTGGGTGAAGCAATGCCCTCCATGCAGCATCAGCCTGGGAGAAAGCAACTACCTCACCCTTGGGAAGCTCTCTTGCTCAACCCTGTGGAAATTGGGCCCTGCTGAGAAGTAAGCAGCCTTGGCCAGGAAGCAGGGTCATGACAGTGACTCAGTTGTCTGGCATTGAGGCTGGAGCTATTCCTCCCATTTTCCTGAAAATATGACTGGTGCTTCTGCCTCAGGGGAGATTCAGTAGAAAATACCCAGACTGTGGGCAGACTAAAATTTTGGGTTTCACAGGCCACACCCCCAGAACTGCTAGTTGCCACACCCTACTGAGGTCTGGGAAAAATTCAGGACAGACTGACACCTGGGGCCCTAGGATGGTAGCCACACCCATTATCTTTTCTAATCCCTGAATTGCCCCAGGTTCTAGACTCTGCCAGAGGTTATTTCAACAAGCAGCCAGCCAACAGAGGCAGCAGGCAATGGATCCCAGGGAATCTTAGACATTTTGCTGACTTTCCAAGTGCAGGTAAGAACCAGTCTAGGTGAGCAGTTTGGTCCTTCGATGTGCACCTAATCCCAGCAGAGATAGCCAAAAATTCTAGTTTGCTTATAGCTCCAAAAAGATTGCTGAGAGACATTCACAGGCAGTGTCTTACACTGATCTGCACCTGGTTACCTCCTATGAGGCCCAGAAGTAACACAATGAATGGCCATCTACAGAGAACATCAAAGTAAAATGCAACTATTCTTACTAGCAGCATATCCAAGTGGAAAACTTGTCAGGCATCAAATCCAGCTGAAGCAAATTCCACTTTTGGTGGTCAACACCTGCACAGCAGCTCACATGCATTGGACAACATAGAGCTTCACAATCAGCCAGCCCAAGATCCTAATATCCTGCCCCACTGAGCTAAGTTTCAATAGGGGAAGGGAGAGTCTTAGAGTGCAGACATTCAAAAAGTAAATTCTTTGGAACCTATTGTTGGGACCAGTTGAGGGGCTTAGCCTTCTTCTGGAGGGTGGGTGAGTCACAATCAGCACAAGTGAAAGACTCTCTCAGTCTTCTTCCCTGAGACCAGTGGCTCCCCAGATGAAAGAACTTCTAGAGGGGGGATGTTCCACACCATCACCCCCAATCTGAACCTAATGTGCACCTCACTAGGGAGAAATAGACTTGGAGTATCCAGTATCCAGCAGTGGCTGAGAGATTACGTTCTGGTATAGGGGCCACTTTTCTTTACTGAGTTTCTGACCAAGAAAACCCTGAAGTAGGAGGTCCCACAAACACTGTCATCAGACATCAGCTGCCCTAACCCACCAAGCTTGCAACCTGTAAAGGGGTTAGTGGAGTAAAGCCAGTCTGAGCCCACTATATAGTCTTTCTACATAAAATTCTGCAGGAAGACCAGAAAGCTGAAAGAGAAGGTAGAGCAGTTGAAAAGTGGAGGCAAATCTTAAGGAACTAGGACTTTTTACAGAGGAAGTTTTCAACTCTAAGCAGGAGGAAGCTGATGATGAAGGAAAAGTCACACAAGTTCAAGAAGAACAGAGAGTCCCATTAAAGATGAACCCAAAAAAGTCCACACCAAGACATACTTAATTAAAATGCCAAAGAGACAAATATATATATATATATATGTATATATATTAAAAGCTGCAAGAGAAAAGCAATTAGTTACCTACAAAGGAACCCTGATAAGGCTGACACCTGACTTCTCAACAGAAACACTTCAGACCAGAAGGGATTGGAAAGAAATATTCAAAGTAATATAAAACAAGAACTTACAACTAACACTAGTCTATCTAGCAAAGCTATCATTTAAAATTGAAGGAGAAATAAGGAGATTTCCAGATAAAAAAGAAGAAGAAAAAGAAAGGGCACAAGAAGTTCAATACCACCAAACCAGTACTGCAAGAAAAGTTAAAAGGCCTGCAATAAGAAGAGAAAAAAAGAAAGAAATCAAGAGAACGAAAATTATAAGTTTAAAGAATAAAATGGGACAGTGACATTAGAGAAATGGTGGCAGGAGAGATACTTCTGATCTCTCCCCTTAAAATTTCAACAAATTGAACTATAGTGCAGTGAAGAAACCCCAGCTGAGCTCACAGTCATTTCTAAAAGATCCATGCAAAAAGTGGACTGAAGGTGGGGTGGGTTGAAAAGGGGGTAGATAAAACACTTTGACAGTGAAATCTGGAGAGGAGAGAAGACAGAGGACTGTCTTCTCCCCACAGCTGGAGAATCTTTCTTTCTCCTTGCTGGGCTAAGGAAGGAAGTTTTATTCTGAGTGAGGAGAGGTAGAGAGACTGAGGGGCAGAGGGAAAGGAGCTGAACTAAGGCAGGCACAACCAGGCACAGGGTTACTGAGGACTGCCCATGCTGCTTGGCTTGCAATCATCTGGTGTAGGGCCACACTCAGCCTACAGAGCTCACTAGATTGGGGAGCACAGGGGTCATGGTGCCTGGCTCATGCGACACACACTCCATAGATGAGTGCTTAACACACAGAGATTGGCCCACATGGTTCTGTACACACTAGTTCCAGAGCACTCAAGTGCACTAGCAGCAGCCAGCAGCCTATGATCTGCAATGTCAGGAAAGAAAAAAGTATGCTCCCCCAGCCTCCCAGATTCCACCTTCATCCACATGAGGTATGAACAGGGGCAGTAGTAGGTCCCCCACAGCTGACTCTAGGTATACCCTTTCCCCTGAGAGACAGAAGTGCTCTGTGTCTGATCCCTTGGTCAGCTGAGACATGGGGAAGAATATATGGATGCCCAAAACCACCACTGCTAAAGCTGTAAAGCTGCAAAGCTATAAAGGTTAAACTGTAAAGCCATCACAACATGCCCAACTCACCAACGCAACTGCAACCAAGAATTTCACAGAGCCAAACTTTGTAGTACAGTGATACCTACTGGAAAAAAAATGTTTATTGATAGGGCTCTTAACAATACCAATTTCAAATGCCATCAAGGAAGAAGAAATCAAACTTCATAGATACACAAGACAGAAACGTAGTTCAGATAGATAATGAAAAATCTCCAGAAAAATAACTCAGTTACATGAAAACCTTGGAGTTAAATGACTGGGAATTAAATATTGGTGTTCTAAAAAAACACAATGAGCTGTGAAAAAAGACTGATAGGCATTTAATGAGCTCAAAAAACAAATTAATGAACAAAAAGAAGTACTTCACCAAGAAGATTGAAACTTTAAAAAAGAACCAAGAAGAGATGAAGAACTCAATACCTGAACTGAAAACCGGAGTAACAAGTTTAGCTAACAGAACAGGCCAGATAGAGGAGAGAATCAGTGATATGAAAGACAGGCAACTAGAAGAAAAGAAAGACTCACAAATGTGGAAAAATGAGAGATCTCTACAAGAACTGTCTGACTCCATTAGAAAGAACAATATAAAATTAACATTGTAGGTACATCAGAAGGAGAAGAGAAAGAAAAGGAAATAAAAAACCTATTTAAACAAATAATTAAGAATTTCTGAAGCCTTTGGATAAAGCTAGAACCTCAAATCCAAGAAGCAAACAAAACATTGAGTTACCTCAACCCAAACAGACCTACTCCAAGGCACATCATGATGAAATTGTCACAAACCAATTACAAAAAAAAAAATCCTCATGGCAGTTAGGGGAAAGAAGAATATAACATATAAGAAAAGGCCCATTAGGTTCTCATCATATCTCTCAGAAGAAACCCTACGAGACAGAAGAGAGTGGACTCAAACATTTAAAGCACTGAGAGGAATTACCACCCAAAAATACTATATCCATCAAAGCTATCCTTATGAAGGAGAAATAAAAACTTTTACAGACATAAGAAGCTGAGGGAATTTATCACCAAAAAACCCCCACTGCAGGAAACAATAAAGGGGGTTATTCAACCAAATGCAAACAACAAAACAAAACTACAAACAAAACTACAAGTAAAAGCTCCAACAAAGGAGCGGAATAGAGACAGAGGTGGGATCAAAGGAACCAAAGGGAAAGGGAACAGAGGGAAAGGGGATGAGAGGATAAGATTAGAGAAGGGAAAGAGATTGCTGAAATTATATACACATTACACAACATTATAGAGAGCAGAAAAGCAAATCCTGAAGGGAAGGGGGGAGGGCCTGGGGGAGAGGAGGGCAAGGGGGAGGTTGAAGGGAACACAGGGCTGGGTGGATGTACTTGGTGGGACACTTGAATCTATGTAAACACAATAAATTAAAATAAATAAATAAAAAAGCTCCAACAAGTTTTCAATAAAAACAAGAATAATCTGTGACAACAATAACAGAAGAGGGGAGAGGATAAAGATCAGCAGTAGCAAAGGAAGATGGAGTGCAAGACACACTCATGTGATAATGGACTTTTGTAAATATGACAAGTTTTATTTTAATAACCTAATGGTAACTACTCATAAAAATGCCATTACGGAAACATGTAGCTTAAAAAAAAAAAGGAGAGGGGAGATGACGTCAGAGTAATGGCGGGGTAGGAAGCGATACCGATAAATCTCCCCCAAAACTCAACAAGATCTTCAACCAGAAAGAGAAAAACCTATACTTGGAGCTTCCAGATGCTTCGCAATACACCCAAAGGTATGATTGAGTGAAAAATTGGCTAAATATATAACCAAACCCCGAAGGAAATAGGGAGTAAGAAATGCTCCGCCTTCCTCACTAACCTAAACAGGGCGGCTTTCTCTGGTAACTGTGAATATAGAAACTGAGGCGGGCAAAGGGGGTGAATACATCCAGGCCGCGACACAAACGGCCAAACCAGGCTGTGGCACGGAGATCCAAGCCAAGGAAAATCTGATCCTGTGGCAACCCGGGCAATACAAGCTAACATTCGCGCCAAACCCAAACAAAGAAAGACAAGCGGCGCGGACATTTTACCCGGTCTCCTGGTTGGTGCGCAGTTAGTGGGCGAGAGATTTCTTCCTAAGCCCCGGAAGTGGGTGCCCGTGTTGCCCCACGGAGAGGCAGGGTCAGAAGCCTTTCTGTGGGCCGAGGGCAGAGTCTCTGGGCAGCCCCAGCACCCTGGGAAAGCCACGCACGGGAGGGAGTGAGAACTAATTCCAACGGTGGAGATTTTCCGTACTGGAGGGTGTTTCACTCAGAGGGAATCGCGGCCGGCCTCATATCCTGGTTTGCGCGCGCAGATAAGGAGTGAGCGATTCCTCCAAGTGCCTCGGCAGTGCGCGCCCGTGTTATCGCACAGAGGGGCAGAGTCAGGGGCCTTTGTGTGGGCCAAAGCAGAATCTCGGGCCGCCCCAGTGCCTTGCAAAAGCCGCGCACGGGGACGGAGCGAGACTCAATTCCAACGCTGCAACATTTCCCTGCGGTTGGGGGTTTCACTCAGAGCGTGAGACTGCTGGCCGAATATCCTGGTCTGTGCGCGCAGCCAGTGAGTGAGAGTTTCCTCCAAGCGCCCCGGAAGTGGGCGCCCGCTTGTGTTACCAGACAGAGTGGCAGAGCCAGAGGTCTTTGAATGGCCGGAAAGCCCGCCTGATTATGCTAGCAGCTCTGACTGACTGAGCCTTACCCAGAGCCCTGTGCTGAGTGGAAATAGAGTGGGGAGTTGCCAGCTCTTTGAGCCTCTTACTATCCAGGCAGAGGCAGCAGCAACCCCATAGCTGGATTATCAGGCTACTAATTGAGAAAGGAAAGACTAGGAGAAAGGCTCCAGGAACACGGACTCTCTCACTGTCGGAGCCTATAAATGCTAATAGCCTCGACTGCTAACGAGACTAAAGCACAATACATGACATTGCCATAGAGACTTATCAACTGCAAACCTCCACCTGAGCGTGGCAAAGGGGCAAAACCCGGGGTACAGAGTCACCGACCAGGAAGAGGGAGAGAAAAGAAAAAGCAAGAAGATAACCTCTCAAAATCAAGAATAATCTGCAGACTTTATAACCTATCCCATTTTATTATATTTGTTCGTTTGTTTCTCTTATCTTCATTCTTGATACTTTATTTTTCCTCCTCCAATTTGGCCGATTAACTCTCTACCGGTCTTACTCTCTCCTCTCCTTGAACTACACTACCCATAAGTGTTACATCTCCCATTATCTTTTCTCTTCTCTTCCTTTCTCTCTATGAGGGTTGCACTCCAAAACCCTTAACTCTCTCTCTCTCTCTCTCCTTTCTTTTTTCTTCTTTTAGTGGTTCCCTCTTTTTTTCTCTCTCTCTCTCTTTCTTTTCTCCCTCTATATTAGTTTCTTCCTTTCTCCTTTACATCTCCTCTCATTCAAACCTCAATAACAAACAAATTATCTTATCTGGGACTCAAACTTATGTTTGTGGCATTTTGGGGGGTTTTTACTTCACCTTTTTAACTCACTAGCAGTGCTCTCATCCCTGGCTCTCCATATTATCTAGTTCTTGTTCCACTAAATACAATAGTAATTTTTTAATTTGTCCCTCCATTTTTCCGTTTTCCTCTTAATCCTCTCATCATAACTCTTAGACAACCAACACCTAAAAGCAAATCATTTTATTCTTGACCCAAATTTTTTCCTTATTTGCTTTTTGTGGGTCCATACGCTCTTTTTTTCTTTCTTTCTTTTTTCTTTCTTTTTTTTCTTTTTTTTTTTTTTGCCCCTTTATTACTTTTCCCCAATTCAGGCCCTACATCACAGGCATTGTTTGTTATAATTCACAGTCCACCACAAGATTTTATCAAGAAAGAGGGGAGAGGAGAGGAGAGGAAAAAAGGAGGGGGGAATAATTTCCTCTTTTTTTTATTTATTTTTTATTTTTTTTAAATTTTTATTTTATTTTATTTTTCTTTATTTCATTATTAATTTTTTTTTAAAAAAAACAACTCTTTTCGATTTTTTTTTATTATTTTTTTAAACTTTTTATTCTTTATTAAATCTCATTAACACTATCAACAAATTCACCCTCAGATGCCATTAAGGAAGAGAAAATCGAATATCATGGATACAAAAGAAAGAGAGGTAACACAGCTAGATGAGGAAAAATCTATGGAGAAAAAATTTAATATATTGGAAACCTTGGAGCTAAATGACAGAGAATTCAAGATAGAAATCCTAAAAATCCTCCGAGATATACAAGAAAACACAGAAAGGCAATTTAGGGAGCTCAGAAAACAACTCAATGAACACAAAGAATATATGTCCAAGGAAATTGAAACTATAAAAACAAATCAAACAGAGATGAAAAACTCAATTCACGAGCTGAAAAACGAAGTAACAAGCTTAGCTAATAGAACAGGTCAGATAGAAGAGAGGATTAGTGAAATAGAAGACAAGCAACTTGAGGCACAACAGAGAGAAGAAGAAAGAGACTCAAAAATTAAAAAAAATGAGATAGCCCTACAAGAATTATCTGACTCCATCAAAAAGAATAACATAAAAATAATAGGTATATCAGAGGGAGAAGAGAGAGAAAATGGAATGGAGAACATACTCAAACAAATAATAGATGAGAACTTCCCAAGCCTGTGGAAAGAACTAAAGCCTCAAGGTCAAGAAGCAAACAGAACTCCAAGTTTTCTTAACCCCAACAAACCTACTCCAAGGCATATCATAATGAAATTGACACAAACCAACAGCAAAGAAAAAATTCTCAAGGCAGCCAGGGAAAAGAAGAATACAACATATAAAGGAAGGCCCATTAGATTATCATCAGATTTCTCAGCAGAAACCCTACAAGCTAGAAGAGAGTGGACCCCAATATTTAAAGTCCTGAAAGAGAGGAACTTTCAGCCACGAATACTATACCCATCAAAGCTATCCTTCAAATATGAAGGAGAAATAAAAACATTCACAGATACAGAAAAGATGAGGAAATTTATCATCAGAAAACCACCACTCCAGGAATTACTAAAGGGGGTTCTCCAATCAGATACAAAGAACAAAAAAAAAACAGAGCCACAAGTAAAAGCTCCAAGAAGAACACAATAAAACCAAATTTAAACTGTGACAACAACAAAAAGAAAGAGGGGGAGAAGATGGAGATTAACAGTAGCAAAGGACGATGGAGTGCAAAAGTACTCACAAAATAGTTCGCTACAATGAACAGGGTAGGGACCCTTTTCATTACTCAAAGGTAACCACCATTGAAAAATCCACCACAGAAGCACATGAGATAAAAAAGAAAGCAACAGAGGAAAGATGTATGGAATACAACCAAATAAAAACAAAAGATAGAAAAACAAAAGAGAAGGATCAAACAAGACACAAAACTAACAGAAAGCAAGATATAAAATGGCAATAGGGAACTCACAAGTATCAATAATTACACTAAATGTAAACGGATTAAACTCACCAATAAAAAGGCACAGAGTAGCAGAATGGATTAAAAAAGAAAATCCAACTGTATGCTGCCTACAGGAAACTCATCTAAGTAACAAGGATAAAAACAAATTCTAAGTGAAAGGCTGGAAAACAATACTCCAAGCAAATAACATCCAAAAAAAAGCAGGTGTAGCAATACTCATATCGGATAATGCTGACTACAAGACAGCAAAAGTACTCAGAGACAAAAATGGCCATTTCATAATGGCTAAGGGGACACTGAATCAAGAAGACATAACAATTCTTAATATATATGCACCAAACCAAGGAGCACCAAAATATATAAGACAGCTACTTATTGATCTTAAAACAAAAACTGACAAAAATACAATCATACTTGGAGACCTCAATACACCGCTGACGGCTCTAGATTGGTCATCCAAACAGAGAATCAACAAAGACATAGTGGCCTTAAACAAAACACTAGAGCACCTGGATATGATAGACATCTACAGGACATTTCATCCCAAAGTGACTGAGTATACATTTTTCTCCAGTGTACATGGATCATTCTCAAGAATTGACCATATGTTGGGCCACAAAAACAACATCAGCAAATTCAGAAAAATTGAAGTTGTACCAAGCATATTTTCTGATCATAAAGCCTTGAAACTAGAATTCAACTGCAAAAAAGAGGAAAAAAATCCCACAAAAATGTGGAAACTAAACAACATACTTTTAAAAAATGAATGGGTCAAAGAAGAAATAAGTGCAGAGATCAAAAGATATATACAGACTAATGAAAATGACAATACGACATATCAGAATCTATGGGATGCAGCAAAAGCAGTGATAAGAGGGAAGTTCATATCACTTCAGGCATATATGAACAAACAAGAGAGAGCCCAAGTGAACCACTTAACTTCACACCTTAAGGAACTAGAAAAAGAAGAACAAAGACAACCCAAAACCAGCCGAAGAAAGGAGATAATAAAAATCAGAGCAGAAATAAATGAATTAGAGAACAGAAAAACTATAGAAAAAATTAATAGAACAAGGAGCTGGTTCTTTGAAAAGATCAACAAAATTGACAAACCCTTGGCAAGACTTACCAAGGAAAAAAGAGAAAGAACTCATATAAACAAAATCCAAAATGAAAGAGGAGAAATCACCACGGATACCGTAGATATACAAAGAATTATTGTAGAATACTATGAAAAACTTTATGCCACTAAATTCAACAACCTAGAAGAAATGGATAAATTCCTAGAACAATACAACCTTCCTAGACTGAGTCAAGAAGAAGCAGAAAGCCTAAACAGACCTATCAGTAGAGAAGAAATAGAAAAAAACATTAAAAACCTCCCCAAAAATAAAAGTCCAGGCCCTGACGGCTATACCAGCGAATTTTATCAAACATTCAAAGAAGACTTGGTTCTTATTCTACTCAAAGTCTTCCAAAAAATTGAAGAAGAAGCAATACTTCCAAACACATTTTACGAAGCCAACATAACCCTCATACCAAAACCAGGCAAGGATGGCACAAAAAAAGAAAACTACAGACTAATATCTCTAATGAATACAGATGCTAAAATACTAAACAAAATACTAGCAAATCGAATACAACAACATATTAAAAAAATAATACATCATGATCAAGTGGGATTCATCCCAGAATCTCAAGGATGGTTCAACATACGTAAAACGGTTAATGTAATACACCATATCAACAAAACAAAGAACAAAAACCACATGATCTTATCAATAGACGCAGAAAAGGCTTTCGATAAAATACAACACAATTTTATGTTTAAGACTCTCAACAAAATGGGTATAGAAGGAAAATATCTCAACATGATAAAGGCCATATATGATAAACCATCAGCTAACATCATATTAAATGGCACTAAACTGAAGGCTTTCCCCCTTAAATCAGGAACAAGACAGGGTTGTCCACTCTCTCCACTCTTATTTAATGTGGTACTAGAGGTTCTAGCCAGAGCAATCAGACAAGACAAAGAAATAAAAGGCATCCATATCGGAAAAGAAGAAGTAAAGGTATCACTTTTTGCAGATGATATGATACTATACATCGAAAACCCCAAAGAATCCACAAAAAGACTACTAGAAACAATAAGCCAATACAGTAAGGTCGCAGGATACAAAATTAACATACAGAAGTCAATAGCCTTTCTATATGCCAACAATGAAACAACTGAGAAGGAACTCAAAAGAATAATCCCCTTCACGATTGCAACAAAAAAAATAAAATACTTAGGAATAAACATAACAAAGAATGTAAAGGACTTATATAATGAAAACTATAAACCATTGTTAAGGGAAATCGAAAAAGATATAATGAGATGGAAGAATATACCTTGTTCTTGGCTAGGAAGAATAAATATAATCAAGATGGCTATATTACCCAAAGCAATATACAAATTTAATGCAATTCCCATCAAACTTCCAATGACATTTTTTAAAGAAATAGAGCAAAAAATCATCAGATTTATATGGAACTATAAAAAACCCCGAATAGCCAAAGCAATCCTAAAGAAAAAGAATGAAGCTGGGGGCATTTCAATACCTGACTTCAAACTCTATTATAGGGCCACGACAATCAAAACAGCATGGTATTGGCAGAAAAATAGACACTCAGACCAATGGAACAGAATAGAAAGTCCAGAAATAAAACCACATATATATAGTCAAATAATTTTTGATAAAGGGGCCAACAACACACAATGGAGAAAAGAAAGCCTCTTCAATAAATGGTGCTGGGAAAACTGGAAAGCCACATGCAAAAGAATGAAACTGGACTACAGTCTCTCCCCCTGTACAAAAATTAACTCAAAATGGATCAAAGATCTAAACATAAGACCTGAAACAATTAAGTACATAGAAGAAGACATAGGTACTCAACTCAGGGACCTGGGTTTTAAAGAGCATTTTATGAATTTGACTCCAATGGCAAGAGAAGTGAAGGCAAAAATTAATGAATGGGACTACATCAGACTAAGAAGATTTTGCTCAGCAAGAGAAACTGATAACAAAATAAACAGAAAGCCAACTAAATGGGAAATGATTTTTTCAAACGACAGCTCAGATAAGGGCCTAATATCCAAAATATACAAAGAACTCATAAAACTCAACAACAAACAAACAAACAATCCAATAAAAAAATGGGAAGAGGATATGAATAGACACTTCTCCCAGGAAGAAATACAAATGGCCAACAGATATATGAAAAGATGCTCATCTTCTTTAGCTATTAGAGAAATGCAAATCAAAACGGCAATGAGATACCACCTCACACCTGTTCGATTAGCTGTTATTAGCAAGTCAGGTAACAGCAAATGTTGGAGAGGCTGTGGAGAAAAAGGAACCCTCATACACTGTTGGTGGGAATGTAAAGTAGTACAACCATTATGGAAGAAAATATGGTGGTTCCTCAAAAAACTGAAAATAGAACTACCTTATGACCCAGCAATCCCTCTACTGGGTATATATCCCAAAAACTCAGAAACATTGATACGTAAAGACACATGCAGCCCCATGTTTATTGCAGCATTGTTCACAGTGGCCAGGACATGGAAACAACCAAAAAGCCCATCAATAGATGACTGGATAAAGAAGATGTGGCACATATACACTATGGAATACTACTCAGCCATAAGAAATGATGACATCGGAACATTTACAGCAAAATGGTGGGATCTTGATAACATGATACGAAGCGAAATAAGTAAATCAGAAAAAAACAGGAACTGTATTATTCCATACGTAGGTGGGACATAATAGTGAAACTAAGAGACATTTATAAGAGTGTGTTGGTTACGGGGGGGAGGGGGGAATGGGAGAGGGATAGGGGGTGGGGAGGGGCACAAAGAAAACAAGATAGAAGGTGACAGAGGACAATCTGACTTTGGGTGGTGGGTATGCAACATAATTGAACGACAAGATAACCTGGACTTGTTATCTTTGAATATATGTATCCTGATTTATTGATGTCACCCCATTAAAAAAATAAAATTATATTTAAAAAAAAAAAAAAAAAAAGGAGAAACAGGAAAAAAATAGGGAATACCACCAAACAAAAACAACTGACAGAAAAACAAAAGAGAAGAACCAAATGATACATAGAGCTATCAGAAAGCAAGACATAAAATGGTTATAGGAAATTCTCAAGTGTCAATAATTACCCTAAATGTAAATGGATTGAACTCACCAATTAAGAGACACAGAGTAATAGAAAAAAGATGGCAGCAGAGTAGGCGGATGTACAGACGCCCAGCTCTCACCACCAAACTGGAATACAAATCAATTTAGGAAAAATCAGCATGAAAAACCAACTCTGAACTGCAAGAACGGCTATCAAAAACCAAGGAGCAAAGAAGAAATCACAGGAGTCCTGGTATGGAGCCCCTGAACCTCCTCTGCTTGCCGGAACGGAGGGGGGGGGCTGAGAGCCCAGAGAGGATCTCGGAGAAAGGGGAGCAGAAACTACTGCTCACAGCCACTTGCCTGGCGACCAGGGAGCGAGGTGCGTTGAAAGGACCAGCTTATCTCCCAGGTGGAGAGGACAGGGAGAGGGACAGACTGTGAGGGGATAAGGAATGCAGGAGAGGAGCTAAAAGGGCTGACTCATCCGTGCTGGAGGCGGCCATAGTTGGGGGAGGGACTGAACCTTTCACAAAACAGAGCTGAAGTGCTTCCGGATCAGAGACCTCCGGAAATCTCTCCAGCTCCAATCAGCGCAACAAGACACAGCTGAAAACAAGAAGTGGAGAGGAGGGGCAGTAACTCAGGTCTCCATGGAGATCTGAGATACACCTCCCCCTACTGAAGCTGAGAAAACACCCTGCCCCCAGTGAGTCTAGCTGGCTAAAGAGCCTTTCAGAATCTCAGGTTACACCCACCGCATTCCTGTATACAGTTTCAAGGAAGCCCCCTGCTGAGATCAGTAAACAAGACTATCACCTCTTAAGAAAACAGACAAATCAAGACTTCAAAGCTGCCCAAATCCGAAAGTGGATTACAGATAACAGCTGATACCAACCCAAGAAGACCTAGAAATAACACAACTGAAAACTGGAGGCAGACAACACCAAGCCTAGACTCAACCAACTCTACAAATAAAACAAAAAAAAGAGGATGAGAAGACAAAGGAGTGCAATACAAATGAAACCACAAGAGACATCTTCGAGAGATGAACTGAGTGATATGGAAATAATCAAACTTCCAGATGCGGAGTTCAAAATAATGATTGTAAGGATGCTTAGGGATCTTAGAACAACAATGGAGGGACAGTTTGAAAACCTAAATAAAGAAATAGCAAGTATAAAAAAGAATCAGTTGGAGACGACAAATACAACATCAGAAATAAAGACCACAATGGAAGGAATTAAAAACAGGATAGATAGATCAGAGGATTGAATCAGTGAGTTAGAGGACAACTGGAATGAAGGCATGAAAGCAGAGAAGAAAAGAGAAAAAAGACTCAAAAAGTCAGAGGAAACTCTTAGAGAGCTCTGTGACAACATGAAGAGAAATAATATCCGCATCATAGGGGTTCCTGAAGAAGAAGAAAAAGAACAAGGGATAGAGACTTTGTTCAATCATATCATAGCTGAAAACTTCCCTAAATTAATGCAAGAGAAACTCTCACAAATCCAAGAAGCACAGAGGATTCCATTAAAGAGAAACCCAAAGAAACCTACACCAAGACACATCATAATTAAAATACCAAAGCTAAGCGATAAAGAGAAAATATTAAAAGCTGCAAGAGAAAAAATAGTTATCACCTACAAAGGAGCCCCCATAAGGATGACATCTGACTTCTCAACAGAAACACTTGAGGCCAGAAGGGAATGGCAAGAAATATTCAAAGTAATGCAGAACAAGAACCTACAACCAAGACTACTTTATCCAGCAAGGCTATCATTTAAAATCAAAGGAGAAATAAAAAGCTTCCCAGACAAAAAACAACTCAAGGAATTCATTACAACCAAACCAATGCTGCAGGAAATATTAAGGGGCCTGGTGTAAACAGATCAAAGTGGGAAAAGAATACAGAAAAAAAAAAAAAAAAGGAATACACCTTTAAAGAAGAAAATGGCAATAAACAACTACATATCAATAATAACCTTGGAGATGACGTCAGAGTAATGGCGGGATAGGAAGTGATACCGATAAATCTCCCCCAAACCTCAACAAGATCTTCAACCAGAAACAGAAAAACCTATCCTTGGAGCCTCCAGATGTTTCGCAATACACCCAAAGGTATGATCGAGCGAAAAATTGGCTAAATATATAACCAAACCCTGAAGGAAATGGGGAGTAAGAAATGCTCCGCCTTCCTCACTAACCTAAACAGGGCGATTTTCACTGGAAACTGAGAATATAGAAACTAAGGCGGGCAAAGGGGGTGAATAGATCCAAGCCGTGGCACAAACGGCCAAACCAGGCTGTGGCACGGAGATCCAAGCCGAGAAAAAACTGTTCCTGTGACAACCCGGGCAATACAGCTAACACTCATGCCAAACCCAGACAAAGAAAGACAAGCAGGGCAGCCATTTTACCTGATCCCCTGGTCGGCGCATAGTGGGCGAGAGATTCCTTCCAAAGCCCCCAGAGGGTGCGCCCGTGTTACTCCACAGAGAGGCAGAGTCAGAGGCCTTTGTGTGGGCCGAAAGCCTCTGGGCTGCCCCAGCACCTGGGGAGAGCAGCACACGGGGAGGGAGCGAGAGCTAATTCCAACACTGAACATTTTCAGTGCGGGCGGGAGGTTTCACTCAGAGGGCAAGACTCCGGCCTCACATCCTGGTCTGTGCGCACGGAGAGTGGGCAGGAGACTCCTCCCAGCACCTCGGGAGTGGGAGCCCGTGTTGTCCCATGGAGGGGCAGAGTCGGGGGCCTTTGTGTGGGCCGAGGGCGGAGTCACAGGCTGCCCCAGCGCCTTGAAAAAGCCGCACACGGGGACGGAGCGAGAGCCAATTCCAACACTGGAACTTTTCAGTGCAGGCGGGGGGTTTCACTCAGAGGGCAAGACTTCCGGTCTAACATCCTGGTCTGCGCGCGCAGATAGTGAACGAGAGTTTCCTCCAAGCGCCCCAGGAGTGGGTGCCAACCTGTGTTACCAGACAGAGTGGCAGAGCCAGAGGTCTTTGAGTAGGCAGAAGCCCCGGCTGATTATGCTAGCGGCTCTGACTGACTGAACCTTACCCAGAGCCCTGTGCTGAGTGGGAATAGAGTGGGGAGTTGCCAGCTCTTTGAGCCTCTTACTATCCAGGCAGAGGCAGCAGCAACCCCATAGCTGGATTCTCAGGCTACTAATTGAGGAAGGAAAGACTAGGAGAGAGGCTCCAGGAACACAGACTCTCTCACTGTCGGAGCCTATAAATGCTAATGAGCCTCGACTACCAACAAGATTGAAGCACAATACATGACATCGCCATAGAGACTTATCAACTGCAAACCTCTACCTGAGCATGCCAAAGGGGCAGAACCCGGGGTACTGAGTCACCGACCAGGAAGAGGGAGAGAAAAGAAAAAGCAAGAAGATAACCTCTCAAAATCAGAATAATCCGCAGACTTTATAACCTATCCCATTTTATTATATTTGTTCATTTGTTTCTCTTACCTTCATCCTTGATTTTTTTTTTCCTCCTCCAATTTGGTCGTTTAACTCTCTACCGGTCTTACTCTCTCCTCTCCTTGAACTACACTACCCATAAGTGTTACATCTCCCATTATCTTTTCTTTCCTCTTCCTTTCTCTCTATAAGGGTTGCACTCCAAAACCCTTAACTCTCTCTCTCTCTCTCTCTCTCTCTCTCTCCTCTTTTTTCTTTTTTCTTCTTTTAGTGGTTCCCTCTTTTTTTCTCTCTCTCTCTCTTTCTTTTCTCCCTCTATATTAGTTTCTTCCTTTCTCCTTTACGTCTTCTCTCATTCAAACCTCAATAACAAATTATTTTATCTGGGACTCAAACTTATGTTTGTGGCATTTTGGTGGGTTTTTACTTCACCTTTTTAACTCACTAGCAGTGCTCCCATCCCTGGCTCTCCATTTTATCAAGCTCTTGTTCCACTAAATACAATAGTAATTTTTTAATTTATCCCCCCATTTTCCTGTTTCCCTCTGACACCTCTCATCATAACTCTTAGTCAACCAACACCTAAATGCAAATCATTTTATTCTTGATCCAAATTTTTTCATTATTTGCTTTTTGTGGGTCCATACCCCCCTTTTTTATTTTTTTTTTATTATTTTTTTTTCTTGCCCCTTTATTATTTTTCCCCAATTCAGGCCCTCCATTACAGGCATTGTTTGTTCTATTAAATACAATATAATTCACAGTTAACAAGATTTTCTCAAGAAAGAGGGGAGAGGAGAGGAGAGAAAAAAAGGAGGGGGGGAATAATTTCCTTTTTTTAATTTTTATTTTATTTTATTTTTCTTTATTTCATTATTAATTTTTAAAAAAACAACTTTTTTTGATTTTTTATTTTTTTAACTATTTATTTTTTATTAAATTTCAATAATACTATCAACAAAACCACCCTCAGATGCCATTAAGGAAGAGAAAATCGAATATCATGGATACAAAAGAAAGAGAGGTAACACAGATAGATGAGGAAAAATTTATGGAGAAAAAATTTAATATATTGAAAACCTTGGAGTTAAATGACACAGAATTCAAGATAGAAATCCTAAAAATACTCAGAGATATACAAGAAAACACAGAAAGGCAATTTAGGGAGCTCAGAAAACAACTCAATGAACACAAAGAATATATGTCCAAGGAAATTGAAACTATAAAAACAAATCAAACAGAGATGAAAAACTCAATTCACGAGCTGAAAAATGAAGTAACAAGCTTGGCTAATAGAACAGGCCAGATAGAAGAGAGGGTTAGTGAAATAGAAGACAAGCAACTTGAGGCACAACAGAGAGAGGAAGAAAGAGACTCAAAAATTAAAAAAAATGAGATAGCCCTACAAGAATTATCTGACTCCATCAGAAAGAATAACATAAGAATAATAGGTATATCAGAAGGAGAAGAGAGAGAAAATGGAATGGAGAACATACTCAAACAAATAATAGATGAGAACTTCCCAAGCCTGTGGAAAGAACTAAAGCCTCAAATTCATGAAGCAAACAGAACTCTGAGTTTTCTTAACCCCAACAAACCTACTCCAAGGCACATCATAATAAAATTGGCACAAACCAATGGCAAATAAAAAATTCTCAAGGCAGCCAGGGAAAAGAAGAATACAACATATAAGGAAGGCCCGTTAGATTATCATCAGATTTCTCAGCAGAAACTCTACAACCTAGAAGTGAGTGGACCCCAATATTTAAAGTCCTGAAAGAGAGGAACTTTCAGCCACGAATACTATACCCATCAAAGCTATCCTTCAAATATGAAGGAGAAATAAAAACATTCACAGATACAGAAAAGATGAGGAAATTTATCATCAGAAAACCCCCACTCCAGGAATTACTAAAGGGGGTTCTCCAATCAGATACAAAGAACAAAAAAATAAATAAAGCCACAAGTAAAAGCTCCAAGAAGAACACAATAAAACCAAATTTAAACTATGACAACAACAAAAAGAAAGGGGGGAGAGGATGGAGATTAACAGTAGCAAAGGATGACTTAATCCAGAGTGACGTCACGGAATTGGCGCCGTGAGCAGCGTGTCCGACAGATCTCCCCAAAATCACAACAAATTTATCAACTAGAAACAGAAAAATTTATCCTCGGAGCATTCCGGAGTTCCACACAAACTGAAAGCGAAAGGACTGTTATTACTTGAATCTGAGAGACAAGGGTGTGGAGGAAGCTAACTACCGTAGGAACGTTCATTCAAGCCGCGGAGGGAGTTCGCCTGTGGTGAGTCGGCCCACTCTCAGGAGCGGCGAGCAGCCGCCGGCGCGCGCCCAGTCCGGTTGCAGAGCGAGCACCGCTAACATTCCCAGCGGCCTGCGCACTGCGAGTGAGAGTCCCCAGCCATCGGTGCCTGGAGCACCCCTTTCGCACGCGTGCTCACTGGCCCGCACACCCAGGGTGCCCCAATATCCTGCACCCGGTGCGCCCTACTGGCCCGCACACCCAGGGTGCCCCATTATCCTGCGCCCCGGTGTGCCCAAGCTGCCAGCAGCGGGGCAAGCAGGAGAGGCGCCAGGGTGGTCTTCCCTACTTGGGAGATTCTCTCCATGGGCGGGGCACCTCACCCAGCCATTCAAGCTAACAATCAAGCATTGGGGGAGGGGCGTGCAGGCAGCCTGAAATACCTTCAGGAGCACAGCTGTGGACCCAATCACTGAAATTAGCTTAACCCATGAAATCTGCACACCCACGGGCTCTAATTGATAAGATCTCTCTCAGTTCAGCGATACAAGACAAGAGGCATGATATTTCTTAGTGCCTCTCGCTAAAGGGGCAGGGGCAACTACTGATTGATAGAGTCTCCATATTCAGGGATAAACGCTAACAAGAGGGACTTGGCAGATAATAAGATCTTTACTACACTAGTCGCAAGCAGAGACTAGTGCCTCTTCTTCCCAGCCAAAACAGGCTACAAAATGTGGAAAGCCTGGGTTGAGTGGTCCAACTGAATGCTAGGCGCTGAACAGTCACCTTGACAACAATTGACTCCCACCCCTGCCTGATTACACTGGAGGCTCTGACTGCCAGAGCCTTTCCCAAAGCCTTGCGCTGAGTGGGGATAGAGTGGGGATTTCCTAGCTCTTTGAGCCTCTTACTCCCCAGGCAGAAGCAGTAGCAGCCTTATAGCTGGATCACCAGGCTGCTAATTCAGGAAGGGGGGACAAGGAGAGAGACTCCAGGAAAGCAAACTCTCTCATCGTTGGACCCTGCAAACGCCAACAAGCCTTGACTACCAGCAAGACTAAAGCCAATTATATGACATTGCCATAGAATCCCATCAACTGCAAATCCCTACCTAAGTGTGACACAGGGGCAGAGCCTGGGGTACAGAGTCACCGACCAGGAAGAGGGAGAGAAAAGAAAAAGGAAGAAGTTAACCTCTCAAAATCAAGAAAAATCCACAGACTTTACAACTTGTTCCACTAATTTTTTTTTTTTGCTGATGTTTGTTTCTTCTATCTTATTGCCTTTATTATTATTATTTCTATTTCCTCCACCTCGGTCCTTCTATTCTCTGCCCATCTTATGCTTCCCTTTCCTTGAACTACACTACCCATGAGTGTTACATTTTATTTCTTATCTTCATCCTCACCCTCCTTTAAGGTTATACTCCAAAACACTTAACACTCACTCTCTCCTCTTTTGTTTTTTTTTGTTTTTCTTTATTTTGTTTTTTTCTCTTCCTTTTTTTTTCTTCCTTCATTTTTCTCTTTTTCTTATTTTTTCCTTTCTATTCGTTTTTTCTTTTCTCGTTTTACTTTTCCTCCCATTTAATCCTCAATCATGAACAAATTAGTTAATTTGGGACTCAAGGGGTTTTTTTGGTTTTATTTTTCTTTTTCGCTTTTGTTTTTGTTTTTTTTGTTTGTTTGTTTATTTTTGTGGCATTTTGGGTACTTTTTACATTTCTTTCTAACTCACTAGCATTCCTCCCAACCCAAGGTCTCCATTGTATTTAGTCTTCGCTCCACTTAATACAACAGATTTTTACTTATTATTTTTATTTTTTTCTTTATTATTCTTTTTTTTTCTCCTTTTTTCTGGTTCCCTCTTATCCCTCTCATTATATCTCTTAGTTGACCATCACTTACAAGCAAATCATCTTATGCTTGTCTAAGATTTTCTTCCTTTTTTTTTTTTTTTTTTTTGCATTTAGTAGGTCCCTACTCCCTTTTTTTTGCCCCTTGAACTCTTCACCCCAAATCAGGCCCTCCATTATAGGCAGTATTTGTTCCATTTAGCATAATATAATTCACAGGTCATCACGATATTTCCCTGAGGAGGGGAGAGGAGGGAAAGAGAAGAAAGAAAAAAGGGGGGAAATAATAAATTATTACTGTTTTATTTTTTTGTGGGGTGTTTTACCTTTTTTTTTTTCTCTTTTTATCCTTTATTAATTCTAATTAGTGCTATCAACAAGACCACCCTCAGATGCCAATAAGAAAGAGGAAATCGAATATTATGGATACAAAAGAAAGAGAGGTAACACAAATAGATGTGGAAAAATCTATGGAGAAAAGACTTAACATATTGGAAGCCTTGGAGCTAAATGACAGAGAATTTAAAATAGAAATCTTAAAGATACTCAGAGATATGCAAGAAAACACAGAAAGGCAATTTAGGGAGATCAGAAAACAACTCAATGAACACAAAGAATATATTACCAAGGAAATTGAAACTATAAAAACAAATCAAACAGAAATGAAAAACTCAATTCACGAGCTGAAAAATGAGGTAACAAGCTTAGCTAACAGAACAGCCCAGATAGAAGATAGGATTAGTGAAATAGAAGACAAACAACTTGAGGCACAACAGAGAGAAGAAGAAAGAGACTCAAAAATAATAAAAAAGGAGAAAGCCCTACAGGAATTGTCTGACTCCATCAGAAAGAATAACATAAGCATAATAGGTATATCAGAGGGAGAAGAGAAAGAAAATGGAATGGAGAATATACTCAAACAAATAATAGATGAGAACTTCCCAAGCCTGTGGAAAGAACTAAAGCCTCAAATTCAAGAAGCAAACAGAACACCAAGTTTTCTTAACCCCAACAAACCCACTTCAAGGCACATCGTAATAAAGATGACACAAACCAATGACAAAGAAAAAAATTCTCAAGGCAGCCAGGGAAAAGAAGAGTACAACATATAAAGGAAGGCCTATTAGATTATCATCAGATTTCTCAGCAGAAACTCTACAAGCTAGAAGAGAGTGGACCGCAATATTTAAAGTCCTGAAAGAGAGAAACTTTCAGCCAAGAATACTATACCCATCAAAGCTATCCTTCAAGTACGAAGAAGATATAAAAACATTCACAAATACAGAAAAGATGAGAGAATTTATCAGCAGAAAGCCCCCACTCCAGAAAATACTAAAGGGGGTTTTCCAACCAGATTCAAAGAACAAAAGAAAACAACACCACAAGTAACAGCTCCACCAAGAACACAATAAAACCAAACTTAAACTGTGACAACAAAAGAAAAAAAGGGGGGAGAGGATGGAGATTAACAGTAGCAAAGGACGATGAAGTGCAGAAATACTCATAAGATAGGGTACTACAATGAATATGGTAGGTACCCTTTTCATTACTTAATGGTAACCACCCTTGAAAAAACCACCACAAAAACACTTGACTTAAAAAAGGTAGCAACTGAGGAAAGAAGTATGGAACACAAACAAACAAAAACAAATGATAGAAAAACAAAAGAGAAGAATCAAACAAGATACAAAACTAACAGAAAGCAATTTATAAAATGGCAGTAGGGAACCCACAAGTGCCAATAATTACACTAAATGTAAATGGATTAAACTTACCAATAAAAAGACACAGAGTAGCAGAATGGATTAAAAAAGAAAATTCAACTATATGCTGCCTACAAGAAACACATCTAAGCAACAAGGATAAAAACAAATTCAAAGTGAAAGGCTGGAAAACAATACTCCAAGCAAACAACACCCAAAAAGAAGCAGGTGTAGCAATACTCATATCTAATAATGCTGACTACAAGACAGAAAAAGTACTCAGAGACAAAAATGGTCATTTCATAATGATTAAGGGGAAGTTGAATCAAGAAGACATAACAATCCTTAATATATATGCACCAAACCAAGGAGCACCAAAATATATAAGACAGCTACTTATTGACCTTAAAACAAAAACTAACAAAAATACAATCATACTTGGAGACCTCAATACACCGCTGACGGCTCTAGATCGGTCATCCAAACAGAGAATCAATAAAGAGATAGTGGCCTTAAATGAAATACTAGAACACCTGGATATGATAGACATCTACAGGACACTTCATCCCAAAGCGACAGAGTATACATTTTTCTCTAGTGTACATGGAACATTCTCAAGAATTGACCATATGTTGGGCCACAAAGACAATATCAGCAAATTTAGAAATATTGAAATTGTACCAAGCATATTTTCTGATCATAAAGCCTTGAAACTAGAATTCAACTGCAAAAAAGAGGAAAAAAATCCCACAAAAATGTGGAAACTAAACAACATACTTCTAAAAAATGAATGGGTCAAAGAAGAAATAAGCGCAGAGATCAAAAGATACATACAGACAAATGAAAGTGAAAATACGACATATCAGAATCTCTGGGATGCAGCAAAAGCAGTAATAAGAGGAAAGTTCATATCACTTCAGGCCTATATGAAGAAACAAGAGAAAGCCGAAGTAAACCACTTAACTTCACACCTTAAGAAACTAGAAAAAGAAGAACAAAGACAACCCAAAACCAGCCGAAGAAAGGAGATAATAAAAATCAGAGCAGAAATAAATGAAATAGAGAACAGAAAAACTATAGAAAAAATTAATAGAACAAGGAGCTGGTTCTTTGAAAAGATCAACAAAATTGACAAACCCTTGGCAAGACTCACCAAGGAAAAAAGGCACAGGACTCAAATAAATAAAATCCAAAATGAAAGAGGAGAGATCACCACAGACATCATAGATATACAAAGAATTATTGTAGAATACTATGAAAAATTATATGCCACCAAATACAACAATCTAGAAGAAATGGATAAATTCCTAGAACAATACAACCTTCCTAGACTGAGTCATGAAGAAGCAGAAAGCCTAAACAGACCAATCAGCAGGGAGGAAATAGAAAAAACTATTCAAAACCTCCCCAAAAATAAAAGTCCAGGCCCAGACGGTTATATTAGTGAATTCTATCAAACATTCAAAGAAGACTTGGTTCCTATTCTACTCAAAGTCTTCCAAAAAATTGAAGAAGAAGCAATACTTCCAAACACATTTTATGAGGCCAACATAACCCTCATACCAAAACCTGGCAAGGATGGCACAAAGAAAGAAAACTACAGACCAATATCTCTAATGAATACAGATGCTAAAATACTAAACAAAATACTGGCAAACCGAATACAACAACATATTAAAAAAATAATACATCATGATCAAGTGGGATTCATCCCAGAATCTCAAGGATGGTTCAACATACGCAAAACGGTTAACGTAATACACCATATCAACAAAACAAAGAACAAAAACCACATGATCTTATCAATAGATGCAGAAAAGGCTTTTGACAAAATACAACACAATTTTATGTTTAAGACTCTCAACAAAATGGGTATAGAAGGAAAATATCTCAACATGATAAAGGCCATATATGATAAACCATCAGCCAACATCATATTAAACAGCATAAAACTGAGGACTTTCTACCTTAAATCAGGAACAAGACAGGGTTGTCCACTCTCTCCACTCATATTTAACGTGGTGCTAGAAGTTCTGGCCAGAGCAATCAGACAAGACAAAGAAATAAAAGGCATCCATATCGGAAAAGAAGAAGTAAAGGTATCACTTTTTGCTGATGATATGATCCTATACATCAAAAACCCGAAGGACTCCACAAAAAGATTATTAGAAACAATAAACCAATACAGTAAGGTCGCAGGATACAAAATTAACATACAAAAGTCCATAGCCTTTCTATATGCCAACAATGAAATAATAGAAAACGAACTCAAAAAAATAATCCCCTTCACGATTGCAACAAAAAAAATAAAATACCTAGGAATAAACATAACAAAGAATGTAAAGGACCTATATAACGAAAACTACAAGGCATTATTAAGAGAAATAGAAAAAGACACAATGAGATGGAAAAATATTCCTTGTTCTTGGATAGGAAGAATAAATATAATTAAAATGGCCATTTTACCCAAAGCAATATACAAATTTAATGCAATTCCCATCAAAATTCCTATGAGATTTTTTAAAGAAATGGAACAAAAAATCATCAGATTTATATGGAACTATAAAAAACCCCGAATAGCCAAAACAATCCTAAGAAAAAAGAATGAAGCTGGGGGCATTACAATACCTGACTTTAAACTATATTATAGGGCCACGATAATCAAAACAGCATGGTATTGGCAGAAAAATAGACACTCAGACCAATGGAACAGAATAGAAAGCTCAGAAATAAAACCACATATAATCAAATAATCTTTGATAAAGGGGCCAACAACACACAATGGAGAAAAGAAAGCCTCTTCAACAAATGGTGTTGGGAAAACTGGAAAGCCACATGCAAAAGAATGAAACTCGACTACACCCTGTCCCCGTGTACTAAAATTAATTCAAAATGGATCAAAGACCTAAATATAAGACCTGAAACAATAAAGTACATAGAAGAAGACATAGGTACTAAAATCATGGACCTGGGTTTTAAAGAACATTTTATGAACTTGACTCCAATGGCAAGAGAAGTGAAGGCAAAGATAAATGAATGGGACTACATCAGAATAAAAAGTTTTTGCTCAGCAAGAGAAACTGATATCAAAATAAACAGACAGCCAACTAAATGGGAAATGATATTTTCAAACAACAGCTCAGATAAGGGCCTAATATCCAAAATTTACAAAGAACTCATAAAACTCAACAACAAACAAACAAACAATCCAATAAAAAAATGGGAAGAGGATATGAACAGACACTTCTCCCAGGAAGAAATACAAATGGCCAACAGATATATGAAAAGATGCTCAGCTTCATTAGTTATTAGAGAAATGCAAATCAAAACTACAATGAGATACCACCTAACCCCTGTTAGATTAGCTATTATCAACAAGACGGGTAATAGCAAATGTTGGAGAGGCTGCGGAGAAAAGGGAACTCTCATCCACTGTTGGTGGGACTGTAAAGTAGTACAACCATTATGGAGGAAAGTATGGTGGTTCCTCAAAAAACTGCAAATAGAACTACCTTATGACCCAGCAATCCCTCTACTGGGTATATACCCCAAAACCTCAGAAACATTGATACGTAAAAACACATGTAGCCCCATGTTCATTGCAGCACTGTTCACAGTGGCCAAGACATGGAAACAACCAAAAAGCCCTTCAATAGAAGACTGGATAAAGAAGATGTGGCACATATACACTATGGAATACTACTCAGCCATAAGAAATGATGACATCAGATCATTTACAGCAAAATGGTGGGATCTTGATAACATTATACGGAGTGAAATAAGTAAATCAGAAAAAAACAAGAACTACATGATTCCATACATTGGTGGAATATAAAAACGAGACTAAGAGACATGGACAAGAGTGTGGTGGTTACCAGGGGTGGGGGGAGGGAGGACATGGGAGGGAGGGAGGGAGAGAGTTAGGGGGAGGGGGAGGGGCACAGAGAACTAGATAGAGGGAGGCGGAGGACATTCTGACTTTGGGCGAGGGGTATGCAACATAATTTAATGACAAAATGACCTAGACATGTTTTCTTTGAATATATATACCCTGATTTATTAATGTCATCCCATTATCATTAATAAAAATTTATTAATATTTAAAAAAATAAAAATAAATAAAAATTAAAAATAAAAATAAAAAACAGTAGCAAAGGATGACGGAGTGCAAAAGTACTCACAAAATAGTGCACTACAATGAACAGGGTAGGAACCCTTTTCATTACCTAAAGGTAACCACCATTGAAAAAACCACCACAGAAGCACATGGGATAAAAAAGATAGCAACAGTGGAAAGATGTATGGGATACAACCAAATAAAAACAAAAAATAAAAAAACGAAAGAGAAAGATCAAACAAGACACAAAACTAACAGAAAGCAATCTATAAAATGGCAATAGGGAACTCACAAGTGTCAATAATTACACTAAATGTGAATGGATTAAACTCACCAATAAAAAGATACAGAGTAGCAGAATGGATTAAAAAAGAAAATCCAACTGTATGCTGCTTACAAGAAACTCATCTAAGTAACAAGGATAAAAACAAATTCAAAGTGAAAGGCTGGAAAACAATACTCCAAGCAAATAACATCCAAAAAAAAGCAGGCGTATCAATACTCATATCTGATAATGCTGACTACAAGACAACAAAAGTACTCAGAGACAAAAATGGCCATTTCATAATGGCTAAGGGGACACTGAATCAAGAAGACATAACAATTCTTAATATATATGCACCAAACCAAGGAGCACCAAAATATATAAGACAGCTACTTATTGACCTTAAAACAAAAACTGACAAAAATACAATCATACTTCGAGACCTCAATACACTGCTGAAGGCTCTAGATCGGTCATCCAAACAGAGAATCAACAAAGATATAGTGGCCTTAAACAAAACACTAGAGCACCTGGATATGATAGACATCTACAGGACACTTCATCCCAAAGCGACAGAGTATACATTTTTCTCTAGTGTACATGGAACATTCTCAAGAATTGACCATATGTTGGGCCACAAAGACAATATCAGCAAATTTAGAAAAATTGAAATTGAACCAAGCATATTTTCTGATCATAAAGCCTTGAAACTAGAATTCAACTGCAAAAAAGAGGGGGAAAAACCCACAAAAATGTGGAAACTAAACAACATACTTCTAAAAAATGAATGGGTCAAAGAAGAAATAAGTGCAGAGATCAAAAGATATATACAGACTAATGAAAATGACAATATGACATATCAAAATCTATGGGATGCAGCAAAAGCAGTGATAAGAGGGAAGTTCATATCACTTCAGGCATATATGAACAAACAAGAGAGAGCCCTAGTGAACCACTTAACTTCACACCTTAAGGAACTAGAAAAAGAAGAACAAAGACAAATAATGAGCTTCCCAGACAAGAAAACACTAAAGGAGTTTGTTATCACCAAATCAGTATTATAAGAAATGTTAAAGGGCCCTCAGGAAGAAGAAGAAGGAGAAGGAGGAGGAGAAAGAAGAAATAAGAAAGAAGAAAAAGGAAGAAGGAGGAGGAGAAGGAGGAAGAAGAGGAGATGGAGAAAGAGGAGAAGAAGGAGAAGGAGAAGGAGAAGAAGAAGAAGAAGAAGAAGAAGAAGAAGAAGAAGAAGAAGAAGAAGAAGAAGAAGAAAATGAAGAAGAAGAAAAACAGAGCAACATAGTTAAAAAATAAAATGGCAATAAATACATACTCATCAATTATCACTTTAAATGTAAATGATTTAAATACCTCAATTAAAAGACATTGAGTAGCTCAGTGGATAAGAAAATAAGACCCCTACATATACTGTCTACATTAAAAAAGCACCATTTATTGAAGAGGCTTTCTTTTCTCCATTGTATGTTCTTGGTGCTGGGAAAACTGAAAAGCCACATGCAAAAGAATGAAACTGGACTACAGTTTGTCCCCCTGTACTAAAATTAACTCAAAATGGATCAAAGATCTAAACATAAGACCTGAAACAATAAAGTACATAGAAGAAGACATAGGTACTAAACTCATGGACCTGGGTTTTAAAGAGCATTTTATGAATTTGACTCCAATGGCAAGAGAAGTGAAGGCAAAAATTAATGAATGGGACTACATCAAACTAAGAAGTTTTTGCTCAGCAAGAGAAACTGATAACAAAATAAACGGAAAGCCAACTAAACGGGAAATGATATTTTCAAACAACAGCTCAGATAAGGGCCTAATATCCAAAATATACAAAGAACTCATAAAACTCAACAACAAACAAACAATCCAATAAAAAAATGGGAAGAGGACATGAACAGACACTTCTCCCAGGAGGAAGTACAAATGGCCAACAGATATATGAAAAGATGCTCATCTTCTTTAGTTATTAGAGAAATGCAAATCAAAACTGCAATGAGATACCACCTCACACCTGTTAGATTAGCTATTATTAACAAAAGAGGTAATAGCAAATGTTGGAGAGGCTGTGGAGAAAAACGAACCCTCATACACTGTTGGTGGGAATGTAAAGTAGTACAACCATTATGGAAGAAAGTATGGTGGTTCCTCAAAAAACTGAAAATAGAACTACCTTATGACCCAGCAATCCCTCTACTGGGTATATACCCCAAAAACTCAGAAACATTGATACGTAAAGACACATGCAGCCCCATGTTCATTGCAGCATTGTTCATAGTGGCCAGGACATGGAAACAACCAAAAAGCCCGTCAATAGACGACTGGATAAAGAAGATGTGGCACATATACACTATGGAATACTACTCAGCCATAAGAAATGATGACATCGGATCATTTACAGCAAAATGGTGGGATCTTGATAACATTATACGAAGTGAAATAAGTAAATCAGAAAAAAACAGGAACTGCATTATTCCATACGTAGGTGGGACATAAAAGTGAAACTAAGAGACATTGATAAGAGTGTGGTGGTTACGAGGGGAGAGGGGAAAAGGAGAGGGAAAGGGGGAGGGGGAGGGGCACAAAGAAAACTAGATAGAAGGTGACAGAGGACAATCTGACTTTGGTTGATGGGTATTCAACATAATTGAAAGACAAGATAAACTGGACTTGTTGATCTTTGAATATATGTAACCTGATTTATTGATGTCGCCCCATTATAAAAATAAAATTATAATAAAAAAAAAAGAAAAGAGCTGAATTTCTTGAATAATGTTGCAATACTGAATTTATATATGACACAACAGCAACCTTCTGGAGCAGGATTGCAAGTACTTCCTTCTGCCTCCTACATGTCAGATTACACAAAGCAGTACTTCTCTAGTCTTCTTCCACTCTACATTCTTTAGTGTTGGCTGTTACCTGCCTGTAGGCAATTGAATGTTTGTTCATTCTAGGCCTTAATGCTTAACTGGACTCTCTGTTTTCACAAACATTCCTATGTGGACCTGTGGGTCCTCACCTGCCATGACACATCAATCAAGGCCACTTTTGTCCATCAGAGGGGTCTCTGGGACCTTTCCTCCCAGAAGGCTCACTGACCTTCAAACATCCATTAACAAGTTCTGCAGACAAGGCCAACTACATAATTTGCAAGGCTCAGTACAAAATAAAAATGTGGGCTCTCTTATTCAAAAAATAAAAAAAAAAAAAGAAAGTCAATGAAAGTGCTACAATATAAAACTTTTTTTCTTCTGTGATTTTTATAATGCCAGTGGTTGAAGCCAGGCAAGTTCCTATTGAATTCAGGCAGACAGTAGAGAAACTGTGGAGCCAGAAATCATCAGGCCATTTAGTTTAATAGAGTTTCACAAGGGTGAATGAGCACACAGGCACGGTAAACGGCTTCTCAGACAAAGAAACAGCAAAATGGCCCTTCACAGTGGCGGGCAGGAAATCCACCATCTGTAATCCCCCAAGCACAAGTGCCCGTAGCCTTACATAGGGCACACACATGTGGCTCAGCCACATGCTCAGGTACCAGTCAGGAAAAGGGCTTGCAGCCGGTAAAACAGCAAGCAAGCCTAACGCAGCTACCCCACATGCCACCCCTTTAAGGTTGCTCACTTCACAATCTACATGACAGGAAACAGAGACTACAGCAATAGCAAAAGTTACACGATAATTACAAAGTTGTCCTTCACAATGTCTCCCTGAGCACTTTGCCCAGGATGTCAACTGGAAGCCCATCTCTAACTCCCAACCCCACAGTAGGTTGGAGGGCCTGGATAATCCTGGGATATTTCCAATGAAAAAAATGTCCTTGGTGCATCTCTGCAACAGGATGAGAGCAGTTTTCCAGAGCAGGATGTCCTCCACAGGTGCCGTGCTCCCTGTCACCCCCTGCATCAGGGTCTCTCATAGTACTACTGTACACAAGTGATGTGTCCATCCATCCAGAGAGCCATTGCTCCCCTCTGGTGGCAGTCCAAGAGTCCATTATACTGCTTAATGATCAGTCCATGATAGACAGCCCTGCTGTCTGTGCAAATCACCAAACTCTGCATATTAGGAGTAGATTGCAAATTTCTCATGGGCTCTCCAGCCCCCTTCCCATCCTTGTTGGATGAGTCCCTCGGTCTTCCTCCTAGTAAAACTGGGACAGTGGGTCTTAGGAATCCTGCAACCTGAATGCCAGCCATTTTCCTGGCAGATGCTGGGGCCACCCACTTCCCCCACTTTTTCAGTGCCTGGAACCTCTGTTCTGACTCAAGCTGCTGCCAAAACTCCAACAAGACTTTATTAGGCTTGCCTTCTAATTTCTCCCTATCTACCCCAGCTGCAATCAGATCTACCCACATCTGTGATCAAGTAACCTTTACAGGCCCATTTATCCTGTTAGTCAGGTGAGCAGCATGGGCAGCAGCCCTCACAGCCTTACAGTCCATCCCTATTCCAGAGAGCATGATGCCATTCACCCCCTATGTCCTGCAACTGCAGCAAGCAAGCTGCTAGGGGCTCAGTGGGTTTCTCCCTGAATTTCACCCCCAGATCTGCCTGGGTGTAGGGCTGGACCACAGAGTGCTCCATTATCTGGGGAGGAGGTTGTGCCTGTCCCTGAGGGACTCTTGGCTGCTGGGTCTTTACCATCTTGGTGACCACTGGCCAGGTTCTGAGTCTGAGGATGGCAGTTGCAGCCCAAGCCTCCCCCTCAGAAGAGGAGGAGCCAGAAACACCTGCTCCCATTGACTCAGAGCCACTCCGTTGGTAGGAATGCAGCTCCATATTCAATGCTCACTTCAGCTGCTGTAGCTGCCAGCTCTCAGCCTGAAGCTGATTCTCAAGCTCTTGAACCCGCAGTTGTTTCTCCAACAGCTGCCAGCGCCAACATTCCACCTCCAGGGCAAACTGGAACTCACAAACCTGCAACCCCTTCTCCAGAGACCTTCATTTCTAGGCACTGTTGGTGCTCAGTCTGCATCTTCCACTGCAGTTCTCAAAGCCAGTTTGCCTCCCTCTCCAGTGCTCCCTCCAGTTCACACCATCACTGGTTCTCAACCTGCAGTTCTCGGATCTGCAACTCTTTGTCCAGTGACCAATCCAGCTCGTGCCATTGTTGCCACTTGGTCTGCAACTCACCCTGGGGCTCTTGACCTCAGGTAGCCTCTCACACACAGCTCTCAGTTTCCTCTCACAGGGCTGTAAAAAACACCCAGCTCATGGTCCCCAGCAGGAGAGCCACCAGGAAAAGCTACTCCTCTATTCCACCCCTCAAGGGTATTGGTGGCTCCATACCATTCTAATCTGAATCCTGCTCACTACACCAGATGTAATGCTGGTGGCTGAGGCCAGGCAAGTCCACATTATATTCAGGCAGATGGTAGAGAACCGAAGAACTGAAAAGTGTTGGGCCATTCCCATTTAATAGAGTCTCACAATAGGGGACAAGAAAATAGGCAGGGGAAAACCACTTCTCAGGCAAAGAAATAGCAAAATGGCCATTCACAGTGATAGGCAGGCATTCTGCCACCCACAATCCCCCAAGTGCAAGTACCCATAGCCTTGCATAGGCCAAACACACGTGGTGCAGCCACATGCTCACACACCAATCAGGCAAAAGGCTTGCAGCTGGCAAAGCAGCAAACAAGCCTAATACAGCTCCCCCACAGTCCCTCTCTTTAAATACGTCATGGTGGTTTTTATTTATTATTTAATAAAATAGTAGAAATCTCTCATTTATAGTCAGTTGGTCAGAAGTACAGATAAGGAGCATTAACTGGAGGTGCTGAACACATAATGCTATATACAGGTGATATACTATAGAACTATACATCTCAAACCTGTATAATTTTATTAACCAATGTCACTCTAATTAATTCAATAATAAATTATAAAAAATAAAATAAAAGAGGTAAAATTTAAAAAAAAAAAATTTTAAGCCCTGGCCAGTTGGCTTAGTGGTAGAGTGCCATTGGGAGTGTAGAGATCCCGGGTTTGATTCCCAGTCAGAGCACACAGAGGAGGCATCCATCTGCTTCTCTAACCCTGCCCCCTCACTTCTCTCTTCCTCTCTCTCTCTTTCTCCCCCTCCTGCAGCCATGTCTCAATTGGAGTGAGTTAGCCCCAGGCACTGAGGGTGGCTCCATGGCCTCCGCCTCAGGCATTAAAGAATGGAGCAGCAGCCCCAGATGGGCAGAGCATCACTCCCTAGTGGGCTTGCTGGGTGGATTCCAGTTGGGGCACATGCAGACATCTGTCTCTCTGCCTCCCCTCCTCTTGCTGAATAAAAAAATTTTTAATTTAAATATAGGGAACAACCTAGGATTTTCACTAGGAGCTGAAGTGGAGGGCAGTCTTGTAGGACAGAACATTTAACCTGTGGAATCTGATGCTATCCCTGAGTACATAGTGTTGAGTTGACTTGGAGGACACCCAGCTGAGATTGGAGAATTGCATGGTGGTATGGGGAAAACTCTTGCCACACATTATAATTGGCAACCAGAACTGTTACATAGCATGTTTTATTATGAGAAATTACCAAATTATACTAGCCAAAGTCTTCTGAAGATCATCAAGTAACGAATTTGAAAGCAATAGAGCTATACATTAATGAGGAGATTCACTCTGCTTTTCCTTCTCAAATAAGTACAGCTTTGTAAGGAGCAGAGAGAATTATTTTGTTTTCTTTGCCTCATCTCCTTTCTCTTTCCATCTATATGCATTACACTGTATGCTATGTCATAGATCTTACACCCATAGTGACCTTCATTCCTGAATATAATTGCTTTTCTATGCCACAGAAAACAGTTCTCTTTACCAGAAGAAAACTTAGCCAGCCCAACTTCAATTACACATTAAAATGGGAACTTTGAAACCATTTAATTTCCCCGATAAAGAGATGATAAATGTGGTATAAAAATATGATGATAGTGTCCATTTCTAGTGGGTAATGTTAACAATCTATTAATAATCAATTTTTCATGTATTTTTGTTTGTCTTTTCCCCAGAAGTTATGGTATTAGTTTTTTCTCACAGAAGTTTAAATATTTGTCTTTCAATACCTTTTTATTCCTATAATGAGAACTTCATCAAACTGTGCTTTGGATTTGTCTAAAATAAAAGACTAAAAAATTAAGGAGCAACATCAGAGAAATGGCACTGTGAGGAGTGCTCCCGGTATCTCCCCCTGAAATTTCAACAAATTCAACAACTAGAGATAGAGAAACAATCTCAGGAGCATCTGAAATATACACACACCAGACAAAGGTATGATTGGGCAAAAAGGTGATTGAATATACAATCCACTCTGAAGGAAATAAAACGAAGAATGGAGTATCCCATTTTCCTCACTAATCTGAGGAAGGGCCACTTTTGCTTAGAACTGAGAGAAAGGAGAATTAGGGGTGAGGGAAGAAGCTGGGCTAGGGCAGATGATCAAGCTGAAGAGAGAGCATGCCAGCGACTCAGCCTGAGATTGTGGATGCAAAGCTAGTGTGAGTGGCAGACTCTGGCAGAGGTGGCTGGAGCAGATTGACTGTGGAGGCCAGAATCAAAGTGGCCTTTGGACTTTGTTCGCTCCCGGTCTGCAATCACGGACAGTGTGCAAGTGGCTCCACCTGGCGCCTCTGACGTGGGCGCGTGCACTTGCAGGCAGAGGGGCTAGGCTGGAGATTGTCAGCAGTAGACTTCTGCATGGGCTGTAGCCAGAGTTCTGTGTGGTACCAGCTACCTGACCAACAGCACGGGAAGTGCGCAAGGGCCAGGATCCCCAGGCCTAGACCTCTCTAGGCAGGGCACCTCTGCCAGCCGATACAGGTTAAAAAGCACATTCCCACAGAGCAGACCCAAGAGCACTGAGGAAGATGTGGGGGCTGGGATGCAGGCTTCCAAACAGGGCACAAAGGAGAAAAACCTGTGAAAATTATATTTGCAAAGCACTGAGGCATACTAGACATGCACAGGGGCCCTTAGAAAGGCATCTGAACAGCAATCAGATCCCTGCCCTGCCTGCTTATGCTGGCAGCTCTGGTTGGCAAAGCCTTACCCAGAACTGTGCTTTGAGCAGTGCTGGAGGGGGACTTGGAAGCTCTTAGGGCCTCTTGCTCTGCAAACAATGGCTGGGGCAACTTCACAGCTGAATCCCCAGGATGCTTGCTCAGGAAGGAGAGAGATGGGGAGAGGCACCTAGAAAACTGATTCTCCCATTGTCAGAGCCGGCAAACCCTAACAAGCCCCACCTACCAACGGGACTCAGGCCTACCTTGCATCATGGCCATAGCAACACATCAAATCTCTACTCAAGAGTGCCACAAGGGCAACACTTGTGGTACAGCACCACCTGCTGAAAAGAAGAAAAAAAAAGAAGAAGCTACCTCTCAAAACCAGGAAAAAATTACATTTTTTATTACTTTTCTTAATTTTTTTTGTTTTTTTCAACTTTTTTTTCCATTTTGGTCATTTTATCTTCTTTCCATCTTATTCTTTCCTTTTCATTTTGAACTTCATTACCCATAGGTGTTACATTTTTCCATTCTTGTTTTTTTTTATGAGGATTACATTAAAAACTTTAGCCTTTTTTAAAATTCTTTTCTTCTTTTCTCTTTTCTTTTTCTTTTACTTTTTCTCTCATTTGATCATCATTTATAAACAAATTATTTTATTCTGGATTCATATATTTTCTATGTGGCATTTTATGTTTTTTACTTTGTTTTTTATCTCTTTGTCATTTTCCCCCAGCTCCAGCTCTCCATTCTATATAGTTTTTGTTCCACTTAGCATAACAGAATTTTCATTTTATCACTATTTTTCCAAAAAAAATTTTTTATTAATTTTAATGCAGTGACATTGATAAATCAGGGTACATATGTTCCGAGAAAACACCTCCAGATTATTTTGACCTCTGATTATGCTGCATACCCCTCACTCAAAGTCAAATCGTCCTCCATCACCTTCTATCTGGTTTCCTTTGTGCCACTACCCTTCCCCCACTCACTCCCTCTCCTTCCTCGCCCCTTCCCCACCCCTCCACCCACTCCCTGTTACCATCACATTCTTGTCTGTGTCTCTGAGTCTCATTTTTATGTCCCATCTATGCATTGGTTCATATAGTTCTTAGTTTTTTTCTGATTTACATATTTCACTCCATATAATGTTATCAAGGTCCATCCATGTTACTGTAAATGATCCGATGTCATCATTTCTTATGGCTGAGTAGTATTCCATAGTATACATGTACCAAAGCTTTTTAATCCACTCGTCCTCTGATGGACACTTGGGCTGTTTCCAGATCTTCGCTATTGTGAACAATGCTGCTAAAAACATGGGGGTGCATTTCTCCTTTTGGGGACGTTCTATGGTGTCCTTGGGGTATATTCCTAAAAGTGGGAGTGCTGGATCAAAAGGCAGTTCGATTTTCAATTTTTTGAGGAATCTCCATACTGTTTTCCACAGAGACTGCACCAGTCTGCATTCCCACCAGCAGTGCAGGAGGGTTCCCTTTTCTCCACATCCTCGCCAGCACTTATTCTGTGTTGTTTTGTTGATGAGCACCATTCTAACCTGTGTGAGGTGATATCTCATTGTGATTTTAATTTGCATTTCTCTAATGGTTAATGATGTTTAGCATTTTATCATATGCCTATTGGCCATCTGTATATCCTCTTTGGAGAAGTGTCTATTCATTTCTTTTGCCCATTTTTTAATTGGATTGTTTGTATTTCTGGTGTTGAGATTTACAAGTTCTTTATAAATTTTGGTTATTAACCCCTTATAAGACATACTGTCAAATATGTTCTCCCATTGTGTAGTTTGTCTTTTTATTCTGTTCTTATTGTCTTTGGCCATGCAAAAGCTTTTTAGTTTGATATAGTCCCATTTGTTTATCCTGTCTTTTATTTCACTTCCCCATGGAGATAAATTAGCAAATATATCGCTGCGAGAGATGTCGAAGAGCTTACTGCCTATGTTTTCTTCTAAGATGCTTATGGTTTCACGCCTTAATTTTAAGTCTTTTATCCATTTTGAGTTTATTTTTGTGAATGGTGTAAGTTGGTGGTCTAGTTTCATTTTTTTGCAGGTTACTGTCCAATTTTCCCAACACCATTTGTTAAAGAGGCTGTCTTTACTCCGTTGTATTTCCTTACCTCCTTTGTCAAATATCAGTTGTCCATAGAGCTGTGGGTTTATTTCTGGGTTCTCTGTTCTGTTCCATTGATCTATATGCCTGTTCTGAGTACAATGGCCTTGTAGTATAGCTTGATATCAGGAAGTGTGATACCTCCCACTTTATTCTTCTTTTTTAAGATTGCTGAGGCTATTCATGTTCTCTTTTGGTTCCATATAAATTTTTGGAATATGTGGTCTATATCTTTAAAGTATGTCACTGGTATTTTAATTGGTATTGCATTGAATTTATAAATTACTTTGGGTAATATAGACATTGTAATGATGTTTATTCTTCCTAACCATGAGCATGGTATATGCTTCCACTTGTTTGTATCTTTCTTGATTTCTTTTATCAATGTTTTATAATTTTCCAAGTACAGGTCTTTAGTCTCCTTGGTTAAATGTACTCCTAGGTACTTTATTTTTTTGGTTGTAATAGTGAAGGGGATTGTTTCCTTAAATTCTCTTTCTGATTGTTCATTGTTGGTGTATAAAAATGCCTCTGATTTCTGAGTATTGATTTTATATCCTGCCACTTTGCGGAATTCATTTATCAGGTCCAGTAGTTTTTTTACTGAGACTTTAGGATTTTCTATATACAATATCACATCATCTGCAAATAATGATAGTTTTACTTCTTCTTTTCCAACTTGAATGCCTTTTATTTCTTCTTCTTGTCTGATTGCTGTGGTTAGGACTTCCAGGACCATGTTAAATAAGAGTGGTGAAAGGGGCACCCCTGCCTTGTTCCTGATCTTAAGGGGATTGCTTTTAATTTTTGCCCATTGAGTATGATGTTGGCTGTGGGTTTCTCATAGATGGTTTTTATCATGTTGAGGTATGTTCCCTGTATTCCCACTTTCCTGAGAGTTTTGATCATAAATGGATACTGGATTTATCAAATGCTTTTTCTGAATCTATTGAAATTATCATGTGGTTTTTCTCCTTCCTTTCATTTATGTGATGAATAACATTGATAGATTTGTGAATATTGTACTAGCCTTGCCTCCCCAGAATAAATCCCACTTAATCATGGTGTATGATTTTTTCCATATATTGTTGGATCCGGTTTGCTAATATTTTATTGAGGATTTTAGTATCAATATTTATCAGGGATATTGGCCTATAATTTTCTTTCTTTGTGTTGTCTTTGCCTGGTTTTGGAATCAGAATTATACTCGCCTCATAAAAGGAGCTTGGAAGTCTTCCTTCCTCTTGAATTTTTTGAAATAGCTTGAGAAGGATAGCAGTTTGTTCTTCTTTGAATATTTGGTAGAATTCACTTGTGAAGTCATCTGGCCCAGGACTTTTCTTTGTTGGGAGTTTTTTGATAACTGTTTCGATCTCATTTGGTGTAATCGGTCTGATTAGGTTTTGTGATTCTTCCAGACTGATTTTTGGAAGATTGTATGTTTCAAGGAATTTGTCCATTTCATCTAGGTTGTCTAGTTTTTTGGCATACAGTTCTTCATAGTATTTTCTTACAATATTTTGTATTTCTGTTGTGTCAGAGGTTATTTCTCCACTCTCATTTCTAATTTTATTTATTTGAGTCCTCTCTCTCTTTCTCTTGGTGAGTCTAGTTAAGAAAACAAACAAATCAAGACTTCAAAGGTGCCCAAATCCAAAAGTGGATTACAGATAACAGCTGATACCAACCCAAGAAGACCTAGAAATAACACAACTGAAAACTGGAGGCAGACAACACCAAGCCTAGACTCAACCAACTCTACAAATAAAATACCCAAAAACATAATGAGAAGACAAAGAAGTGCAATCCAAATGAAACCACAAGAGACACCTTCAGGAGATGAACTGAGTGATACGGAAATAATCAAACTTCCAGATGCAGAGTTCAAAATAATGATTGTAAGGATGCTTAGGGATCTTAGAACAACAATAGATGGTCATTATGAACACCTAAATAAAGAAATAGCAAGTATAAGAAAGAATCAGTTGGAGATGACAAATACAATATCAGAAATAAAGACCACAATGGAAGGAATTAAAAACAGGATAGATAGAGCAGAGGATTGAATCAGCGAGTTAGAGGACAACTGGAATGAAGGAATGAAAGCAGAGAAGAAAAGAGAAAAGAGACTCAAAAAGTCAGAGGAAACTCTTAGCTCTGTGACAACATGAAGAGAAATAACATCCACATCATAGGGGTTCCTGAAGAAGAAGAAAAAGAACAAGGAATAGAGACTTTGTCCAATCATATCATAGCTGAAAACTTCCCTAAATTAATGCAAGAGAAACTCTCACAAGTCCAAGAAGCACAGAGAACTCTATTAAAGAGAAACCCAAAGAAACCTACACCAAGACACATCATAATTAAAATACTAAAGCTAAGCGATAAAGAGAAAATATTAAAAGCTGCAAGAGAAAAAAAAGTTATCACCTACAAAGGAGCCCCCATAGGATGACATCCAACTTCTCAACAGAAACACTTGAGGCCAGAAGGGAATGGCAAGAAATATTCAAAGTAATGCAGAACAAGAACCTACAACCAAGAATACTTTATCCAGCAAGACTATCGTTTAAAATCAAAGGAGAAATAAAAAGCCTCCCAGACAAAAAACAACTCAAGGAATTCATTACAACCAAACCAATACTGCAGGAAATGTTAAGGGGCCTGTTGTAAACAGATCAAAGTGGGAAAAGAATATAGCAAAAAAGGAATACACCTTTAAAGAAGAAAATGGCAATAAACAACTACATATCAATAAAAACCTTAAATGTAAATGGATTAAATGTTCCAATCAAAAGACATTGGGTAGCTGTGTGGATGAGAAAACAGGACCCATACATATGCTGTCTATAAGAGACACACCTTAGAACAAAAGACACACATAGATTGAAGGTAAAAGGATGGAAAAAAACATTTCATGCAAACGGAAATGAAAAAAAAGCTGGGGTAGCAATACTTATATCAGACAAATTGGACTTTAAAAGAAAGAATATAGTAAGAGATAAAGAAGGCCACTACATAATGATAAAGGGAGTAATCCAACAGAAAGATATAACTATTATAAATATCTATGCACCTAATATAGGAGCACCCAAATATATAAAGCAGACTTTGATGAATTTAAAGGGTGAGATCAACAGCAATACTATAATAGTAAGGGATTTCAATACCCCGCTAACATCACTAGATAGATCCTCAAGAAAGAAAATTCACAAAGAAACAGCAGACTTATTGGAAACACTAGATCAACTCGATTTAATAGATATCTTCAGAACCTTTCACCCTAAAGCAGTAGAATATACATTCTTTTCAAGTGCTCATGGTACATTCTCTAGGATAGACCACATGTTAGGGCACAAAAGTGCTCTCAACAAATTTAAAAAGACTGAAATTGTATTAAGCACTTTCTCCGATCACAGCGGCATGAAACTAGAAATGAACCACAACATAAAAGCTCAAAAATTCTTAAACACATGGAAACTAAATAGCAGGTTGTTAAATAATGAATGGATTAAGAATGATATCAAAGAAGAAATAAAAAAATTCCTAGAAACGAATGACAATGAGCATACAACAACTCAAAATTTATGGGACACAGTGAAAGCAGTGCTGAGAGGGAAGTTCATAGCACTACAGGCACACTTTCAGAAGCTAGAAAAAGCTCAAATAAACAACTTAACCCTGCATCTAAAAGAATTAGAAAAAGAACAGCCAGTAAAGCCCAAATGTGGTAGAAGGAAGGAAATAATAAAGGTCAGAGCAGAAATAAATGACATAGAGGCTAAAGAAACAATACAGAGGATCAATGAAACTAGGAGCTGGTTCTTTGAAAAGGTAAACAAGATTGATTAACCTTTAACTAGATTCACCAAGAAAAAGAGAGAGAGGACTCAAATAAATAAAATTAGAAATGAAAGAGGAGAAATAACCACTGACACAACAGAAATACAAAATATTGTAAGAAAATACTATGAAGAACTGTATGCCAAAAAACTAGACAACCTAGATGAAATGGACAAATTCCTTGAAACATACAATCTTCCAAAAATCAATCTGGAAGAATCAGAAAACCTAAACAGACCGATTACAACAAATGAGATTGAAACAGTTATCAAAAAACTCCCAACAAAGAAAAGTCCGGGGCCCGATGGCTTCACAACGGAATTCTACCAAATATTCAAAGAAGAACTAACTTTTATCCTTCTCAAACTATTCCAAAAAATTCAAGAGGAAGGAAGATTTCCAAGCTCCTTTTATGAGGTGAGCATAATTCTGATTCCAGAACCAGGCAAAGACAACACAAAGAAAGAAAATTATAGGCCAATATCTCTGATGAATATAGATGCTAAAATCCTCAATAAAATATTAGCAAACTGGATCCAACAATATATGGAAAAAATCATACACCATGATCAAGTGGGATTTATTCTGGGGAGGCAAGGATGGTACAATATTCATAAATCAATCAATGTGATTCATCACATAAACAAAAAGAAGGAGAAAAACCACATGATAATTTCAATAGATGCAGAAAAAGCATTTGATAAAATCCAGCACCCATTCATGATCAAAACTCTCAGGAAAGTGGGAATATAGGGAACATACCTCAACATGATAAAAGCCATCTATGACAAACCCACAGCCAACATCATACTCAATGGGCAAAAATTAAAAGCAATCCCCTTAAGATCAGGAACAAGGCAGGGGTGCCCCTTTCACCACTCTTATTTAACATGGTCCTGGAAGTCCTAACCACAGCAATCAGACAAGAAGAAGAAATAAAAGGCATTCAAGTTGGAAAAGAAGAAGTAAAACTATCATTATTTGCAGATGATGTGATATTGTATATAGAAAACCCTAAAGTCTCAGTCAAAAAACTACTAGACCTGATAAATGAATTCAGCAAAGTGGCAGGATATAAAATCAATACTCAGAAATCAGAGGCATTTTTATACACCAACAATGAACAATCAGAAAGAGAATTTAAGGAAACAATCCCCTTCACTATTACAACCAAAAAAATAAAGTACCTAGTAGTAAACTTAACCAAGGAGACTAAAGACTTGTACTCGGAAAATTACAAAGCATTGATAAAAGAAATCAAGAAAGATACAAACAAGTGGAAGCATATACCATGCTCATGGTTAGGAAGAATAAACATCATTAAAATGTCTATATTACCCAAAGCAATCTATAAATTCAATGCAATACCAATTAAAATACCAATGACATACTTCAAAGATATAGACCACATATTCCAAAAATTTATATGGAACCAAAAGAGAACACGAATAGCCTCAGCAATCTTAAAAAAGAAGAATAAAGTGGGAGGTATCACACTTCCTGATATCAAGTTATACTACAAGGCCATTGTACTCAAAACAGCCTGGTACTGGCATAAGAACAGGCATATAGATCAATGGAACAGAACAGAGAACCCAGAAATAAACCCACAGCTGTATGGACAACTGATATTTGACAAAGGAGGTAAGGAAATACAACGGAGTAAAGACAGCCTCTTTAACAAATGGTGTTGGGAAAATTGGACAGCTACCTGCAAAAAAATGATACTAGATCACCAGCTTACACGACTCACAAAAATAAACTCAAAATGGATAAAAGACTTAAATGTAGGCCGTGAAACCATAAGCATCTTAGAAGAAAACATAGGCAGTAAGCTCTCCGACATCTCTCGGAGCAACATATTTGCTGATTTATCTCCACGGGGAAGTGAAATAAAAGATAGGATAAACAAATGGGACTATATCAAACTAAAAAGCTTTTGCACAGCTAAAGACAACAAGAACAGAATAAAAAGACTGACTACGCAATGGGAGAACATATTTGACAATATGTCTGATAAGGGGTTAATAACCAAAATTTATAAAGAACTTGTAAATCTCAACACCAGGAACACAAACAATCCAATCCAAAAATGGGCAAAAGAAATGAATAGACACTTCTCGAAAGAGGACATACAGATGGTCAATAGGCATATGAAAAAATGCTCAACATCACTAATCATTAGAGAAATGCAAATTAAAACCACATTGAGATATCACCTCACACCAGCCAGAATGGCGCTCATCAACAAAACAACACAGAATAAGTGCTGGCGAGGATGTGGAGAAAAGGGAACCCTCCTGCACTGCTGGTGGGAATGCAGACTGGTGCAGTCTCTGTGGAAAACAGTATGGAGATTCCTCAAAAAGCTGAAAATCGAACTGCCTTTTGACCCAGTTATCCCACTTTTAGGAATATACCCCAAGGACACCATAGAACATCCCCAAAAGGAGAAATGCACCCCCATGTTTGTGGCAGCATTGTTCACAATAGCGAAGATCTGGAAACAGCCCAAGTGTCCGTCAGAGGACGAGTGAATTAAAAAGCTTTGGTACATATATACTATGGAATACTACTCAGCCATAAGAAATGATGACATCGGATCATTTACAATAACATGGATGGACCTTGATAACATTATACGGAGTGAAATAAGTAAATCAGAAAAAAAAACTAAGAACTATATGAATCCATACATAGAAGGGACATAAAAATGAGACTCAGAGACATGAACAAGAATGTGATGGCAACAGGGGTGGGAGTGGGGGGAGGGGGGAGGGGGTGAAGAAGGAGTGAGGGGTTGGGGGAGGAGAGGGGCACAAAGAAAACCAGATAGAAGGTGACAGAAGACAATTTAACTTTGGGGGAGGGGTATACAGCACAATCAAATGTCAAAATAATCTAGAGATGATTTCTCTCAACACATGTACCCTGATTTATCAATGTCACTGCATTAAATTTAATAATTTTTTTTTTTTTTTTCATTTTTCTGAAGCTGGAAACAGGGAGAGACAGTCAGACAGACTCCCGCATGCGCCCGACCGGGATCCACCCGGCACGCCCACCATGGGGCGACGCTCTGCCCACCAGGGGGCGATGCTCTGCCCCTCCGGGGCGTCGCTCTGCCGCGACCAGAGCCACTCTAGCGCCTGGGGCAGAGGCCAAGGAGCCATCCCCAGCGCCCGGGCCATCTTTGCTCCAATGGAGCCTTGGCTGCGGGAGGGGAAGAGAGAGACAGAGAGGAAAGTGCGGCGGAGGGGTGGAGAAGCAAATGGGCGCTTCTCCTGTGTGCCCTGGCCGGGAATCGAACCCGGGTCCTCCGCACGCTAGGCCGACGCTCTACCGCTGAGCCAACCGGCCAGGGCAAATTTAATAAATTTTAAAAAACTGTTGCTAATCAAAAAGAATTTCTTGAGGAGTGATTTATCTGTTTTTCATCAGTTTTAGAAAGCATTACCTGTTATCTATTTGAATATTGCTTCTGCCCCATTATTTCTCTTCTCGCTTTCTAGTACTCTAATTATATATATGTTAGCCAACATACTCTTCAAGAAGAGAGCTGAACAATTCACATTGCCACAAATCAAAAATTATTAGAAAACTATAGTGATAAGACCTTGGTAATGGTACAAGTATAAGCTAACCAACTATGGTAGGCAGAATTTTAAAAATGGCACATACTCACCCAAATTACTATTTACTGTTACTTAACCAAACCTGTCTGAAACACTTCTGTGAAGAAACTTTGCTGATATAGTTATGGCTATTAATCAACTAACTTTATAATAGGTTGATTATTCTGGATTATCTAGGTTGTCCCACATGAGCTCTTAAAGGCAAAAGAGGGAGGCAGAAAACTAGTCAGAGATGAAGCAAAAGGGGAAATGGGAGAGATTCTAAGTAAGAAAGGAACTTGACTTACTGAAGGGCCACACAGAAAGCAGAGGAAGAAATGCATTACTTCTAGGAGCAAAAACTAAATCCCAGCTGTCAGCCAATAGAGAAATGGACGCTTCACAAAGCATTAAATTCAGCCAACCCTCTGAATGACCTTGGAAGCAGATCCATCTCCAGAGCTTGCAGATAAGAACCTAGATCTACCAGTATCTTGATTTCAGCCTGTCAGACTGTAAGCAGAGGAATTCAGACAGCCACACTGTACCCAGACTGCTGTCTCACAGAGCTGTGAGATAAAAACTCAGTGTTGTTTTGAGCTACTAAATGCATGGTAATTTTTTTGTGTGTGTTTTTCTGAAGTGAGAAGCAGAGAGGCAGAGAGACAAACTCTCACATGCGTTCGACCAAAATCCAACTGACAAGCCCACTAAGGGGCTATGCTATGCCCATCTGGGCCATTGCTCTGTTGCAATCGGAGCCATTCTAGCACCTGAGGCAGAGGCCATAGAGCCATCCTCAGTGCTCGGGCCAACTGTGCTCCAGTGGAGCCTTGGCTGCAGGAAGGGAAGAGAAAGATAGAGAGAAATGAGAGGGGGAAAGGTGGAGAAGCAAATGGGCACTTCTCCTGTGTTCCCTGTCTGGGAATCAAACCCAGGACTTCCACATGCCCAGCCAATGCTCTACCACTAAGCCAACTGGCCAGGACCTAAATGCATGGTAATTTTTAATGATAGTAGTAGAAAACTAATACACCAACCAAACATAAAGAGTCTGTAAAAAGGACTATACATATAGCAAAAATGACCCTGAAATGCAGTCCAAAAGGATGTTTTTTTCAACAAATGGTACTGGGTTCATTTGATTTCTATATTTTAAAAAATGTGTTTACCACCTCACACCTGTTAGATTAGCTATTATTAACAAGACAGGTAATAGAAAATGTTGGAGAGGCTGTGGAGAAAAACGAACCCTCATACACTGTTGGTGGGAATGTAAAGTAGTACAACCATTATGGAAGAAAGTATGGTGGTTCCTCAAAAAACTGAAAATAGAACTACCTTATGACCCAGCAATCCCTCTACTGGGTATATACCCCAAAAACTCAGAAACATTGATACGTAAAGACACATGCAGCCCCATGTTCATTGCAGCATTGTTCACAGTGGCCAGGACATGGAAACAACCAAAAAGCCCGTCAATAGACGACTGGATAAAGAAGATGTGGCACATATACACTATGGAATACTATTCAGCCATAAGAAATGATGACATCGGATCATTTACAGCAAAATGGTGGGATCTTGATAACATTATACGAAGTGAAATAAGTAAATCAGAAAAAAACAGGAACTGCATTATTCCATACATAGGTGGGACATAAAAGTGAAACTAAGAGACATTGATAAGAGTGTGGTGGTTACGGGGGAGGGGGGAAAGGGAGAGGGAAAGGGGGAGGGAGAGGGTCACGAAGAAAACTAGATAGAAGGTGACAGAGGACAATCTGACTTTGGGTGATGGGTATGCAACATAATTGAAAGACAAGATAACCTGGACTTGTTGATCTTTGAATATATGTAACCTGATTTATTGATGTCGCCCCATTAAAAAAATAAAATTATAATTTAAAAAAATGTGTTTAGACCATTATTTCATATCATATATAAAATAAATTCTAGATTGATTGCAAATTTGGATGTTAAAGCAGTAGGGTCGAAGGGAAGGAGTTTACAGAAAAACATGATAGAATATTTTTGTAAGCTTTCTTCCCAACTTTATTGAGTTATGATTGAAAAGTAAAAGCTGTATATATTTAAGTTGTAATTTTTTTAATTAAGTTGATTTTTTAAATGTGTACAATATAATGATTTAATATATACTGTGAACTGATTACCACAATCAACAATTAACATATCCATAACCTGACATAATTACTAATTTTTGGTGCAGTGAGACACTTAAGATCTACTCATTTAGCAAAGTTCAAATACAGGCAGCCCCCCGCTTACAAACGAGATAAGTTCTAGAGGTTTGTTCTGGAGTGGAACTTTTATATAAGTTGGAAAATGTACATTTATCTCTTAAATCCAACTTAGACAGATGTTTGTCTTAACAAAGTATTTATTTTTACCTTTCTGTGCATATAAATAATAAAACATTTTAATTAATTTTAATTTATTGTGTGTTTTTTTTTTTTTTTTTTTTTTTTTTTTCATTTTTCTGAAGCTGGAAACAGGGAGAGACAGTCAGACAGACTCCCGCATGCGCCCGACCGGGATCCACCCGGCACGCCCACCAGGGGCGATGCTCTGCCCACCAGGGGGCGATGCTCTGCCCATCCTGGGCGTCGCCATGTTGCGACCAGAGCCACTCCAGCGCCTGAGGCAGAGGCCACAGAGCCATCCCCAGCGCCCGGGCCATCCTTGCTCCAATGGAGCCTCGGCTGCGGGAGGGGAAGAGAGAGACAGGGAGGAAAGCGCGGCGGAGGGGTGGAGAAGCAAATGGGCGCTTCTCCTGTGTGCCCTGGCCGGGAATCGAACCCAGGTCCTCCGCACGCTAGGAATTTATTGTGTTAACATAGATTCAAGCATCCTACTGAATACAACATCCTCCCCCATTGCCCATGTTTCTATCTATACCTCCCTTGCTTCCCTCTGCCCCCAACTCCCACCCCTCTTCCCTCTGGGACCTGCTGTCCTGCTATCTGTATCTCTGTTATGTATATATAATTTCACTAATCCCTTCACCTTCTCTAATCCTATCCCCTCATCCTCCTTTCCTCTGACAGCTGTACCTCTGGTCCCTGTGACACTACCTTTGCCTCTATTTTGTTTCTCAGTTCATTTTGGTCCTTAGATTCCAAATAAATGTAAAACCTATGATATTTGTCTTACCCTGTCTGGCTCATTTCACTTAGCATAATAGTCTCCAGGTCTATCCATGCCATCGCAAAAGGTAAGATTTCTTTCTTTTTCATGACCACATAGTATTTCATTGTATATATGTACCAAAGCTTTTTAATTCACTCATCAACTGAAGGACATTTGGATTGTTTCCAGATCTTGGCTATTGTAAACAATGCTGCAGTAAACATGGGGGTGCATATATTCTTTTGAATCAGTGATTTGGTATTCTTAGAATATATTCTTAATAGTGGGAGAGCTGGGTCAAAAGGTAATTTCATTTTTAATTTATTGAGGAAACGCCATATTGTTTTCCACAGTGGCTGCATGAGTCTGCATTTCCACCAGCAGTGCAGGATGGTTCCCTTTTCTCCACATCCTCCCCAGCACTTACTGTGTATTGATTTGTGAATGAGGGCCATTCTGACAGATGTGAGGTATTATCTCATTGTGGTTTTATTTTGCATTTCTCTAATGATTAGTGATGTTGAACATTTTTTCATATGCCTATTGGCCATCTGTATATCTTCTTTGGAGGAGTGTCTGTTCGGTTCTTTTGCCCATTTTTAAATTTGATTGTTTACCTTCCTGGTATTGAGTTTCAGAAGTTCTTTATAAATTTTAGTTATTAATCCCTTATCAAACATATTAGTGAATATATTCTCCCATTGTGTGAGTTGTCTTTTTATTTTGTTAATGGTGTCCTTTGCTGTGCAAAAGCTTTTTAGTTTCATATAATCCCATTTGTTCATCCTGTCCTTTATTTCACTTTCCCGTGGAAATAAAACAGCAAAAATATTGCTACAAGAGATATCGGAGAGTTTACTGCCTATATTTTCTTCCAAGATGTTTATGGTTTCACAGCTTGCATTTAAGTCTTTTATCCATTTTGAGTTTACTTTAGTGAATCGTGTAAGTTGGTGGTCTAGTTTCATTTTTTTTGCATGTACCTGTCCAATTTTCCCAACATCATTTATTAAAGAGACTATCATTACTCCATTGTATGCTCTTGCCTCCTTTGTCAAATACCAATTGTCCATAAAGGCTTGGGGTTATTTCTGTGTTCTCTGTTCAGTTCCATTGATCTATATACCTGTTCTTATGCCAGTACCAAGCTGTTTTGAGTACAATGGTCTTGTAGTATAACAATATCAGAAAGTGTAATATCTCCCACTTTATTCTTCATTTTCAAGATTGCGGAGGCTATCTGTGTTCTTTTTTTATCTTTTTGAAATATTTGTTCTATTTCTTTGAAGTATACCATTGGTATTTTGATAGGAATTGCGTTGAATTTATAGATTGCTTTGGGTAATACAGACATTTAATGATGTTTATTTTTCTTAGTCATAAACACAGTATATGCTTCCACTTGTTTGTATCTTCCTTGATATCTTTTATCAATGTTTTATAATTTTCTGAGCACAAATCTTTAATCTCCTTGGTTAAATTTACTCCTAGGTACTTTAAATTTTTGTTGTTGCAATAGTGAAGGGAATTGTTTTCTTAAGTTTTCTTTCAGACAGTTCATTGTTGGTGTATAAAAATGCCACTAATTAATTTTATATCCTGCCACCTTGCTGAATTCATCTATCAGGTTCAGTAGTTTTTTGACTGAGACTTTATGGTTTTCTATGTACAGTATTATAACATCAGCAAATAATGATAGTTTTACTTCTTCTTTTCCAATTTGGATGCCTTTTATTTCTTCTTGTCTGACTACTGTGGCTAGAACTTCCAGAACTATATTGAATTAAGAGTGGTGAAAGGGGGCACCCCTGCCTTGTTCCTGATCTTAAGGGGATTGCTTTTAATTTTTGCCCATTGAATATGATGTTGGCTTGTCAGTTTGTCATAGATGGCCTTTATCATGTTGAGATGATAGAAATGTGAAATCTGCACCAAATAAAAGGAAAACCCTCCCAGTTTCTGTAGGATAATGTGGCAGCATGTGTGCATGCACAGATGATGACGTAACACCATGTATACAGCAGAGCAGCCCACGGCCATGCCAGTCGAGATGTGGACAGTACAGAGGAAAGTTCAGTGTGTTCTGTGGCTCGATAAATTCGAATCTGTAACCAAAGTGCAATGTGAATATCGGCGTGTTTATAACGAAGCGTCATCACATAGGAATAACATTACTCATTGGGATAAGCAGTTGAAGGAAACTGGCAGTTTGGTGGGGAAACCCCATTCTGGTAGGCCATCAGTCAGGTCAGTGATGAGTCTGTAGAGGCTATATGGGATAGCTACCTAAGGAGCCCTAGAAAATCTGTGTGTGAGCCCACATCAAACTGCACTGAATAGGTATGAAACTGGGAGAGTTTTCTTTTTATTTGGTGCAGATTTCACATTTCTATCATCTTTTGTTGCTTTCCTGTGACCGGTCAAAAGTGCACCATGACTTTACGGACACACTGTATAAAGAATTCTTTCAACTTGTTAAGAAAAAGTTCTGACAACCCAATGAAAAAATGCCCAAAAGACATGAATACCTATTTTATAAAAGGGAGTATCAAAATAGCAAATAAATTTACAAAAATGTGCTAAGCTTCATTAGTTTTCAGGAAAATGCAAATAAAACCACACTGAGATTCTACTACACACCTATCAATAGTACAATGGCTAAATGATAGCATAAATGTGAATCAGCTGAAACTTTCACATACTGCTGGTGATAGTATATATTGGTATAACTTTGGACACCATTTGGTAATATCTACTAAAATTTAACATAAGCATAGTCTGTGACCTAGCAGTTCCACTCATAGATATGAGCCAAACAGAAATGTAAACATTTGTTTACCAAAATATGAGCCAAACAGAAATGTAAACATTTGTTTACCAAAACACATGTTCTAGAATGTTTAGAGCAGCATGACTGATAATAAGCCAAATTTCCAAAACCTGGAAATTACATGTGCTGGTTTCCAGTTACTGTTTCTCAGCTCCAAAACCTCAATTCTGTAGTCTGCTTTGTCATGATGAGACTTAAATTATGCAAAACACATTTCTACTTTGCCAGATAAATCTATGTAAGTATATACTAAAGAGAGACTGAAAGCTGGAAAAGGGAGAAAGAACTGGACTCCTATCTGTCTTGCTCCTGATTTCTGTCAGCATCATCCCAATAATTATTTTTCACTCTGCCATTAGCTATTTCCAATTTTATCCACACTCTCAGAAATGGCCTCCTCATTCCCGTCAGAGATAATAGCACCATCCAGGCCCCTGAAGGAACCTCTCCTCCAAGGTCCTGAGGAACCTGCATCAGCTAAGCAGCAACTCCTCTTCAGATACCTTGATGCCAGCTCTGCAGAACTGATCCTTCAAACTTCTGGTTCTAACAATCCCAACCTCTTCCCTTGATCCACAAACTTATAGGTGCTTCATGCAGTTACTATTTTTCTATTACCTTAATGCCCCCCTTTGTCTTTTCAGTCCTCAAATACCTACTCAACCAATTCTGTACCTTAAATTTTCTCTTTTGAAATAACTAATATTTTGATAGTCCATCAATAGTACAATGGATAAAGTGTAATGTGTTCCCAACATGTAATACTATACAAAACTGAGAATGAATGACCCATTACTATACCTAATGATACAAATGAATCTCATAAACAATGGTAAGTGAAATAAGCTAAACACAAAAACAGTGGATAATGTACAATTCTATTATAAATTTAAATATTAAAAATAAACAGATAAAACTGATGTACAACATTTAGAAGTCAGGGTAGTAGTTACCTTTGGGAGGATGGTGGTGATATAGGCTAGCAGCTTTGGAGCACAAGGACTTCTGCAGTGCTGGTAAGGTTGTATCTTGAGCTAGGGTTTATGACACAGCAGTGTTTAGGTGGTGAAAATTTATTGAGTTTTACAATTATAATATGATCACTTTTCTGTATGCTTATCCTACATCCAAAAAATACTCAAACAATCATGTAGCTATCTGTTGTAAGTTAGTGTTTGCAGTCCAACTGAACACTGTCGATAACTTTTCTGTTTATGTCACAAAAATATTTTATATAGTCAAAAATGTGGTAGAGTCATTAGTAATTCATATTTTTTAATTAAAATGGTTTAAAATTAAAATATACAAGATAAAAACAGTACTTTCTCTTAACAGTCTTTTTTACATAATGTAATACATTTGTTTTTGTATTCTTGTCCTATTTCTTTTATAAACTGTAGTATTGTAAGTAAAACATTAAGTCACACCTTAAGCACACTCAAGCTGGTTTATCACTATGGTTATATAGGGATATGGGATGGAAATCCAAATACCCTGGAAATCACTATGGTTATATAGGGAAAAACTGAAGATGAATTAGGAAATAAATCATAAATTCATTCTTGAAAACCTGTCAACATTTTGGTTTTGTTTTTTTAGTGAGAGAGAGACAGAGACAGAAACAAACAGGAAGGGAGAAAGATATGAAGCATCAACTCATAGTTGCAGCACTTTAGTTGTTCATTGATTGCTTCACATACTTGCCCTGATGGGGGTAAGGGGTACTCCAGCCAAGCCAGTGACCTCTTGCTCAAGCCAGTGACCTCTTGCTTAAGCCAGCAATCTTTGACCTCAAGCCAGCAACCATGGGGTCACATCTATGATCCCATGATCAAGCCAGCGACCCTGCACTCAAGCTGGAAAACCTGCCAACACTTTACATCTTGGTTTCTATCTGCCTTTTCAGGGTGTGGGCCCTAATAGCTCCTAAAAATCTACAACTGCTTTCTATCTGTTTTCATTCTAGCTTTTTATATCCCTTCCCCACACTCCATCTGTTTGAGAGTACTCGTTACATCTTTCATCTCCCTGATGCAATTCACAATAATGGTCTGGACTGTTTGTTTCCTGTGGTGATGCCTTCTGACTGTAGTCCAGACTTTCCCACAGCATTCCTGAAGGCTTATCCATTCAATATATTCCCCATTCCTATCTAAGTCCTGGCCCTTCCTGATGTTTCCCATCCTGCCCTCTCAAAAAAACATTCAAAAATAGAACTTTCACAAACTGAACATACTGTAAAATGAAAGCTCAACTAAAGATACAGAACATTAGAGCAAGCCTTGTGGGGTAGTTTAAGCAAAGTTTAGATGAGGATCTGTTAAAGTCATTTATTCATTCTGTCAATATCTGCAGTACATCTGCAATGCCAATCACACTTCCAAGTACCCTGGAAATTTATGAGGCCAAATTTATAGTCCTGGTTCTGCCGTTTTCTAGCTATTTGTTCCTAAATACATTATTTAATATTTCTAAGTCTCAATTTCTTTACATATAAAAAACGTATTCAAAGATTTTCTAGGTTTTATAATTATATAAAGATAAGCCTTTATTGGGAAAATATGGGTTAAGAGCAGAAAGGCAGTTAAGCAGTTAACTGAGCATGTTTCTATTTCTCCTCTTTCATAAATTTCATAAAAATGAACAAAAAAGAGAAAAATGAAGAGAAAGTAAAGTATAAGAAAAAGAAAAAAAGAATGGGCAGCAGCAAATGAGAAATACTTCAATAAATTTAGTGGAAAAGAAGATGGAGCAAGGATAACTAATGTAGCAGTGTAGCCTAAGTGTCTGCAGAGAATTTATCTGAAAGCTAAGATAGGAGTTCCATGGAAAAGGAGTAGGAATGGCTCCTGATAAAACCAGAACCCAGATGAAAAATCTGTATGTTTGTATGTGAAGCAGTTAGAAATCAGTTCATCCCACCTCAGCTGTGGTGGACTAGGAATTGGCTCAGAGAAGCCCTTGATTCATGAAATTAAAGAGTGTGGGGGATGGAAAATTAAAATAGAGAGGATTAAGTGAAAATATGAATACTAAAAGCTGAGACTTCCAGTCCCTTTCTTTAACCCTATTTTCAGAACAGCAGCCGGACATACACACCAACGTCTCACATTTACCCTTCCTCAGCTCATGGTGCATTAAATATTCAAAATACTATTGACAGGCATGTGGCAGAGACATAATATCTGGGGGGGAAAATAGGAAGAGGATTTTAGCAAGTAAGATATGAGAAAGAGGTATGATGTGACACACTGCGTGTCTTAATAACATTTGCATAGTCCCAATAATGTCAACACTGAGTATTAGCCCAAAATTATCATGTAGCTACACCAGGGGTGTCCTAGGTATAATCGTTTAGTCTTCAACATGAATTTTCAACATTTCAATGTACTCCCCTAATCACTGGTGCTGGAAAGCTGAAAATGGCCGCTTTTCCCAAATGGTCTTAAAGCTCCAGTTCTGCATACACTTACTTAAACTTATGTAATAAGATGTACTACCTTGAAATTTGGAAGGCAGAAAGGAGGCAAGGGCCATATCCTTGTGGCTGTGGCTCTTGAGAACAGGTTGGGCAAATGTTAGTGTTTGCAGTGCGCAGATTTTACATTCCACCACCTGCTCAGGACTCAAGGGTGTGCCATGCACTCCGTATGATGTGCCACAAAACCCAACAGTCCTGTGGTGGCCTTTATCACCACTCTGTTGTTGCTTGCTCCACCCCCACAATAATTTGGTAATCACCTAATTCCCTACTCTGAATCCCTAGAATGGTGGCAGATTCCTGAACTGAACACCAGGAGAAAACCAATTCCTAAGTGACAAATTGAGAAACAGCAATAAGAGCACATTATTTAGAAATCTAGAAATTTTTTTTCTTTTTTTTTTTTTTTTTTTTTTTTAGCAAGAGAGACAGAGAGAGGGACAGATAGGAACAGAAAAACAAGAAGGAAGAGAAATGAGAAGCATCAATTCTTTGTTGCAGCACCTTAATTGTTCATTGATTGCTTTCTCATATGTGCCTTGACCTGGGGGCTACTGCAGAGCAAGTGACCTCTTGCTCAAGCCAGTGATCTTGGGCTCAAGCCAGAGACGTTGGTCCTCAAGCCAGCAACCTTCGGGCTAAAGCCAGCAACCACGGGGTCATGTCTATGATCCCACACTCAAGTCAGCAACCCCACACTTAAACTGGCAGCCCCACACTCGAGGTTGTGAACCTGGGTCCTCTGCATCTCAGGCCAATGCTCTATCCACTGTGCCACCACCTGGTCAAGCTAGAAATCTAGAATTTCTTGCCAAGAGAATCATAGCAGAGTGGGAATGAGTAGCCTTGGAGAGTAAGGCCTGAGGATGCATAGAAGTCAATCTAATTCATAAATTATACTGAGGTATCCTAAAAGCAGAAACTGGATCTGCCTTCATTCATCTAATATTGTTGTTCTAAGATAACAGGTAGTAGTATTGTAGAGTAGTTTTAAACACCTACACATGTGCCAATTTTTTTCTCTCATAGTTATTCTTGTATTAAGTTTATAGTGATCTTACAGCCAAAAGAATAGCATTTTACAATATGATTCACCATACATTCCTTCATTGACCTCTGAAAACAAAAGAAATAATCAGTATGTGTTACTACAATGTTTGATGCTTTTTAAACCCACATTTGAGTTTAGAAGAGAAGTCTTACTCTTCCCCCAAATAAGTAAGAATTCTCAGGAAACCATATTTTCACAATTAATTTTCTTTCGCTTCTACTGAATTACAATTCTGCATTTGCTAATTCTTGTCAGCCCAGATGGGTTCACAGGAGAATCTTAGCTTTTTTTCTTGCTTTTCTCCAATCTAGCCCTCAACACCCCCATAAAAAATTACTTATGCACATATATCCACACATGCTTTAAAGAGGAGCTGACTGTTGAGCTTTGGGGAAGATAGAGAAAATTTACTTTGAAGAAATATAAACATCTAAAAAATAAAGTTTAAAATTCTTATTCCTAAAAAGTCCTGTGATTGTTTCTACAGCTGTCTTCCTGCCATGCTACCTAGGCTTCTAGCTCTTCTCTGCCAGGGTCCATCCCTCATAGGAAGAAAAATGTCATCTATTCTTATGTGGAAAAATTAAAATAACTCCAATTATCTCCTTCAAACTCATTTCAGCCTCTTATTAAACAGTCTAGGAATCACTAGAAACTGAAACAATGGCTGTTAGATCAGCCATAGCACATTTTCCAAACAGAGCCAAAATTCCCCCATTTTTGGTCCCAATGTAGAAAGGACAATTTTAATTAAAATTGCATTAATAATGTCTTTCTGATTATCAGAACAATAAAATAATTAAAGAACTGCCTAAAAGAAATTATAAAGTGCCATATTTTAAAATATTGTGAAAAGATAAATTGTAATCTTTCCTAGATTGCTTATGTTAGTTTTTTATTATCTTTTTGTCATTGTGTGGTAAATTTTCATTCATTGCCTCTCTCAGGAGTACATAGAATACAATTAAGTAGACACCAAAAGTTATCTTTGGAAATAAATTCCTGTGTGTATGTGTGTGTGCATGTGTGTGTGTGTGTGTGTGAGAGAGAGAGAGAGAGAGAGAGAATTTGTTTTTATTTTTTTATTTTTTGGAAAATAAAATTTAATTGGTTGACATTAATCTATAAGAGTGCATACGTTTCAGGTAAACATTTCTATAGCTTTGAACTGTTGATTGTGTTTTGTGCCCATCACCCAAAGTCAAATCATGTTCCATCACTGTATATATGTCCTTCTTTGCGCCCCTCCACATGGTAACCACTTCGTTTTTATCTATATCCATGACACTCAGTTTTATATCCCATCTATGTGTGAAATCATATACTTTTTGCTTTTTCTGATTAACTTATTTTACTCAGTATAATGTTCTCAAGGTCCATCCATGTTGTTGTAAATGGCAATATGTCATCATTTCTTATGGCTGAGTAGTATTCCATTGTATATATGTACAACATCTTCTTTATCCAATCCTCTATCTAGGGACACTTTGTTGTTTCCATGTCTTGGCCACTGTGAATAATGCTGCGATGAAAGGGAGTGTGTGCCTTGTGTACCAATGTTTTTGAGTTTTAGGAGTAGATACCCAGTAGAGGGAGTGCTGGGACATACGGTAGACCTATTCTCAATTTTTTGAGGAACCACCATACTTTCTTCCATTACCGCTGTACCAGTTTATATACTCACTAGCATTGAATGAGGTTCCTTTTTCTCCACAGCCTCTCTAACACTTGTTGTTAACTGTCTTGTTGATAATAGTCAATCTAACATGTATGAGGTGGTATCTCATTGTAGTTTTAATTTGTATTTCTTAAATAGCTAGTGAAGATGAGCATCTTTTTTATATATATCTGTTGGCCATTTGTATGTCTTTTTTGGGAGAAGTGTCTGGTCAGGTCCTCTCCCCATTTTTTAATTGGATTGTTTGCTTCCTTTTTGCAGAACTTTGTGAGTTCTTTATATATTTTCGAGATGTTGTTTGTAAATATCATCTCCCATTTGGTTGACTGCCTCTTTGTTTGGTTGTTAGTTTCTTTTGCTGTGCAGAAACTTTTTAGTTTAATATAGTCTCATTCATTTATTTTTGCCTTTAGCTCCCTTGCCTTTGGAGTCAAATTTATAAAATATTCTCTACAGCCAAGGTCCATAAGTTTAGTACCTATGTTTTCTTCCATGTAATTTATTGTTTTCTGATATTATATTTAGGCCTTTGATCCACTTTGAATTAATATTTGTGTGGTCAAGTTTCATTCTTTTGCATGTGGCTTTCCAATTTCCCCAACACCTTTTATTGAAGAGGCTTTCTATTCTCCACTATGTGTTTTTGGTTCCTTTATCAAAGACTCTTTTCCATCTATATGTGGCTTTATTTCTAAACTCTCAATTCTGTTCCATTTGTCTGTATTTTTGTTTTTCTGCCAATGTCATACTGCTGTGATTATCATGGCTCTGTAGTATAATTTGAAGGTAAATAGTGAGATACCTTTGGCTCCATTTGTTTTTCTCAGGATTGTTTTAGCTATTCTGAATTTTTTATAGTTCCATACAATCCTGGTGCTTTTTTGTTGTTGTTCTATTTCTTTAAAAAATGAAATTGGAATTTTGATGCGGTCTGCATTAAATTTGTATATTGCTTTGGGTATTGTGGCAATTTTAATTATGTTGATTCTTCCAATCAATGAACATGGAATATTTTTCCCTTTTGTTATGTCTTTTTAAATTTTTTTAATAATATATGTAGTTTTCAGTATATAAGTCCTTCACATTCTTTGTTCAGTTTATTTCTAGGTATTTTATTTTTATTATTGTTGCAATTGTAAAAAGAATTTTTTTTTAATTCGTTTTCTGACATTTCATTGTAGGCATATAGGAAAGCTATGGACTTTTGTATATTAACTTTGTATCCTGCAACTTTACTGTATTGGCTTATTGTTTCTAATAGTTTTTATGTAGAATCTTATGCGTTTTCTATATACAGGATCATGTCATCTACAAAAAGTGATACCTTTACTTCTTCTTTCCCGATATGGATGCCTTTTCTTTCTCTTGCCTGATTGTTCTAAAACTTCCAGGACTTTCTGGAATAAGAGTGGAGAGAGTGGGAAGCCTTGTGTTGTTCCTGATTTTAGAGGAAAAGCCTTCATTTCTTCACCATTTAGTATGATATTAGCTGATGGTTTATCATATATGGCCTTTATTATGTTGAGCTATTTTCCTTTTAAACCCATTTATTGAGTATTTTAAACATAAAGGGATGTTGTATCTTATTGAATGTCTTTTCTGCATCTATTGATAGAATCAAATGATTTTTGTCCTTTGTTTTGTTGATGTGGTGTATTATGTTAATCGATTTACATATTTTGAACCATCCTTTTGCTCCTGGAATGAATCCCACTTGATCATGATATATTATTTTTTAATATTTTATTTATTGATCTTTAGAGTGAGGAGAGAAAGAAAGAGGGAGAGGAGAAGCAGGAACTCATAGTAATTGCTTTTTTGTGTGTGCCTTGATCAGGCAAACCCAAGGTTTCAAATCAGTGACCTTAATGTTCCCCAGTCAGTGCTTTATCCACTGTACCACCACAGGTCAGACATAATGAATTATGTTTTTAATGTGTTATTTATTGATTTAATTTGCTACTATTTTATTTAGGATTTTTGCATCTGTATTTATTAAAGGTATTGGTCTACAGTTTTTGTTGTTGTTGTTTTGCCCTGGCCAGGTTTGGGTGTCGGGGTTAAGTTGGCCTAATAAAATGTGTTGGGGAGTATTTCTTCCTATTCTACTTTTTAGAATACTTTAAGAAGTATTAGTACAAAATCTTTGAATGTTTGGTAGAATTCACTAATGTAGCTATCTGGTCCTGGACTTTTATTTTGGGGGAGGTTTTTGATAGTTGTTTCTATTTTCTCCCTGCTTATGAGTCTGTTTAGGTTTTCCATTTCTTCGTGACTCAGTCTAGGAAGACTGTATAGTTCTGGGAATTTATCCATTTCTTCTACTATTGAATTTGGTGGCATATAATCTTTCATAGTATTCTAGTATGATCTTTTGTATATCTGTCTGTGGTAATTTCTTCTCTTTCATTTCAGATATTGTTTATATGCGTCATTTCTCTTTTTTCCTTAATGAGTCTTGCCAGAGGTTTATCAATTTTATTGATCTTTTCAAAAAAAACAGCTATTAATTATATTAATTTTTCTATAGTTTTTTGTTCTCTATTTTATTTAGTTCTGCTCTAATTTTTACTATATTTTCTTCTCTGATGGGTTCCTTTGTTCATCTTTTTCCAGTTGTTTAAGATGTGATATTAGGTTGTTTACTTTGGATCTCTTCTGTTGCGTGATAACAGCCTGTAATGAAATAAACTTCCCTCTTATTACTGCTTTTGCTGCTTTCCAGAAGTTTTTATTTATCATGTTGTCATTCTCATTATATCTTTTGATCTCTGTGTTTATTTCTTCTTTGACCCAGTCATTTTTTAGAAATATGTTGTTTAATTTTCACATGTTTGTAAGTTTCTTTACTTTCTTTTTCAGTTGAATTCTAATTACAAACTTTATGGTAAGAGAATATGCTTGGTATAATTTCAATCTTTTTGAATTTTTTGAGATTATGGTCATATAGTCTATACTTGAGAATGTGCAACACACACTGGAAAAAATGTATTATCTGATGTTCTGGCTTGAAATGTTCTATAAATGTCTATTATGTCTGTTTGGTCTAGTGTGTCATTTAAGGCATTTCTTTATTGATTTTCTATATGGATGATCTATCTAAACTGTCAATTGTGTGTTGAGATTTCCAAATCTGATTGTGCTTTTGTCTGTTTCTATATTTAGCTCAGCTAGTAGATAGATGTCTTACATGTTTTCTTGCTCCCTCTTTTGGTGCATATAAATTAAGAAGTGTTATTCTTCTTTATATAGTGGCCCCTTTATCATTATAAAATATTCATCTTTGTCTCTGATTACCTCTGTTGTCTTGAAGTCAGCATTGTCAGATACTAGTATGGCTATGCCTGCTTTCCTTTGGGTATTATTTGCTTGGAAATTTGTTTTTCAATCTTTCACTTTGAGTCTTCTTTTTTCCTTGCAGCTTAGATGTGTCTCTTGAAGGCAGTATTGGTTGGGCTTTGCTTTTGGATCCAATTTGCTACTCTGTGCTGCTTTATTGGTGAGTTTAGTCTATTTACATTTAGGATAATTATTGACACTTGAGAATTTCCTATGATCATTTTGTTTTGTTTTCTGGCAGCTTTGTGTCTCCTTTAGTTCTTCTCTTTTATGTTTCTGTCAGTTATTTTTATTTGGTGGTATTCCATACCTCTTCCTCTACGGAGTTTACTTATTTATTTATTTATTTATTTATTTATTAGGCTAAGTGTTTCAGTAATGTTTTTTTGTGGGTGGTTACCCTTAGGTAATTATAAGAAAAATAGAAAAATATTTGTATATTTAAGAGTCCTTTGTTTTGTATGTGCTTCTACACTTCATCCTCCATTGCTACTGCAGATGATCTTTATCCTCTTTAATGTTTTTGTTGCCATAGATTATCTTTGTTTGTATTGTGATCTTGTTGAAGCTTTTACTTATAGTTTTGTTTTGTTCTTTTTATCCACTAGACTAATCCCCTTGAGTATTTCTTGCAGTGGGTGTTTTTGATGATAAATTTCCTCAGCTTCTGTATGTCTGCAAAAGTTTTCATTTCTCCTTCATATTTGAAGGGTAACTTTGATGGATATACTATTCTTGTCTGTTAATTCCTCTCTTCCTATACTTTGAATATTTAGGTCAACTTTTTTCTATCTTATAGAGTTTCTGCTGAGAAGTCTGATAATAACCTGATGGGTCTTTTTTATGTTATGTTCTTCTTTTCCCTAACTGCCTTGAATGTTCTTTCATTGTCATTGATTTTTGACAGTTTTATTACAATGTGTCTTGGAGAAGGCCAGTTTAGGTTGGGACAAATAGGTGTTTTGTTTGCTTCTTTGATTTGAGGCTCTTACTCAAACCAACGGCTTTTACAAAGGCTTGGGAAGTTCTCATCAATTATTTGTTTGAGTAGGCTCTTCATTCCCTTCTCCCTCTCTTTTTCTTCAGATATACCCATTATTCTTATAGTGCTCTTTCTGATGGAGTCAGATAATTCTTGTAGAGCTCTATCATTTTTTTTTTTTGTATTTTTCTGAAGTTGGAAACGGGGAGGCAGTCAGACAGACTCCTGTATGTACCCGAGCGGGATCCACCCGGCATGCCCACCAGGGGGCGATGCTCTGCCCATCTGGAGCGTTGCTCTGTCACCGGCATGCCCACCAGGGGGCGTCACTCCGTTGCAACCAGAGCCATTCTAACGCCTGAGGCATAGGCCATGGAGCCATCCTCAGCGCCCAGGCCAACTTTGCTCCAATGGAGCCTTGGCTGTGGGAAGAGAGAGACAGAGAGGAAGGAGAGGGGGAGGGGTGGAGAAGCAGATGGGCGCTTCTCCTGTGTGCGCTGGCTGGAAATCGAACCCAGGACTCCTGAACACCAGGCCAATGCTCTACCACTGAGCCAACCAGCCAGGGCTGAGCTCTATCATTTTTTTTTTCTTTGTGAGTGTCTCTCTTCTTCTATTCATAGCACTTCTAGTTGCTTGTCTTTGATGTCACTGATTCCCTCCTCTATCTGGTCTGTTTTATTAACTAAACTAGCTAGCTCGTTTTTCAATTCATGTATTGAGTTCTTCATCTCTGTTTTTAAAGTTTCAATCTCTTTGAGAAGTACTCATTTTGTTCATTAATTTGTTTTATGAGTTCATTAAAATGCCTATCAGTGTTTTCTCACATCTCCTTTAGTATTTTCAGAACTTCAATTTTGAATTCTCTATTATTTAATTCCAAGGTTTTCATGTAATTGAGATTGCTTTCTGGATATTTTTCTTTTTCTTTCTAACCTGCATCTCTTTCTTGGGTAGCCATACTATTAATTTTCTTCTGCCTTGCTGTGATTTGAGAGTGGTATTGGTAAGAAATCAAACAAAAAACAACTACAAATATTAAAATGAAAATAAATACTATAAAAAGAAAAATTTTTAAATAATAAAAAGTAAAAGAAAAAGACCACAAAGTACAAAACCAAAAGAAAAACATAGTCAAAAACAAACAAAACACTCACAAAAATTGTTTTTTAATAAAAATAATAAAATTCCAAAGAAAAATAAGAAATGTTTCTTTTCCAAGAGGTTTTTCTGTTTTTTCCCCAGTAGGTCATGCTGGATTACATGTTTTAGCTTTGTAAAATTTCTAGGCTGACTTCCACTGAGTTGTTGCTATCCCAATAATGAAAGCAGGGCTGCTGCCATTGCAATATGGGTAGGGCATGTTGTAAGGGCTTTCCGGCTTTAGCAATGGCAATCTCAGACCTCCAGGTGTTCCTCCCCACATCTCAGCAGATCAGGGGACCAGACACAGAGCACCTCAGTTCTTCAGGAAAAATAGTGGTCCTGTAGAAGTAGCTGTGAGCTATATCTCTGCCACTCTTGTGAGGGGAGGAAGGCAGGATCTGGGACTTTCAGGGGGTAACACTCTGTTTTTCTCTGTCCTTGTGCCATGTGCAGGCTGCGAGCAGACTGTGGGAAGGCTGTAGATGACACCTCATTGTGCTGCCACTTTGGTTTAATAGCTCTCCAACTACCCCTCAATCTTTCTGCTCCTCTCAGCAGAAAAAGACCCAGTCACTCCAGGTTTTTCCCCTCTCTGGAGCCCCAGCAGACAAAAATCCAGAGTCCGGGTTTCTCTCCTCTCCAAATTTCCACCACGAGTGCATCTTATCTTCTGCCCCCCTCCTTGGCAACCCTTCCCACCTTTAATCAATTTCACTTGCAGATCTTTTCCAGCAAGATTGTGAGTCCAGCTGGGGTCCTTTTGCTGCATTATAACTGTTCAATTTGTTGAAATTTTGAGGGGAAGATCAAGGGTACCTCTCACACTACCATTACTCTGACATTGTTCCTACCTTCCATGTGCAAATTTTTATGTGAATACAGTTTCTAATTCCCTAACTGCTGGGTCATATGGTAATCCTATGTTTAATTTTTTGAGAAATTGCAAAACTGTCTTCAATGCAGCTCGACCATTTTTGTATTTCTACCAGCAATGTATATGAGTTCCAATGACTACACATCTTCAGAAAAACTTGATATTGTTAGTCATTTTTTATTAAAGCTATTTTATATAGTAATATCTCACAGTGCTTTTATATTGCATTTCTCTAATGTCTAATGATGTTTACTATCTCTTCATAAGCTTATTAGCTGTTTATATATCTTCTTTGTAAAATGCCTATTTATATCTTTTGCCCTTTTTTATTTTTTTAAGATTTTGTTTATTGGTTTTAGAAGAAGAGGGAAAGAGAAAAGGGTGAGGGAGAAGCAGAAAGCATAAACTCATAGTAGTAGTTGCTTCTCATATGCCTTGACTAGACAAGCCCAGAGTTTCAAACCAGTGACCTCAGTGTTCCAGGTAGATGTTTATCTACTGCACCACCACAAGACAGACTTTAGCCCATTTTTAATTGGGTTGTTTGTATTACAATTTTTATTTTTACAGAGACAGAGCAAGAGTCAGAGAGAGGGATAGATAGGGACAGGCAGACAGGAACGCAGAGAGATGAGAAGCATCAATCATCAGTTTTTCATTGTGGCATTTTAGTTGTTCATTGATTGCTTTCTTATATGTGCCTTGACTGTGGGGCTACAGCAGACCAGTAACCCCTTGCTCAAGCCAGTGACCTTGGGTTTGAGCTTTTCTCAAACCAGATGAGCCAGCACTCAAGCTGGTGACCTCAGGGTCTCAAATCTTGCTCCTCCGCATCCCAGTCCAATGCTCTATCCACTGCACCACCGCCTGGTCAGGCTGTATTACAATTAGTTAAAAGTGTTCTTTGCATAGTCTGGATTAAAATACTTTATTAAATGTATTATCTGCAAGTGTGTTCTCCTAATCTGTGGCTTGTCTTTTTATTAAGACTTTCAGGTTTGGAGGGAGGAAATGCTGATTTCATTAAAGGAATCAACATTATGTGAGAAAGATCATCTTGTAAACATTTTATTCTTTTAAACTCTAAAATACAAGTTTAAGAAGTTCTGGATAGTAATGAAGACTGAATTTGAAAACTGGAATTAAAGTTTCTCCCCTAGAGGATGAACTATAACACAAGAAAATCTTTTTAGAATAATATGTTTTGCAATTAAACTAGTAGTTTACAGCTATGCAGCCTGGGTGTATAGGCAGTCAGGATGGGAGTGGGATTCTGATTTGTATCATCCACAATTTCTGTGGTGTAAATACTTCAAGGCACTACTTGTTTAAGAACCAGTTCCCAAATTCCTGATTATTTAACTATTTACTTTAAAGGGCCAAAAGGAGCTAACTCTAGCTCTAACTCACTACTGAAATTTATATATGTTAAAGGGGGATAAAGGATGATGTAAAGAAACTTGACTTGGGGTTGTGGAAAAAACATCAACTGCTTTGGAGGAATTTTCAGATTACCAAGAAAAAAGTCACTCACTAATCTTTCACATAAAAATAAAAGGAAGAGGCCCTGGCCGGTTGGCTCTGTGGTAGAGTGTTGGCCTGGCGTGCAGGAGCCCCGGGTTCGATTCCCGGCCAGGGCACACAGGAGAGGCGCCCATCTGCTTCTCCACCCCTCCCCCTCTCTGACCCTCTCTTTTCCTCCCACAGCCAAGGCTCCACTGGAGCGGAGTTTTCCCGGGCGCTGAGGATGGCTCTGTGGCCTCTGCCTCAGGCGCTAGAATGGCTCTGATTGCAGCAGAGTGATGCCCCAAGATGGGCAGAGCATCGCCCCCTGGTGGGCATGCCGGTGGATCCCAGTCAGGCACATGCGGGAGTCTGTCTGACTGCCTCCCCATTTCTAGCTTCGGAAAAATACAAGTAAATAAATAAATAAATAAATAAACTGGAAGATCAGTTTGTTTGTTTTTAATCCAAGCCTACAGATTATATAAAATAATCTATAATTTTATTAATAATAATTTGTACATATTTATACAAATATATAAATAAGTTCAACAAAAAATGAAAATAAAAGTACTTGAAAAGTATTCTCTGGAACAGAAAATGGAGAATATTTGATAACAATGGTATCATACCATTAATCAGAAAAATCTATTGGAATGAACTATGGTAACAGTGGGGAATTTATTCCATAAGCCTTTGGGTAGTACTTACACTTTCCATCTTGGTACAGCAGCAAACACAACTCTGGCCTTCCAATCAGAGTACTTTGTCCCCTTATCATCTGAGATTGACTCAGGAAAGGCAGATGAACCAATCCTGAGACCTCCCTTGAACTTTTTCTGGAGGGAACATGAAAGAGGTATACAAGTTTTGTTGGGGTGGGGTCACTAGGCATGAAGAAAATGGCTGCCTGGAGTTGTCGTTTCCTCAAGTAATGAACCACTCTTCTACTACCATTTAGTCATGGAGATTTGGAAGGGATTTTTTAAAAAATTAATAATCTCATCGCTCTTTCTATAATTCAAAGTATTTCCCCTGATTATAGTGCTGGTCTAGACGTGACCTAATAAAGGCTAAGGTCAGGACTTTCAATCAGTAGTTAGGGAAGCTAAATGCTCTCTCTCCTTTTACTCTCTCTCTCTCTCTCTTTTATTTATTTATTTTTTTGAGAGAGACGGACTGGAAGGAGTAGAGGTGGGAAATATTAACTCAGAGTTGCAGCACCTTAGTTATTCATTGATTGCCTTCTCATATGTGCCTTAACTGGGGAAGGGGATTCCAACTGAGCCAGTAACCACTTGCTCAAGCCAGCAACCTTGGGCTTCAAGCCAGAGACCATAGGGTCATGTCTATGATCCCACGCTCCAGCAGACCACCCGTGCTCAAGCTGGTGAGCATGCATTCAAGCCAGATGTGCCCACACTCAAGCTGGTGGTCTCATATTTTCAACCTGGGTCCTCCTCAGCATTTCAGGCCAACATTATCTACTAAGCCACCAGCTGGTCAGGTGCTAAATGTCTTCTTTACCAGAACATGACCCAGTAGCCTTTAGCACACATGAGAAAAATTAGGCTGAGGATAAACATAACACAAGGAGGAGGAAAAAACTTGGAGAATCTCAGAGAAAGATATTGAGCCCTGAAAAGTCATTCATGAAGATAGTGGGTAAACAAATAGATCTTTTTTTTAAGTCAGTTTAAATTCAATTTTCTGCTTCTTACAACAAAAGTATTCAACATCTTTCTACTCTGGGTTTTGTTTTGTTTAAATTTTCTATATTATTTCACTGTCAATTACTTTTTAGAAGTTTGTCCTCTTGGGTTTTGTGGCCAAAAAATAAAAAGCTAAAGTGAAAAGTATCAAGAATTTACTTGAGTTCCAAAGAATAGCTACTACAGAAGTTCAAAGTTTTCATTATGGGGTGAAGGCAAGAAATTCCTCTTGGTCTAACAAGCCAAGGGAGGAATTTCTATAGCAAATAAACTAAATTATTCTTTAGATATATATGGTAATGCTAAAGTTAAAGGATATTGGTAATCATTAGTTCTTACGGTCAAAAGTTTAGTTTTCCTGTTAGGTTTACAAGCATTTGTTTGAAATACAATGTTAGTTTGGCTCAGTCTGAAGGTTATTTTGCCCAGCTCAAACATTTCAAAGGTTTGAAAAATAAGATATGCAAAGCAGTTCCTCTAGAATAATTTATGGCCCTGGTGGGGTAATTCAGTTGGTTACAGTGTCATCCTGATATATCAAGGTTGTATCACATTCAAGAAACAATCAATGAATGCATAAATAAGTGGAACAACAAAATCAATGTTTCTTTCTCTCTCTCTGCCTTTCTCAAATCAATAAAAAATAAAATAAAATACTTCACACATCAACTTTTCACAGCTTCAAACCTTCACTCCTCTTCTAATCTTTACAACCATTCAGCATATCCATGGAAACAAGCATTGAAAAACATGAACAGCACAGAACATTGTTCTTGATCCAGGCCATGCCTCCTATTTAATGCAGGTTTATGTGACCCAGTTCAGATTATACCTCTTATCTAACCTTGCACACCATCAGAACACTGCATCTGCTAATTACTTACTGACTCCCTACACAGAATTCTGGTCCATTGGGTAAAAAACACCACCCTTGGAGCCCAGCCCAGACTCCTGCAACTTGTCCAGGCTGAACCTATAGAACACAGCTGTCGAGAGGGAAACAAGTATCTACCTGGCACTATACATAGTAAGTACAATTTTACTGACTATATTCCCTATACTAAACTTTACATCCCTGTGACTATATTGTAACTACCAACTGGTACTCCTTAATCCCTTTACCTCTTCACCTTCCAACCCCCAAAACCCTCTCCCCTCTGGTAAACATCAGTATAATCTCAGAATCTATGAGTTTATTTCTCTTTTGTTGGTTTATTTGTTCTTTGGATTCCATAAATAATTGAAATCATATGGTATTTGCCTTTCTCCATCCGACTTATTTTACTTATCACAATATTTTTTAGGTCAATGCTTTTTAACCACCAGTCTACAGAATGCTGCCAGTCCACCAGCAATTTTATGCCAGCCTGTGAAAGAGTTAACCACCCTGATGTTGTATGCTTTATAATATGGCAGTTGAAAAACTATGCTCTAGGTTCATCCATGCTGTCCCAAATTATAAGATTTTATTCTTTTTATATTCAAGTAATATCACATTGTGTGTGTGTATATATGTGTGTGTGTGTGTGTGTGTGTGTGTGTGTGTGTGTGTATATATATATATATATATATATATATATATATATATATATATCCCACATCATTTTTATCCATTCATCTATTGATGAGCCCTTGGGTTGCTTTTATATGTTTGCTATTGCAAATAATGCTGCAACAAACACAAAAATGCATATATTCTTTAAAATTAGTGGAATCCCTGGGTCATAAAACAATTCCATTTTTAGTTTCTGAGGAACCTCCGTACTGTTTTTCATAATGGCTGCACCAATCTGCATCCCCACCAACAGTGCACAGTGGTTTACTTTTTTCCACATCCTTGCCAACACATGTTGTTTGTTAATTGCCATTCTGACAGTGTGAGGTAATATCTCATTGTGGTTTTAATTTGCATTACTCTAATGATTAGTGACATTTTCTAGGAGAAAATATAGGCAATCTTTTCAAATGTCTTGTTTATTTGTATGTCTCCTTTGAATAAGTGTCTTATCAGGTTTTCCTACCCATTTTTAATTGAATTATTTGTCTTTTCACTATTAAGTAGTATGAACTCTTTATATATTTTTGTTACCAAGCCCTTATCAGATGTATCATTGGCAAACATACATAAAACTATTTTTAGAAGAAAATGTATGCAATATTTTTTCTGATATATCACCTTGGGCAAAAGAAACTGAAAAAAAAACTAAACAATTTTGCACAGCAAAGAAAACCATCAACAAAACTAAAAATAACCTATTGAATGGAAGATGAAGTCTTATGATTTCAAGTCTTACATTTAAGTCTTTAATCTATTTTAAGTTTTTTCATTTATATTATGTATGAAGGTGGTCTAGTTTTCCTTTTTCTTTCTTTCTTATTTTTTTATTCTTGCACATATCACTTCAATTTTTCCAAAACCACTTATTGAATAGACTATCTTTACCCCATTGTATGTTTTTGCCTCCTTTGTCATATATTAATTGACCATAGAAGTATGGCTTTATTTCTGAGCTCTCTATTCTGTTCCATTGATCTAGGTGTATGTTTTTATGCCAGCACCATGCGGTTTTAATTACTATGGCTTTGTAGTATAGTTTAATATCAGATAATGTGATTTCTCTAACTTTGTCTTCTTTCTCAAGATTGCTGTAGTTATTCAGGGCCTTATGTAGTTCCATACACATTTTTGGAATATCTGTTTTAGTTCTGTGAATATACCAATGGCATCCTAATAAGAATTGCATTGAATCTATAGATTGCTTTGGGAAATATGAACATTTTAATGATATTAATTCTTTCTATTCATGAACACGGTATTTTCTCCCACTTATTTGTATCTTCTTTAGTGTCTTTCTTCAATGTCTTATAATTTTCAAAATACAGGTCTTTTACATTTTTGTTTAAATTTATTCCTAGATATTTTATTCTTTTTGAAGCATTTGTGAATGGGACTGTTTTGTTTGTTTGTTTGTTTTTATTTCTGATAGATCATTATTGGTGTATAAAATGCAACTGATTTCTAGATATTTATTTTGTATTCTGCTATTTTACTGAATTTATTGATCAGTTTTTATAGTTTTGTTTTGTTTTGTTTTCATTTTTCTGAAGCTGGAAACGGGGAGGCAGTCAGACAGACTCCCACATGCACCCGACCAGGATCCACCTGGCATGCCCACCAGGGAGCGATGCTCTGCCCCTCTGGGGCATCGCTCTGTTGCATCCAGAGCCATTCTAGTGCCTGATGCAGAGGCCACAGAGAGTTTTTATAGTTTTTGGTGGAATTTTTAGGATTCTCTGTATACAGTACGATGTCATCTGCAATTATGATAGCTTTACTTCTTTTTTTCCAATTAGATGCCTTGTCTTTTTGTTTTTTTGCTGTAGCTAGGATTTCCAGTACTATTTTGAATAAGAGTAGTAACATCAGACATCCCTGTCTTTTTCTTGATCAAGGGAAATGTTTGTAGTTTTTTCCCAACGACTACAACATTGGCTGTGAGTTTGTCATTTGTGGTCATCATTACCTTCAAGAATGTTCTCTCTATACCCACTTTGCTGAGAGTTTTTATCATAAATAGGTGCTGAATTTTCTCAAATGCTTTTTTTTCTCTATTGACATGATCATGTGATTTTTATCCTTTGTTTTGTTTATATGGGGTGTCACATTTATTGATTGGTAGATGTTGTACCAACCTTGCAACCCCAGAATAAATTCCACTTGATCATGGAGTATGACCCTTCTAAGGTATTGCTGGATCCAGTTGGCTAATATTTCATTGAGGATTTTAGCATCTATGTTCATCAGAAATATTGACCTATAGCTTTCTTTCCCTGTAGTGTCTTTATCAGGTTTTAGAATTAGGATAATGCTGGCCTTGTAAAATAAAATTGAGAATTTTCTCTCCTCTTGAATATTTTGGAATAGTTTGAAAAGGATACATGTTAATTATTCTTTGAACATTTGATAAAATTCACCAGTGAAGTTATTCAGTCAGGGGCTTTTATTTGTTAGGAGTTTTTTTATTACTGTTTCAATTTCACTAGCTGTACTCTATTCAGATTCTCTGATTCTCTTGGTTGAGTTTTGAAAGGTTATATGTTTCTAGGAATTTATTCATGCCATCCAGATTGCCCAATTTGTTGGCATATAGTTATTCATAATATTTTATTAAAATCTTTTCTATTTCTTTGGTGTCAGTTGTTACTTCTCTTCTTTCATCTCTGATTTTATTTACTTGGGTCCTTTTTCTTGATTAGCCTGAATAAAGGTTTGTTAATCTTGCTTATATTTTCTAAGAAACATATCTTGGTTTCATTGATTTTTTTGTATTTTTTTAGACTACATTTTATTTATTTATTGTCTGATCTTTATTATTTCCTTTTTTTTTTTTTTTTACTCACTTTGGGTTTTGTTTGGTGTTCTCTTCCAAGTTCCATTAAGTGTAAAGATAGATTGTTCATTTGAGATTTTTTGTTTGTTTGTTTCTTGACATAGTACTGTAATACCATGAATTTCCCTCTTAGGACTGCTTTTGCTGTGCCCCATAGATTTGGGGTTGTTGTGTTCTCATTTTCATTTGTTTCAAGTTATCTTTTTAATTCGTTCTTTGATTTCAGTGTTAACCACTCATTTTTACTCATTGTAACAGGTTATTTAGCCTCCATGTCTTTGTGTATCTTTCAGGGTTTTTTTGTGATTGATTTCTGGTTTTATACTATTATGGTCAGAGAAGATGCTTGATATGATTTTAATATTCTTAAATTTATTAAGACATTTTGTGTCCTAACATGGTCTATCCATATGCATTTGAAAAAAAAATGTATATTCTACCACTTTTGGGTGAAGTGGTCTGAAGATATCAATTAAATTCAGCTGATCTAATGTGTCATTTAAGGCCACCATTTCCTTATTGATTTTCTGTCTGAAGATCTATTCATTAGTGTCAATGAGATGTTAAAATCCTCCTCTACTATGACTGTATTGTTGTCTATCTTTTCCTTTATACCCATCAAGGTTTGCTTTACATTGAGTGCATAAATGTTTACAGTGGTCATATATTATTGTTGGATTGCTCCCCTTATCATTATGTAGTTTTCTTCTTTATCTTTTACTATAGCCTTTGTTTTAAAGTCTATTTTGTCAGATATAAGTATTGCTACCCTAGATTTTCTTTCATTTCCATTTGCATGAAATACTTCTTTTCTGTTTCTTTATTTTAGTCTGTGTGCAGAGGCAGATTTAATGGCGGGAGCACCGGGCACACACCCTGGGCCCCGACTTCTGAAGTGCCCTGCAAATACCAACTTTACACTTTTTTCTAATAACACCAAGTTTGGTTTTATATGTACAATTTTAACATTAATAGTATATAATATTTAAAAAAATAGTACAAAATGTTTTTTATTTATTTAAAAATATGGTTAACATGTATTTTTATTTTCTCTGTCTCCTTTTTTTAAGGGGCCCAATATTTTCTTCTGCACCTGAGGCCTCAGCCAACCTTAAACCACCTCTGTCTGTGTGTATCTTTTGTTCTGAGGTGGGTCTCTTGGAGATAGGGAAAAAATGGGTCTTGCTTTCTTATTCATTTAGCTACCTCATGTCTTTTGATTGAGGCATTTAAGCCATTTACATTTAAAGTGATTATTAATAGGTATATATTTATTGCCATGTTAGTCTTTTAACTGTTTCTCCAATTGTTGTTGTTGTTGTTATTATTATTATTATTATTATTATTATTATTATTATTAAAGCAGGGCCCTTAACATTTCTTGTAATACTGGTTTAGTGGTAACAAATTCTTTTTAGCTTTTTTCTGGGAAGCTCTTTATTTTTTCTTCAACTTTAAATGCTATCTTAGCTAGGTAAAATAGTCTTGGTTGTAGGTCCTTGCTTTTCATCACTTTGAATATTTCATGCCAATTCTTCTTTTCCTGAAATATTTCTGTTGAGAAATCAGCTGACAATCTTATGGGAGCTTTCTTGTAAGTAACTAACTGCTTTTCTCTTGCTGCATTTAAGATTATCTTTTTCTCTTTAACCTTTGTCATTTTAATTATGATGTGCCTTGGTGTTCGTCTTTCTGGGTCGATCTTGTTTGGGACTTTCTACACTTCCTGGACTTGTGTGTCTTTTTCCTTCACCAGGTTGGGAAAATTTGGTCATTATTTCTTCAAATGGGTTCTCAATACCTTCCTTTCTCTCTTTATTACTGGTATCCCTATGATTCAGATGTCGTTACACTTCATGTTGTCCCAAACATCAATTAAAGTATTCTCATTTTTTTTAATTCCTTTTTGCTTTTGCTGCTCTGATTGGGTGTTTTATTCTACCTTGTCTTCTAAATTGCTAATTTAGTCCTCTGCTTCATCCAACGTACTGTTTATTCCTTCCAGTGTATTCTTGATGTTAGATATTGTTCTTCATTTCTGAATGGTTTTTTAATGGTTTCTAAGTGTTTCTCTAATATTGCTATCTCTTTGTTAAAGTTTTCACTTTTTTCTTTGAGCATCCTTACAACCATTACCTTGAACTCTATATTTGATAAACTGATTATCTCCATTTCACTTAGCTCTTTAAAAAGCCCTTTTGATGTTTATTATAATACTGGTTTGGTGGAGATAAACTTTATTAGCTTTTTTTTATATGAAGCCATTTATTTATTTTTTCATTTTAAATAATAGTCTTGCTGGATAGAGTAGTCTTTACTGTAGGTCCTTGCTTTTATGTCACTGAATATTTTGTTCCAAACCCTTCTAGCCTGAAATGTTTCTGTTGGGAAATAAGCTTACAGTCTTATAGAGGCTCTCTTAGAGGTAAAACCTTATAGGATTTTTCTCTTGCTGCTTTTAAGATTTTCTCTTTGTCTTCAGCTTTTGCCATTTTAATTATGATGTATCTTGGTGTGGGCCCCTTTGTATTTATGTTGTTTGGGATTCTCTGTGCTTCCTAGTCCTATGTGGGAGACAAAAACATAAGACTCCAAATCATTTTAAAGCTTTATAATGTGGCTCAATTAAAATGCAATTAGTAAAATTTTAATATGTGCTTTGCAAACTTTAGTATGTGTAAGATTCACCCAGAGAGCTAATCAAAGTCAAAATGTATATTATTGCTCCACCTCTCATAGCTTCTGATTCAGTATGTCTGAGGTGAAATTCAAGAGTTTGCTTTTTTAATATTTTTTCCTTTTTGTATTTTTCTGAAGCTGGAAACAGTGAGGCAGTCAGACAGACACCTGTATGTGCCTTACCAGGATCCACCCGGCATGCCCATCAGGGGGCAATGCTCCACCCATCCGGGGCATCGTTCTGCCACAACCAGAGCCATTCTAGCACCTGAGGCAGAGACCACAGAGCCATCCTCAGTGCCCGGGCCAACCTTGCTCCAATGGAGCCTTGGCTGCAGGAGGGGAAGAGAGAAACAGAGAGGAAGGAGAGGGGGAGGGGTGGAGAAGCAGATGGGCACTTCTCCTGTGTGCCTTGGCTGGGAATCAAACCCAGGACTCCCGCACACCAGGCTGACGCTCTACCACTGAGCCAACCGGCCAGGGCCGAAGAATTTGCTTTATTAATAAGTTCTCAAATGATACTAGTTCTGCTGATCCACAGACCATGCTTTGAATAACTCTAAGAATCATAATTTTATTAGATATATGTGAGATAAAAAAATTAAAAGCCTTTAGCAAGGCCCAATTCAGTGGTTCGGTGAATAGAGTGTCAGCCCGGTCATCCTTGATTCAATTCTCAGTCATGTCACACAGGAGAAGCAATCACCTGCTTCTCCCCCATCCCTCTCCCTCTTCCCCTCCTGCAGCCAGTGGCTTGATTGGTTTGAGCATGGCCCCAGGTGCTGAGGATAGCTCCATCAGAGCTCAACAGCCTCGGGTGCTAAAAATAGCTTAGTACTTGAGCACTGGCCCCAGATAGGGTTGCCAGGTGGATCCTGTTTGAGGTGCATGTAGAAGTCTGCCTCACTATCTTCCCTCCTCTCACCTAAAAAGTAATAATAAAATAAATTATTTTTAAAAGACTTTAGCAAGCAAAAAGAGAGATAAAAAATAATATGTAGTTGGAGTAACTATAGAAAAGAAAACATTGTAATGACTACTTCAAAGAAAATAATCCTTCCAAATCATAGGCCATATCTACCCAACAGTATAAAAATATTTTGAAGTGGAAATTAATTGGTACATATGGCTGTGGGGGTTCCTTTCTAACCATATAAAACATTCCATCAAAGCTTTTCTTTTAAACATTTAGTTAAGTAATTCTAATGAGATGATGCCATTTAATAAACTCCCATTTGGAGGTCAGGAAATCACTCAGGCCTAGACATCACTCCTGCTCATCTCTAACATCTTTAGCAACTCCACCAGACCAGTTATAAAACTGGAGGTGAGGTTGTCAGTTAAAAGTAAAACATAACTCTTTGGAACAAAAAGTACAATTTAGTATGTAAAAGTTTTTACCCTTGAAATGGAGATCTGAGGTAATCATCTTAAAAATACAAGCTCTCCAATGGCAAATTTAAAGGAAATCCTTATCCATTCTTCAAAGTTCATCTAAAATTAAACTTCCTCATTAAGCCTTTCCAGATCCCATCAACACACTGTGAGTTCCAAATCTTTATTTCATGTTCAAATCTCTGAAGACACTCCATACTTACTATATTCTGACTTGCAAATGTTATCTGTTGTGTTAGTATAGGCCTAATCACAAGTTGGTTAATCAGAGGCCATGTAATATAAATAATTACTACAGTCTGATAAATGAGTGCACAGAAACAAGTATAAAGAAACTACATGCTACCCTAGGGATATGGGAACATAGTCAAGGAAGAACAAAGTTTTAAGGGCTTCCACTCACAAAGGCTAGAATTCAAACCGCAGGAGAAAGTACAGTTCAGTCTACTGGAAAATAAAATTTTTCACTGGTTTGTTCTTGTGAGAGCTGATTAGAGTTCCTGGGATAGCATGGGGCTTTTTTCCAGAATGTGGAGCAAAGATATCTAATCAGCAACCTGACACCTAGGTGACCATAGGGTTTCGGAGTCCTAGAAGCAGGTAGGCCCCAGAAGTTGGAAGAGGGAATAATGGCTCTTAAAAACCCTCCAGGATTCTTGCAATCTACATGCAGGCCTACACAGAGAATTAGGGCACTGGTGTGAGAAGGAAGTGTTCAGGACACCAGTTTCTACATCAAGAAGAGAGTTGCTGTGGAAAGTTTATTGCCAGGCTAGGCTGAGGCTACAAGGTGACCTAGTGACCACTCATTTCTGGCATGTGGCTAAAGCAGAGCTTTACTGAACATTCTTATAGCTACTCTACCAGCTGGAAACAGCAGAAGATTCCCCTCCAGCAGACTCTACTATGAAAGTTTGGCATCGTAATTACTGTAAAAGGAGGTGCTTAAAAATTTTCTGTCTATTATCAAAATATATATTGAAGATCAAATTTGAAGCTGAGGTGTCACGGGCCAGCCGCAATGAGTCTATTCTGGGGTACCGAGTGAGAAAAGGTATGAAATTGAATTAAAGATAGAAAGAGACTCAAAGATATATACATACAGATGGGTTCAGGAGGATGCCATGCCCAACAGTCACTACTGTTCCTGAGCCACAATAATGGCTGCCCCCAGAAAAACATCCATCTTTATTCCCTGGAAAAATGTGGGCCATTAGCAATTCAATTATGTTTCCAAGGCAACTCAAAAACAACCCCACCATATCAGTCAATCTAACTTTCCACCAATAAGAAACTAGCTTCTAGTCTCTTCCAGGGAACATGAGTGAGCAGAAAGAGCAGTGAAGCACAACTCTTTGTTAACTAGGCAGGTAATGTGGGGGGTTGGACCTAACAACTCTGTCCCTGAGATATCCAAACTGCAAAATACCCTGTTGGCTTATTTGGTCTCCAACAGATCCCCCTTTTGTGTTTATTAAACTTCAATTCATGTGCTGTGATTCATGCTCATCTGATTTCCCATGTTCTGATTTGAAGGCAGACTGGAAAAATATAAAATACATAACAAAGTTAAAATAGCCCATGCTAGCAGATACTATAACAAGTGTCCTAATACAATGAAGTGATTAAAGCCTATTAGATTATCAAGCAAAGTCTTAACTAATACAGCAATATCTAAAATAACATTCTTATAGTATTAAATGTCCTTAACATGTTAGTGTAATTTCACCAAGTCCATGTTGACACCATTATCACTTCACTTTATTTGTAAATGCAAGCCAACCCCACTTCAGTCTGAGAACTGTCCCAAGAAGCAGGAGTCACACACATTCAGGAAAAGTCCACAAGGCACTGGAGTTGTGGCCACATTTCCACTCTTTGCAGCTAGAGTCCAAGTCCCAAAGACCACTGCTTCTAGCTGACAATGATTCAGGTAGACTGGAAGAGCCATCTGCAGCATGTATGGAGACAGAGCTTCCGTTTTCTCTAAACTGGAGAGATGAACCCAGTGGACCTTTCCCTGGAGCTTTGCAGCCATGGGGTGGTGAAGAGAACCTTGGGATACACTATGCTGGGTGGCAAAGATTAATTCATCTAAATTAGGAGCAGGTTCCAGCCTAAAATAGACATGGTACTTTGAGGCAGGAGGAATAAAGGAGACAGCTATATATTAAACAAAGCAGCAGAAAATAAGACTATCAACACCCACAATAGAGATCTTCGAGGGATGAATAAAAACCTGAATATTCAGGCAAGACATAGTAAGTGGCCCTTGTGTCCATAAGAAATGTGATCAGTTTACCTGCTACTTGGAAGAAATACCTAGGCTCGTCCACAGTGATGTGAGATGGGGTCGACGGCCCTGGGCACATTTAGCACAGTGGCAAGTCCCAGCAGGCTGGGCAAGGTTAGGTCACAGGTGGCTGGAGTAGGGCTGGAAGAGACTGAACCCTCCCTTAGAGGAGCGAGGGGGCAGACTACCTTTCAGTGTCCCTTTTTCCCACAGCAAAGGCATGGCCCTGGTGGAGGCCAAGAAGCCAGGCAGGCTTTAGATCAATGACCTTCCTTTTCAATCTTGAAGCAGGGCCCTGATAAAGTTCTATGAGGTCCCTTCAGTGCATTGGAGCTTTTAAGGGTGTATGACAAGAGCTAGTATTTTGCCTGATCTCATTTGGGATGTCTGCCTTTTCTGTTCCTTTTGGTCATTATAGACCTAAACAGCCATGCTCAGAAGATCTCGCTGAGGAGTTTGAGGTTCCTCATTCACCTATATAAACTTTTTCCATATATCTGGAGCTAATTGGAAAAAGACAAAACAGCGTTATTAGCTGGATAACAGGTCTGACAGAGAAAGAGATGAGAACCTAGTAAAATAAGCCTTATACAATTGCTTTTATGAAGTGAGTCTCTCATCCAGGATCATGGGATCTCATCAATCATTCAGGGATCCACTGAGGAGCTTCGCAGATCTAGGAAAAACATAAACATATCCTCAGCCCCATAAGAGAACAGGGTCTGGCCCTTGCCAGATTCCTGTGAACAGGTCCCTCCATCACACTTCAGGGAAGGCTTTCTTTGTAGGATTCTAGAGTCTCTCAGCTGCTGAATGACCCTGTACATAAGTATTCAAAAAATTTAATGTAAAAATAGCATGACAAAGAAGATTTGCAGGAGTTTGAGGGTATAATTCCTCTTCTTTTATTTTTTCTAATTTATTTTAAGTGTTTGATGTGCACGTTCTACAATGCCTTGACCCTGGGGATTATAACGAATTCTCATCTTTAGGTCAAGTCCAAAAGTCTGACAAAATGTAGTAAATGCTTTTTCTACATATGCAGGAGCATTGTCAGCTTTAATCAGTTTAGGAAGTCCTATAATAGAAAATGCATACAAACAATGAGCTATAACATGCTTAGCAGCTTTACCTGTTCTGGTAGAGGCTACTAAAAATCTAGAATAAGTATCCACTGTAAAGTGGACAAAGGACTGTTTGCCAAATGAAGGTATATGAGTAACATCCACTTGCCAAAGTTGTCCTGGTAGGAGTCCTTGAGGGTTAACTCCAAACAAAGGAACAGATTACACTTTGCACAGGATTTAACAATCTGCTGTGCCACCTCCCAAGAAAGTTGAAACTGTTTATGCAGGGCTGAAGCATTCTGGTGAATAGTATGATACTGAATTGCGTGATCTGTCATAGTTGCTCCAATAATTTTCTTTTGGGTAGCTTGATCAACAAGGGCATTCCCTTGTGCTAAAGCTCCAGGGAGCATGGAGTGAGCTCGAATACATCCTATAAAACATGGAGCTCTATGTTGATGTACAAGTTTTTGAAGAAGGAGAAATTGCTGAAATAGTTTCTCATCAGCAATTGTCCCTAAGACAGCAATCTCTATAGTGGAAACAATAAGTTAATATCTGCTGTCTGTATATAGATTAAAGGAGGAACATGGCAAATGCTGAAAAGCCATGATAATGGCATGTAATTCTACTCTTTGAGCTGATTTTAAGGCAACTGTTTCAGTATAAGCTAGTCCATCGATTATTAAGCCTGCTATTTCTGAGCTGGACCCATCAGTAAAGACTGTAGGTGCCTCAGGAATGGGCTCATTAATAATTGTCTTAGGAAAGACAAATGTAGTAATTAATGAAAATTGAACTATTTTATCAGCTGGATAGTGAGAATCAATTTGGCCTCTAAAATTTGCAAAAGCAACTTGCCATTTTGTAGAAGTTACCTAGAGCCATTGTTGATCTTTTGAAAAAGGAACGACAATAATTTCAGGCTCAAAACCTATAAGCTGTAAAAGTCGCCTACACCCTTGATAATCAAGGAGGTGACAAGATCAAAATACGGAGATAAAACTTTCTTAGGAGTAACAGCTAAATGAATCCATTCAATAGGACCTGAAGCTTGCCACAATAGTCCTGTTGGAGTGTAACTCGAGGGACAAATTAGTAAAGCAATTGATTCCTCAGGATTTATGCATTTTAGTTGTGCTTGCTGCAAGGCCTTTTCTACAAGCTGTAAAGCTTGCTGTCCTGCAGCTGTAAGTAGCCGAGGAGAAGATGGTTCAGATGAGCCTCTAAGAATATCAGTGATGTCAGAGGAATGGCGCTGTAAGGAGGGCTCCCGATACCTCTCCCTGAAGTTTCAACAAGTTCAACAACTAGAGACAGAAAAATGTTCCCAGGAGCATCTGAAATACACATAAACTGAACAAAGGTACGATTGAGTGAAACAATAGGTAAATATATAATCAACCCTGAAGGAAATAAGACGGAGCACTCCGCCTTTCTCACTGACCTGAGCAAGGGCTTCATTCACTTGGAACTGAGAGAAAGTGAGGACTGGGTGCATGGAAAAAGCTAGCTGGGGCAGACATTTAAACCGAGGAGTGTGTACCCGCAGCAGCTCAGCCCACACAAGCTAATGTTGGCAGCGGACTCCAGCAGAGCTGGGGGAGCAGCTGCCTTCTTTACGCCTGATACCCTGGTCAGCGAGCGCAGACAGTGTGCGAGTGGTTCTTCCTAGCACCCCAGGCATGGGCGCCCAATTTCCTGGACAGAGGGGCAGGGTCAGAGACTGTCAGCAGTAGCCTTCTGCATGGGCTGTGACCAGAGTCTCAGTGTAATCCCTGCTCCCCAAACAACAGTGCGTGGGGAATGCACAAAGCTAACTTCCCTACACCTGGACCTCTCTGGGCAGGGCACCTCCGCCAGCCATACAGGCTAACAAAGCACATTCCTGGGGAAGAAAAAATACGGAAGTGCTAGGGGGAGGGGCACACAGGCAGCTTGTAGACAGTCTCTGGAGCAGATCCGTGGATTCAATCACTGAAATTAGCTTAACCCACAGTCTGCTCACTGCCCAGCTGGCTTACACCAGCAGTGGCTCTGGCTGACAAGGTCTTCTTTCTCAGGTCAGTGATCTATGAGAACCATATGGAGAGACGTGATATTTTTTAGGGCCTCTTGCTCTGCACACAGTAGCTGGGGCAACTTCCTGCCAGCCAATAAAAGGTAAAAAACATATTCCTACAGAACAGACCTCAGAGAACACTGCAGAAGTTGGGCAGGCTAGGCTACAGGCTTTTTAACAAGAAAGAAGCCTGCAGAGAGCAATCCCACGAAACGCTAAGGCAAATTTAAGTAGATATATCCAGACAACCTTAAAAGGAGCCTGAACAGAAGTCAACTTGCCCCCCCTACCTGCTTAAGCTGGTGGCTCTGGTCAGCAGAGCTTTCATACTCAGGGCTGTGCTCTAAAAAAACCTGGAGGAGGGACTTGGCAGCTTTTAAAACCTCCTATTCTGCAGGCAGTGACTAGGGCATCTACCTGCCAGCCAATACAGATTACAAAGTGCAAAAAGCCTGGGGTGAGTGGCCCCACAGAGTGCTGAGGCATAATAGACACACCTGGAGGCTCATAGAAAGACACCTTGGGAGCAATTGGCCCCCAGCCCTGCCTTATTATGCTGGTGGCTCTGGCTGGCAAAGACTTACCCAGAGCCCTGCATTAAGTGGGGATAGAGTGAGGATTTGCCAGCTCTTAGGGCCTCTTACTCTCCAGGCAGTAGCGGGGGCAACTTCACAGCTGGGTCACCAGGCTGCTGGTTCAGGAAGGAGAGTCTTGGAAAGAGGCTCTGGGAAAATGGACTCTCCCATTGCTGGAGCCTGCAAACACTAACATGCCCCAACTACCAACGAGATTGAGACCTAGTATATGTCATTGCCATAGCAACACATCAACTAAAAAAACTCTACCTATGGGTGCTACAGGAGCAGAACGTGGGGTACAATGCCACTGAACAAAAGAGAGAAGAAGGAAAAAGGAAGAAGATAACCTTTCAAAATCAAGAATAATCCACAGTCTTTATAACTTTTTCCACTTTTTTTTCCTTTCATTTTTTTATCTCTTTTTTTTCTTCCACCTTGGTTTTTTTTTTTCTTTTTTTTTTTTTTTTTTTTTTGTATTTTTCTGAAGCTGGAAATGGGGAGAGACAGCCAGACAGACTCCCGCATGCGCCCGACCGGGATCCACCTGGCACGCCCACCAGGGGCAACGCTCTGGCCACCAGGGGGCAATGCTCTGCCCCTCCGGGGAGTCGCTCTGCCATGACCAGAGCCACTCTAGCGCCTGGGGCAGAGGCCAAGGAGCCATCCACAGCACCCGGGCCATTCTCGCTCCAATGGAGTCTCGGCTGCGGGAGGGGAAGAGAGAGACAGAGAGGAAGGAGGGGGTGGGGGTAGAGAAGCAAATGGGCGTTTCTCCTATGTGCCCTGGCCGGGAACCGAACCCAGGTCCCCCGCACGCCAGGCCGACGCTCTACCGCTGAGTCAACCGGCCAGGGCTCACCTTGGTTTTTTTATCCTCTTTTCATCTTATTATTTTCTCTTCATCTTAAACTTCATTATCCATAGGTGTTACATTTCCCATTCTTTTTTTTTTTTTCTTTCTCTCTATGAGGGTTACATTCCAAAAACCTTAACATTCTCCTTTTTTTTCTCTCTCTCTCTCTCTCTTGGTTTCTTCTTTTCTCTTTCACTTTTTCTCTCATTCGATCCTCACTCAGAAACAAATTATTTTATTTTTGGATTCAAACTTTTTTTTAACATATTGTGTGCTTTTTACTTCGCTTTCTAACTCATTAGCATTCCCCCCAACACCAGCTCTCCATTTTATGTAGTTTTTGTTCCACTTAAGAGAATAGTATTTTTTTCTTTTTCTTTTCTTCTTGCCTTTTTCACTATATCTCTCATTCAGCCATCATTTAAAAGCAAATTATTTTATTCTTGATTCAAATTTTTTTCTTGTAGCATTTTGTGGGTCCTTACCTCATTTTTTACCCCTTTTTCACTTCTCCTCAACTCAGGCCCCCAATTTTAGGTAGTTTATATTTTATTTAGCACAATATAATTCTCAGTTTTTCATGGTATTTTCTCAAAAAATAATATATTTTAATTTATTTTTTCTTTTTTATTATTTTTTATTATTCATCAATTCTTATTAGTGTTATTAACAAAACCACCCTCAGAGGTCATTAAGGAAAAGGAAATTGAATATCATGAATACAAAAGACAGAGATGTAGCACAGATAGATGAGAGAAAATCTATAGAAAAAAATTTAATAGATTGGAAACCTTGGTGTTAAATGACAGAGATTTTAAAATAGAAATCCTAAAAATACTCAGAGATATACAAGAAAGTACAGAAAGGCAATATAGGGAACTCAAAGCACAATTCAATGAACAGAAAGGATATATTACCAAGAGAATAGAAACTATGAAAATAAATCAAAAAGAGATGAAAAACTCAATTCATGAACTGAAAAATGAGGTAACAAGCTTAGCTAATAGAATGGGTCAAATAGAAGAGAAAATTAGTGAAATAGAAGAAAGGTAACTAAAGGCACAACAGAGAGAAGAGGAGAGAGACTCAGAAATTTTAAAAAATGAAAAATCCCTACAGGAATTGTCTGAATCCATCAAAAGAGCAACATAAAAATCATAGGTATATCAGAAGGAGAAGAGAGAGAAAATAGAATGGAGAAAATATTCAAACAAATAATAGACAAGAACTTCCCAAGACTACGGAAAGAACTAAAGCCTCAAATTCAAGAAGCAAACAGAACACCGAGTTATCTTAATCCCCAACAAACCTACTCCAAGGCACATCATACTGAAATTGGCACAAACCAACAACAAAGAAAAAATTCTCAAGGCAGCCAGGGAAAAGAAGAATACAACATGCAAAGGAAGGCCTATTAGAGTATCATCTGATTTCTCAGAAAAACTCTACAAGCTAGAAGAGAGTGGACCCCAATATTTAAAGTTCTGAAAGAGAGGAACTTGCAGTCAAGAATACTATACCCTGGCCCTGGCCGGCTGGCTCAGCGGTAGAGCGTCGGCCTGGCGTGCAGGAGTCCCGGGTTTGATTCCCAGCCAAGGCACACAGGAGAAGCGCCTATCTGCTTCTTCACCCCTCCCCTTCTCCTTCCTCTCTGTCTCTCTCGTCCCCTCCCGCAGCCGAGGCTCCATTGGAGCAAAGATGGCCCAGGCACTGAGGATGGCTCTGTGGCCTCTGCCTCAGGCACTAGAATGGCTCTGGGTGCAACAGAGTGATGCCCCAGAGGGGCAGAGCATCGCCCCCTGGTGGACATGTTGGGTGGATCCCGGTCAGGCGCATGCGGGAGTCTGTCTGACTGCCTCCCATTTCCAACTTCGGAAAAATGAAAAAAAAAAACAAAGAATACTATACCCATCAAAGCTACCCTTCAAATATGAAGGAGAAATAAAAACATTCACAGATACAGAAAAGATGAGGAAATTTATCACCAGAAAACCCCCATTCAGGAAATACTAAAGGGGGTTTTCCGATCAGATACAAAGAACAAAACAAAACAAAACCACAAGTAAAAGCTCCACCAAGAACACAATAAAATCAAATTTAAACTGTGACAACAAAAACAAAAAAGGGAAGAAAACAAAGATTAACAGTAGCAAAGGAGGATGGAGTGCAGAAGGACTCATGAGATACTGTACTACAATGAACATGGTAGGTACCCTATCCATTACTTAATGGTAACCATCCCTGAAAAAACAACCACAGAAGCACATGACTTGAAAAAAGAAGTAACAGAGGAAAGAAGTATAGATTACAACCAAACAAAACAAATGATAGAAAAACAAAAGGGAAGAATCAAACAAGATACAAACTAACAGAAAGCAATATATAAAATGGCAATAGGAAATCCTCAAGTGTCAATAATTATACTAAACATAAATGAATTGAACTCACCAATAGGAAGACACAGAGTAGCAGAATGGATTAAAAAAGAAAATCCAATTGCAGGCTGCCTAAAAGAAACACATCTAAGCAACAAGGATAAAAACAAATTCAAAGTGAAAGGCTGGAAAAAAATACTCCAAGCAAATAACATCCAAAAAAAAGGAGGCATAGCAATACTCATATCTAACAATGCTGACTACAAGACAGCAAAGGTACTCAGAGACAAAAATGGTCATTTCATAATGATTAAGGGGACACTGAATCAAGAAGAGATAACACTTCTTACTATATATGCACCAAACCAAGGAGCACCAAAATATATAAGACAGCTACTGACTGACCTAAAAACAAAAACTGACAAAGATAAAAATCATACTTGGAGACCTCAATACACTGCTGATGGCTCTAGATCGTTCATCCAAACAGAAAATCAATAAAGAAATATTGGCCTTAAACGAAGCAGTAGAACAATTGGATATGATAGACATCTACAGGACATTTCATCCCAAAGTGTCAGAGTATACATTTTTCTCTAGTGTACATGGAACATTCTCAAGAATTGACCATGTGTTGGGCTACAAAAATAACATCAGAAAATTCAGAAAAACTGAAATTATACCAAGCATATTTTCTGATCATAAAACCTTGGAACTAGAATTCAGTTGCAAAAAAAAGGTAAAAAAAAAAACCCCACAAAAATGTGGAAACTAAACAACATACTTTTAAAAGATGAGTGGGTCAAGGATGAAATAAGCGCAGAGATAAAAAAAATACATACAGAGAGATGATGTCAGAGTAATGGCGGGGTAGGAAGCGATACCGATAAATCTCCCCCAGAACTCAACAAGATCTTCAACCAGAAACAGAAAAACCTATACTTGGAGCCTCCAGATGCTTCGCAATACACCCGAAGGTATGGTCGAGTGAAAAATTGGCTAAATATATAACCAAACCCCGAAGGAAATAGGGAGTAAGAAATGCTCCGCCTTCCTCACTAACTTAAACAGGGCGGCTTTCTCTGGTAACTGTGAATATAGAAAATGAGGCAGGCAAAGGGGGTGAATAGATCCAGGCTGCGGCACAAACAGCCGAACCAGGCTGTGGCACGAAGATCCAAGCCGAGGAAAAACTGATCCTGTGGTAACCCGGGCAATACAAGCTAACACTCGCGCCAAACCCAAACAAAGAAAGACAAGCCGGGCAGCCATTTTACCCGGTCTCCTGGTCGGTGCGCAGTTAGTGAGCAACAGATTTCTTCCTAAGCCCCGGGAGTGGGTGCCCGTGTTACCCCACAGAGAGGCAGAGTCAGAGGCCTTTCTGGGGTCCGAAAGCAGAATCTCTGGGCAGCCCCAGCGCCCTGGGAAAGCCGCGCATGGGAGGGAGCGAGAACTAATTCCAATGGTGGAAATTTTCCGTGCTGGTGGGGGTTTCACTCAGAGGGAAACGCAGCCGGCCTCATATCCTGGTTTGCGCGCGCAGCTAGTGAGGGAGAGATTCCTCCGAGTGCCTCGGCAGTGCGCGCCCGTGTTATCGCACAGAGGGGCAGAGTCAGGGGCCTTTGTGTGGGCCAAAGCGGAATCTCGGGCCGCCCCAGCGCCTTGCAAAAGCCGCGCACGGGGACAGAGCGAGAGCCAATTCCAACACTGCAACGTTTCCATGCGGTTGGGGGTTTCACTCAGAGAGTGAGACTGCTGGCCGGATATCTCCTCACAGATAGTGAGGAGAGTTTCCTCCAAGCGCCCTGGAAGTGGGCGCCCGCCTGTGTTACTGGACAGAGTGGCAGAGCCAGTGGTCTTTGAGTGGGTGGAAAGCCCGCCTGGTTATGCTAGCGGCTCTGACTGATTGAGCCTTACCCAGAGCCCTGTGCTGCGTGGGATAGAGTGGGGAGTTGCCAGTTCTTTGAACCTCTTACTATCCAGGCAGAGGCAGCAGCAACCCCATAGCTGGATTATCAGGCTACTAATTGAGGAAGGAAAGACTAGGAGAAAGGCTCCAGGAACACGGACTCTCTCACTGTCGGAGCCTATAAATGCTAATGAGCCTCGACTGCCAATGAGACTAAAGCACAATACATGACATTGCCATAGAGACTTATCAACTGCAAACCTCTACCTGAGCGTGCCAAAGGGGCAGAACCCGGGGTACAGAGTCACCAACCAGGAAGAGGGAGAGAAAAGAAAAAGCAAGAAGATAACCTCTCAAAATCAAGAATAATCTGCAGACTTTATAACCTATCCCATTTTATTATATTTGTTCGTTTGTTTCTCTTATCTTCATTCTTGATACTTTTTTTCCTCCTCCAATTTGGCCGATTAACTCTCTGCCGGTCTTACTCTCTCCTCTCCTTGAACTACACTACCCATAAGTGTTACATCTCCCATTATCTTTTCTCTCCTCTATCTTTCTCTCTATGAGGGTTGCACTCCAAAATCCTTAACTCTCTCTCTCTCTCTCTCTTTTTCTTCTTTTAGTGGTTCCCTCTTTTTTTCTCTCTCTCTCTTTCTTTTCTCCCTCTATATTAGTTTCTTCCTTTCTCCTTTACTTCTCCTCTCATTCAAACCTCAATAACAAATTATCTTATCTGGGAATCAAACTTATGTTTGTGGCATTTTGGGGGTTTTTATTTCACCTTTTTAACTCACTAGCAGTGCTCCCATCCCTGGCTGTCCATTTTATCTAGTTCTTGTTCCACTAAATACAATACTAATTTTTTAATTTGTCCCCCCATTTTTCTGTTTTCCTCTTATTCCTCTCATCATAACTCTTAGACAACCAACACCTAAAAGTAAATCATTTTATTCTTGACCCAAATTTTTTCCTTATTTGCTTTTTATGGGTCCATACCCTCTTTTTTTTTCTTTTTTTTTTTCTTTTTTTTTTTGCCCCTTTATTACTTTTCCCCAATTCAGGCCCTCCATCACAGTCATTGTTTGTTATAATTAACAGTTCACCACAAGATTTTCTAAAGAAAGAGGGGAGAGGAGAGGAGAGGAAAAAAGGAGGGGGGCAATAATTTCTTTTTTAAAAATTTTTTATTTTATTTTTCTTTATTTCATTAGTAATTTTTTTAAAAAAAAACAACTCTTTTCGATTTTTTATTTTTTTATTTTTTTAACTTTTTATTCTTTATTAAATCTCATTAATACTATCAACAAAACCACCCTCAGATGCCATTAAGGAAGAGAAAATCGAATATCATGGATACAAAAGAAAGAGAGATAACACAGCTAGATGAGGAAAAATCTATGGAGAAAAAATTTAATATATTGGAAACCTTGGAGCTAAATGACACAGAATTCAAGATAGAAATCCTAAAAATCCTCTGAGATATACAAGAAAACACAGAAAGGCAATTTAGGGAGCTCAGAAAACAACTCAATGAACACAAAGAATATATGTCCAAGGAAATTGAAACTATAAAAACAAATCAAACACAGATGAAAAACTCAATTCACGAGCTGAAAAACGAAGTAACAAGCTTAGCTAATAGATCAGGTCAGATAGAAGAGAGGATTAGTGAAATAGAAGACAAACAACTTGAGGCACAACAGAGAGAAGAAGAGACTCAAAAATTAAAAAAAATGAGATAGCCCTACAAGAATTATCTGACTCCATCAAAAAGAATAACATAAGAATAATAGGTATATCAGAGGGAGAAGAGAGAGAAAATGGAATGGAGAACATACTCAAACAAATAATAGATGGGAACCTCCCAAGCCTGTGGAAAGAACTAAAGCCTCAAGTTCAAGAAGCAAACAGAACTCCGAGTTTTCTTAACCCCAACAAACCTACTCCAAGGCATATCATAATGAAATTGACACAAACCAACAGCAAAGAAAAAATTCTCAAGGCAGCCAGGGAAAAGAAGAATACAACATATAAAGTAAGGCTCATTAGATTATCATCAGATTTCTCAGCAGAAACTCTACAAGCTAGAAGAGAGTGGACCCCAATATTTAAAGTCCTGAAAGAGAGGAACTTTCAGCCACGAATACTATACCCATCAAAGCTATCCTTCAAATATGAAGGAGAAATAAAAACATTCACAGATACAGAAAAGATGAGGGAATTTATCATCAGAAAACCCCCACTCCAGGAATTACTAAAGGGGGTTCTCCAATCAGATACAAAAAAAAAAAAAAAAAACAGAGCCACAAGTAAAAGCTCCAAGAAGAACACAATAAAACCAAATTTAAACTGTGACAACAACAAAAAGAAAGGGGGGGGAGAAGATGGAGATTAACAGTAGCAAAGGACGATGGAGTGCAAAAGTACTCACAAAATAGTTCACTACAATGAACAGGGTAGGGACCCTTTTCATTACTCAAAGGTAACCATCATTGAAAAAACCACCACAGAAGCACATGAGATAAAAAAGATAGCAACAGAGGAAAGATGTATGGAATACAACCGAATAAAAACAAAAGATAGAAAAACGAAAGAGAAGGATCAAACAAGACACAAAACTAACAGAAAGCAAGATATAAAATGGTAATAGGGAACTCACAAGTGTCAATAATTACACTAAATGTAAATGGATTAAACTCACCAATAAAAAGGCACAGAGTAGCAGAATGGATTAAAAAAGAAAATCCAACTGTATGCTGCCTACAGGAAACTCATCTAAGTAACAAGGATAAAAACAAATTCAAAGTGAAAGGCTGGAAAAAAATACTCCAAGCAAATAACATCCAAAAAAAAGCAGGTGTAGCAATACTCATATCGGATAATGCTGACTACAAGACAGAAAAAGTACTCAGAGACAAAAATGGCCATTTCATAATGGCTAAGTGGACACTGAATCAAGAAGACATAACAATTCTTAATATATATGCACCAAACCAAGGAGCACCAAAATATATAAGACAGCTACTTATTGATCTTAAAACAAAAACTGACAAAAACACAATCATACTTGGAGACCTCAATACACCGCTGACGGCTCTAGATCGGTCATCCAAACAGAGAATCAACAAAGACATAGAGGCCTTAAACAAAACACTAGAGCACCTGGATATGATAGACATCTACAGGACATTTCATCCCAAAGTGACTGAGTATACATTTTTCTCCAGTGTACATGGATCATTCTCAAGAATTGACCATATGTTGGGCCACAAAAACAACATCAGCAAATTCAGAAAAATCGAGGTTGTACCAAGCATATTTTCTGATCATAAAGCCTTGAAACTAGAATTCAACTGCAAAAAAGAGGAAAAAAATCCCACAAAAATGTGGAAACTAAACAACATACTTTTAAAAAATGATTGGGTCAAAGAAGAAGTAAGTGCAGAGATCAAAAGATATATAGACTAATGAAAATGACAATACGACATATCAGAATCTATGGGATGCAGCAAAAGCAGTGATAAGAGGGAAGTTCATATCACTTCAGGCATATATGAACAAACAAGAGAGAGCCCAAGTGAACCACTTAACTTCACACCTTAAGGAACTAGAAAAAGAAGAACAAAGACAGCCCAAAACCAGTCGAAGAAAGGAGATAATAAAAATCAGAGCAGAAATAAATGAATTAGAGAACAGAAAAACTATAGAAAAAATTAATAGAACAAGGAGCTGGTTCTTTGAAAACATCAACAAAATTGACAAACCCTTGGCAAGACTTACCAAGGAAAAAAGAGAAAGAACTCATATGAACAAAATCCAAAATGAAAAAGGAGAAATCACCACGGACACCGTAGATATGCAAAGAATTATTGTAGAATACTATGAAAAACTTTATGCCACTAAATTCAACAACCTAGAAGAAATGGATAAATTCCTAGAACAATACAACCTTCCTAGACTGAGTCAAGAAGAAGCAGAAAGCCTAAACAGACCTATCAGTAGAGAAGAAATAGAAAAAACCATTAAAAACCTCCCCAAAAATAAAAGTCCAGGCCCTGATGGCTATACCAGCGAATTTTATCAAACATTCAAAGAAGACTTGGTTCCTATTCTACTGAAAGTCTTCCAAAAAATTGAAGAAGAAGCAATACTTCCAAACACATTTTATGAGGCAAACATAACCCTCATACCAAAACCAGGCAAGGATGGCACAAAAAAAGAAAACTACAGACCAATATCTCTAATAAATACAGATGTTAAAATACTAAACAAAATACTAGCAAATCGAATACAATAACATATTAAAAAAATAATACATCATGATCAAGTGGGATTCATCCCAGAATCTCAAGAATGGTTCAACATACGTAAAACGGTTAACATAATACACCATATCAACAAAACAAAGAACAAAAACCACATGATCTTATCAATAGATGCAGAAAAGGCTTTTGATAAAATACAACACAATTTTATGTTTAAGACTCTCAACAAAATGGGTATAGAAGGAAAATATCTCAACATGATAAAGGCCATATATGATAAACCATCAGCTAACATCATATTAAATGGCACTAAACTGAAGGCTTTCCCCCTTAAATCAGGAACAAGACAGGGTTGTCCACTCTCTCCACTCTTATTTAATGTGGTACTAGAGGTTCTAGCCAGAGCAATCAGACAAGACAAAGAAATAAAACGCATCCATATTGGAAAAGAAGAAGTAAAGGTATCACTTTTTGCAGATGATATGATCCTATACATCGAAAACCCCAAAGAATCCACAAAAAGACTACTAGAAACAATAAGCATATACAGTAAGGTCGCAGGATACAAAATTAACATACAGAAGTCAATAGCCTTTCTATATGCCAACAATGAAACAATTGAGAACGAACTCAAAAGAATAATCCCCTTCACGATTGCAACAAAAAAAATAAAATACTTAGGAATAAACATAACAAAGAATGTAAAGGACTTATATAATGAAAACTATAAACCATTGTTAAGGGAAATCGAAAAAGATATAATGAGATGGAAGAATATACCTTGTTCTTGGATAGGAAGAATAAATATAATCAAGATGGCTATATTACCCAAAGCAATATACAAATTTAATGCAATTCCCATCAAACTTCCAATGACGTTTTTTAAAGAAATAGAGCAAAAAATCATCAGATTTATATGGAACTATAAAAAACCCCGAATAGCCAAAGCAATCCTAAAGAAAAAGAATGAAGCTGGGGGCATTACAATACCTGACTTCAAACTCTATTATAGGGCCACGACAATCAAAACAGCATGGTATTGGCAGAAAAATAGACACTCAGACCTATGGAACAGAATAGAAAGTCCAGAAATAAAACCACATATATATAGTCAAATAATTTTTGATAAAGGGGCCAACAACACACAATGGAGAAAAGAAAGCCTCTTCAATAAATGGTGCTGGGAAAACTGGAAAGCCACATGCAAAAGAATGAAACTGGACTACAGTTTATCCCCCTGTACTAAAATGAACTCAAAATGGATCAAAGATCTAAACATAAGACCTGAAACAATTAAGTACATAGAAGAAGACATAGGTACTCAACTCGTGGACCTAGGTTTTAAAGAGCATTTTATGAATTTGACACCACAGGCAAGAGAAGTGAAGGCAAAAATAAATGAATGGGACTACATCAGACTAAGAAGTTTTTGCTCAGCAAGAGAAACTGATAACAAAATAAACAGAAATCCAACTAAATGGGAAATGATATTTTCAAACAACAGCTCAAATAAGGGCCTAATATCCAAAATATACAAAGAACTCATAAAACTCAACAACAAACAAACAAACAATCCAATAAAAAAATGGGAAGAGGACATGAACAGACACTTCTCCCAAGAAGAAATACAAATGGCCAACAGATATATGAAAAGATGCTCATCTTCTTTAGCTATTAGAGAAATGCAAATCAAAACGGCAATGAGATACCACCTCACACCTGTTCGATTAGCTATTATTAGCAAGACAGGTAATAGCAAATGTTGGAGAGGCTGTGGAGAAAAAGGAACCCTCATACACTGTTGGTGGGAATGTAAAGTAGTACAACCATTATGGAAGAAAGTATGGTGGTTCCTCAAAAAACTGAAAATAGAACTACCTTATGACCCAGCAATCCCTCTACTGGGTATATACCCCAAAAACTCAGAAACATTGATACGTAAAGACACATGTAGTCCCATGTTTATTGCAGCATTGTTCACAGTGGCCAGGACATGGAAACAACCAAAAAGCCCGTCAATAGACGACTGGATAAAGAAGATGTGGCACATATACACTATGGAATACTACTCAGCCATAAGAAATGATGACATCGGAACATTTACAGCAAAATAGTGGGATCTTGATAACATGATACGAAGTGAAATAAGTAAATCAGAAAAAAACAGGAACTGCATTATTCCATACGTAGGTGGGACATAAAAGTGAAACTAAGAGACATTGATAAGAGTGTGGTGGTTATGGGGGGGAGGGGGAAATGGGAGAGGGAAAGGGGGTGGGGAGGGGCACAAAGAAAACAAGATAAAAGGTGACAGAGGACAATCTGACTTTGGGTGATGGGAATGCAACATAATTGAACGACAAGATAACCTGGACTTGTTATCTTTGAATATATGTATCCTGATTTATTGATGTCACCCCATTAAAAAAATAAAATTATTAATTAAAAAAAATACATACAGACAAATGAAAATAACAATACGACATATCAGAATCTCTGGGGTGCAGCAAAAGCAGTAATAAGAGGGAAGTTCATATCACTACAGGCCTAAATGAACAAACAAGAAAGAGCCCAAGTAAACCACTTAATTTCACATCTTAAGGAACTAGAAGAAGAAGAACAAAGACAACTGAAAACCAGCAGAAGAAAGGAAATAATAAAAATCAGAGCAGAAATAAATGAATTAGAGAACAGAAAAACTATAGAAAAAAGTTAATAGAACAAGGAGCTAGTTTTTTTAAAAGATCAACAAAATTGACAAACCCTTGGCAAGACTTACCAAGGAAAAAAGAGAAAGAACTCATATAAACAAAATCCAAAATGAAAGAGGAGAAATCACCACAGATATCATAGATATACAAAGAATTATTGTAGAATACTATGAAAAACTATATGCCACCAAATTCAACAATCTGAAAGAAATGGATAAATTCCTAGAACAATACAATCTTCCTAGATTGAGTCATGAAGAAGCAGAAAGCCTAAACAGACCTATTAGTAGAGAAGAAATAGAAAAAACCATTAAAAACCTCCCCAAAAATAAAAGTCCAGCCCCAGACAGATATAACAGTGAATTCTATCAAACATTCAAAGACTTGGTTCATATTCTACTCAAAGTCTTCCCAAAAACTGAAGAAGAAGCAATACTTCTAAACACATTTTATGAAGCCAACATAACCCTCATACCGAAACCTGGCAAGGATGGCACAAAAAAAGAAAACTACAGACCAATATCTCTAATAAATACAGATGCTAAAATACTAAACAAAATACTAGCAAGTTAAATACAAAAACGTATTAAAAAATAATACATCATGATCAAGTGGGATTCATCCCAGAATCACAAGGATGGTTCAACATACATAAAACGGTTAATGTAATACACCATATCAACAAAACAAAGAACAAAAACCACATGATCTTATCAATAGATGCAGAAGAGACATTTGATAAAATACATCATTTTATGTTTAAAACACTCAACAAAATGGGTATAGAAGGAAAATATCTCAACATGATAAAGGCCATTTATGATAAACCATTAGCTAACATCGTCTTAAATGGCATAAAACTAAGGACTTTTTCCCTTAAATCAGGAACAAGACAGGGTTGTCCACTCTCTCCACTCTTACTTAACATGGTGCTGGAAGTTCTAGCCAGAGCAATCAGACAAGAAAAAGAAATAAAAGGCATTCATATTGGAAAAGAAGAAGTAAAGGTTTCACTTTTTGAAAATGATATGATCCTATACATTGAAAACCCCAAAGACTCCACAAAAAGGTTATTAGAAACAATAAACTAATACAGTAAGGTCGCAGGATACAAAATATACAAAAGTCCTATTGCCTTCCTATATGCCAACAATAAAACATCAAAAAACAAACTCTAAAAAATAATCCCCTTCATGGTTGCAACAAAAAAAATAAAATACCTAGGAATAAACATAACAAAGAATGTAAAAGACCTATATAATGAAAACTACAAAGCATTGTTAAAAGAAATTGAAAAAGATACAATAAAATGGAAAAATATTTCTTGTTCTCTGATAGTAAGAATAAATATAGTCAAAATGACCATATTACCCAAAGCAATATACAAACTCAAGCAATTCCTATCAAAATCCCAATAGCATTTTTTAAAGAAATGGAACAAAAAATCATCGGATTTATATGGAACTATAAAAAATTCCAAATAGCCAAAACAATCCTAAGGAAAAAGAACAAAGCTGGGGGCATTACAATACCTGACTTCAAATTATATTATAGAGCCACAACAATCAAAACAGCATGGTATTGGCAGAAAAATAGACACTCAGACCAATGGAAAAGAATAGAAAGCCCAGAAATAAAACCACATATATATGGTCAAATAATTTTCGATAAAAGGGTCAACAGCACACGATGGAGAAAAGAAAGCCTCTTTAACAAATGGTACTGGGAAAACTGAAAAGCCATATGCAAAAGAATAAAACTCGACTACAATTTGTCCCTTTGTACTAAAATTAATTCAAAAATGGATCAAAGACCTAAATATAAGACCTGAAACAATAAAGTATTCAATACATAGGAGAAAACCTAGGTACTAAACTCATGGACCTTGGTTATAAAGAGCACTTTATGAATTTGACTCCAAAGGCAAGGGAAGTGAAGGCAAAGATAAATAAATGAGACCACATCAAACTAAGAAGGTTTTGCACAGCAAGAGAAACTGACAACAAAACAAACAGACAGCCAACTAAATGGGAGATGATATTTTCAAACAACAGCTCAAATAAGGGCCTACTATCCAAAATATACAAAGAACTCATAAAACTCAACAAAAAACAAACAATCCAATAAAAAAATGGGAAGAGGACATGAACAGACACTTCTCCCAGGAAGAAATACAAATGGCCAACAGATATATGAAAAGATGCTGATCTTCATTAACTATTAGAGAAATGCAAATCAAAACTACAATGAGATGCCACCTCACACATGTTAGATTAGCTATTATCAACAAGACAGGTAATAACAAGTGTTGGAGAGGTTGTGGAGAAAAAGGTATCCTCATCCATTGTTGGTGGGAATGTAAAGTAGTACAACCATTATGGAAGAAAGTGTGGTGGTGTTGTGGACCATTAATGGCAAAAAGCCATTATAGATTCGAGGCTGAGCAAAAGGCTAAGTTCTCCCCACTCCATCTCCATATTTGGCTTTGATGCTGAGTATTTGAACCCACTCCACTTGCTTCCTTGGGTTGCTGGAAGCAATATACATGCTCTTCCTCTGACTCTTTGTTTGTTTCAGATGTTTGTAGATTTCACTAATGTATCCTGTTTTTGCCTTGTGAGAGTTCCTGTCTTAGCCTTTGATGTGAAACTTTGTATCAGGGTCCTTGATTTGCATATGTCTATATAATAAAGCAAACTGGGGTTATGATGCACTCAGATACTGCCAGGCAGTTTGAGGAATCCTCCTGATCCCATCGTTTTTGTTCTGACAAAGTGTGTTTCCTCAATTCCGCACCATTATTAGGAGCCGCGCTGATCCGCGGCAAGTGGCGGCCAAACAGAGATTTGATTACGAGGAAACTAAAACTGAAGGAAGGTGACGGAACTCCCCAAAGTGAAGTGCACACAGTGAGTAAAGAAAGTTTTTGGGGAAAGTGTAGTTGGGAGTAAAAGATTATGGGACAGATAGGGTCAAAAATAAGGGAACTTTATGTAGAAATGTTTCTGTATGAAGACAAATCGTTGTCTGAAGAGCATCAGGGTGAGCTGGAAACAGAGGTATGTGAATACAAAAATAACTTGGAGTCTGAGGATGACAGGGGGGATGAAAAATCCACAGCTGTGGCTGCCTTAGCCACGGGGCCTCCACTGCCCTCAGCTCCTTCCTACATTCAACCCTCTGCTCCTTCGTTCCCTTATTGGGCTGATTGCGGAGTCGATAGCCCAAAATCTGGGAAATCACCTCTCCAACAATCTATAGACCAGGCTCAAAATGATGGCTTTACCCATTTTCCTGTTGTAGAAAGGATGATACAGGGAGACTACTGCGAGAACCTGAACCTGTACCTTTATAACTCTGAAAGAGTTTAAACTTGTTTGTGTTCAGTATGGGCCTACTGTCCCTTTTTCACTTGGTTTATTAGATACTATTAGGGCAAAGGCTCTTCCCCCAAATGACTGGAAGGCGATTGCTTGTGCTTGTCTCTCCAGGGGTAATTATTTCCTGTGGAAGTTGGACTTTCTTGAGTATGGATAGGAGACTCAGATATTAGAAATATTACAACTTTTCCTGTCATGGTCTGATTTTCTTTAATGTTTTGGCTACAATCTTCTAAGCTATCATTTTGTTTCTTTCTTGTTCTTTGCCTGGAGGTTGAGGCAGGGGACCTGTGTTGGATCTGACTATGGAAAATATCCCAGCAGCTGCCGAGAGCAAATTTTCTCGGGGAGATTTTGTTTAGTCACATTCTTTAGTCTCTCTGTCAGAAAATGCCCTGACTAATATCGGGCAGGCATCTTTCTGGTCTGGATGTGCTCTGAAATCCCGGGTTTCTCTCTGGTTTGTCTGGTTCGTCTAATTCTTGTTTCTGTTTAGTCTTTGTTTAATGTTGTCAAAATGTGTCTGTTTTTAAGGCCTGAATTAAGTTTGTTTTTGCATGCAAAGGTTGGAAATGCTGGCTCTAATATTTAGAAAAAATAAAATTTTTTTAGAACTTGTAAGGAGCACTCATTTAAATTTAAATAGAATAGAATGTAGATCCTTAAGACTTACTGATTTGGTTAGTGCATCGTGAGGTGTGTTCAGAGTTAGGAGCCAAATAGCAACTTAAATATTAGGAAACTCCTGCAAATTTTTTTATCATGCTCTTTTTACTTTCAATTTTTTGAATACTGATGTACAGGGTCATTCAGCAGCAGAGACTCTGGAACCATGCAAAGAAAGTCTTCCCTGAAGTGTGATGGAGGGACCCACTCACAGGAATCTGGCAAGGGCCAGCCCTGTTCTCTTATGGGGCCGAGGATATGTGTGTGTTTTTCCTAGGTCTGCTGAGCTCCTCGGTGGATCCCTGAACGACTGGTGAGACACCATGATTCTAGATGAGAGACTCACTTCACAAGAGCAATTGCATAAGACTTATTTTACTATGCTCTCTTTCCTTTCTCAATTATTATTATCTAATTTTTTTAATGTTTTAGATCGTTTTATTTCTTTTCTGCTCCATTGCTTGAAAAGAGGGTGAAAGGGGGGCCTGATTTGGGTATTGCTGAACAGAAAACTCATACGGCCGTCTTGAGATTTTTCAAGAGAGATCTCTGTTTAGTATATATCCTTATTACATTCCTATTAAGGTAGCCCTACTTAAGATCAAGCAGGCCATAGTTTAATCACTAAAACCCCGGGTTTCACTCTTGATTTGTGTGATTTTATGTGAAGTCTTTGTTTAATGTCTAAGTGTCTTTGTTTATAAGGCCTGAATTTAAGTTCTTACATGAAAAGTAATAATAATTTTGGAAATGCCAGCTCTAGTATTGAAAACAAAATAAATATAATTTCATTTCCCTACATAAATATAATTTTGTTTGGAATAAGTAAAGCACACTCATTTTGGATCCAAAAGACTTGCTAATTTAGCCAGGCTGTTCCAGGCTGCAAGTGGAAGGCTTGAAGCAGCATAGATTTACATAATAAAAGTGTAAAGATTTTTTTTACTGTAGGAGAATAATGAAGATCACACTGGGATTTTTCAGTTTTGATATGTACTTTTTAAAGTGCCTGTTAATTAATGTTAAGGGGGTCTTTTGATAAGTATGGGAATGTTGCTTGAAGGTGCATTTACTCTATTTTTGTTAAAAGTTAACAAAGTCAAGAATTTCTTGCAATCTTTGAAGTCAAAGTATTTTAAAGTGTGCTTAACATTTGCTTGAAGATCAATTGTAAATAATATAAAAAGAAAGGGGGGGAGTCATATCCTGGAACTCCTGCAGGTCTACCCTATCATGCTTTTTACTTCAAACAATTTCTTTTGAATGCTGATGTACAAGAGATGCCAAATTTTTTTGTCCTGCAAACTACTACCCTTTTTTTATTTTTATTTGATTCCAGCTAATAACACTGTTTTGTCTTTTTCTGAATAGCTCCAGATATATAGGTAGATAGGAACTCTCAAGCCCCTCAGCGAGATCTTCTGAGCATGGCTTTTAAGGTATTAAGAGCCCAAAAAAGCCCAGAGGAGATCAGGTAAAAATACTAGCTCTTGGCATACGCCCTCAAAGGCTCCAGCGCTCCAACTGGAACTTCATCAGGGCCCTGCTTCAATAGTGGAAAGGATGGTCATTTAAGCCAAAGCCTGCCAAGCTTACATGCTTTTGCTGTGAGGAAGAAGGGACACACTGGAAGGTCAGTTTTCCCCTCACTCCTCTAAGGGAGGGTTTAGTCTCTTCCAGCCCTGCTGCAGCCACCTGTGACCTAACTTTGCCCAGAATTCTGGGATTTGCCACTGAAGGCTAAAAGGTGCCCAGGGCCATTAGCCCTATCTATGACACTGTGGATGAGCCTGGGGTATTTCTTCCAAGTAGCTGGTAGACTGGTCTCATTTACACAAGGGCCACTTAACTATGTCTTGCCTGAATATTCAGGGTTTTTATTCTTCCCTCGAAGATTTCTGTTGTGGGTATTGATAGTCCTGTTTTCTGCTGCTTTGTTTAATATATAGTCTTTCCTTTATTCCTCCTGCCTCAATTCCCCACTCATATTTTAGGCTAGGACCTACTCCTAATTCAGAACTCCTTTTTTCCTTTTTTTGCCAACTTACAAATTTACCTCTGCCACCCAACTTAATGTTTCCCAAGGTTCTCCTCACGACTCCATGGCTGCAAAGCTCCAGTATAGGGCCCCCTGGGTTCATCTTTCCAGTTTAAAGAAAACAGAAGCTCCATCTTCATGCGTGCTGCAGATAGCTTTTCCAGTCTACCTGAGTCATTGCCAGCTGGGAGCAGCGGTCATTGGAACTTTGATGCTAACTGCAGAGTGTGGAAGCATGACAGCAATTCCAGTGCCATGTGGACTTTTCCTGGACTCTTGCTCCTGTGACAGTTTTTGATAGACTGAACTGGGGTTGGGTTGCATTTGCAGAGATTTGGAATGGTGTTGGTGCCAACTTGGACTTGGTGAACATGTTAAGGACATTACTCTTTTATAGATTCTTGTTGTATTAGCTTAAAGAGTTTGCTCAAAGGCTTTAAGCACTGTGATGTATTAGTATACTTGTTTTGGGTATCTGTTAGCATTGGCTATACTAATTTTGTGTTTGTTCTGTATTTTTTCTGTCTGCCTCCAAATTAGAAAATCAGATGAGTGCAAATCTCAGCACACAAATAAAAAAGAAAAGGGGGATATGTTGTGGACCATAAATGGCAAAAAGCCATTATAGATTTGAGGCTTGGCAGGGGGCTAAGTTCTCCCCCCTCCATCTCCATATTTGGCTTTGATGCTGAGTATTTGCACCCACTCCACTTGCTTCCTTGGGTTGCAGGAAGCAATATGCATGCCCTTCCTCTGACTCTTTGTTTGTTTCAGATGTTTGTAGATTTCACTAATGTATCCTGTTTTACCTTGAAAGAGTTCCTGTCTTAGCCTTTGATGTGCAACTTTGTATCAGGGTCCTTGTTTTGCATATGTCTATATAATAAAGTGAACTGGGGCTATGAGGCACTCAGATACTGCCAGGCAGTTTGAGGAGTCCTCCTGGTCCCATCGTTTTTGTTTTGACAAGTGTGTTTCCTTAATTCTGCACCATTATTAGGAACCGCGCTGGTCTGCGGCATGGTGGTACCTCAAAAAAACTGATAATAGAACTACCATATGACCCAGCAATCCCTCTACTGGGTATATACCCCTAAAACTCAAGAACATTGGTACATAAAGACACAGGCGGCCCTGGCCGGTTGGCTCAGCGGTAGAGCGTCGGCCTAGCGTGCGGAGGACCCGGGTTCGATTCCCGGCCAGGGCACACAGGAGAAGCGCCCATTTGCTTCTCCACCCCTCCGCCGCGCTTTCCTCTCTGTCTCTCTCTTCCCCTCCCGCAGCCAAGGCTCCATTGGAGCAAAGATGGCCCGGGCGCTGGGGATGGCTCCTCGGCCTCTGCCCCAGGCGCTAGAGTGGCTCTGGTCGCAATATGGCGACGCCCAGGATGGGCAGAGCATCGCCCCCTGGGGGGCAGAGCGCCGCCCCATGGTGGGCGTGCCGGGTGGATCCCGGTCGGGCGCATGCGGGAGTCTGTCTGACTGTCTCTCCCTGTTTCCAGCTTCAGAAAAATGAAGAAAAAAAAAAAAAAAAGACACAGGCAGCCCCATGTTTATTGCAGCATTGTTCACAGTGGCCAAGACATGGCAACAACCAAAAAGTCCTTCAAGAGATGACTAGATAAAGTTGATGTGGTACATATATACTATGGAATACTACTCAGCCAAAAGAAATGATGACATTGGATCATTTACAACAACCTGGATGGACCTTGATAACATTATACTCAGTGAAATAAGTAAATCAGAAAAAACTAAGAACTGTATGATTCCATACATAGATGGGACATAAAAATGAGACTAAGAGACATGGACAAGAGTGTGGTGGTTACGGGGGGGGGGAGGGGGAGAGGAAGAAAGTGGGGGGAGGGAAGGGGCATAAAGAAAACCAGATAGAAGGTGACAGAAGACAATTTGACTTTGGGTGATGGGTATGCAACATAATTAAATGTCAAAATAACCTGGAGATGTTTTCTCTGAATATATGTACCCTGATTTATTAATATCACCCCATTAAAATTAATTTAAAAAAAAGAATATCAAAAAGTGGCTTCAGTTCCCTGGTAGTTAATTTCAAGGAAGGTCTAAGCCAATTAATATCTCCTAATAATTTCTGGAAATCATTTAAAGTTGCAAATGATCCATCCTGATTTCTAATTTTTGTGGATGAATATCTTGATCCTCAATAATTTGTCCTAAATAAGAGAAAGGCAAAGATTGCTGTACATTTTAAGGAGCTATATAAAGTCCTGATTCTTTCAAAGGGTATTCTAATTATTGCAAAATGGTCAGCACAGTGTCTTTATCTGGATGAGCAATAAGAATATCATCCATATAATAAACTATGTATGCCTTAGGGTGCTGCCTTCATACTGTAGCAATAGCTTGAGCAACATATTAATATAACATATTTTTGGCACAAGGTAGGACTGTTAGCCATACCTTGAGGCAAAACTCGCCACTGGTATTGCTCCATGGGAGCCTAGAAATTAAGTGAAGAAACACTGAATGCAAAATGCTTGCAATCATGAGGGCTTAAAGCAGCGGTATTGTATAATAAATATGTATTTTCCGATGGCTTTAGGCGACCCCTGTGTTTTGGTCGTTCAAACCCCGCCGGGGTTGTGACCCACAGGTTGAGAACTGCTGGCTTAAAGGAATAGTAAAAGAGAAATTCTTCAAGTTAATAATTACAAGGTGAAAATTCCATGGAATGGCAGTAGGAGAAGGGAATTCTGGCTGGAGAAGACTCATAATTTCCATAGTCTTATTTATTACTCTCAAATCTTGTAATAGCCTCCAGTTTCCTGATTTCTTTTTAATAACAAATATAGGCGTATTCTATGGGCTATTAGAAGGTTTAATGTGCTTAAGCTGTAACTGCTTTTATACTAATTGAGCAGCTGCCTTAAGTTTTTCTGAAAAAGGAGCTATTGGTTTACCTATACAGAATTATTTGATTTCTAAGTAATTGGTTCTGCACAATGCATTATTGGGATAGCAGGAGCTGCTAAAGTCCCTGAGCTAAATTTTCATACTCTAATCCCTTAGTGGGCAAAAATCCATGATTAACCATTTGAGCACTGACCAGTTATTAGGACTTATTAGTAGTGCTCCTATATTTTTCAAAACATCTCTATCCTATTAATTAATAGGCAATTTAAAGAGTACTTTAAGGCTGGAAAAATCTAGTATGACTTTCATTATCTTCCTATAGTAAAAAAATTTACACTTTTATTATGCAAATCTATGCTGCTTCAAGCTTGCAGCAGCAGCAACTTTAGCTTGGAGCAGCCTGGCTAAATTAACAAGTCTTTAGGATCCACATTCCATTCTATTTAAATTTAAATGAGTGCTCTGTACAAGCTTCAATAAATTTAAAAAAATGTAGGGATAAAACCAATTTATTTTTTCAATATTAGAGCCAGCATTTCCAATTTTCGCATGCAAAAACTTAATACAGGCCTTAAAAAATCACCTTTAGACATTAAACAAAGACTTCACAAACAAGAATCAGACAAATCAGACTGAAACCTGGGATTTCAAAGATTAGAAAGCTGCCTGCTGGATTTTACCTAGGGCTATTTTGATAGGAACATAAGGATAAGAACAAACAGAATTTTTTCGAGAAATGTCGAGTCGGTCGCATGAAATTCTGTTTAGCTATACCCAAATAGGCATTCTCCTTGCCCTCTTTTCTAGGCATAAAATAGGAAAAAACAAAGTGACAGTTTAAAGCAGGGGTAGTCAACCTCCCACTTTTGTATCTCTGTTAGTCATAAAATTTTCTAACTGCCCACTAGTTCCACAGTAATGGTGACTTATAAAGTAGGGAAGTAATTTTACTTTATAAAATTTATAAAGCAGAGTTACAGCAACTTAAAGCATATAATAATAATTACTTACCAAGTACTTTATGTTGGATTTTTTCTAAGTTTGACAGAATAAATCTTTATAAAACTACTATAGTTAAATCTATCTTTTTATTTATACTTTGGTTGCTCCACTACTGCCCACCATGAAAGCTGGAATGCCCACTAGTGGGCAGTAGGGACCAGGTTGACTACCACTGGTTTAGAGGATTGTAGCTAGAGAAAGCTGCAACTTTAAAAAGCATCTGAGTCTTCTAATTGTTTTCAAATTCTATTAGCTGCTGCAACTGACATCCAAAATCCCTCCATTTCAACCCCAGATGAACTGTAGACTTAGTTTACCTGGGAGGGGAAGGCCTCCCCATTTACCTCCCTGCCTCTGCTTTGCTCTGCCTCCCAGGGCTAGGCCATGCAGGCAGAGCCATGCCCCATGCACACAAAGGTCAGTCCACCCTAGTGCCCCTGCTGCCCGGGGCCTGCTGCACCCACCACGGCCGGAGTCGCCCACAGGCCCCGCATCAGCACCCTGCTCTCTGCTCGCTGCCCCTGCCTGTGAAGGGGAGTTTGAACTATAGATTCCAAGATCAGCCTGATAATCATAAAAGAAAACAGCAGAGGGCAGCAGAGGCCCAAAGTTTAAAATGGCCACAATTACAATTTTCTCATTCTCTCCTGAGTCATTCTTAGACTTTAAGTTCTTCTCATATTTACATCCCTTTGTTTCCGGCTCACTTTGATACTCTTCAGACAACGATTCATCTTCATATGGAAATATTTCTACAAAAAGGTCCCTTATTTTTTATCCTAGCACTCCCATAGTTATTTTACTCCCAAATTACTTTATTATTATACTTTTACTCCAAACTCTACTTAAAAGCTTCACTTTTTAAAAGCTTTATACTTACTATGCACACACACCATGGGGGCTTTCATTACCTTCTCTTTTTTCCCTTTCTTGCCCCATGTTGGGTGTCAACTGTTGCAGGCCAGCCACAGCGAGTCTATTCCAGGGTTCTGAGTGGGAAAAGGTATGAAATTGAATTAAAGATAGAAAGAGACTCAAAGATATATACATACAGATGGGTTCAGGAAGATGCCACGGCCAACAGTCACTACTGTTCCTGAGCCACAACAATGGCTCCGCCCAGAAAGACATCCATCTTTATTCCCTGGGAAAATGTGGGCCATTAGCAATTCAATTAAATTTCCAAGGCAACTCAAAGACAACCCCCACCATACCAGTCAATCTAACTTTACACCAATAAGAAACTAGCTTCCAGTCTTTTCCGGGGAACATGGGTGGGCAGAAAGAGCAGTGAAGCACAGTTTTTGTTAACTTAACTAGGCAGGTGAGGTGGGGGGTTGGGCCCAACACCTTCATCCCCAAGATTTCCAAACTACAAAATACCCTGTTGGCTTATTTGGTCTCCAACCCTGAGGCAATAAGTTGATAATTGACACATTTGTTTTACTGTTGGTTCCTCTAAGATTGAGGACTGGATTTCATCTTTGTAATCTCTGTGGTGTCTAGTTTTATAACAAACTACACTTAAGTCAATACTGAGAATTTTCAGCTGTCTTTGTTTTTTTTCAGAAGTTGACAGCTGATCTTAAAATTCATATGGAAACATGAGGGACCCAGAATAGCCCAAACACTCTAGAAAAATAAAAATTGGAGGACTCGCACTTCTTGATTTCAAGTTTTAATACAAAGCTATATTAATAAAGACAGTGTGGTACAACGATAAGAATAGAAAAATAAGCTAATGGAAAAGAATTGAGAATACAGAAATAAACCATTAAATTTGGAGTCAATTGATTTTTTTTATATATAGGTACCAATATTATTTAATGGAGAAGACTGTCTTTTCAGTAAATTATACAGAAGTAACTGAATATTCACATGCAAAAGAATGAATCTGAAATCCTACATTATATACAAAAATTCACTCTAACTAAATCTCAGGTATAAATGTAAGAACTAAAATATAAAATTATTTGAAGAAAAAATAGAAGTAAATATTTATGACTTTGAATTAGGCCATGGTTTCTTAGATATGACAACAAAAGCACAAGTGACAAAATAAAAAATAAATACATTGGATTTCATCAAAATCCAAAACCATTGTGCTTCAAAGGATATCATCAAGAAACTAAAAAAATAGCCCACAAAATGGAACAAAATTTTTCAAATTATATATATGATAGGAGCTTATATCCAGAGTATATAAAGAACTTTTACAAATCAACAACAACAAAGTACCATATTTCCCCATGTATAAGACACACCATTTTTCAAAAAATTTGGGGTCTATAAACTGGGTGCATCTTATACAGTGGCTGTAGATTTTTTTTTTTACTTGCATTTCCTGCTTTTTCACACTTGTTGTCTTTGCTCTTATTGTATTTGGGTGAAAAGATCCTGGGATATTATCAAGATTGAGATTGTTGTCAAGTCATTTAAGAAGTGTGGCATTTCAAATGACATAGATGGAACTTAGATTGAGGTAATATATGAAGACAGTGATTCATCATCAGACACAGATGAAGACAAGTTAACAAATGGGAGTTTTGACAATGATGAGAAGTTGTATGAATTTTATGATGAATATAACTTGAGTTAAATAACTTTATATAATATTATACTTTGTTTTTGAAATTTAGGGCTCCAAAATGAAGGTTCATCTTATACATGGGAGTGTCTTATATACATGGGGTAATACGGTAACCCAATATTAAAACGAAGCAAAGAATTCAAATAGATCTTCTCCAAAAAAGATATGCCAGTATCTGATACACATATAAAAAGAGGTTCAATATCATTAGTCACTAGAGAAATGCATATCAAAACAACAATGTTGTACTACCTCACATCTATTAAGATGGTAATCATAAAAAAGACAATAATAAGTGCTGGGGAAGATGTGAAGAAAAAATTGAAACCCTCATGCATTGCTGATGGGAATATAAAATGGTACAGTCACCTTGGAAAGTAATCTGATAGTTTCTCAAAATGTTAACAGAAATTTATCATATGATCATCAATTCCATTCCTATAATAATAAAAAAAAACATATCTACAAAAAAAATTTTTACACAAATGTTTATAGCAGTGTTATTCACAATAGCCAAAAGAAATGGAATCAACTCAAATGTTCATTAAGTGATGGCTTAGCTAAATAAAATATGCTATATCTACCCAACGTAATACTTATGCTGCCATTAAAAGGAGTAAAGTATTGATACATGTTAAAACCTGGATAAACCTTGGCCCTGGCTGGTTGGCTCAGTGGTAGAGCGTCGGCCTGGCGTGCAGAAGTCCTGGGTTCGATTCCCGGCCAGGGCACACAGGAGAAGTGCCCATCTGCTTCTCCACCCCTCCCCCTCTCCTTCCTCTCTGTCTCTCTCTTCCCCTCCCGCAGACGAGGATCCATTGGAGCAAATATGGCCCGGGCGCTGGGGATGGCTCCTTGGCCTCTGCCCCAGGCGCTAGAGTGGCTCGGGTCGCAACAGAACGACCCCCTGGAGGGGCAGAGCATCGCCCCCTGGTGGGCAGAGCGTGGCCCCTGGTGGGCGTGCCGGGTGGATCCCAGTCGGGCGCATGCGGGAGTCTGTCTGACTGTCTCTCCCCGTTTCCAGCTTTGGAAAAATACAAAAAAAAAAAAAAAACCTGGATAAACCTTAAAAACATTATTCTAAATAAAAGAAGTCACAAACAAAAGTTACGTATGATTCCGTTTATATCAAATGAAAAATTCATAGCAACAGAGAGTGTATTAGGTGGTTTTCAGGGCCTGAGGGGAAGGGAGATTGGGGAATGACTGCTAATGGTTATGGGATTTTGCTGGGAATAGATGAAAATATTCCAGAATTAGATAGTAGTGATATATGCACAATATAGTACACATAATAAAAACCATTAAACTGTATACTTTAAAGTTAATTTTGTTATATATAAATTATATTTCAATAAAACTGTTATTTATTCGAAAACTAAGATTTTAATATTTATTTCCATTTTTTTTCTTTTCTTTCCACATATAGAGATACAGCTAAAGTACCTGTATTGAAAAATAAAATATCTCTTTTTTTTTAGCATGATTAAGATATACGGAAAATTGATATTAAATAAGCAGTGACTTCAAGTTTTATACATTCTTACAAAAAAATGTCTAACAACAATTATTTTTTGCCATGACTTATGAAAACAAGTAAGGCAATGGAAAGGTTATGGGGCTAAACTACTAATAAAAAGAAGCTTTGTGCAAGCCACCTAGTCTTTCATGGGACCCCAATTCCTCAACTGTGAAATAGAAAAGCTGGGATAGATGACCTCAAGCATCTGCATGCTTAAATAATTTCTCTTAGACAATTTGTTTTAAAATCAAATTTTCAGAGGCCTCTAAAGTTTATATATTAAACAGTAATAAAAATTATTTTCTGACAAAAATACTTATTATGTGGGTAGAAGTATATTTTATGCATTTCTTTTTTTTGTGAGAGAGACAGAGAGAGGCACAGATCGGGAAAGACAGACAGGAAGGGAGAGAGATGAGAAGCATCAAATCTTTGTTGCGGCACCTTAGTTGTTTAGTGACTGTTTTCTCATACGTGCCTTGACTGAGGTGGGGGCAGGGGTATACAGCAGGTGAGTGACCCCCTTACTCAAGCCAGCAACCTTGGGCTTTAAGCCACAGACCTTTGGGCTCAAGCCAGCGACCAGGGGGTCATGTCTATGATCCCACGCTCAAGCCAGTGACCCCACACTCAAGCTGGTGAGCCCACACTCAAGCCAGGAATCTTGGGGTTTTGAACCTGGGTCCTACACATCGCAGTCTGACACTCTATCCACTACACCACGATCTGTTCAGGCCTTTTCTTTTTTTCTTGATAGAACCTGTGTCTTTTTATCACCAGGCTAAAATGTACTATTCTAACCCTGTGTGTGTGTGTGTGTGTGTGTGTGTGTGTGTGTGTGTGTGTGTGTGTGTGTATTATTACCAGCATACTTTTTATGTGTTCTTTGAAGGAGTCTTTATCCACTTAACAACTTAAGCCTTTTAATTCTATACATATTTGTGCATACTTTGATTACATATGTTTCATTTTTCTCTGTTCAAAGTTAAAATACAAGCAGCTAATAAAAAGCATAAGCTATTTCTGCCAGCTGTCTCTTGAGATTGTGTTCCCAAGTTAGGCAGTTATATAAAATTGAGCAATGTCTGTTTCTCTAATGGTTATTATTTTAACAACTCATGGCACTATAAGAAAATGACAAAAAAAATAAGACAATATTCTTCAACTGGTCAGTGTGCTCCCTTGAAACACAACAAATACTCTTCTATATATATTTGAATTTAAATATATATTTAGACTCTGTATTTTAGCGGTTGAGTGCTTTGCACTCTGAAAGCATATGCTCATCTTAAGAAACCACTTTTTTCTCTTCATACTTCAAAAAACATATGAAGCTGAGGGAAAACAAAAATAATTTGATTAAGAGCCAGAAGGGAGAATAACCAGTAAGAAAAAACTAGGGCTAATCAAATTCCTCCAGCAATGTCCACCCACCAGAAATCATTGCCTACATACCAAGTCCTTTTTGATGACTAAAGTCACAATTATCCTTGACTTTACTCTGTGCCTACAGGGTGCTACTAAGACTCTACTTAATGTTTATTTTATTCTGTTGTATATTATGTTAGTTACATATCTGTCTCCCCCATCAGAATCATATTTTTTGAGCATTATATCAGAATACCACTAAGTCACATTGAATAAAAACCTAGTGATTTCCCAATTTAAGGCTCTCCAAATTCTCCTAAAATGGACAAAAATATCTAATTAATATTTATATTCCTTGAATAGTTCTTTGTCCAATAATTTTATAAAGTGGGTTTGTAATACAGTTTATTGAATTAAGTTTACTTGTGATATCATTCAGTTAAAACCAATGAAATTATCATTTTCTCAGGTCAAAAATTGGTAAAAAGTCTATCACTGTGACCAAAAAAAATTTCAGAAACCCACTATTTGGTGTCAGCTTCTTCCCTCCCAGTAAATGGGGTCTCCTATCAGGCACTTCACATTCAAGTAATTTGTCAACATTTCATATGGCTTAATTTAATAATTTTCACTAAAAAGTTTTTAGGTCAATGAAACCAACAGCTGGTTCTTTGAAAGGTAAACAAGACTGACAAATGGTTAACCAGACTCATCAAGAAAAAAAGAGAGAGGACTCAAATAAATAAAATTAGAAATGAAAAAGGAGAAGTACCAACTGACACTGCAGAAATACAAAGATTTGTAAGAAAATACTATGAAGATCTATCTATATGCCAAAAAATTGGACAACCTAGGTGAAATAAATAAATTCCTAGAAACATACACTCTTCCAAGACTCAATCTGGAAGAATCAGAAAACCTTAAAAGACTGATTACAACAAATGAAACTGAAGCAGTTATCAAAAACCTCCCAACAAACAAAAGTTCTGGACTGATGGCTTCACAGGAGAATTTTACCAAATATTCAAAGGAGAACTAAGCCCTATCTTCTCAAGCTATTTCAAAAAATTCAAGAGAAGGAAAGACATCTGAGTTCCTTTTATGAGGCAAGCATTATCCTCATTTCAAAACCAGGTAAAGATACTACAAAGAAAGAAAACTATAAGCCAAAATCCCTGATGAACATAGATACTAAAATTTTCAACAAAATATTAACAAACCAGATTAAGCAATACAGTAAAAAAGTCATACATCATGATCAACTGGGATTTATTCCAGCAAGGCAAGGCTGGTATAATATTCTCAAATCAATCAATGGGATTCATCATATAAACAAAAGGAAGAGTAAAAATCACTTGATTATATCAATAGATGCAGAAAAAGCATTTGATAAAATCCAGTACCCATTTACAATCAAAACTCTCAGCAAAGTGGAAATACAGGAAACATACCTCAACATAATAAAGTCAACATAATAAAGGCCATCTATGACAAACCCATGGCCAACATCATACTCAATGAGCAAAAATTAAAGCTCATTAAGATGAGGAACAAGGCAGAGTTGCCCCCTTTCACCACTCTTATTCAATATAGTCCTGAAGTCCTAGCCACAGCAGACAAGAAGAAGAAATAAAAGACATCTAAATTGGAAAAGAAGAAGTAAAACTATTGTTATTTGCTGATGACATGATACTGTACGTAAAAAACCATAAAGTCTCAGTCAAAAAACTACTAGACCTGATAAGTGAATTTGGCAAGGTAGCAGGATATAAAATTAATATTCACAAATCTGTGGCATTTTTATATACCACAAATAAACTGTCTGAAAGAGAACTTAAGGAAACTATCCCCTTCACTATTGCAAAAAAAATAATAAAGTACCTAGGAGTAAATTTAACCAAGGAGGTAGAAGACTTGTATTCAGAAAACTATAAAACATTTAAAAAAGAGATCAAGGTAGGTACAAACAAGTGGAAGCACATACTGTATTCATGAATAGGAAGAATAAACATTATTAAAATGTCTATATTATCCAAAGCAATCTATAGATTCAATGCAATTCCTATTAAAATACCAATAGCATACTTCAAATATATAGAACAAATATTCCAAAAATTTATATGAAACCAAAAAAGAACACGAATAGCCTCAGCAATCTTTAAAATAAAGAATAAAGTGGGAGGTATCACTTCCTGATATTAAATTATACTACAAGACCATAGTAATCAAAACAGCTTTATACTGGCATACAGATGAATGGAACACAACAGATAGCCCAGAAATAAAGCCACGCCTTTATGGTCAATTGATATTTGACAAAGGAGGTAAGCGCATACAGTGGAATAAAGACAGTCTCTTTAATAAATGGTGTTGGGAAAATTGGACAGGTACATGCAAAAAAATAAAACTAGACCACCAACTTACACCATTCACAAAAATAAACTCAAAATGGATAAAAGACTTAAATGTAAGTCATAAAACCATAAACATCTTGGAAGAAACCATAAGCAGTAAACTCCGATATCTCTCGTAGCAATATTTTGCCAATTTCTCTGCCAGGGCAAGTGAAATAAAGGACAAATAAACAAATGGAATTATATCAAATTAAAAAACTTTTGCACAGCAAAAGGCACTATGGACAAAATTAAAAGACAGCCCACACTGTGGGAGAACATATTGTCAATACATCTAATAAGGGTTAATAACCAAAATATCCAATTAAAAAATGGGCAAAGGAACTGAATAGACACTGCTCCAAAGAAGACATACAGATGGCCAATAGGCATATGAAAAAATGATCAACATCACTAACCATCAGAGAAATGCAAATTAAAACCACAATGAGATACCACCTCACACCTGTCAGAAAGGCACTCATTAACAAATCAACACACAATAAGTGCTGGCAAGGGTATGGAGAAAAAGGAACCATCCTGCAATGCTGGTGGGAATGCAGACTGGTGCAGCCACTGTGGAAAACAGTATGGAGTTTCCTCAAAAAATTAAAAATTCCACTTTTAGGAATATATCCTAAGAATAACAAATCACTGATTCAAAAGAAGATATGGACCTCCATGATTATTGCAGCATTGTTTACAATAGCCAAGATCTGGAAATAGCCCAAGTGTCCATCAATGTACGAGGGAATTAAAAAGCTGTGGTACATATACACAATGGCTGTGAAAAAAAAGAAAATCCTACTTTTTGTGATGGTATGAATGGACTTGGAGATTATTATGCTAAGTGAAATAAGACAGGCAGAGAAAGACAAATATCATATGTTCTCACTTATATGTGGAATCTAATGAACAAAGTGAACAGAAATGAAATTGAGGCAGAGGCGTGGTCACAGGGAGCAGAGGGACTGCTGTTAGAGGGGAGGGGATTGCAACAGAGAAGGTAAAGGGATTAGTGAAATTAATATATATATATAACACATAGATACAGATAACAGGACAGCAAATCCCAAAGGGAAGGGGGGAGGGGTGGGGATAATGGGGGACAAGGGTGTGGTGCTGAGGGAGTTATATTGAGTAGGACACTTGAATTTATGTTAACACAATAAATTAAAATTAATAAAAAAGTTTTAAAAAGTTAAAAAAGGTTCTTAATTTATGACAGTATATTAATTATAAAAGCACTATCTGAAATTAATTTCCCCCTTTCTATTACAAGTTGACATTTAAAAAGTGCAACAGGGCATCAAGGGCCAGTAACTTGTGAGTGGAATAAAAGGAGGAACAATGATTATTATTCTTCTGAGCTATTATAGAACCTTTGAGAATCTGACAGAAAATATGGCCACACTTCCCAGAAAAATTATGCATGTGCACACAGACACACACACACCATTCTGCATATAGTTCCATCAAGTTAATAGATTTTTTTCATTCCCATCAAGCCATCAATTAATTACTCCTCTTCCAGAGGACTACACTCAGAAGATGAAGAAAATATTGCCTAGTGATTTTAGAACAAGAAAAAATTTCCATTTTGGGATCTATCTAGTCCACAAATTACCAAATTGTTGCTACTGTCAACTGACTGTCATCACCAATTCAATACCAATAGGAGAACCTGATTTGAGGGGTGGTGCTAGGAAGAGACTTTATTCACTAAAAACATTTCTTTTTTTTTTTTAAGTGAGAGAAGGGAAGATAGACAGACTCCCACGTGCACCAGGACTGGGACCCACCTGGCAACCACTGTCTGGGGCACATGCTCTGTCCATCTGGGACCATGCTTACAACTGAGCTATTTTTAGCACCTGAGGCAGAGGCTCCAGAGAGCCTTCCTCAGAGCCTGGGGTTAATGTGCTTGAATCAATCAAGCCATGACTGCAGGAGGGGACGAGAGAGAGAGAGAGAGAGAGAGAGAGAGAGAGAGAAGGAGGAGAGGAAGAAGCAGACGGTCACTTCTCCTGGGTGCCCTGACCATCAATTGAACCCAGGATTTCCACACACCAGGTCAATGTTCAACTGCTGAGTCAATCATCCAGGGCCTGAAAACAATTCAATCATCATACAGCTCAGTTGTGGAAGAATACAGCGGACCAACGCAGCTCCTAATAATGGTGCAGAATTGAGAAAACACACTTGTCAAAACAAAAACGATGGAACTGGGAGGACTCCTCAAACTGCCTGGCAGTATCTGAGTGCCTCACAGCCCCAGTTCGCTTTATTATATAGACCTATGCAAATCAAGGACCCTGATACAAAGTTGCACATCAAAGGCTAAGACAGGAACTCTCCCAAGGCAAAAACAGGATACATTAGTGAAATTTATAAACATCTGAAACAAACAAAGAGTCAGAGGAAGGGCATGTATATTGCTTCCTGCAACCCAAGGAAGGAAGTGGAGTGGGTGCAAATACTCAGCATCAAAGCCAAATATGGAGATGGAGGGGGGAGAACTTAGCTCCCTGCCAAGCCTCGAATCTATAATGGCTTTTTGCCTTTAACAGTCCACAACAGAAGAACACGGCTGTGATACTGCTCAGTTGTGAAGCACAGCTCTGCAGTGCCTAAAGAGAGGCAGTATGGCAAAAAGACCTTGATTGCAGCTCAGCTCCAATGTTGCAGTACCAGATGGGGAAATACAGTCCTCAATGGAAACAAAGTGCATCCACTGGCACAGAGGTGAAGCTGGCTTGTATAGAGAACAGTTTCCATTCTTGGCCCCTGATTGGTTCATTCTCATGTAAATGATGACTCCAAATTCTCAGTTTGATTGATCCAAAAAGCACTGTCCTGCTCTGATTGGTCAGTACAAATGCAAATGAGACTGCAATTATGCAGCCCTGATTGGACAGGGAAAGTCTCAGTCCTATGGGTCACATTTCGATCCTAGGCGCTCACCAATAAAAGTTCACTCAGGGCAGAAGCACAGTTCAGGAGGCTTGGTAGTCCATTCCTTAGATTTTCACTAAAATGCTGTGTGCATCAGGGACCTCTGTAGACAATGTCTACTAGACTCTGTTTATAAATTTGACCCCAATTAACCATGAGGAGTCTTTTTTGGCAGCTATATTTTTCTCACAGTAAACACTACTCTGCTTTGTATAAAACAATTACACTGGAAAAGCGTAAAATATACTGTCCAAACTGAGACACTTTTGAGGGTGAAAGGAGTATTAATAATTACACTAAGACAACAGAACCATGATCTATTAAAAATATATATACCTTCATTAAATATTTGTAGCTTTTATCTTTTTTAAAATGTATCAGACTATTATTGTCCAAGTGACCAACACTTTTCTCCATTTTCCATGAGGGAAAATGTCTACCACCAGAAAAAACCAACAACCAAATTCACAGATTTTTCCTTTTCTTACATTTCAATGGGAGTAAGTCAGTTAAATTCTATAAGACTCAGTCCTCTTCACCAGTAAATCCATAGATAGAATATAAGTTCTCTTAAGGTTTTTTTAATTTTTCAAGCTTCATCATCTTATAAATCCAATTTGAAAATGTATTTAATTAGAAACGTTTTTAAGTAAAAATGTCCTAAGCTCCCACATAGGGTAAAAAAAAGACTTTTAAAATCAAAACATATTTGTAAAAGGCAAATCAATTTGATTAAAAGTCACTAATAGCCTAACCCAGTGGTTCTCAATGTGTGCAGGGCACACTGGTGCACCCTAGAAGATTTTCAGGTGTGCCCTATGGTATTCCAGAGAAATATGTGCCTGTTGGGGACCAAAACACCAACAGGATTTTTGGAGTTCAGATTTTTGGGGGACAGAGGTGTGGGGAATTGCTGTAAGCTGACAGTCTGCCCCACCTCACTTGCCTGATTAGGTTGCAAAAGGCTATTAAGCTCTGCTGCTGGATTGTTTACACTACCCCCCATGTTCCCCGGAAAGACTGGAGGCAAATTTCTTTTATCCTTTGTTTGGTGTAAAGTTAAGATGATATGTATGGTGGGGGTTTTCTGCACTCAACACAATTAAGAGTAAAAAGAGAGAAATTCTTCAATGTATTGATGGGAAAATAAGAGTTTGCCTTTCAAAAAACAAAAAGAGTTTGCCTTTCAAATATATGCCCAAACATTGAAGAAATTGCTAGGACACATCAGGCTCATGTTTCTCATAAACACAAGAATGAAAAACAACACATTTGTACCAGGACCTGCTGAATTTACTAAATCTTACTAAGAATGTGTATATATTTTTTTTTATTTTTTTATTTTTTATGTCATTTATTTATTTATGTCACTTTTTTATTTTTTAACCTCTCTTTTTTATGAATTCTAAAAACATAACAAAAAATGTAACATAAAAATGTTTTTTAATGTCAGAATAAATTTAATTTTGTTGTATTTATTTCATTTAATTACCATAAAAGTACTCTTGGACTTTATATTTTTTCTTTAATATGTGACTTAATTATTATAACATATTTCTCAGAAATTTGTATATAGTGCACCTACAATTTTTTGTAGGATTTTAAATGCGCCCTGACTTCAAAAAGTTTGAGAACCACTGGCCTAACCTCTGGTGGCACAGTGGATAAAACTTCAACCTAGAATGCTGAGGTCACCAGTTTGAAACCCTGGGCTTGCCTGGTCAAGGCACATAAAGGAGTTGATGCTTCCTGCTCCTCCACACCTTCTCTCTCTCTCTCTCTCTCTCTCTCTCTCTCTCTCTCCTATCTAAAATAAATAAAGTCTTTTAAAAAATTTTAAGTCACTAATAGCTTACAATCAAGCTTACAATTTACCATATAATCAATGTGTAATTTTGAAGTGTAAATTATTAAAATGTATTATTATTTGATAACCATATAATTAACTTTTATACAGTATTTACTATGTGCACATCATGTATTTTCTCATGTAATTATCACAATGAGGTAGGTACTGTAGTCCCACTCTACAGACAAGAAAAATAGAACTTAGAAACTTGACTACAATTTCACTGCTAGTGAATGAGAAAATCAGTTAAAATACAGTCTGACTGCAGAACCTAAGCACTTTACCACTGAACTAAGCTAACAGATTTACTAAATAATGTCGCTGCTTTGAACTTAGCTGTTATTCTACTTATAGCCCTGACATTAAAAATACCATATTTCCTAGTTGTCATCACAGATAGCTCTTGCATAATCACTAAATCGCTTATTAACATAGTAAGTGATAGTAGTTACTCTCTTGGTTTGAATGGAAGAAAAGTATTTAATATTTGTTATATATTAAAAGCATCAGGTCTTTGAGACCAATTATCTAAGGAATACTTCATAATGGACTATGTCCTTGAATAGGAAACAGCTGCAATTGTTTGAGATATGACTCTACCTGAAAGAATTTTTAAAATGACAAACCAAAACCTACACTGCATTAGTTACATGTGGTGCTTAAAACCAAATTCTAGGCCTGACTTGTGGTGGCACAGTGGACAAAGCGTTGACTTGGGACATTGAGGTCACCAGTTCAAAACCCTGAGCTTGCCTGGTCAAGGCACATATGAGAGTTGATGCTCCTGCTCCTCCCCCTTGTCTCTCCTCCCCCTGCATCTCTCTCTTTCCTCTCTCAAATGAATAAATAAAAATCTTTTAAAAAAATAAATAAGACCAATTTCTGTAAAGTTATTTTCTAAATCTTAATATATGATTTAAATATATGTAAAAATATATGTAAATAATTGTCCATTTCCTTCAGCATGAGAAAATACTATAGCACAACATATACTACTCTAAAACATACACAACTACTACCACTTTAAAAGATACCTCCTTCTATTACCTAAATACTACCTTAGAGAAAGTCATAGGCCTTTATCAATTTTTTTTTTTTGTATTTTTCCAAAACTGGAAACGGGGAGGCAGTCAGACAGACTCCCGCATGCGCCTGACTGGGATCCACCCGGCATGCCCACCAGGGGGTGATGCTCTGCCCATCTTGGGGCGTCACTCTGCCACAATCAGAGCCATTCTAGCGCCTGAGGCAGAAGCCACAGAGCCACCCTCAGCGCCTGGGCAAACTTTGCTCCAATGGAGCCTTGGCTGCGGGAGGGGAAGAGAGAGACAGAGAGGAAGGAGAGGGGGAGGGGTGGAGAAGCAGATGGGCGCTTCTCCTGTGTGCCCTGGCTGGGAATCGAACCCGGATCTCCTGCACGCCAGGCCAACACTACCACTGAGCCAACCAGCCAGGGCCAACCTTTATCGATTTTTAAACCTAACTAATGATAGGTTTAAATATTTTAATCTTGAAATCTAATATTGTAAATTAACATGCAAGATTACAACGCAGATTCTCTTGGCGATATAATGAAAAGCCTAGCAAAATTTGCAATTAGCAAATGTAAACAATCACAAGCTATTACATATAATTGCCTTCCTGTCCTTACTTGAATTGACCAATTTAGGTCTAGAATAAGGCAGAGTGAAGATTTTTTCTTTTCAGAATAGAAATCTTTGAAGACCCTACAGTTGTTCCATTGACTTATTCTGACATTTTCTCAACTCCAAAGTATGTATTCTTAGTTGTGTAAATGCTTTGTATTCCCTGTTAGATTTTAAGCACATAACAAAATGGAGGGTTTCTTAAATGAATATGTGTTCTAGCTAACAACAAAAATAATAGTAACATCAGAAGATGTTAATGTTAATTATTCTATATTCTTGGTGATCTGAAAGCTATAAATTTTAGGAAATATTTTAGAAAAAACCTAACTATTTTGTGCCTTTCACCTAGAAGTCACAATCTAGGATGTAACCTAAGTTCATATAAATCTTAATACTTACATAAATTATAACCAATTTGTTATACAATTAGGTTGAGAATAATCTATATTCTTCTCTTAGAATAACACTAGATTTGTACCAAACTGTATAATTAAAACTAAAAAATAATAAATATTTGCATTAAATGTACCTAATAGAAAACCAAAACTGGAGGTAAATTGTCTTTTATGAAAAAAGAAGTCCAAAACCAAGGACAATCTTTACACACAGGCCAGAAATAATATTAAATCAAAGGCAAAGCTCAAAGGCGGTTTTAGCTCTATTATCCAGAAACTTAACATCAGCTGGGTACAGTAATAACAGAAGACAGTTTCTTCAAAACCACCCACACAGTGGCTGTTTTTCTGCTCCCAGGACTTTCCATAAAGACCAGCCTCCTGTTCCAGCATGAGCACACTGTGCACATGCAAAACTGTGGAGTCATACAAATTACCACCCACATCAGTTCCTCTCCTGAAGAAAGGAACAAATAACAGTAAAATGTCGTCACACAATGAACACTAATGTGTGGAATTAAATTAATTTGAAAGGATTTAGGAAAGGAAGAAAATAAACTGCTTGATGTAAATAAAAAATAAAACCTTGTTTCTCTAGAATCATTAGTGAATGAAGTATGGTATGCAGCTTTCTGGGTTGCTGGAAGTATATCTTTTAACTAATATACATTTAAAACAAGTTAAACCATTTTGAATACAAATCTTTCTAAAATCTGTTACATGTTACTTTGATTTTTCTTAAATGTGATTATTCTTTAAGGCTTGTGATAAGAAACATCGTGCAATGATTTACAAACCCTAGCCTGAGACCAGGTACTAGGTTGGTGCATAAGAATCACCTGGAGGCCCTGGCCGGTTGGCTCAGCGGTGGAGCGTTGGCCTGGCGTGCGGGGACCCGGGTTCGATTCCCGGCCAGGGCACATAGGAGAAGCGCCCATTTGCTTCTCCACCCCCCCCCCTCCTTCCTCTCTGTCTCTCTCTTCCCCTCCCGCAGCCGAGGCTCCATTGGAGCAAAGATGGCCCGGGCGCTGGGGATGGCTCCTTGGCCTCTGCCCCAGGCGCTAGAGTGGCTCTGGTCGCAACAGAGCGACGCCCCGGAGGGGCAGAGCATCGCCCCCTGGTGGGCAGAGCGTCGCCCTCTGGTGGGCGTGCCGGGTGGATCCCGGTCGGGCGCATGCGGGAGTCTGTCTGACTGTCTCTCCCCGTTTCCAGCTTCAGAAAAATACAGGAAAAAAAAAATCACCTGGAAAACCTCACAAAAATATAGAGAAAAAGATTCTGATTTACTAGAGCAGAAGTGAAGCCTAGAAAATTAGTGTTTTTGAAATTTTTCCCAGGTGTTTCTCATTCATAGCCAGTTTCATGAACCAAGAGTGTAAGAATACTTGCCTGACCATCAGTATTCAGGTAGCTTTATTTCCAATAGCAGTGCATGCATTCAACACACATTGCTAGGACATCTAATATGTCCCAATATTGAGCAACTGATATGGGCTCTGGTATTCAAAGATGAATAAAATATGGTTTGTCAAAAAATTCACATTCAAATAGGGAAGCCAAACACATAATTATAGTACAACGAGTCAATCCAAAAATAGAATGCAGTGAAATTTTATCACTGGACAGTAAAAGACCTCCTATCTTAGCCACAGCTTCCTGAAGGAGATATCATTTGAGGTGAATCCTAAAGATTAAGATATTAGCCAACTGAATTTGGAAAAGGAATGAAGAGGAAGAAGGGGGCAATAGTATACATATAGTGTATTATACATATAACATCAGGAGTCCATGGAATAAAACAGAGAAGGAAGGGCTGGATAGGAGTTCAACATTCATCTTGTAAATAATGGAAAGCTGCTACAGCATAAAGTCAGTGCATGTCACCATCAGATGTGCATTTCAGCCAGGTTGCTCTGGCTGGATAAGTGGCATATAGATTTAATAATAATAGAAAATAGGCCTGACCTCTAGTGGCTCAGTGGATAAAGCATTGATCTGGAATGTTGAGATCGACAGTTCAAAACCCTGGGCTTGCCTGATCAAGGCACATATGGGAGTTGATGCTTCCTGCTCCTCCCTCTCTTCTCTCTCTCTCTCTCTCTCTCTCACTCTCTCTGTTTCTCGCTTTCTCTCCCCTTCTAAAACAAATGAGTAAAAAAAAATTTTAAAGAAAAGAATAATAAAACATGGAAAGATGAGTAAGAGAAAGATGAGTTAGGAATCCAGATTTTGGAGGTCTGATATAAGGCAGTAAAAATTGAGATTAAAAACAAGAATATAAATTTCAGGAAAATGAAGGCAAAAAAGATGAGGTGATTGATTAGATGGGGATGACATTTGGGAAGGATGAAAAGAGTAAAGGAAAAAGCAAAAAGGAGTCAAAGATAACCCATCAACCCCCAGACTATCTGAAGCAAGTGAGTTATCCTTTCCAAGTCATTAATAAAATGTGGAGCCCAGATGGCATTTAAAAGAACTTCTAATTCTAAAAGTCTAAGAATCATTAAAATAGTGATTATATTATTCAATAATATCCTCAAAACCTCTTAAAGTTGACCTTATACCAAGTGACTCATGGACATCTTAAGTTCACATACATGCTTTCCAGAATACAGTATTGTTAAATTCTCTCTTGACATTAACTTATCAGCTATAATAGTAGCTGCTGACAGCATGACTGCTTAAAGAAGTTCTTCCCTCCTCTAAATTTGCTATTTCCAAGGAATGCTGTAGGTATGGAAGCTAGGTAACTATAATCTCCCTCTCTTCTGAACTACATAGCACTTTATGGGAAAAAACAGCTGTGTTAGGCTTGCTCACTGGTTTCCCAGCTGCAAGCACTTTGCACAGTGTGTGAGCATGTGGCAGAAAGCCACTTGTGTGTCTCTATGAAAAGTTATGGGGGCTTTCCTTGGTGGCAATTCTCCCAGATTGCTCTCCCACCACTGTGAGGTATGGTTTCCTAATTCCCTCAGCCACCACCATGGGGAGTGGTTTTCCTGATCCCTTGTCCTCCACTGCAAGAAGTAAGTTTTCCTTTGTTTATTTGCTTACCTATCTTTGCAAGCCTCCAATAAATGAGTACAGCCCAACTCTTTCTGGCTCCACAGTTCCTCTACTGTCTGCCCAAATACAATGTGAACCTACCTGGCCTCGACCACCAGCATGACATCTGGTATAGTTGGCAGTATTCAGATCAGATTGGTGTGGACCTCTTGCAGGGTGGGGTAGAGCAGTGTTCATTGTTCTCCAGTAGGTTCTCCGTGGCTGTCCTTTTGTGGCCATGTGCTAGGTGTTTTCTATAGCCCTGCGAGAAGCAACCAAGAGCTCTGTGCCAGAGGCTGCCTGAGGTCAAAAGCTCCAGGATGAGCTACTGACTGAGCACCAACAATGACATGAGCTGGAATGATCACTGAAGAAAGAGTTGCAGATTTGAGAACTGCAGGTCAGGCTACAGGCTAAGAACCAGTAATGACTTGAACTAGAATGAGTGCAGGAGAAGGAGGCCAACTGCTCTTGAGAGCTGCAGTGTGAGTGCAGACTTAGCACCAATGGTGCCTGGAACTGGAACAGTCTCTGGAGAAGGAATTATAAGTTCATGAGCTACAATTTGCCCTGAAGCTAAATGCTGGCAGTGAAAGTTGTTAGAGAAACAACTGCAGGGTCAAGAGATCAAGCTTCAGCTTCAGGCTGAGAGCCAGCAGCCTCAGGAGCCAAAGTGGGTGCTCAAAGTGCTACATTATTGCTGGCAGAGTAGCTCTGAGTTGGCAGGAGCAGGTGTTTCAACTCCTCTTCTAAGGGGAAGGTTTGGGCTGAAACTGCCTTCTGCAGACTCAGAGCCTGGCCAATGGTTGCCCAGAAGTTAAAAACCCAGCATCCAAGAGTTCCTCAAGAGTAGACACAACCCCTACACAGGTAGTGGAACCCTCTGTGGTCTGGTCCCACACCCAGGCAGAGCTGATGGAGTTAGAGGTGAAATTCAGGCAGAAATCCACAGAGGCCCTGGCAGCCTGGTTGCTGCAGTTGTGGGAAATAGGGGTAGATGATATCATGCTTTCTAGAACATAGATGGAGAAATTGGCTGCCATTACCACACACTTCTCCTTGAAGCAGTGTCTTCAGAACTGCCATGACAACCCAGAAAACCATACCATATTAGAATGGGTGGTGGCTGCCATTTGTACAGTCTGGCAGAATGTTGGGGACTTGCCGGGGGCAGTGTGTCTGTGGCAGTCATATACAGAGTTACAGCAAGTCCTCCAGGAACTAGGTATAAAGAATGCTGCTTTCAACCCAAGGTCCTGTGGGCTAGATGAGGAAGTGTTTATGGCAGGGATAAGTTACCTTATTCTCTGTAGCTCCCCATCAGTCCTTTTTGGGTCACTAGTGGCTATCTTGGGCCTGTATGAGGGGTAGCCCATCAATGCAGTTACACAGATGGTAGAAGATTTGCACGAGATGGAGGCAACATGGAATCATAAAGCTATGAGAGCTGCTGCCCGTGCTGCCCCCTAACAAGAGAAATAAGCCTGTACAAGTTACCCAAACCTAGATGTGAGTATATTCGATATGGCCAGGGCAGATAGGGAGAAATGGCAAGTCTAACAAAGTTCTTTTTGAGCTTTGGCAGCAGCTTAAACCAAAACGGAGGTTCCAGCCACTAAGAGGAATGGCTCCAGTAGCTACCAATAAAATGGTTGGTGTGCAGGTAGTATGGCTACAAGATTATATGATGGAGACCGCTGAGGGAGAGGAGGACCCCCAAAACCCATTGTTCCAGTTTGAATAGGGGTAAGGCCGAGGGACAGGCCTTACCCATCTAATAGGGACAGGTGGGAACCAGAGGCCCCATGTAGAACTGGCAATCCACTGATCCTCTTTTAATGCGCAACAGGTGTTGGCCTTCGTGGATACAGGTGCAGAATATTCCATCCTCTGTAGGAACCTAGAGCAGTTTGCATGGACCCCAGTGGCCATTTATGGTTATGGGGGCCAAATTGTTCAAGTGAAGCCAATAACTATTCCATTAAGGATAGGAAGACAGCCTCCTAAGCCTTACAAGGTATATGTATCTCCTATTCCTGAATATATTTGGGGGATAGATGTCTTACAAGGACTGTGATTAGAAACCATGGCCAGGGAGTTCCAGCTGCAGGTCTGAGTCATGAAGGCAGTGTTGCCGGAACACACAGCACATTTCCCTTTGCAACTACCTGTTCCCTGGTGTGTGACTAGCACAAAGCAGTACCGCCTACCAGGCGGTTATGAAGAAATCACAGGGGTGATCCTCAAACTAGAAAAGGTGGGGATCATCCAGCTGGCATACAACCCTTACAACTTTCCACTATGGCCTGTGTGCAAACCAGACAGAACCTGGCAAATGACAGTAAATTACAGAGAACTTAATAAAGTTGTTCCCTCTTTGCATGCCGCTATTTCCTTGATAGCTCACTTGATGGATCATAAGGCATGAGTAGGGGACATACAACTTTGTGGCAGGTTTGGCTAACACTTTTTTCTCTATTGACATAGCTGAGAGAGTCAAAACTAATTTGCCTTCACTTGGGAAGGGCAACAATGGACCTTTATAGTATTACCCCAGACCTATTTGCATAGCCCCACCTTGTTTCATGGGCTGGTGGCTGCTGACCTGGCTAAATGGAAAGAGCCAGAGGTGGTTCATATGTACCATTATGTCGATGGTGTTATGCTAACTAGTGATTCTTTCCCAGAATTGGAGCAAGCAGTTCCTACCATGCTACACCATTTGAAAGCATGTAGCTGGGTGGTCAATGAGGGCAAATTACAAGGACCTGGATTATCTGCTAAATTCTTGGAGGTTGTCTGGTTTGGTAAGACAAAAGTTATCCCTGATGCAGTTATAGATAAGATCCAGGTGTTCCCTGTGCCCACTACAGTAAAACAGTTACAGATTTCTAGGTCTGTTGGGGTATTCATGAGCATTCATACCCCATTTGGCTTAGTTACTGAACCCCTTATATAACCATATTTGGAAAGGGGTTCACTGGGATTGACCTAAGTAGGCACAAGGTGCATTTTCAGCAGCTGAGAGAGCTGTTAAGGTGCACAGACCTTGAATGTGTTTGATCCTGCCAGGCCTTACGAGCTTCATGTCCAAGTAACCTCTGAGGGGGTTGAATGGGGCTCATGGCAACCAACAGAGCATTTATAGCCACCTATTGGGTTTTGGTCCCAATAGTGGAAAGGCACTGAAGTTTGTTACTCATTAGTGGAGAAACAGTTGGCAGCTGTACATGCTGCCCTCCTTACATGCTGCCCTCCTGCCCACTGAAAGTATTACAACCACAACTCCAGACCACATACCCTATTGCAAGATGTGTGAGAGATTAGGCAGCCAAACCTCATAAGATTTAGCCCAAACCTCCACCCTGGACAAGTGTGGTGCATACTTGCAGCAACACTATGCTCTTAGCACCAGCCCATTGAGGGCAGAACTGCGGGAAGTCTTAGGTCCAGTCACCTATGTGACCTTAGAGTCAGGTGCAGCTGCAGCTCAGGAGGCAGAACCTGAAGCCAGTCCCTACCAGGAGGAGCAAACACCCATCCCCGAGGATGCCTGGTATACTGATGGTTCGAGCAGGAGCGAACCAGCCAAGTGGACAGCCATAGCCTTCCATCCAGCCACTGAGACTATTCGGATGGACACAGGTACAGGCCAAAGCAGCCAATGGGCAGAATTAAGAATCATATGGCCAGTTGCCTGTAATGAACCCTCACCTCTGATGATTTGCACTGACAGCTGGGCTGTCCATCGTGGACTGACCCTTTGGATTGCTATTTGGTACATTAACCAGTGGATGGTAATGCACCATCTGCTATGGGGTCAGGCCATGTGGCAGGACTTATGGGAAATAGGACACCAGAAGCAGTGACAGTATATCTTGTCACAGGGCATGCCCCTCTAGCCCACCCTGGGAATGATGAAGCAGACTCCTTGGCAAGGGTGCGATGGTTGGAGACTATGCCTGCAGGTGATGTGGCGCAGTGGCTCCACCAGCATCTGCTCCATACGGGATATAAAACTATGTGGGCTACAATTAAGGCATGGAACTTGCCTGTGTCCTATGCAGAGGTACTTGCAGCTTGCGATCAATGTGCAGTGTGTTCCAAGGAGCACACTCAGAGACAACTGGCATCACCTGGACAGATTCAGAGGGGTCATGTTCCACTGATACTATGGCAGATAGACATCATTGGACCCTTATCAAAGTCAGACAGGTACCAGTGTGCAGTCACCGATGTAGATACTGCCACCAATCTGCTTGCTGCTTACCCCACCCGTAACCCTGACCAGACGGCAGTCATCCAGGCTCTGGACCACCTGAGTGCTGCGTAAGGGTGGCCACTGGCCCTTGAAAGTGACAATGGTACCCACTTCACTGATTCCATGGTGAAGCAATGGGCTCAAGACCTGGAGGTGGACTGGAAGTACCATGTTCCCTACCACCCCTGGGCTGCTGATATCATTGAGCGGTTCTAATGGACTCTTAATGCAGGGACTGCGACAGGAGGATGGCACCAGCTCCCTTACTGGATGGATACATCGCTTGTGGGTAGTACTCCGGATTTTGAATGCAAGATCTCGACAGGGGGGCCCAGCTTCAGTAGAGGCCCTCCTGCACCAGGCAGCTGCTCCCATCCAGTTGCAGGCATGCACCAAGGACACTTTACTCAAGCCAGGCTTTGGATGGCAGGGAAATGTGTTTCTGCCTGCCCCAACACCTTAAAAGCCAACGACTTCAATGGACATGGTCCTAGATTGCACAGGCTCCCTACCTACAATGGGTGGCCTTGTCGGCACCGTGGGATAGGGAGCTAGAAGTGAGTCTCCAGTTAACTCCCTGGGCAACCACCACCTGGCCGCCTAAGATAGAAGTGTATTATTCTTTGAGTGCTCAGGGAGACAGCATTATGAAGGGCACCTTTGTAATTTCTTTATGGCCCATAATGAGTTCTCCCATTTTGTTGCACGTAGAACCAGCATATCCTGATGTATATGCCAATAAGGTTTGGTATGCCCGCCGGGGGCAACCTCTGGTACCAGCTACTGTGTTGTCAGTGGACAAAATCTGGCCTGTATTCTGCCAGAAGGGAAAGATTTGCCTCCCTTGGTGCCGCTGACAACTCTCTCACTTCACCCATAGCTTGTGCTTTTGTAATTCTGTTGCTATAGTTTGTACTGTTTCTGTTTATATAATGTACCTCACTCCTTACACAGGGACCATTGCAAAAAATACCTGTCATGCAGATTGTTAGGCGAGCAACCCTAAAGGGATGAAATGTGCAGAAAACAGCTGTATTAGACTTGGTCACTGGTTTCCTGGCTGCAAGCACTTTGCACAATTAGTGCATGAGCACGCAGCAGAAAGCCAAATGTGTGTTTCTATGAAAAACTATGGGTGCTTTTCCTTGGGGGCAATTCTCCCAGATTGCTCTCCCACCATTGTGAGGTGCGGTTCCCTGATTCCCTCATCCACCATGCCATCGTGAGGAGCAGTTTTCCTGATCCCTCGCCTTCCACTGCAAAAAGTGGTTTTCCTTTGCTTATTTGCTCACCTGTCTCTGCAAGCCTCCAATAAATGGGTATGGCCCAACGCTTTCTGGTTCCGCAGTTCCTCTACCGTCTGCGTGAATTCAATGTGAACCTCCCTGGCCTCAGTCGCCAGCCTTACATACTTCAATTGTAATTCCCTATGGCACATGTCCTACATTTGCTTTACGCTTAGCTGAGTAAATACTTTCTAGTGCCTTATTAAGGTTTAAGTGACTGAGAATAAGAGGGGTCTAAATATTCTTTGTGCCCCTCAACATTAATCACACCATACACAATCATCTTGCATACAAAACTTAAACAATACATCAGTGTCTTTTTGCACCAAGGTTGTTAGAATTGTGACTAGATTATGGGTAAACACACTAAGTAAGGATCTGAGCAGCATTATATTTTCTGAGTAGAGGAACTATAAGGCTCAGCAGATTTTCAAAAGGCCTTTGCTCAGTTCTTTGTTCTTAATTGTGCTGTACATAGATAAGATTATTAAGAGGCAGAGATACAAAACAGCAAGACATTGTTAAAGCAGAAAAAACTGAAGATACTCAGGTATAATTTGAGAAAAGAGGCAACTGTCAAAGAAGACAAATACAGGCAGTCCCATACTTTTACATAAAATAGATTTCTGAAAATATGTGAGGGTTAAATGTGTCCATTCTCGGAAGGTTAAAAACAATTTCACAATTCTTTAGGTACATGTTATTGGTGCAATTCAAAAATATATGTCATAGCAAATTGTATCGACTCTATTTTTATCTTTCCTGACAATTGAACTACATAGATGAACTAAACAAGTTCAACTAAATAGTATATTTTTATGCCAAATGGTTCCATTAAGGATATACTGTATTTCCCCTTGTATAAGACTCTCCCATGTGTAAGACGCACCTTAATTTTGGTGCCCAGAATTTTTTTTTAATGTATTACATAAAGTTATTGAACTCAAGTTTTATTCATCATAAAATTCATACAACTCCTCATCACTGTCAAAACTCCCATCCATTAGCTTGTCCTCATCTGTGTCTGATGATGAATCACTGTCTTAAAGAATGAGCGCAAAAACAGGTGCAAAAAAGTGGGAAACGCAAGTAAAAAAATCTACAGCCACTGTATAAGATGTACCCAGTTCTTAGACCCCAAATTTTTCAAAAAAGGTATGTATTATACATGGGAAAATATGGTATCTGATGATTTTGACCTTTGTTCACCACAGTTAGGTTTATGAGGCTAATACCTCTTATATAAGTTTCAACAGAACTTTTACCTTTTAAGCACACTGTCTCTTACAACTCTAAAAACATTAAGTCAAAATTCAGTTGAGTAGCTAAAGTGTCACTTTTGTCCAGAAAAAAAAAAGCATTGGGGTCAAAACTGAGCTATTGGCTCTCTTCCTCTAATGGCTCAGAATAATCATTCTGCAGACACTGAATAAATACAACACTAAACATTTTATTCAAGAGAGTTAACTAATGATGTGCAAGGGGCAAGTTGGACAAAAATCTCAGAAATAATGAGTTAAAGACTACCTGAAATTTAAATATTTATGAAGATAAGAAATCACTGAATCTTATGTTTGTTTTTAATAAATACTTTGGCTAATGAGTTTCAGAGCAGAAGGATCAGGTTATTAGTCACAGAAGGCTGAAAGTTTGCTTCTCTAGGGTCTTCCACATCTCTATTTCCTGTCTAAATTCTGTCCTACATGAACTCTGTGAAAATGTTTTGTGATCAGAGACTTACAGCTACTTTTCTTCAATAATTAAAGTTTGACAAACATCCTTTTTGCTCTTAGTTTACCTGAAACAAGAAGGGACTTTACAAAAGATATTTTTAATAGAAAACTAAGCAAAGCAGTAGGCCTCAAAATAAGCATAGAAATGGGGTGAGTTTTACAGGGTAAGGACTTACAAGCCAAAACTAATCAAAATCTAGATATAGCTGGATCAGTTCAAACATTGATTATGTACCTACTATATATCTGGCCATTTGTAAAGCACAAAGGATAAAAGTAAATCTTTCCTCTGGAAACTTATTGTTCCACTGGCAAGAGGAACACAGAAACAAAGTTACTATAATGTGGTAAATGCGGGACAGACATAGTCACATTACTCTTTTACTAACAAGCTTAATAGAATACCTCATTTCCATCAACAAATTTTCTTTTCTTTCCTCAGTCTTAACAGTATTTACTAGCCAGTTGTCAAGTTCACTCCCCATTCCTGAAATTTGCCTTCTTTGTCTTTCACACCTAGATCAGAGATAGCAAATACAGGGTACTCGTGCCATTGCTCAGATGCCCCACACCATGGCAATCATTCTTTCCCAAAAAGTTCTCACAGGGTATTTTATATAGCAGGGGTCGGGAACCTTTTTGGCTGACAGAGCCATGAAAGCCACATATTTTAAAATGTAATTCCGTGAGAGCCATACAACATGTTTAATGCTAAATACAAGTAAATGTGTGCATTTTATGTAAGGCCAACACTTTTAAAGTACAATTAGTCTCTGAATTCTTTTTAATAACGTTGTTATGCTGTTGCTAACCAATGATGAATGAAGTACTTCTTACCATTAATGTGACTTCTGGTGCTGCATGGTTTTGCTGATGGCTTTGTAGTCTGGTTGATATGTGGTGAGGTTAAGCTTCATGCAGGCATTGAGACTTCCATCCGTTAAACATTAAACATGATCGTAGGTTGGTCTTAACATTCTTTAGATGTGAGAAAGACTGCTCACATGCATATGTAGAACCAAACATTGTCAGTACAGCAATACTCACATGCTGCAGTGTGTGGTATGTGACGGGAAGTGCATTCCAAGTTTTGACAATCAGCTGGTCCGCAGGTTGAAGTTTTTTCATTTCTCCCCACTTGTGTTTGCTCGCCAACTCTGCTTGCTGTCATGCAAGTCTTTCCAAATCTTCATTCAGTGACTTGAACTTATTCACCCACATGTTTGAGGCCTTCAGGTCGACAGCTTATAGCTCAAAATCTCTGACAGAGACACCAGGGATGTAACTCACATCAGCACTGTCCACTGCACACTCGTGTGGATGAGTGATGAACTTAAAAAGACGAGTGCACTCATGAAATTCTCCAAAGCGCACTTTGAATGACTGCAGGAGATTAGATGTGAAGCCCACTAGCTGCTGGAGATCAAGATGTTGAGCAGGGTCACTTGCTGTGCATGCATCTTTAAACTCTCCCAGTTTTTCAAAGTGTAGTAAACGACCTGTTTTAATGTCGGTGATGAAGAGTTCCAGCTTGTTTTCAAATGCAAACACTGCTTGTTGAAGGGATAAGACTGTATTTTCAACGCCTTGCATTTTCACATTGAGCTGGTTCAGATGTTCAGTCATGTCCACAAGATAACAGAACTTCAGGAGCCACTCAGTGTTGGCTAACTCAGGATGCTCGACGTTTTTCATTTCAAGAAAAGTCCAGATTTCACTCAGACAAGTCGCGAAATGGCTGAGCACCTTCCCTCTTGACAACCAACGCACATTGCTGTGCAAAAGCAGACCAGGATAATTATTCCCAACTTCATCCAGCAGTGTTTTAAACTGGCAATCATTTAAAGCTCGGGCAACAATAAAGTTGACCACCTAAATGACCAGCGACATCACCTCACCAAGCTGCTCACCACACATCTGAGCACAAAGCGCCTCCTGATGGGATGGGTCTCTTTTCATGTTCATGAAGAAGCGCTACGAATCCTTTGTTTTTCCCCCACCATGCATGGAGCACCATCAGTACACACCAAAATAAGTTTATCCATCGGTAGATATTTTTCTTTAGCGAACACAGTGAAAGACGAAAAAATCCTCCCCTCTTGTTGTCTCTTTCATAGGCAAAACAGCAAGACTTTCCTCACATAGTGTGTCACTGACAGCATACCTTGCAATCACGCTGAACTGGGATAAATGGTTTACATCTGTTGACTCATCCAAAGCGAGAGAAAAGAATGGTGCTGCATTTATGTCCTTCACTTGTGTTGCCTCAATTTGATTTGCCATCATGATGGTACGATCGTGAACAGTTCTTGCCAACAGAGGCATGGTTTTTATTCGTTTGATTATCTTGTCTTTATCCGAAAAGTCATCAAAAAGTTCTTTGGCAACATCAAGCATGAATGTTTTGGCATACTCCCCATCTGTGAATAGCTTTCCATTTCTCACAATTGCTAAAGCACCAGCAAAGCTAGCCAAATTCCAGTCACCTTGTTGGGTCCAAACACGGAGTTGCTGCTGACTTGCTTGTACTCTGCACGGTTGCTCTTTTTTTTTTTTTTTTACAGGGACAGAGAAAGAGAGAGTAGGAGGGATAGATAGGGACAGATAAACAGGAACAGAGAGAGATGACAAGCATCAGTCATCAGTTTTTCCTTGTGACAACTTAGTTGTGCATTGATTGCTTTCTCATATGTGCCTTGACCATGGGCCTTCAGCAGACTGAGTAACCCCTTGCTCAAGCCAGTGACCTTGGGTCCAAGCTGGTGAGCTTTTTGCTCAAGCCAGATGAGCTCACGCTCAAGCTGGCAATCTCAGGGTCTCGAACCTGAGTCCTCCGCATCCCAGTCTGATGCTCTATCCATTGCACCACCGCCTGGTCAGGCTGCACAGTAGCTCTTGACATGCTTTCTTCCTGCTGTCCCCTGATGGATATTTTGATGCAAAGGTAGTATGGCGTGTGTCGAAGTGTTGCTTTATATTTGACCGTTTCATTGATGTGATTTTATCATTGCATATTAGATACACTACAGAATTTGCTCTCCCAAAAAGGCGAATTCCTCTGTCCATTCCTGGCTGAAAAGTACAATACTCCTCATCTTTTTTTCTTTTAGCCATCTTCTTCGTCAAAAGGGTTTCTGCAGTTAGCTAGCTGACTACTTGATTAAAAGGAGGGAAGTTTACTTCCTGACCTCACAACGACCCGTTACATTACGCATTATCCAATACAAATTTGGTGTTGTCCCAGAGGACAGCTATGATTGGCTCCAGCCACCCACAACCATGAACATGAGCAGTAGGAAATGAATGGATTGTAATACATGAGAATGTTTTATATTTTTAACATTATTATTTTTTTTATTAAAGATTTGTCTCCAAGCCAGATGCAGCCATCGAAAGAGCCACATCTGGCTCGCGAGCCACAGGTTCCTGACCCCTGTTATATATAGTATACCAGGCGGCCACTGAGAGTAACTGGTGTATAAGATGAAACCTATCTGCTTCCCTTACTTAGATTTAATTCCAGTAGTACCATATTGGCAGGTGCTATTTGAAACTATCAGCATGGGCTCTGATTTCTCACCCAGCCAAAACCACATATTTTTTTATTTCTGTTTCAGCTTTTGTGTTCCCTTTGAGGTAACTTCTATTTCCCATGTGAAGAAACTCAAGGTCCAAGCTCATTTTCAGAGCAGAGGCAAACTATGGTTTTCATATGCAATGAAAAATCATGCACATTTCATGTGAGTTCTACTCACATAATATTAATACTAATTAACGTGTTTTGTGTATGAACTTAGGTGTCAATAATACCCATAGTTTGAAAATACAAAAACTGAGGATTAGAGAGAGTCAGGACTGGAATTCAGGGGAAGTCAAGACTCTGGATTGTTAAACTCTACCCTATACTATCTCCACTTCTCCAGATCCTTCTAAATGTAGCCAAGTCAAGGTAGCACTCCTTAGGAAGTCTTTAGTTTTCTTAACATATGCTCTTTTAACACACTGAGAATAATAAACTTAACTCAGGAAAACACACAGACAAGCAAATACAGCAAAATATTAACAATTGGCCAATCTAGGTGAAAGCTCTATTGGTATACTGTTTCTGAAACTTTGCTGAAGGTTTCAAATCTTTCCAAACAAAAAGCTGGAGGCAAAAAAGTAATAGACCCAATTTTCACTGAGTCAGAGGGGTTATTTTATGACAAAGTCTTAATTTATAGATGCCTTATAATTATAATAAAACAATGTATATGTTCATTAAAATATTTTTGAAGATTTGGGAGCAATAGGGGAAAATAATCTTAGGTAATTTAAATATGAGTGATAAAGGAAGATGCTATATAAGAAAATTGCTTCCATCCATTTGCTTTTGGGAATTAACCACTCCAATAAGAACAACCTGACCAACTGGAATAAAAGTGAAGGACAGCAGTCAAGACACTCAGTCTAGATTTAAAGGTAAAGTCATATAAAAATCCTAGAATTTTAAAGCAGGAACAGGTTTTGTAAATTGTCTAGTTCAATCTGCTAATTTTAATAATGATGACATTCAGTACCAAAGCTTTTAATGAACTTCCCAAATATTTTCAATCTCATACTAGCAGAACTATTTTTTCTTCTGTGTACTAGTTTGGAGCTTGTGTCATTCTAACTCCTTTGGTAAATAAATAAAAAAAAAAACACCAAAATGGCTTATGAGGTGCAAAATGGAAAATGGGGTACAGAAGAAACAAGATTATGGTGATAGATAGAGCACAGAAAAAAACACAGGTATAGCTTAACTTTTGGAGTAGCTAGCTATAAAAGTTCCATTCTTCTGGGATGACTTTATTCTTGGGCACTATGAAATAGTTCTCCTATAGTTAGTTCCAAACTCATATCATCACACTACAATCCTATAGACAAAATTTTGCTTTCCTTATAACACAAACAAAAGTCACAAAATTGAGTTTTATTGGTCCTGGCTGGCATGACATGAGTCATATGCCCATCCCTGAACCAATCACTGTGGTCCACTGTGGAAGATAGGAAAGATAAAGTGCATAGTGAAGGTCATGTTCTTTACTCCTGGACTCAGGAATAGCATTATCTTCACTGAAATCACACACTGAGAGTGGGAGAGAGTTGGATCAATAACAAAAAGCTAGAATAACTGTTAACACAAGAAGTTGGTACTGATGACAAATGGCAAAATCCATAAATTCTACATCTATCCACAAGTAACAGTTGAAAGAATAAAAACAGAAGAAGACAAAAATTGCCTTGTAAAAAATCCAAAAAACTGCTTTGGGAAAAAAAAGATGAATCTGTTCTCTTATACTTCAGGAAAGAATTAGGACCAATAGGCAGAGGAGATTAGGATATAGATCCAATTCAGTAGATGTAAAGAACTTTCTAACCATTAGAGATATCCAGTAATTGAACAGGTAGCATCATGAAGCAGTGAGTTTCCCGAAGTTGGAAGCCTTCAAGCAGAAGGAAGGTGACTATTTGTCAAGAATGTCATATAAAGGATCCATACAATGGGTGGGAGGTTGCTTTAAACTGACTCTGATTCTAAATTACTGAGAACAGCATGGATAAAATATCCAAACCCTTTCAAGAACTATTTTATCTGGTTAAAGGTAACAGAACTTTTATGTATAAAGTTGAATCAACCAGACTCTGGATGCAAGTCATCTCACTTTTCATAAGGAAAGCAGAATACAAATGTTTAAAATAATTATTTTTAAGTTATAAGATTAAAATTAATTTTACAAGAAAATACACCTCAAAAAATGTTACTATATCTTCCAAATTTTTTCAATATGTTCACATAATTTTACTTTTGTCATATTAATTCCCTAAGCTAAGACTATATTACTCATTTTACCTTCCCAGCTCCTGGGAAACAGAATAACTAAGTGGCTCTGCTACTATGAAGCTGCACTTTTTTCACTTAAAATTAAATATGTTTATTACATTTATACATATTCTTCATCCTTACCATTTTAATGACTTATAGTTTTAGTTGCATTGGTATACCATAGTTTACTCAGTTTACTCATGACAGTTTTGCCTTAAACATCTTTATAAAAACAGCTTTTCTTTTATTTTAAATTACTTCCTAGGTGCGTAGTTAGTGGGTCAAAGGGTATGAATATTTTGTAGGTATAATTTTTTGAATATGCACTGACAAAAGAATGTCTTCAGTTTGCAGCACTAATAGTAATGACTGAGTCTTACCATTTCTCTAAGGCACCCATGTTAGGTTTTATTCAACATTTTAAAAATTGCTAACATACATTAAGTGATACTTTATAATAGTTCACATTTTCATATTTTTATTTCCTTTTCTCTACAAGTGAGTTTTAATTGTCTTCTCAACTCTTTTTTTTTAAAACAAAAACACAATTTTATCTACATTTCTACCAGATAAAAAAAACTCAGCAGTGCATATGGATATAAAGAAGTCACACCAGAAAAAAGGAATAAAACAGTGTTAAAGTGATCAGACTAGGCCCAAAATGGAGTCACTCGTGATAAGCTCCATGTTAGCAACTCAAAACTTAACAAAATTTCTATGTCCAGTCCTCCCCAAAAAAGAAGGCCTAAGTCAATCAATTAGTGCTTGCCCACTGACCACAAGTTAACCAGCTCCAAGACTTCCTTTGCTCAATATAAAAGATGTAACCCTGCTTTAACCAATCAGCAAATACCCAGTAAAACTTTCTTGTTCTTGTTCACTTTGGTCTATAAAACACTTTGAATTATACAAGCTCCTTTTGGTTAGATGGGATGCTACTCAATTCATGAATCACTGAATAAAGCCAGTAAGATCCTTAAAATTTACTCAGTTGAGTTGTGTACTTTAGCAACAAAAAGGATAAAAATTAATTCCAAGATGGGAAAATTTCTTCTTTCAATAAGAATGGACTCTCTAGGAAAGCTAGAGAACATTGAGCAAGCATTGGTTTAAAATATCTCTGATATAGCTTCCTGAAACTGAAGGAATGCTAAAGTAAGTAAGGGTTCTCCAATAAGTTCCTTTCCTTTAAAATCACATATATTGTTTAGAAACCATACTTTTTTCTGGGATTTTGATTAATATTCCAAATATCTCAAAAAAATTATGGTCCATACCAACAGCTCTACTAAACAGAAAATAAAAGGCAGATAAAAAATTCTATGATATTTTCCTGTGCAAAAATTAAAGCAGCAGGAACCATATTATAAAATAACATCATAGTGTGTCAAAAATGGAACTGAAAAATGAAGTTTAGCATAGTTTCCACAAATAACTGCATTTGTTTTTCTAAGATTATATTACTATATAAGTACAGGTCACTCTAGTTTGTACATTTTTCCCCCTGGAAAGGTACAAGTACAAGTCGGAGAAGCTTTAAAATAAGATATTAACAGTTTAAAATTAAAAGATTAAAAGTCTTTGTTCTCACAGCTACTGCACACAACACATTTACATTACACAGTCAACTCCTTAGACATCTGTTTCCTGCCACTCATTACTCCTGGGAAAACACAAGGTAAATACACTAATAAAATTACAACTGAACTACACACAATTTAATATCAACATGTTATAGTTGCCTAGGTAATAACAATCTTATATTTCCCACAGGAAATTAGCATTATAGTTTTATATGTGTATTTTTCATATTGTACAGCTGAGTGAAAACAGTTCTCCCCTCCCTTAAGATGTGCTTAAAATTATGTAATCAGTTAAATAACCAAATAATGGTTTTTTGTTTGTAAAATACTACTATTAGATTTTTTTTTAAGACGTGATTCCTTTAATCTCCAGGAAAAACTAAAGTTTTTGTGAACAAAAGAATAACAGTTCAAAGAGAAACTCATTCACTAAATAAAAGGTAAAAAATACTGATAAGTTAGCCCCAAAGTGAGAAATTTGGCTTCAGTAACAGTAGTTTTTTTAGTTGTAATGAATAGGAGATACGTAAGGGTTAGGGAATAGTCTGCTTGCTATTCTCTCTCACTGTCTCTCTGGTCTTCACTTTGAAATGTAGCAAAAAGTTTACCTTTGCAGGAATGTCAGGAAAAGCTTACATTGGGGAGGGAACTGACAATTAAGGGAGTTTAAATCATAATAGTTGTTTGTAAAGGCCTAGCCACAAGATTTACTGTGAAAAATTAAGGCCTATAAATTAATAAGAAATTTAGTTCACCAATCTTAAATCTTTACTTTATTAGGATAATAAAACAGGGAGTCTTTTCACAGATAATTCCCAGAGGCAGATGGTCCCAGAAACACCAGGTCTCAACTAGTCCTGGGAGACACCTGATCCCAGCTGCTTTGAAGATTTACCAAGGAGCATACCAATTAGACCTGAATTATATTAAAAGAACTTGCAGAGGAGACTTTCCTGCAGCTGAACCCCTACCTCCTGCATATTGTTATGTGACTAACTGCACAGACTTTTTTTTTTTTCTCTTCTGCCCCTGAACCCAAAAAAGCCACCAGCACCAGAAGAGTGAACAGAATTCCCCTGCCTTCTCAGGCTACTGTTATTTCTGATTAAAGACACTCTTATACCACTCAGTCCGGTTCATGTTTGATTGACTAAGTGTGATGGGCTACCCCAAATCTGGCCTGTTTCAGTAACAACACTAAGAAAAATAAAAGATTCTGACATTAGTTCTAGGACAGGATCAGAGGATTCTGGCCAACCTTTGGTGAAAGTTTTTGGTTTTTGCCAGGAGAACCAAAGTAGAATTCAAAAGAGAATAAAATGGAAGTTTCATGAGAATAGGGGCCTAGACCTAGGCCTAATGCCTAGTGATGTGCAATAAATACCTGCTAAATACTGAATAAATATACTTTTCAAACTATCAAGAAGAAGCCTGATCACCAAAAGACTAGAGAGGATAGACTACAGGATTTCTGCAAGGCTTGTCCCTTAAGTTGAAGAACACTAAACTCTGTAAAACCTTTTCTGCTTGCTCCCCTATATATACTCTGTGCCTTCGGAATCCTCCTGTACACAAAGAGTTTCTGTTCACTCTGTAGCCTGATTGAAGAGTGCATAACTTTTTTTTATCAAGTAATCACACACAAGCCAAAAGAGAACTTCAAAATGTGCCTTAAAAAAAAACAAAAGAAAAATAAACAAATGGTACTACATAAAACTTAAAAGTTTTTGTATAACAAAGGAAACCATCAACAAAACAAAAAGACAACCTACTAAATGGAAGAAGATATTCGCCAAAGACACATTTTATACGGGCGTTAATATCTAAAATTTATAAAGAACTCATACATCTTAACAACAAAAAAAGAAAATCAATTAAATAATGGGCAGAGAACCTGAATAGACATTTCTCCAAAGAGGACATACAGATGGCCAACAGACAAATGAAAAGATGCTTAATGTCACTAATCACCTGAAAAATGCAAATTAAAACCCCAATGAGATATCACCTCACACCTGTCAGAATCACCATCATCAATAAATCAACAAACAACAAGTTTCAGCATGGAGAAAAGGAAAAACTCATGCATTCTTGGTGGGCATGCAGATTGGTGCAACCACTATGGAAAACAGTATGGAGGTTCCTCAAAAAACTAAAAATGAACCTGCCTTATGACCTACCTAGTGATTCTAATTATGGATATTTACCTAAAGAAACCCAAAATACTAATTTGAAAGAATATATGCACTCCCATGTTCATTGCACCATTATTTACAATAGTCAAAATATGGAGCTTTTCCACCGGCTCCCCTCTCCCCCAACCATCCCTCCAGCTGCACTTGCTCACTGGGAGCTCCAGGCTCTTTCTAAGCCAGTGCTGCTGTCATCTCCTTCCAGCCACCATCATAATCATCTACCAGGACCTTATCAGCCATGATGAGATGTTCTTCAATATCTACAAGATCCAGGAGATCACAGGCTGGCTGTGCCTTGAGGTAGAAGGGAAGATGGTCAGTAGGACAGAGGGTAACATTGATGACTCACTTATTGGTGAAAATGCCTCCACTGAAGGCCCCGAGGGCAAAGAAACCACTAGCACAGTAATCAATAGAGTTGAAATTGTCATAAACCGTCATGTGCAGGAAACCAGCTTCACAAAAGATGCCTACAAAACGTACATGAAAGATTACATGAAACCAATCAAAGGGAAACTTGAAGAGAGAACAAAAATAGTAGTCTTTTGTGACAGAGGTTATAGAACAAATCAAGCACATCTTTGCTAATTTCAAAAACAGGCCCTGGCCAGTTTCCTCAGTGGTAGAGTGTCAACCAAGCATGTGGAAGTCTCAGGTTCAATTCCCAGTCAGGGCACACAGAAAAGGCAACAGTCTCCTTCTCTCTTCCTCCTCCCCCTCCCCTTCTTCTCTTTCTCCCTCTCTCTTCTCCTCCCACAGCCATGGCTCAATTGATTAGAGCCCATTGGCCCTGGGCACTAAGGATAGCACCGCAGAGTCTCTGCCTTGGGTGCTAAAAATAGCTCAGTTACGAGCATGAGCCCCAGATGGACAAAGCATGGGCACCAGACGGGGTTGCCAGGTGAATCGCAGTCGGGGCACTTGTGGGAGTCTGTCTGTCTCCTCTCCTCTCACTTATTTAAAAAAAAAAAAAACTCTATTACTGAAACCATGAGTCTAGATTGGCTGGATTGCTCTGCTGAACTACCATGAGGATAGTGTGATTTCATATATGCTTTTCTTTAAGGATGGTTTAAAAATGGAAAAATGGCCTGACCTGTGGTGGCGCAGTGGATAAAGCCTCAACCTGGAAACGCTGAGGTTGCCGGTTCAAAACCCTGGGCTTGCCTGGTCAAGGCACATATGGGAGTTGATGCTTCCAGCTCCTCCCCCCTTCTCTCTCTCTCCTCTCTAAAAAAATGAATAAAATAAAATAAAAGAGCCCTCATTTTAAAAAAAAATGGAAAAATGTTAACAAATTTGGCAGTTTGTATCTATGACCTGTCATCATAACTGGATGTGCTTTTCATTCATACAACAGGACTAGGAAAAATAGGACTGATGATATCTTAAGATTTTCATTTATTTTGACCTTGATTTATTTGGAGTAGAGGCATTGTTTTCAAGACAAAACATGTCATGTATGTTGTCTAAAAATAAAATGCATTTAAACTCATTTGAGAGAATGCCTCCTATTTTAATACACATTTAAATTCATCCTTAAAAGTGTTTCTGGAGAAGCTAGTGCCAGTCTGTAGACCACTACTATAAAGCATAACACAGTCTTCAGATCACTTCCACAGTGAAAACTACTGGGGCTGGAATATAAAAAACAAGGATCAAAAGTCTTAATTCTGCTTGACCAGGCAGTGGTGCAGTGGATAGAACATTGGACAGAGATGCGAAGGACCCAGGTTTGAAACCCCAAGGTCACACGCTTGAGTGCGGGCTCATCTGGTTTGAGCAAGGCTCACCAGCTTGAGCCCAAGGTCGCTGGCTTGAGAAAGGGGTTACTCTGTCTGCTGTAGCACCCCCCCCCCCTCCATCAAGGCACATATGAGAAAGCAATCAATAAACAACTACAGTGCTTCTCATCTCTCGCCCTTCTTGTCTGTCTGTCCCTAACTGTCCCTCTCTCTGTTTCTCTCTGTCTCTGTCACACACACACACAAAGTTTTAATTCTGAGTTGAAGTAAAGGGGAAGACCATGCTCACAGCAGAGCCAACATTTGAAATAGATTCCTTAGACATTTTATCACCTGCAAACAGAAATAGTTAACTGGAAGAGACTGCAAAAAGACTAATACAGCCCTGGCCAGTTGGCTCAGCGGTAGACCGTTGGCCTGGCGTGCAGGAGTCCCAGGTTCAATTCCCGGCCAGGGCACACAGGAGAAGCACCCATCTGCTTCTCCACCCCTCCCCCACTCCTTCCTCTCTGTCTCTCTCTTCCCCTCCCGCAACCGAGGCCTCCATTGGAGCAAAGATAGCCCGGGCGCTGGGGATGGCTCTGTGGCCTCTGCCTCAGGCGCTAGAATGGCTCTGGATGCAACAGAGCGATGCCCCAGAGGGGAAGAACATCGCCCCCTGGTGGGCATGCCAGGTGGATCCGGTCAGGTGCATGCGGGAGTCTGTCTGACTGACTCCCCGTTTCCAGATTCGGAAAAAAAAAAAAAAAAAAAAAGACTAATACAGTTCAGGGGAAAAAATGTTATGGAAGCAACCCAAGTGCCCACCAATTGACAATTGTATAAAAAAGAGGAGGTACATATATGCAATGGAATATTACTCTGCTATAAAATAGAATAAAATTTATGATTGCAACAGTATGGATGGATGTAGAGGGTATTATGCTTAGTGAAATAAGTCAGTCAGAGAAAGGCAGATACCATATGATTTCACTTATATGTGGAATCTAAAGAACAGAAAAAACAAACAAGAAAAAGTGAAACAGTCTCACCAACACAGAGAGTAGTCCATGGTTTCCAGAGGGTAAGAGGGTTGGTTGGGGGACTGGGTGAAAGAAGTAAAGAGTTTAAGTACAAATTGGTAGTTACAAAATAGTCACAGGGATGTAAATAAAGTACAAAATAGGAAATATAGTCAATAATATTGCTATAACTATGTATTGTGCCAGGTAGGTACTGGAAATGATTTGTAAAGTATATGATTGTCTCACTACTATGCTATGCACCTGAAATCAATACAAAGTAATATTGACAGTAAACTGTAATTGAAAAATTAAAATAAAAAAAAGTGCCTTGAGCCCTAGAGCTGGCAGTAAAAGGCTATTTTCTGTAGCACTATAAATAATCCTAAAATTTTATTTCAAAAATATAAAAAGCCGCTTTTTGTAAGAAATAATACTAAAAGCCAAAGCAAAATTTCAATAAAAATGCTGCCATCTGAGGAGTGCAATGAGTCCCATCAGGGAATGTTCTGGGGTTCCCATGGTGACATTTGTTTATATATAAAATCAGAAACATAGATAAAGATATAGATTAGATAGATGTAGATATAGATATAGATATATGTAGATAGATATAGATATAGATATAGATATAGATATAGATATAGATATAGATATAGATATAGATAGATATAGATATAGATATAGATATAGATATAGATATAGATATAGATATAGATATAGATATAGATATAGATATAGATCAGCAGTTCTCAACCTGTGGGTCGCAACCCCGGCAGGGGTGGAACGACCAAAACACAGGGGTCGCCTAGAGCCATCGGAAAATACATATTTTATTTAAAAATGTATTGTATAATAAAAATGTATTGTATAATAAATATGTATTGTATAATAAATATGTATTTTCCGATGGCTTTAGGTGACCCCTGTGTTTTGGTCATTCGACCCCCGCCAGGGTCACGATCCACAGGTTGAGAACCACTGATATAGATATAGATATAGATATATTGAATAGATATAGATATATACATACACATATGCACAGAGTTGACCTTTGAACAAAGGCAAGTTAGGGACACCAACCACCTACAAAGTTGAAAATCCACTTATAACTTGTCAGTCCTTTGCATACTCAGATTCCTGACCGTGGGCCAATCCAAAATTGGGAGGGCCAACTGTATATTTATTGAAAAAAAAAAAACTGTATACAGGTGCAGCCATGCAGTTCAAACCCATGCTATTCAGGGGTCAACTGTAATATTAAATATTTTATCTAGGTTTTTAAGAAAGAAATAAAACAGATTCTTACTCTCTTTAATTTGTGATATTCAAAGGCATATTTTCTAGTTTCTATAATATTGATTACCAAAAACAGAAAAAGTTCTTTAAAATAAGCCTTTAAGTTCCTGCCTACTTTAATTCCCTCTCTGAGCCTCAACACATTTTAATAGAAGATCCCAAATAATTCTTACTGTTATTCACACCTAGACATGAAAATTGTCAAGTTGCTTCATTTATCTATATATAGTCTATTATATTATATTCTCAAAATAGAGATATACAGAATTTGATATTTTATTTAAATATCCCTCAACTTCCTTTTAACAAAATGGGTATTGTACTTTGATAAATGTTTTCCATCATCATCAATGAATTAACTGGATTCTGACACTATCTACCTGGAGATGGATCACAGAGCTCACTCCTTAAAAGCTCCGTCCTACAAGACTCCCCCCTTCATATACCAACTTTACATGCCAGTCACAAGTCCTAGCTGTTCCCTGTACTTCTGACCTACTAACTATAAATTGAAGGTTTCCATACATCTCCTCATTTGATTAATTTGCTATAGTGCTCACAGAATTTGTAACAGAGTGAAATGCTCAGTCTCTCTGACTCCATCTTATTTCATCCTGGATTGTTTCCAAGTCCTTCAGGCTTATAGCTTCTGCTATAGATATGCTAATTATTAGGGGAATTTTAGTTGCAGCTTACATTTTTTTGTTTTTGTTTTTTGTTTTTGACAGAGAAAGAGACAGAGAGACAGATAAGGACAGACAGGAAGGGAGAGAGATGAGAAGCATCAATTCTTCATTACGGCTCTTTGTTGTGACTCCTTAGTAGTTCATTAATTGCTTTCTCATATGTGCCTTGAGGCTACAGCAGAGTGAATGACCCCATGCTCAAGCCAGCGACCTTGGGGTAAAGTCAGCAACCATGGGGTCATGTCTATGATCCCATGCTCAAGCCAGCGACCTCTTGCTCAGGCTGGTGAGCCCGTGCTCAAGCCGGATGAGCCCGTGCTTAAGCTGGCGACCTCCAGGTTTCAAACTTGGGTCCTCCACATCCCAGTCATATGCTCTATCCACTGCACCATCACCTGGTCAGGCTGCTGCTTAAGTTTCTGAAAGAACAGCCCCTTGTGGAAGATCCCTTTCTCAAACTGGTGGGAGAAGTTTATACAAAAATAATGATAGCTTATCAAAGATTTTCAGGAGCCTCAACACTGGACTCAGAACAGTCGGGGTCAACAGACTAAGAACAAGGAGATTTAGAGGTTTTTCAGTCTTCCTGTACTTGGTCATTAATCTAGCTCCTCCCATTTTTCCCTTCCCTTGACATAAAAGAAACCTAAACTCTGTACTTCCTTAAGACAAATTTGAGAAACTTCTAGGGCCCCTATCTTCTTGATCATTAAACTTTTCTTACCCCAAACTCTGACGTTTTGAGTTTTGGCCTTTTGAAGCATGAGGCACAGGGACTTTGGGGCCAGTGACAAACTGAGAAACATTTACTTACTTTTACAAGTTTATTATAAAGGCTATGATAAACAGTACAGATGAATAGCTAGATGAAAAGGTAGCATGGGTGAGGTGTGTGGATAAGGGAACAGAGCTTCCTGGGTCTTTCTGGAAGTGTCATTCTCTCCACATCTCCATGAGTTTTCCAAACCCAAATCCTTTAAGCCTTCTACTGAGGCTTCATTACAAAGGCATGATTGATTGAACCATTGCCCATAGGTGATTGATCTAAACTCCAGCCTCTCCCTCCCAATCCCCAGAGGTCAGGGGATGGGACTGAAAGTTCCAATTCTCTAACCCCATGGTTGGTTCTCCTGTCCTTAAATTGGCTTGGGGCTTCTCAAAAGTCACCTCATTAATATAACAAAAAGCATGTTTGTCACTCTTCTTATGTAGAAATTCCAAGGTTCTACAAGTTCTGTGCCAGAAATGGAAATAAAAACCAAATGTATATTATTATAAACCACAATATCACAGGTAGTAAGAAAAGGAATTACAAATTAGTTGTGTCCTCCTTACCATCCACTGAAAGGGATAGTCTTGCCCATTTATAGAAATACACACAAAGGTAGACAGCTACACCACCGAAGGCTCCAACAGCCAACAGACACCAGGGAAGCACTCAAAAGAGAAACAGACACAGATCTTCAGAGAGATACTAGGGAGGAGACAAAAGGAAAAAAGAGAAAAGTGTATTACTTGGAAAGGACAGAGACTCAAGCTGGCAGCCAACAGCATCCCCACACACACCTAGTGACAGCGAGAAACTGGGACCCCACTGGAGAGTGTGTGTGTGCTTCACACACACACACACACACACACACACACACACACACACACAATGTCTCATACACACGTGATCTCTCACAGTCTGTCTTACACATACAATCTCTTATACACAATCAAAAACTTCCTTATGTACATGAAACCTGTCTTTCACCACACACATTCACACACACACAGTTTCTGTAGTCTCACAAACGCCGGAAAACATGCCCACCGCGCTCTGGTCTCTCTCTCACGCCCCATCGGCTCCGCCCACTTGGCCCCGCCCCGCTTGGCCCCGCCCCGGCGGCTGTGGGAGAGGAGGTGGTGACAGCCCGGCGGGGCGGAGCTGCTACTACTGCTGGCTCCTCTGCCCGCGGTGGCTTGGGAGAGACTTCAGTCAGTTCTGTCGCGAGCGCAGCCGATCCGGGACAGGTCTGCGGTGGTGGCGCCGCCTCGCGCCTCGCTGCCTGGCCCCTCTGGCGGCGGTCCCCAGCGGCGGCATGTGCTCGGCCCGGGAGCTGCTTGGAGGCGGGGGCAACAGCGACAGCAGCGGCGACGGCGGGGAGCGCAGCGAGGACGGGGACGCGCTGGCCGAGCAGGCGGCGGCGGGGACCGAGTGGGAGCCTGGGGCGAGCCCGCGGCGGTGCGGGCGGCGGTCGCCGGAGGAGCACAAGCAGGTGAGAGGGAGCGGCGCGGCGCGGCCCGCAGGGCTCGGTCTCCGAGCGCCCCAGGCGGCGCAGGGCGGACTGGCGGGCGGCATCCACCCGGAAGAGCGGTTAGACGGCCGCGCTCGGGCCGCCGCGGGGCCCTGTGTCTGGCCGGGGCACTCGGCCCTGCCCGGCCGTGGGGCTCTGTAAATCTGCCCTCTCAGTGGTCTCTTACCTCGAAGCCTTCCGCGTAAACCCTCCTTTCTCACCTCCAAGTCCCCCCCGGCCTGTGCTGCGGTTTAGGGGACAGCTGCCCCCGCCCGCCCCCCATCCTGGCGTTTCCGAACGCACACTTAGTGTCTCTGCACGGAAGGTGTGGACGGATTTCTCTAGATGTTCAACCAGTGTCTGAGGCTTGGGAGGAAGTATTACAATAAACGTCTTGACAGGGACTCTCCGAGAGCAAGTTCTTCACAGGACTACAAGAGAGCTAAATTTTATTTTAAAAGTAAATAAACAAAATTGCTTTCAGGCGGTACCAAAGTGGTCAAAACCCACTTTGATGAAGTGGGTTTCTTCCCCAGATTAAAGGCTTCTCTACATACGGGACCAAAGACATTGCAGCACATCAAATATGTTCAAAATATTAACAGGCAAGAAATTTAAAATAAAAAAATTAAATTATATGTGGGATGAATTTTCACCTGTAGGATGAATTTGCACCAGCAAATACAGTTAGATAATTCAAAAATACCCTAGATAAACTAACCTTCAGAATACATTAAGGAGCAGAAATTCAAATGATTATTTGCCTTTATTACAGCCTAGACTGTTGGGACAATCAGTTGACGCCTGTTCCCTCCCATTATCCTCCATCTGTCCTTTTTGTTACATTTCACAAACTCCAGTATCATCACTAAAGGCACTGAGATTAAGTGTATCTTCTAATATGTCAATATTTTATTTAGCGAACAGAAATAACAGTGTGTGGCACATGCAAAATATTCCTTAGCATTAAGCGTGCTCGCCATGTGAAAGTATAATTTTTCATCCTTATGACAATATAAAAGATGGTGACTGAAGCAAGTCATTGGTAGCTAGGAGATCTTCCTGATTCTCTCCTTGGTGGTTTTCCCCATTAATTTGTATCATATAACTCAGTAGCTAAAGAGCTTAGTTTCCTCTTTAGTTACTCAACTGGGAAGTGGAGGAATGGCAACAGGAACTCACTTGGTGAAGGCAGGGCTGGAAAGGTGGAGGAGGAAGGGGTGGGTGGTGCATTTACTGTGTAAGAGAAAAGTAAATTTCAAAATGGTTGTAAGGGAGTGTGTAAAATACTTCATTTAAGCTTTTGTGGGTTTCATAGTATATATATTATCAGTTGCTCTAGTCTTACCAAAACTGCTTATGGTACAAAGAAAAAGGAATGAAATATATATTCTAGAAAACAAATATCACTTTGCATACCTGCTTCTTTCCTTGCATGTCATGGAAATTCATTCCATGTACCCCTTTGAAATATTATTTTATTTTTAACACAGGATTTATTTATGTACTCTAAGCTTACATATGCAATAATTGAAAATAACATGTGAGATATGCATTTACTATATCAGCACCAAAGGATAATTTGTCAACAAGCCAAAAATAAACAAAAAATTGGTACAACCCAACCCATTGGTGTAACTTTTAGATAATTTAGTTTTGGCTTCCAGATAAGATAGATCATTTCTTGGTAATATTATTACAAAGACTTGGTTTTTAGCTTTATTTTAATTCCTGCAAATTAAATTTTAAGTTTTGGAAGGCAGCTCGGCTCACCACTATACAACCAACGCAAAATATGAAATTTTGTATGCACTGCCTTGCATTGATGGTTGAGGTAACTACAGATTTAAATATAATTGGGGAAGCCTGACCAGTGGTGATGCAGTGGATAGAGCGTTGACCTGGAAGGCTGAGGTACCAGGTTTGAAACCCAGGACTTTCCTGGTCAAAGCACATACAAGAACTACTACGAGTTGATGCTTCTCTCTCCTACACACCCCCTTTCTCTCTCACTCTCTCCTTCCTCTAAGATCAATAAATAAACTCTTTTTTAAAAAAAATAAAGATAATTTAGGGAGAAATGAAATTAACAGCTATAAAACATTCTAGGGTATTGTTTTATTTTTCTCTAGGAAGAAGGTGTATGTTTTTTTTCATTTTAAGGCTACACATCCTTAAATATTACAAATGCAGTATTTTGGGAAACTTGGTTTGTAAACTAGTTATTTAGAACTTAAAGTGAACTTTTCCATAGAAACAATGATATATACAGAAACAGAACCATAACTGATTAGCCGGAAGTGAGGTAGAGATAGTTTTTCTGCTGTCCTGTCTGTTTACCACAGTCACTTGGTGTTCCACAGTGTTTGTAGCCTCGCAGACACTGGGAGAATTGGCAGCAGCGGTGGTGCAGCAGGGCCAGCTCCTTTACATCTGGATCCGGGCTGTGGTGGTGTGCTCTTTACCACAATTGCTCCAGAAGGCACCTGACTTTTGCTCTTCAAGCTCCTTCAGCCATTTTTGTCAGCCCTAATTTTCTGTATTAAATCCCTTTCTGTGTCTATTTCCTTCGCAGATTTTTGCTCCTACCTGAGAATTTGATGAAGTGGGTTTCTTCCCCAGGTTAAAGGCTTCTCTACATACATCCTTTCCTAGCCGATTTTCCTTCTCTTCTGTCTGAAAGGCACATGCCCTTCCCTCAACCTGGAAGGCTCTTCCATCATAGATTTGACTATACAAAGTCCATCTTTGGCTTACTGTTATTATGATACTTGATCAAAATCTATCTGATTTTGGTGTTTACTTCATATAATACTGAAATACTAGTATTAATATAGGTGTTTTAGTAACCGATATTGTTGGCCTCTTTTTTTTACAATTTGTCTGTAGATGCCACTTTCTCTGAGAAAAACTAAGATTTCTCCGTCCTTTTGGCCTGAACCTTTCAAGATAGGATGGTTGACAGAGGAGGCCTGGTTAAAATCAAGTATCCTAGGAAAGGTGGTCTTTAAAAAAATGGACCAAGTCCTCTAAATAAAAGAACTGTCAAGTTTGAATAGGAGTCAGGCCTTTCAGAGAAAGAAGTGAAGGAAAGACAAAATGCCCAAGGAACTGAAGGGACAGGGCAGTTATCTTACATGTAAGTTGGTAATTATGTGCATGAGAGATGACCCAAGTATGTTTGTATGAAAACTGTGTAACTTTATGTACAAAAGTCTCTGTCCTGCTGCATAGCTGAAAAGCTAAACATCTCCATTCCATTAGACATCTGTACTGTGTGCACCATGCACTTAGATGTAACAGGTCACAGTCTTAATAACCGGAGATGGCCTTGCTTACCTAGAGCATAGAGAGGTCCTGTTATCCTTAGATTGACTTTGGAATCATTACTTTAACTTTAAAGTCTTTCTTTATGATTATAAAATTATTTTGTACTTCAGAAAATGTAGAAATATATAAAGATCTAAAGAAGAAAACAAAAGCATTTGAAATCCCACACTGAGGAATATTTTGTTATAAAATATCAAAAATCTAGTATTACTACATTAATATCTATATGTATGTATATAGTATGTACACATACATGTGTTTTTAACATGTTTGAATGTAGTATTTGAATTTAGTATCTTGTTCTACCTACTTAGCATGTGTTGTCATTTTCCTATGTTATCAAAAGTTCTTTTTAAAAATTACTTTTAGGGCTCCCTAATAGTCCGTTTCTCCAATACTGCACATTTAAGTTGTGTCAAATTTTCTTTTATAAACAGTGCTGCATTGTAAATCTTTGCTTGTAAATCTTCACAGTTCTACCCTGAAATAGATTCCTATAACTGAAAGAACTAGGTCAATGAGTCAAACGCTTTGAAACCTCTTGAAACATCCTAAAGAATTTCATTGAGAAAGGGTTGTACCAGTGTACACTTCGAGCACTGGTATGTTTATAGTGCTGATTGGAAACCATCCACGCCAGCAAAGAACAGTTCTGCTCAGCTTTAGTCTGCATACAAATTATCTCTTGTTAAGTGCATATTGTGATTTCATTGGTCTGGGGTGAGGCCTAGTATTTTGCATTTCTAACAAGTTTCTCAGTAATGCGAATGCTATCTATGCCCATGGACCACACTAGTGGCAAGGGATTAGAGCAGTGGTTCTCAAACTTTTTGAAGTTGAGGCACATTTAAAATCCTACAAATAATTGTAGGCACATTATATACAAATTTCTGAGAAATATGTTATAATAATTAAGTCAAATATTAAGGAAAAAAATATAAAGTTCAAGCGTGCTTTTATGGTAATTAAATGAAATAAATACAAAATTAAATTTATTCTGACAAAAAGTATTTTTATGTTACATTTTTTGCGATATGCTTTTTAGAATTCGTAAAAAAGAGGGGTTAAAAAATAAAAAAAAAACGGCCCTGGGCCCTGGCCGGTTGGCTCAGTGGTAGAGCGTCAGCCTGGCGTGCAGGGGTCCCGGGTTCGATTCCTGGCCAGGGCACACAGGAGAGGCGCCCATCTGTTTCTCCACCCCTCCCTCTCTCCTTCCTCTCTGTCTCTCTCTTCCCCTCCCGCAGTCAAGGCTCCATTGGAGCAAAGATGGCCCGGGCACTGGGGATGGCTCCTTGGCCTCTGACCCAGGCGCTAGAGTGGCTCTGGTCGCGACAGAGCGACCCCCGGAGGGGCAGAGCATTGCCCCCTGGTGGGCAGAGCGTCGCCCCTGGTGGGTGTAACGGGTGGATCCCGGTCGGGCGCATGCGGGAGTCTGTCCGACTGTCTCTCCCCATTTCCAGCTTCAGAAAAATACAAAAAAAAAAAAAACGGCCCTGGCCGGTTGGCTCAGTGGTAGAGCGTCAGACTGGCTTGCAGGAGTCCCAGGTTCGATTCCTGGCCAGGGCACACAGGAGAAGTGCCCATCTACTTCTCCATCCCTCCCCCTCTCCTTCCTCTCTGTCTCTCTCTTCCCCTCCTGCAGCCAAGGCTCCATTGGAGCAAAGTTGGCCCGGCCGCTGAGGATGGCTCTGTGGCCTCTGCCTCAGGCACTAGAGTGGCTCTGGTTGCAACAGAGCAACGCCCCCTGGTGGGCATGCTGGGTGGGCCCCGGTCGGGCGCATGCGGGAGTCAGTCTGACTGCCTCCCCATTTCCAACTTCGGAAAAATTAAATAAATAAATAAATAGCGACACAAAAGTTATCTTTTTATATATATAAATGCATTCTTAATAAGATTTAGTAAATTCGGCAGGTTCCAGCACAAATGTGTTAAGTTTTTTCATTTATGAGAAACATGAGCCTGATGTGTCCTAGCAATTTCTTCAATGTTTGGGCATATTTTTGAAAGGCAAACTCTCATTTCCTTGTCAATACATTGAAGAATTCCTCTTTTTTTACTCTTAATTGTGTAGAGGGTAGAAAATCCTAATTCACATAAACAGGATGTTGAAAATTGTAGTAAAAAGTTTTTTCAGATATTGCCACATATTCTTTTTTTATAGAAATCCAAAAGGCTTCAAGAGACAATTCCTTGTGTTTAATCATCAATCCACGGTCAGTGGATATAGCTGCCAGTTCTTCTGTTAATGCTAAACCAAAATCACTTGAAGCTTCCATGAATGGGTTTCTAATCCAATCGTATTGTTCAGTGTTAAGTGATGGAAAATGCTATAAATTAAATTCTGCCCGTCAGCCTTCAAGTCCTATTTTATTTACACTTAACTTTTGCTCACTTCCAGAATCAGATTCTTCAATATCACGCTTCTTTTTGAGAAATCTACCCATTTTATTTGGGTGTATTTATCTAAAAATAATATAATGATGTGTTAATAATAAATATAATAATGATGTGTTAACAAAAAGAGTGGTATTTCCATCATGAAATGGTATAATAGAGTATATTTATTTTTATATCTGGGCACATGCTGTGAACCAGTGCAGTTAATAATTCCAGGTCCTGAGTGGGAACGGTGCGGAATTAAGAAAATATGGGATCGGGAGGGTCTGGTAATTGCTGCTGGCAAGAACAAAGCACGCCCAAAAACCACATCTTGCTTTATTTATAGGGCAAAGTGGGCCATTAGCAAATCATTGAGATATTTGATCATGTTTCCAAGGCAACCCAAGAATTTCACCAAGTGCAGAAAACTCCCACCATACATATCATCTTAACTTTACACCAAACAAAGGATAGAAGAAACTTGCCTCCAGTCTTTCCAGGGAACATGGGGGGTAGTGTAAACAATCCAGCACCACAGCTTAACAGCCTTTTGCAACCTAATCTGGCAAGTGAGGTAGGGGGTTGGGCAGACTGTCAGTTTACAGCCAATTCCCCACATCTCTGTCCCCCAAATATCTAAACTCCAAAAACCCTGTTGGTTTTTTGGTCCCCAACAGGCACATATTTCTCTGGAGTACCAAAGAGAGCACCTGGAAATCTAGGGCAGACCAATGCACCCTGCACACACTTTGAGAACCTCTGGATTAGAGGATAAGCAAGACAATCCACAGTGTTCATACTATCTGTAATGACGATAGAAAGATGATAGATAGATAGATAGGTAGATGATAGATGATTAATAGATACTTAACCAGCAGTTTTCTTCAGGCCAAGTGATTTGTTCTAGGTTCCTGCAACTAGGTAGTACAGAGCAGACCAGAATGCATGTCTCCAAACTTCAAAGCCAGTGTTCTTCTCATATACAAAGAGACCGCCTACGGCCCTGGCCGGTTGGCTCAGTGGTAGAGTGTTAGCCCAGCATGTGGAAGTCCCGGGTTTGATTCCCAGCCAGGGCACACAAGAGAAGCGCCCATCTGCTTCTCCATCCCTACTCCTCTTTCTCTCTCTCTCTCTCTCTCTCTCTTTCTTTCTCTCCCCCTCCCACAGCCAAGGCTCCATTGGAGCAAAGTTGGCCCAGGTGCTCAGGATGGCTCCATGGCCTCCACCTCAGGCACTGGATGGCTCTGGTTGCAACGGAGCAATGCCCCAGATGGGCAGAGCATTGCCCCCTAGCAGGCTTGCCCAGTGTATCCCAGTCGGGTGCATGCGGGAGTCTGTCTCTTTGCAAAAAGAAAAAAGAAAAAAAAAAAGAGGCCTCCTACGTGATGGGTGAACAGTCATTAACAAATCTGCCGCCCTTCCTTAGATTGTATAATTCAAAACTAGATATTCGTTGATACCCATTTCTTTTTAAAGGCAGTTTGCAAGCAATACTGTAACGTGCTAGGAGTTTAGATGAACTCTTAATCTCGTGCTGTTCCCAAGGACATCCAGCACTAGAGTAACTCTGGGAATAATTTTGCATATGGTAGGCATGGCGTCTTTTGTTCATTTTTTATTACTATTCAGAGTGTAACCTCTAAATCAGTGGTTCTTAATGTGGGGCACTTTTGCTCACAGGGGACATTTGGCAATGTCTGAAGATGTTTTTGATTGTTAAAAGTGGTGGGGTGCCACTAGCATCTTATAGGAAGAGTCTAGGGATACTGCTAAACAATCTATAATGCACACAACATTTCTTTCAACAAAGCATTATCTGGCTCAAAATGTCAATAATGCCAAAGCTGAAAAGCCCTACTCAGAATATATCAGGGTTATAGTACTTTCACTTGTCAACAATAATTACTCTGCTAATAGATATTCCAATGTATATGTAAAAATTGTTTATTTTCTTGAAGCTTACATTCCAAAGAGATAGTCTCTCAATTGGCCTTTCCTTGCATCCTTCTAGCAGCTCCCTATATGCAACTTTTCCTATCTTGCTCTCTCTCAAGTCTTTTTCTGCTTCTTCCTATTAGCCATCTCCTTTTTATCTCTATTGAGTGTCTCATTCTCATTTGTCTTTTATTTTTTGTCGCCACTTTCTCTTTTTCTCCATACATCTACTCCCCACTAACCCTCTCCTCTGTAGAAGTGGAGAATTATGGAACAATGAAAAAAGTTGGCCTGACCTGTGGTGGCGCAGTGGATGAAGCGTCTACCTGGAACGCTGAGGTCGCCGGTTCAAAATCCTGGGCTTGCCCGGTCAAGGCACATATGGGAGTTGATGCTTCCTGCTCCTCCCCCCTTCTCTCTCTCTCCTCTCTAAAAAAAAAAAAGAAAAAAAAGAATAAAATTTTAAAAAAAAGAAGTTATAGAGTGTGATAGTTCTAAATTTGAATCCTGACTTGACTATATTAAACTTGTCATCCTGATTACTTAATCCCTTAAAGCAGCAATTTTCAACCTTTATCATCCTATGGCACACATAAACTAATTACTAAAATTCTACAGCACACAAAAAACTGTATTTTTTGCTGATCTGACCGAAAAAATAGGTGATTCATTCACACCAGACAGCTATTGTGTTGGCTGTTATCATTGTTTTTATTTGACAATCTAAAGGAAAAGAGGTCACTAATCCTTAGTAGGAAAATGAATGCCCACCCTCTGTACAACTTATTCTCAATTTCTTCTTCAAGAGAAGTGTGAAAGCAATGTTAAAGTGAAAACTAAATGTACTATGACACTAGGTTTGCCTTAAGAGGCCTAAGTAGAAACTTTATCTCGGTTCAAGTCTTATTTAAGCCTTAGCCACACTATCTTCAGTTTCTGTCTTCTATAGTTACATTCTTATCTTGCAGTAGCAGTCACATGTCTTCAAAAGCCATAGCAGTCTAACTAGTTATGTTTTGGTTCATTAAGTGCAGTGAGTGGTGTGTGTGTGTGTGTGTGTGTTTAAGCAAATTGATGAGATAATCAAAAAGTAGTTTTATTTGAGCAGAAAAACTGAATTTCTAATTAACTTGATGCAAAAGATACTCTCTATCCCCTGATCTAATTCTTTTTCCATATCCAGTGTTTTTTCCGTTTAACCTCATTGGCAGCTATTCCTGATCTTGGCATAGGAACAGGAAGTGATTGGCTTTGTTTTTGCTGTTTTCTTATGGCATGAACTATAAGCTTATCAAAATTCTGAGCAAAGAGAAATTATGCTGAAAATGTTTTGAACTTTTTGGACAATGAGGGATAAAATTATTATTACTTAATATGTAAACACAGTGTTAAGAAAATTAAATTTCATTTGTGATTTTTACTATACTATCTTTGATATAATTTTTCTCTTACATATCTGTTTCAGATTTTTTGTGTGTATGACAGAGACAGAGAGGACAGATAAGGACAGAAAGGGAGAGAGATGAGAAGCATCAATTCTTCGATTGCAGCACCTTAGTTGTTCATTGATTGCTTTCTCATATGTGCCTTGACCTGGGGGCTCCAGCACACTGAGTGACCCCTTGCTCAAGCCAGCGACCTTGGGCTCAAGCTGGTGAGCTTTTGCTCAGACCAGATGAGCCCACGCTCAAGCCAGCGACTTCGGGATTTCGAACCTGGGTCCTCCGTGTCCCAGTCCGACACTCTACTCACTACGTCACCGCCTGGTCAGGCTGGTTCAGATTTTTTATTCCTTCCAATTAATCTGAAAAGATTTTTATTTTTGTTTTTTATCATTTTGATCAAAATTTAGCTCAGATATATGGAAATCATCTACAGAGGCAGGGAATTTATGTTTGATTTTTTTGTGACTGGCAAATTTCATCAGGCTGATTAAAATCAGGGTTCCTTAGTCCATGATTTTCAGAAGTCATTACTAATGTCACTGCCAGAAGTAGAGAATTGAAAAGGAAAGTTATATTTCTGGAAAGATGTTTGATTTTAGCTACTTTTGATAGACAAGGTATTCCATCTGTGGTAGCATATAGTAGTTCCCCTTATTGATGGTTTCAGTTATCTTTCGTCAACTAGTCTGAAAATTTTACATGGAAGATTCCAGAAATACAAAATTTGTAAGTTTTAAATTGCACATTGTTGTAAGTAGCATGTTGTGAGTAGAGGAAATCTCTCCAAGTCCCTCCTCCTTCCCACCCGGGACATGAATCATCCCTTTGTCCAGCGTCTCCACCCCATACATACTACCCACCCATTGGTCACATAATAGCCATCTGGCATATCAGATCAACTGTCAAGATATTGCAGTGCTTGTGTTCAAGTTGCCCTTATGTAGTAGCCTAACACTTCATCACAGTGTCTACATCATTCACCTCAGTTCATCTCATCACATAGGTATCATCTCACATCACAAGAAAAAGAGCATAGTATAATAAAATACTTTGAAAGACAGACCACATTCACATAACTTTTAGTATAGCATATTGTTATAATTGTTCTATTTTATTGTTAGTGTTGTTCAACTCTTACTGTGCATAATTTATAAATTAAACTTTATCACAGGTGTGTATATACAGGAAAAAGCACATAGCATATAGGTTTTGGTACTATCCTTGGTTTCAGGCATTCACTGGGGGTCTTGGAATGTAACCCCCCTTGAATAAGGGGGGACTGCTATACTGCTCTGCATATACAAAGTACTCAGTAATGTCAACAGAGCTTCATTTCTTAAAAAACAAGTTGATTTGGCCCTGGCCGGTTGGCTTAGCGGTAGAGCGTCGGCCTGGTGTGCGGGGGACCCGGGTTCGATTCCCGGCCGGGGCACATGGGAGAGGCGCCCGTTTGCTTCTCCACCCCCCATACTCCCCTCCTTCCTCTCTGTCTCTCTCTTCCCCTCCCGCACCCCTCCCGCAGCCGGGGCTCCATTGGAGCGGAGATGGCCCGGGCGCTGGGGGTGGCTCCTTGGCCTCTGCCCCAGGTGCTAGAGTGGCTCTGGTCGCGGCGGAGTGATGCCCCGGAGGGGCAGAGCATCGCCCCCTGATGGGCAGAGCTTCGCCCCTGGTGGGCGTGCCGGGTGGATCCCGGTCCGGCGCATGCGGGAGTCTGTCTGACTGTCTCTCCCCGTTTCCAGCTTCAGAAAAAGACAAAAAAAAAAAAAAAAAAAAAGACAAAAAAAATATTAAAAATAAATAAATAAAACAAGTTGATTTTAGGAAAGTACAAAATGTAGAAATTTTTAACAACAGCTTGAATTAATTATATTCTTCACTTCATGACCTACTACTATCTGATTAATTTATATATAGTCTTTCATTTAATTAAATTTATTTTTTTATTAAATAATCATTCTCTTTCACTACAATAGCAACCTTTTTTTTTTAGCGAGACAGAGGGAGAAAAATAAGAAGCATCAACTTGTAGTTGCAGCACTTTTAGTTGTTTATTGATTGCTTCTCATATGTGTGTTTATTGACCAGAGGGCTCCAGCCAAGCCAGTGACCGCTTGCTCAAGCCAGTGACTTTGGTTTCAAGCTAGCAACACCAGGGATCATGTCAATGATCCCACAATCAAGCTGATGACCCCCTACTCAAGCCAGATGAGCCTGTATTCAAGCCTGTAACCTTGGGATTTCAACCTGGGACCTCAGCGTCCCAGGTAGATGCTCTATCCACTGCACCACCACCAGTCAGACTAGGCAACTCTTTTAATATGTTTGATAGGTATGGCTGAAACTGTATGTATCTTTTTGAATAGTTGGTTGTTTCGTTTGTCTGTGTTTACAACTATGTTTTAAAATATTGAATCCTATTGGTTAAAATGAAAATGAATACAACTTTTAGTATTTTTACTTTTATACTAATTTCAAAGGTTAATTCTAGAACTAGATGATATTCTCATTTTTATCCATCTCATCAGAAAGTTTCTTTTTCCTTTATTGGGTCTATGTAGCTTAGTAGCAAGTAAGTGTAAATGGATGCCAACTTTGTATTTAATTATAAATGACAAACAAGTTATGAATGTAATAATAAATTTTATAAATTATATAATATATAATGCTGTGCTTAGGTGAAGATTTATATAGTTGGTATATTTAACATATTATTTTTGTTTATTGTATAGGGAATGCAACTGCAACTACATTTGCTATCCACTAAGCCTCTAGTGAGGCTTTATTTCAGCCTCACTAGAAATAAAGAAATGCAAATTAAAACTGTTAGGAATGATTTTTCACCTATCAAGTTGTTAAAGATTTAAAAAATGTGGCCCTGGCCAGTTGGCCCAGTGATAGAGTGTCAGACCAGCATGTGGATGTCCCAGGTTTGATTCTCAGTCAGGGCACACAGGAGAAGCAACCATCTGCTTCTCCACATCTCCCCCTCCCCCTTCTCTCTGACTCTTTCTTTCTCTCTTCCCCTCCCACAGCCAGAGCTCTATTGGTTCCAGCAAGTTGGCCTCGGGTGCTAAGGATGGCTCCCGTGGCCTCCACCTCAGGCACTAAAAAAAAAAAAAAAAAAAAAAATGGCTTTGTTGCTGAGCAGTGGAGCAATGGCAATGGCCCCAGATGGGCAGAGCATTGTCCCCTAGTGAGCTTGCCGGTGGATCCCCGACAGGGCATATGGAGTCTGTCTCTCTGCCTCCCCTCCTCTCACTAAAAACAAAAAAAGTGATTAAAAAGGTGAATAGTGTGAATTTAGAGAAACAGTACATGAAATAAGAGTACACTAAAATTAGAAGTATAAATTGGTTTAGTCTTTCTGGAAGGAAATCTGGTATCAAACCTAATAAGTAGATACTATTATTGCTGCCACTTTAAAGATGTAAGCACTCTAGCCCAGTGAGGTTGAGTAACACACTGAAAGTTTCACAGTTACTAAATTGTGGAGTTGAGATTTAAACCCATGCTTACTGCCTGAGTTCTTAACCACCAAGCTAGTGTTAAGCCATGAAATCAATTTAATGGATCGTGGATAGGTAGGACAGGAATTGTTAGAATGTTAGATGGTTTGAGTATCATTCCATGGAAGTTAGTTTACATGTACTGGGTCAAGAAATAAAATATCTTATTAAGGATCACAGTTACAACCACTGTACCAGGCAACCAGCTCAATTCTGTCTCAAGACCTCTGCCTGGATGTCTTCCCCATATTTTCCCTATGCAGAGCTTCAGATCATCAGCCTGTTAGCTTTTCAAGATCCAGTTCTGCCTACTCTATAGAAAAACCTCCAACCCATCCCATCTTCTCTTCTACTACTCTGTTTTATTTTCCTTTTAACTCTCACACTATTTGAAATTATTTATTTATTTGTCAGTGTGTTTATTCTCTGCCACTTCTCATTCACCCCCTCATAGACTCACACTAAAACAATCTCCATGAAAATAGAAATCACATCATATGGCAAATGCTTCAGACAATTAATTTGGCATCTCTGAGGTAGTACAGAGTCTGTAGAAATTTCTATCCAAAATGACACTGTTGGTAAAAACTCAGTTGATGTTTTTGCTGAAGCAATGTGGTTTTCCAAGAAAACTGTCATGACAGAAATTAATTTTGGAGAGGACTTTGTGTATAGCAGGAACATGTCAGAATCAACAGGAAAGGAATGGTTTTAGTTGCCATTTAGCTAAAAATCCCTGTAAGACATCTGTAAGAATTTAGGCAAAGATTGTGTTCCTTGAATGCTATATTTAAAAACCACCACACTGTAAAGAAGGTGAAATATTGTACTAACAAACATAAGATCTTGGAATACTATTATTAATCTATGTAATTACTGTAAATTTGAAATTTTGTTTTTTAAGTTATTTTAAGTGAACATAAGAAAGATAGTAAATGAAACCCAGAACTAACATAAATTAAAATTCAGATTAGCCATTTTAATGACAATTATAAAGGATAATTTTCAAAAAGAGGTAAAATTATAGCTCTTAATACATGTAATATGAACAAGTTAAGGATTTTATTTAACTCATCATTAATGATGGAACCAGGCAAATGATACAACTGATTCAAAGCGAAAGTCAAAGAAATAAAATGTATATGGAAAAAAGATATGTTGTAATGAACTTACACATGGACATATGGACATGGTACTTATGGGCTCTTTTCATAAACAGGGGAGGGAAGACATTGAACCTTCACTGGAATAGAATTTGCATGTGTATAGATAAGAATTATTGTGCATTATTATCAGTTATCTACAGACCTGCAAAATAGCTCAAAAACCACGAAAGCTATAGAGTGTTCTAAACAATGCATAGGTTTTCATGGAGACACTCCATTTACACATATATAATTTTCTTGCTTATTCTTAATTTCCTTATAGTAATAAAGAAAGTAACTTCTAAAAATTGCCATATAGAGATTAATTTGTGGATAGTGAGGGTACTTACTTTCTCCTTTCACAGTTTTTTTAATAATTTATTGTGTTAACATGGATTCAAGTGACCCACTCAATGTAACACTCTCACCCCCACCCCTATGTCCCCCATTATACCCCCTTTGTCCACCTTCCCCTAACTCCCTCCCCCCTTCCCTCTGGGATTTGCTGTCCTGTTATCTGTATTTCTGTGTTATCTATATATAATATCATTAATCTCTAAACCTTCTCTGATCCTATCCCCTCATCCCCCTTCCCTCTGACAGCTGTCCCTCTGCTCCTGTGATCCCACCTCTGCCTCAATTGCGTTCCTCAGTTCACTTTGTTCATTAGATTCTACATACAAGCGACATCATATAATATTTGTCTTTCTCTGCCTGGTTTATATGATTTAGCATAATAATCTCCAAGTCCATCCATGCTGTCACAAAAAGATTTCCTTCTTTTTTATGACAGTGTAGTATTCCATTATGTATATGTACCACAGCTTTTTAATCCACTCGTCCAATGACAGACACTTGGGCTCTTTCCAGATCTTGGCTATTGTAAACAATGCTGCAATAAACATGGGGGTGCATATCTTCTTTTGAATCAGTGATTTGGTATTCTTAAGATATATTTCTAAAAGTGGAGTAGCTGGGTCAAAAGGCAGTTTCATTTTTAATTTTTTGAGGAAACACCATACTGTTTTCCACAGTGGCTGCACAAGTCTGCATTCCCACCAGCAGTGCAGGAGGGTTCCCTTTTCTCCACACCCTTGCCAGTTCTTATTGTGTATTGATTTGTTAATGAGCGCCGTTCTGACAGGGGTGAGGTGGTATCTCATTGTGGTTTTAATTTGCATTTCTCTGATGATTAGTGATGTTGAGCATTTTTTCATATGCTTATTGGCCATCTGTATGTCTTCTTTGGAGAAGTGTCTATTCAGTTCCTTTGCCCATTTTTTAATTGGATTGTTTACCTTCCTGGTATTGAGTTTTAGAAGTTCTTTATAAATTTTGGTTATTAACCCCTTATCAGACGTATTGGCAAATATGTTCTCCCATTGTGTTGGTTAAAAAATAATTCTAATCTTTCATGGTAATATTTGATACATGCATTCAACGTACATGTAAAAATGCATGATTTATATGCATGTGAAAAGCAAAGATTGATTTATATATGAAGTTCTTTCTGATGAGTTATGCAACCTGATATTAAGATAACTACTGAAAAACGAATTTTGATGAGAACAACATTGCTGTTACAAGGATTTCATACTGATTCCACTTTTTATTTAGCACACAAATATCAATTTCATTTTCATATCATCCCATCATATTTTATCCATATGTTGAATGGTTATTGGTTTCACAGGCAACTTTGTCTACTTAACAGTTTCATGTGAGTGTAGAAGCTCATTTAGTTTAAGCTTTTAAATTTAAAGAAGGATAGGAATGTATTGATTTCTTCATAGAATCAGCCAGTTAGTATGATCATCCTTGGTATTGAAAGATATGGTGATATAAAATACTTGATAATAAATATATGAAGAAAAATTAAATACCATATTTATTGCTTTATTATTCAGTTTGTATGCATACATATTTTATTTAACAGTAATATAATGAAAAGGCTATGATGGTTCTGCCATTTATAGATTATTTTTCTTCAGAGTTTAAATGATTAACTGTTTGGAAATCAGTCTTTGGGCACTCTGTTCTTGGCTACTAATTTTAGAATTCAGTTGTACTAACCACCTGGCTATATAGTGAATATATTTAAGATATTTTCTTTCTCCATTTGTATTATATTGAACATCAATTGATTTAACAATTAATAGTAGTCATATTATCAACATTTTCTGTATTATTTGTTCCTCATTTTTCTGGAGGAGTATATACTATCTTTATAGCTTCTCATATACGCATTCAAATATTTCATTGAGGGGGCAGAGAGATAAGGAAGAGGAGGAAGAGTGTAAAGGGGGTCAAATATATTGATGACGGAGGGAGACTAGACTTTGGATGGCAAGCATAGAATGCCACATGCAGATGATGTATTATGGAATTGTACACTTGAAACATATATATAATATTATTAACCAATGCCACCCCAATAAATTTAATTTTTTTAAATTTTTATTGAGCTCCTACTGTTTTCTAGGTGCTACTCTTGGCATCTGGGATACAAAGAGACAAACAGAAACAGGCTCAACTCTCTCTCCCTTCATTAATCTTGCACTGTAGTAGGGAGAGAGAAATAGTGAATAAACAAGCAATATATCAGTGAGTTATAAGTGCTATGGAAAAAAAATAAAAGGGAAGGTGGATAGGGAATATGAATATGGGATAGGGTTGCTATTTTAAATAAGGCATTATGGAAAGGCTTACTGAAGTGATACCTGAACATAGACCTATAGGAAGTGAAAAGAACTTACCTGCCTGTGCCCCTCTTTTGCTTAGACTCCCTAGGAAGGGACAGTCTAATTTGAGGCTCGGTCTTTTTTTTTTTTTTTTCATTTTTCTGAAGCTGGAAACAGGGAGAGACAGTCAGACAGACTCCCGCATGCACCCGACCGGGATCCACCCGGCATGCCCACCAGGGGCGGTGCTCTGCCCCCCAGGGGGGGATGCTCTGCCCATCCTGGGCGTCGCCATATTGCGACCAGAGCCACTCTAGCGCCTGAGGCAGAGGCCACAGAGCCATGCCCAGCGCCCGGGCCATCTTTGCTCCAATGGAGCCTTGGCTGCGGGAGGGGAAGAGAGAGACAGAGAGGAAAGCGCGGCGGAGGGGTGGAGAAGCAAATGGGCGCTTCTCCTGTGTGCCCTGGCCGGGAATCGAACCCGGGTCCTCCGCACGCTAGGCCGACGCTCTACCGCTGAGCCAACCGGCCAGGGCTGAGGCTCGGTCTTAATAATTGCGGTAACGTATCTTCCCCCAAACTAGATTCTCAATTCTTTCTCACCCATCCACTCTTCCAGTTCTCTATTTTTAATTCCTGTTTTATTTATTTGTTCCTACTATAAGGAAATTTAAATTTTTTATAGAAAATTGAGAGGAAAAGGTAAATTAATTATAGACTTAACTTTAGTTAGCACATTTCATCTTTTATATTTCTTATGGAGTATCATATAATCACACCTTAAAAGGAATTTTTTAAAATATATTATTTTCTTTTCAATACCTGGGTCAGTTCCTTTGCACTAAGGGATTTGGAGGTTTGAAGAGCAGTTTATTGAAAAGAGTTCAGAATTTATAGTCAGAAGACTCCTGAGTTCAAATCCTAGCTGGATGACTGATTCTGTGGAAGTCACTTGACCTCTAGAGTTTAATAACATTCTGCTTTATGCCGTTTTTGTGAGGAGAAAATGCTTGGAATGTGTGTGTTTAGTAAGTTTACTGAATAAATGGAGTAAACAAACAAAAATTCTAAGGAATTCCATTTAAAAATAGGGGATATCATATTAACTATAGCAATTTTTTTCTGAAGAGATTAAAAATATTTTATTAACATTTTTTTTTGGCCAGAGTGTGATTTAAGAAATGAAAGTCTTCAACATATAAACCATAGAAATATTAATAAAATCTCCATCAGGAGAGACTATGGAGTAAGAAGAGAAGATGGCCTACAGATAAGTCCCTAAGGAATTCTAACAAATTCAGAGGGAAATGAGCTAGCAAAAGTTGTCCAAAAAGGACAAAGTGGGTAAAGACATCTAGAGTGAGTAGCAGGTTTCTTGCTTGCACTTATGAGTTGTGCCATTCACTGAGATAGGGCACCCTGAAGGATGAACAAATTTAGGGCAGATGATTATGAGTTTGGTACAGGGCATGTTGAGTTTTGGGTTCCTGTAAGATATCCCTGTGGAAATGCTGAATAGACAGTTGAGCATAAAAGTCCAGAAATCTGAAATTTTCCTTGGGTTGAGAAGTAATGCTCAGAAAGATAAAACTATGAATCTTCTATAAAAGTGTGTATCATTTTAACTAGTAAGGAGGTATGCAGAAATGTTTTAATGTAGTGATTTGAGTACATATTTTTTCCTATATGTTAAGCAGCTTAATGTCAGAAAGTATGGATTATTTATTTTGTGTACCCTGCAGCACTTACCTTGCTCATGGTAGGAATTCAGTTATTATTCATTAAACTGAACTAAATTAACTAAAGGGTTTATTTTGCAAGCCAGACTATTCTGTGAGTCAAGAACTATGAATTATTGGATTTGGAGTTCTCAGTAATCAATAATTAGTGGTACTTTGAGAGCACACTATGAACCAGAGTGTGGTTTCCTGGAAATAAATGTCAGTCTGTCAAATCAATCAGGACTGTGCAGGCTTGCCACAACTAGTACATAACACACCCTGGATAAAACGCAGGTATAAAACATGTTGACAGAAGAGAATCTTAACTTTAGAGTGTAATTACAGAACTTCTACAATAGGCAGAAAAGTTGTGTCATTTTCCCCACTCATCTAAAATTAAAACAACTAATGTACTTCATTATAATATAAGGTGGCTTTATGTAGATGTACTGTTTTTCAAAGATTTTTTTCTATAAGACATATCATAAACCTACATACTCTTTTTTATCTACAAGACTAGATTCCTACAGATACTATAGTGCCATAAAGAATGAAAACCAAAAAAAAACCTCTTTTCCCACTTTGTCCAAATGGTTGATTGATAACTTAATAGGCATTTTACTTAATAAGAATTGCACCGCAGTGGTTATTTCAGAACTGCAAAGAAAAAAATTAGCTAAGTTACTGGATTTGACAAAAAGTACAGTGTATAAAACAAGAAGCTGTTGTTGTATAAACACAACAAACAACTCCCAAACATTGTTATATGATTGGCGTTTTTATAGCTGTTTGAAAAATTGTCAGATTCATAAGTACTGTTAACTTTGTTCTGAGACAAAATTCCATTATAGATCTTAGTAAGAAATTAGTGACAAAAAATTAATTTAAAGATAAACTAATTCTAAAAGAATGGTTCATACCAGTCATGTTAATCTTTAACTCTTAAAAAAAAAAAGGTATATAATAGCATAAGCAGGTAGAATTTTCATACTTTCATAAACCTATATATACTTCCTTAGCCTAGATCAGCGATTTTCACCCTGTGTGGTATTGCATGTTTTAAAAATTCTTGCAGCACACTGGTTGAAAATTGTTGGCCTATATACATACTTAAAACTTCTAAAATTTGACTTAAAAGAAAGATATTCACAAAGTCAAAATATTAGTGATTCTTTCAATAGATATGGTCATACAACCAAAATGGCAGCATCATTGATGGACCCAGTGCTTTTAAGAATTAGCCCTCATCTAGTTACTGCTTCAGAGTCTGACTAGTGCCTCTAATTTTGTAATAACTTTGCCTTTCTTCATCTTAAGAAGTGTCACTTGCCTATTAGACAAGTGTTCTAGTTCTAATCAGGATTTCTGTTTTGCTTCTTTTGCTTTAGGAATGAAAAGATGTGTTACACTATAAAATCCATTTTTGTACTTCAATGTATGGGTGGGAGTATTTGGGATTATGAATATTGGTTAACCTTAAAAGGAAATAACACCTCTAAGAGGGAGAAGATAGAAGAGTGGGAAAGATTTGGAGCAATAAATATGAAAGATTGGATGGAGAGTTACCAAGAGGTAACTAAAAGGATTTGAGAATATAGAAGGAGTACCAACACCCAGATAATCCCTCTGAGCACAATTCTTAACCTAGAAGATGAGACAGGGAAACTGGAGCCTACTGAAATTCAGGGAGTGGGGGAGAACATGTGTTTATGAATTCATAGTTTAAATGGTAGACTGTGGGTTCTAAACTGCAAGGAGAAAATAAAAGCCCAAAGAGGTTGTTAAAATCTATAACTTCTACTTCCATAATATCTATTTTCATGTATTAGTTTATCACAGAATGATACTCTGTCTTGTTGGTGTTTTGCAAATGTGAGACTCCTGCCCTTTTAAATTGAAGTAACAAGATTTTTTTCAAGAAATGTCTTTTGAGAGGTTGAGTGGAGATGATGGAGTGGATTGAGTTCTAGTATTTTTTTGGAAGAAGACTCTCTAGTCTAATAGCCCTCTGAAACTAACTGAAATTTATTTCTATCATTGTTCCTCCTTAATGTTTGTCTTTCCATAATTGTATTCAATCAAACAAATGTTATACATAAAGGCAACCTTTCTATGATCATTGGAGCACATTATATAGTCATGCACTGCATAACAACATCTCGGTCAGTGAGAGACTGCATATACAATAGTGACTTCATAAGATTATAATGGAGCTGGAGTGACATCAGAGAAATGGTGGCATGAGGGATACTCCTGATCTCTCCCCTTGAAATTTCAACAAATTGAACAACTATAGCACAACAAAAAGAATCCCAGCTGGGCTCACAGCTATACCTGAAAGATCTGTGCCACAAAGTGACCAAAAGTGGGATGGGTTGAAAATGGGGACAGAAAATAAAATGCTTTTGCAGTAGACTCTGGAAAAGAGAGAAACCAGAAGACTGAATTTTTTCTTTCCTTGCTAATGTGAGAGAGGGAGGCATGTTTAACTTGGGTTTTGTTTTGGAGCTGGGAGACGGAGAGACTGAGGGGCATGGGGAAGGAGCTGAAACAAGATGGGTGCAACCGAGACCAGGAACACGGCCTGGGTTACAGGGCCTGCTGCATCACTTGGCTCCACTTGCAATTGCCAGCGCTGAGTGCATGCACAGCCTGCAGCAGTCACTCGATTGGTGCACACTTAGCCCATGGAGTCCCATGCAGCTTTATGGTGCACTCCATCTGCATGTGCTTAGCCTGTGGAGTTCAGTGTGCATGGCACTCAAGCACAATTGGCTAACAGTGCACAGCCCACATTCTACCTGTGGTCTACACTATGTATAGTGTCAGACCCACCCACCAAAGCAACAGCGGCCCTGCCTATATCATTACAATAGCAACACCTCAGCAGAGCTTTGCCCAAGAATTTCCACCAAAGCTATCCTTCAAATATGAATGAGGAATAAAAACTTTTACAGACAGAAACTGAGGGACTACATCACCAGAAAACCCCCACTTCAAGAAATACTAAAAGGGGTTATCCAACTAGATGCAAAGAACAAAACAAAACTACAAGTAAAAACTCCAACAAGATCACAATAAAAACGAGGATAATCTGTGACAACAATATAAAAGGGGAGAGAGGATAAAGATCAGCAGTAGCAAAGGAGAACGGAATGCAGAAGCACTGATGAGATAATGGACTCTTGTAAATATGACAATTTTTATTTTCATAACCTAATGGTAACCACCCATGAAAATACTACTACTACCAAACCATGTAGCTTAACAAGGAAGAAACGGGAAAGAAGTATGGAATACCACCAAACAAAAACAACTGTCAGAAAAACAAAAGAGAAGAACCAAACAAGACAGAGCTATCAGAAAGCAATATATAAAATAGCTATAGGAAATCGGCAAGTGTCAATAATTACCCTAAATGTAAATGGATTTAACTCACCAATAAAAAGACACAGAGTAGTGGATTTGATCAAAAAGCAAATCACAAACATATGCTACCTTCAACTGATAGATACATCTAAGTTACAAGGATGAAAGTAAATTTAAAGTGAAATGTTGGGAAACAATTTTCCAAGCATATAATACCCAAAGAAAAGCAGAGATAGCCATACTTATATCTGACAATGTTGACTTCAAGACAACAAAGGTAACCAGAGACAAAGATGGGCATTTCATAATGACAAAGGGGACATTGTATCAATATATGCATCAAACCAAGGAGCACCAAAATATATGACTTCTAACTGATCTTAAAATAGAAACAGACTCATACTTGGAAGTCTCAATACACCATTGACAGTTCTAGATCATTCATCCAAACAGAAAAACTATAAAGAAATATTGGCCTTAAGTGCACACTAGACCAAATGGACATAATAGACATCTACAGGACATTTCATCACAGAACTTTAGAGTATACATTTTTCTCCAATGTACATGGAACATTCTCAAGAATAGACACTATGTTAGGCTACAAACTAACATCAACAAATTCAGAAAGATTGAAATTATACCAAGCATATTTTCTGATCATAAGGCTTTGAAATTAGAATCAATTATAAAAAGGAAGAAAATAAACCCACCAAAATGTGGAAATTAAACAACTACTTCTAAAAAAATGACTGGGTCAAAGAATAAATAAAAATAAATCAAAAGATATATACAGACAAACGAAAATGACAACATATCAAAATTTCTGGGATGCAGCAAATGTAGTAATAAAAGTTTATATCAGCCATGGCCGGTTGGCTCAGTGGTAGAGTGTCGGCCTGGCATGCAGGAGTCCCAGGTTCGATTCCCGGCCAGGGCACACAGGAGAAGTGCCCATCTACTTCTCCACCCCTCCCCCTCTCCTTCCTCTCTGTCTCTCTCTTCCCCTCCCGCAGCCAAGGCTCCATTGGAGCAAAGTTGGCCCGGGCACTGAGAATGGCTCTTTGGCCTCTGCCTCAGGCACTAGAATGGCTCTAGTTGCAACAGAGCAATGCCCCAGATGGGCAGAGCATCGCCCCCTGGTGGGCATGCCAGGTGGATCCCGATCGGGGGCATACGGGAGTCTGTCTGACTGCTTCCTCATTTCCAACTTCAGAAAAATACAAAAAGAAAGTTTATATCATTATAGACTTATATCAAGAAACAAGAGAGAGCCCAAGTAAATAACTTAACATGACACCTTAAGGACTTAGAAAAAGAAGATCAAAGGCAACTCAAAATCAGCAGAAGAAAGGAAATAGTAAAAATTAGAGCAGAAACAAATGAAATAGAGAACAGGAAAACTATAGAAAAAATTAATACAATAAAGAGCTGGTTTTTTGGCTCTGGCTGATTGGCTCAGTGGTAGAGTGTTGGCCCGGTATGTGGAAGTCCCGGGTTTGATTCCCGGCCAGGGCACACAGGAGAAGCACCCATCTGCTTCTCCACCCTTCCCCCTCTCCTTTCTATCTCTCTCTTCCCCTCCCACAGCCAAGGCTCTATTGGAGCAAAGTTGGCCCAGGGGCTGAGAATGGCTCCAGGGCCTCCATCTCAGGCACTAGAATGGCTCCAGTTGCATCAGACAATGGCCCAGATGAGCAGAGCATCACCCCATAATGGGCAAGCTGGGTGGATCCTGGTCAGGCGCATGCAGGAGTCTGTCTCTGCCTCCCCACTTCTCACTTCAGAAAAATACCCAAAAAAAGCTGGTTTTTTGAAAAGATCAATAAAATCGACAAACCTCTGGCTAGCCTCAATAAGGAAAAAAAGAGAAAGGACTCATGTAAACAAAGCTTGAAATGAAAGAGAAGAAATTACCACAGATATCATAGCTATAGAAAGGATTATTGTAGAATACACTGAAAAACTATATGCCACCAAATTCAACAATCTAGAAGAAATGGACAAGTTCCTAGAACTATACAATCTTCCTAGACTGAGTCACGAAGAAGTGGAAAGCCTAAATAGATTCATAAGCAGGGAGGAAATAGAAACAACTATCACAACCCTCCCAAAAAACAAAAGTCCAGGACCAGATAGCTACACTAGTGAATTCTACCAAATCCATAGAAGATTTGGTACCTATCCTTCTCAAAGTATTCCAAAAAGTTGAAGAAGCAGCAATATTTCCGAACACATTTTATGAGGCCAATATAACCCTCATACCAAAACCTGGCAAGGACAATACAAAAAAAGAAAACTACAGACCAGTATCTTTAATGAATACAGGTGCAAAAATCCTAAACAAAATACTAGCAAATCAAATACAACACATTAAAAAGAATACATTACAATCAAGTGGGATTCATCCCAGGAGCATAAGAGTGGTTCAACATATGAAAATCAATTAACTTAATACGCCATGTCAACAAAACAACAAAAATTGTATGATCCCATCAATAGATGCAGAGAAGGCATTTGATAAGAAACAACATCCCTTTATGTTTAAATACTCAATAAAATGGGTATAGAAGGAAAATACCTCAACATAAGAAAGGCCATATATGACAAACCATCAACTAATATCATATTAATAGTAAAAAATTGAAAACTTTTTCTCTAAAATCAGGAATGAGACAAAGCTGCCCACTCTCTCCACTCCTATTCAACATAGTGCTGGAAGTTTTAGCCAGAGCAATCAGACAAGAGAAAGAAATAAAAGGCATTCATATCAGAAAAGAAGAAGCAAAGGTTTCATTTTTCGTAGATGATATGATCCTGTATATAGAAAACCCCAAACACTCCACAGAAAGACTATTAGAAACAATAAACCAATACAGTAAGGTCGCAGGATACAAAATTAATATACAGGAGTCTATTGCTTATGTATATGCCAACAATGAAACTTAAGAAAATGAACTCAAAAATATAATCCCTTTTACAGTGCAACAAATAATAATAATAAAAGGCCTAGGAATAAACATAACAAAGAATGTAAAGGGTCTCTCATTGACTCCTGCAGGGCAGCCTGGGTTTTGGTGACTGGCGGCGAATTAAACTGCCAAGCAAAAAGGCAAAGACCAGGACCCCTAAGAAGCACCCTCAGAGCGCAACATCCAGTGTGTTTGCCATGTTTAGCCAGTCACAGACTCAGGAGTATAAAGAGGCCTTCAACATTATTCATCAGAACAGATGGGTTCACTGACAAGGGAGATTTGCATGATATATTTGCTTCTCTAGGGAAGATTCCAACAGATGCATACCTCAACCCAGGATGAATGACACGCCATAGCCCATAAATTTCACCATGTTCCTCATGATGTTTGGTGAGAAGTTAAATGGCACAGATCCGGAAGATGTCCTCAGAAATGCGTTTGCTTGCTTTGATGAAGAAGCAACTGGCACCATTCAGGAAGATTACCTGAGAGAGCTGCTGACAGCAATGGGAGATCAGTTTACAGACAAGGAAGTGGATGGGCTGTACAGAGAAGCACCTATTGACAAAAGGGGAAATTTCAATGTAACATTGAGTTCACATACATCCTTAAATATGGAGCTAAAGATAAAGATGACTGAGAGAACTTCAGCTAAAACCTTCCAATTATTTTGTCTTAGTCTGTTTTATTTCCCTAACACTTTACCTTATCCTCATAGACCTGTTGCATGCCACTTAATATCACAGCTTTGCCTCTTATTTTTTAATGTATTTATTCTAGAATTTTCTGCCACTTAGCACTTATATAATCAGATTGCAGATAGGGATAAGGTTGTAAATTGTGCTGAAAAAGTTTGCAAATAAAATAAACAAATGTGAAAGCCTAGGAGAATATATTTAGTATTTCTGGTTTTGCTAGATATTTACATTTTATATAATAAAAATGCTATTTTGAAATTTAAAGAAAAAGAATGTAAAGGATCTATATACAGAAAACTATAAACCGTTATTAAAGGAAATCGATAAAGACACAATGAAATGGAAAAATATTCCATGTTCTTGGATAGGAAGAATAAATATAGTTAAAATGGCCATATTACAAATTTAATGCAATCCTCATCAAAATTCCAATGTCATTTTTTAAAGAAATGAAACAAAAAAATCACCAGGTTTATATCGAACCATAAAAAAAAACTAAATAACAAAAGCAATCCTGAGAAAAAAGAATGAATCTGGAGGCATTACAATATCTGACTTCAAATTATGCTACAGAGCCACAATAATTAAAACAGCATGGTGCTGCCTGACCAGGTGGTGGCACAGTAGATAAAGCATCAGACTGGGATGCAGGAGGACCCAGGTTTGAGACCCCGAGGTCGCCAGCTTGAGCGTGGGCTCATCTGGCTTGAGCAAAAAGCTCACCAGCTTGGACCCAAGGTCACTGGCTCAAGCAAGGGGTTACTCAGTCTGCTGAAGGCCCGCAGTCAAGGCACATATGAGAAAGCAATCAATGAACAACCGAAGTGTTGCAACAAAAAACTGATGGTTGATGCTTCTCATCTCTCTCCATTCCTGTCTGTCCCTATCTATCCCTCTCTCTGACTCTCTCTCTGTCCCTGTTAAAAAAGAAAAAGAAAAAACCAGCATGGTGCTGGCAGAAAAATAGACACACAGACCAATGGAGCAAAATTGGGAACCCAGAAATAAAACCACATATATATGGACAAATCATCTTCGACAAAGGAGCCAAAAACATACAATGGAGAAAAGAAAGTCTCTTCAATAAATGGTGCTGGGAAAATTGGAAAGCCACATGCAAAGTAATGAAACCTGACTACAGTTTGTCCCCTTGCACAAAAATTAATTCAAAATGGATCAAAGACCTAAATATAAGATCTGAAATAATAAATTATATAAAAGAAAACATAAGCACTAAACTCATGGACTTTGGCATAGGGAACAGTTTACAAATTTGACCTGAAAGGCAAGGGAAGTAAAGGCAACAATAAATGAATGGGACTATATCAAACTAAAAAGCTTCTGCACAACAAAGGAAACTGACAACCAAACAGACAGCCAACTAAATGGGAGATGATTTTTGCAAATAACATCTCTGATAAGGGGTTAATATCCAAAATATATAAAGAACTCACGAAGCTCAGCAACAAACAAGCAAACAGTCCAATTAAAAAATGGGGAGAGGACCTGAACAGACACTTCTCCCAAGAAGAAATACAGATGGCCAACAGGTATATAAAAAGTGCTCATCTTCACTAGCTATTTGAGAAATGCAAATCAAAACTATAATGAGATACCACTTCACATCTGTTAGATTGGCTATTATCAACAAGACAGGTAATAACAAGTGTTGGAGAGGTTGTGGAGAAAAAGGAACCCTTATTCACTGCTGTTGGGAATGCAAAGTAGTACAACCATTATGGAAGAAAGTATGGTGGTTCCTCAGAATTACTAATAGAACACCATATGACCCAACAATCCCTCTACTGGGTGTATAACCCAAAACTCGAAAACATTGGTATGTAAAGACACATGCACCCCCATGTTCATTCATCGCAGCATTGTTCACAGTGGCCAAGACATGGAAACAACCAAAGTGCCCTTCAGTAGAGGATTGGATAAAGAAGATGTGGTACATATATACAATGGAATACTATTCAGCCATAAGAAACGATGATATAGTATGATTTAACACAACATGGATGGACCTTGATGACACTATACTGAGTGAAATAAGTAAATCAGAAAAAGCTAAAAAGTGTATGATTCCATACATAGGTGGGATACAAAATTGAGACTCATGGTCTGACCTGTGGTGGCGCAGTGGATAAAGCATCAACCAAAATTGAGACTGATGGACATAGATAAGAGTGCAGTGGTTACCAAGGGAGGGGGATGTAGGGGAGAGAAAAGGGGTTGGGGGAAGAGTATAGAGACAAATATAAAGTGACATCGGACGATGTGACTTTGGGTGATGGGTATAGAACATAATCAACTGTCCAAATGATGTGGAGATGTTTTCTCTAAATCTATATACTCAGGTTGACCAATGTCACCGTTAAATTTAATTTTCTAAATAAATGTTTTTAAAGATAGATTATAATGGAGCTGAAAATTTCCTATTGCCTACTTGTATCATGGCCACAATAATGTTGTAGGGCAATACATTACTCATGTTAGTAGTGATATTGGTATAAACACACTGCACTGCCAGTTGTGTACAGGTATAGCACATAAAATTATGTATAGAACATAATATTTGATGACAATAAAAGACTGTGTTACTGGTTTATGTATTCACTATACTGTATTTTTTTATCACTTAGAGTGATTCTTTATACTTATTTAAAAATCAGTATGCCACATTACACCAGCAACAATCTCATACGTCTTATATTTACTGTGTCTTTTGCTTACATAATTTTCTCTTGCACTTGATATAACTTATGTTATTTTGTTCATCATGGTTCCTAAGCATACAAAATACACTGCTAGTGTTTCCCATGAGAGGCCAAGTCCAGTGATTGACCTGGAAACAAAATTAAAAGTGATTAAGGACTATGAAAGTGGAAAATTAGTGATGGTATTGCTTGCCAGACAGGCATATCCCATTCCACCATAGCTACAATCTTAAAGAACAAAGTTATGGAAGCTGTTAAAGTATCTGCTTCATTGAAGACAAGGAGACTATCAAAAAGTAAAGAGGGGCCTACATCAGACAGAGAGAAACTTCTAATGACACGGATTGAAGAGCTAGTACAGAAGCTCTCTCAGTATCGTGACAATCACAGCCAAAGCAAGGAGTTTGTGATGTTGAAAGAGGCTGAAACCTACTAAAATGTTGAATTTACTGCTAGTTCTGGGCGATTTGAACAATTCAAGAATCATTTGCATTGCATAATATGAAAGTGAGTGGTAAGTCTGCAAGTGTTGATTGGAAGGCAGCTGGATAATTTGGGGGCAACTTAGAATTATTTTTTTGTCATGTATAATTGGGTACACATGGACATTTTCTGGAGAACTGACTTCTAAGTGGACTTTTGGGATCATTGTACAAAATTATTTCTATTTGTAATATGTATTTCTCCTAATGAGATTAATAGGCATTTAAGACATTTGTAGAATTTAGATAGTAAACTGTGCAAGGCCCTACACTAAAATCCCCTCGCTGGGTCTAAGGCTAAGGATTATAGCAGTAATGACAGGATTGTTCAATAGTAGCAGCAAGACATGCTCCAGTCAGCTGAGACTAGGTTACGTAAAGTCTTAGTGTCAAAGGAATGCACTAAAAAGAAGCTTACTTAAAAGTCCGGGGCCCTGCCTCAAAACAGGATATTGGTGGGAAAAGGTTCTTCTGAAATCATGGCCACTGAAAAGAGCAATACAAATGTGAATCTTCATATAAGCAGTTAGCTGTCTTTGTGTAATTCCCAGAAACTAGAAAATGAATGGAAATCAATCATCTCCTCCTTTCATCTTGTAAATCAGTGTTCCAGTCGTTGAGGGTCCAGTCATTGTTGAGTTCCACAGAAAATAAGTCTATGCTTTCCATATTCTTGAAAGGTGGGCACAGATACAGTTGTTCTATATGTCAGTCAAATGGAACATTCCCAAGTATTTATTGAATGATTATCAGAAGTATATCCAGTACTTTGGAAAATAAAGAAAAATTATGAGATAATCTTTATTCTTAAATACCTTCACCTATTTCTCATTTTATGTTTGTTTTATATTATCTATTTGTCTTTAAAGGATTGTGAAGAATCACAGAACCACATTGGCAATCCTGTTGGAGATGACTACAAAAAGATGGGAACACTTTTTGGTGAACTGAACAAAAGCCTCATCAACATGGGTTTTATAAGGATGTCTTTTGGAGAACAAATTGTGGAACCAGTGATGGTCATTTTCTTTTGGGTTATGCTGTGGTTCCTTGGCCTACAAGCCTTTGGACTAGTTGTTGTTCTTTGCCTTGTTATTATTTATGTACAACATTAAAGTATGGCTGAAAGAGCTGTTGGTTGACATTTGGTAAATATATATATATATATATATATATATACACACATATATATTGTGTGTATGTGTGTGTGTGTGTGTGTGTGTATATATATATATATATATATATATATATATAATTAGTGAAGTTATAATCACTACATGAAAGCCAAAAAGTCTGCCTTGTTTCAAATTGTGTGCTTTTTTGTAATATAAGTAGATGTTGTTTAAAATAAAACTCAACTTTTGATTATAACAGGGTTCAACATAGATCTTGTAGCTTATTCAAAACTCTTGTTTTAATACTATAACCTGTGCCGACTTTCAAATACCCCTATTCCCGTGCCAAATCTTAACACCTGCAAGTGAGCAGGAAGAATAACAGGATATGGAGTTCAAATTGGGCAACATAGGCCTTATAAAGAGCTCCACTAAAATGTTTTAGGAGGAAAATGATAAAATAATGAGCTAAAAATAAGTTTTACTTAGGGAATTACTCACTCTCCCCCACTAAATAACCCCATATTTTTTAGGAAATAATTTGGATTTCTATTACCCCTGCTCAGTCCACACCAATGTAAATGATCATTATATACTACCTTAATATTTTGATGAAAATCAGTAAAACTAGCACATATTCTAAAGATTGAAAATAATATATTTATTATTGCTTGGGAAACTTCCCAGGTTAACCACAACTTTTTTATAATGAAACACCTGGACCTGGAATTACTTCAGTATGTCATTTAAAGATTTAGGTAATTTTGGTGCTAATTATTTTTGTGAATTTTTAAAGCCTCAGAAGCCAGATTCATAGTTGGTTGTACCCCATGGTAATGCTGTAGTTACATTATTTTTTTCTAGAAAGACATTTTCAGTGTATTTTTTTGAATTTTTTTTTTTTCTGTATTTTTCTGAAGCCGGAAACAGGGAGAGACAGTCAGACAGACTCCCGCATGCGCCCGACCAGGATCCACCCGGCACGCCCACCAGGGGGCTACGCTCTGCCCACCAGGGGGCGATGCTCTGCCCCTCCGGGGCGTCGCTCTGTTGTGACCAGAGCCACTCTAGCGCCTAGGGCAGAGGCCGAGGAGCCATCCCCAGCGCCCGGGCCATCTTTGCTCCAGTGGAGCCTCGGCTGCAGGAGGGGAAGAGAGAGACAGAGAGGAAGGAGAAGGGGAGGGGTGGAGAAGCAGATGGGTGCTTCTCCTGTGTGCCCTGGCCGGGAATCGAACCCGGGACTTCTGCACGCCAGGCCGACGCTCTACCACTGAGCCAACCGGCCAGGGCAGAAATTTTTTATATTTTATAGTTCTTTTATAGCACCTACTCTTAAGACTAAGAATTGACTTATCTTGGCATGAATTTTTCCCTCAGAAAAATTTATTTGTATTATCTTTACATATTCTTTTAAGGAAAAATAAGCTCATTTTCTTTGCTATATGTATTGGAAAGTACAGTATTACAAAGTAAAAACCAAATCTTAAATTTGGAACTTAACAGCCAATTGTAGTAATATATGTTTCTCTAAAGCTAAAGTGAAGTTATTAATGTGTCTTAATTCAGAATTATGAGGTTTTATATGGAAATAAGCACTTCTTTAAATATACTTTGAAAATGGAAAATGGCTTAGTGATATTTTGGGTCTTGTTAGAGAACCTAAAATTTTTATACTTTCATCTCAAAGAGTTGTATATACACAAAGGAGAGGTAGTTAAGATAATTATCTAAAAATTCAAGTAAAATAAGAGGAAAATGGGACGTTGGGGCATTTTTATCTTTGGCAAGCAATAACTAAAGTTTGTAAAGTGTTTACTATTCCATTTTGTGAAGTTTTTACCCAATCCTGTTTTTAAAATATATTTTATAAGTTCTCATTGTCTTCCATTCTGAAGCAGAAAATTAATGAAAAATGTTCAATTTAGAATTCTAAAATCATATAATCCTGAACAAAAATACCAATCTCAGTGCACTAAACATATTGTGCATTTGTACAAAAACTAGACCTTTTAAAGTTTGACTTAAAAAACAAAAGACTTTGTTCTATAACATTATATTTTTATTGGGCTTGCAGTATTTTTATGGTCACTTTTATAAACTCGTCATAAACGCAAATTCTTTGAAAAGCTGTCTTCATTTGTACACAGTAGAATTGTGAAGTTTTTAAGAGGAACCATGAGATTTCTTAAATATCTGCATTAAATATTTAAAAATGCATTCTTTTTTATGCTACCAGGAATTTTAACTTCTCTTTGAAATATGAAAAAGACATAGTATGCATAATAGCAGCTCTGGTTCTCCCAGTGCCTGAAGTTGAAAATATTTTAAAAGTTTTAATAGTAATATTTTAGTATACCAATAATACTATGTATCTGCATGCTATGCTAAGTGTATATATTAAATTATATAAAGAAATGAAATATTTTGTTACTCTTCTTTCTGTATGTATTGTTGGTTAGAATCATATACCATCATATTGTTTGCTTTGAAAAGGAAAAAACAAACTTTGCCTACTAGATGGAAATAAAAGTCTCTTTTATGAAATATATTAGAATGAAAAGTATACTGATATCCCAAAATAAAAAGAAACTGGTGGACATTTCTTTGGCTCTTAGTATAAAGAATTAGCTTGAAAATAATTCTCAATCCTTTCAATTTCAGATAAAACCCAATTTTACAAGCTTATTGCTTATAAAAAAGGTATGTGAGTTAACACATGCTGTTATTAGATTAATGGTACATTACTCACACCACCAGCCCTCAATTCAAAGACAAGAGGCTAAGATCTACAAATTTCATTCAAGTAAAATTCAGTATTTACAGAATATATTCCTCATATCTTAAGCTGTATTCGAGATAACGTCCCATTCCTGGTCACCAGTCAGATCATTCTTGGTCCAGTAGTGTGCTGGAACTAACTTGCACTAGCTGGCAAAAGCCACTCTATACATTTTTTCCTACTCTGCCTCCAGTGACGTCAAGTTGGTAGCTTGCCACTGTTGTGGGGAGAGGGGGGTGGATATATTTATACCAGGGGTCCCCAAACTTTCTACACAGGGGTCCAGTTCACTGTCCCTCAGACCATTGGAGGGCTGTACTTTAAAAAGAACTATGAACAAATCCCTATGCACACCACACATATCTTATTTTAAAGTAAAAAAACAAAACGGGAACAAATACAATATTTAAAATAAAGAACAAGTAAATTTAAATCAACAAACTGACCAGTATTTCAATGGGAACTATGGGCCTGCTTTTGGCTAATGAGATGGTCAATATGCTCCTCTCACTGACCACCAATGAAAGAGGTGCCCCTTCCGGAAGTGCGGCTGGGGCCGGATAAATGGCCTCAGGGGGCCGCATGAGTCCCACCGCAATAGTTTGGGGACCCCTGATTTACACTATAAAAAATTAACAGACACAACAAATCAGGGCTCCCTTTTCCTGACAAGCCAGTTGTTAAACATATATCAGCAAAACAGTGATTAGCCACTCAGCCACTCTAGAGGCCACATTCCTATTTCTTCTCCTATGGATACAAAAGGAAGGGTGTTGACTCAAGTCCCTATTGACACATACAAAACTATTTGGATCTTTTCTGTGTGGAAAATATGGACCATAGTCATCTCCTGACAGGCATAACTCTTTACTCACATGCTTTGATCAAAGAAAAATCTCTCTGGGCTGTCACTGAGGTGCAAACCCATTAAAGACTATCTAGACAATTTGGAAATAAGGCACGGTTACAGAACTGATGGCATGCAGATTACAGCACAAGTAAAGATTTGTTGTAAAGTAGAAAGTTTAGCATAGCCAAAACTAAGTATTGAGCAACCAGAGGCTGTTGGTTTTTTTGGCTTGTAGATTATATTTTAATAGTTATTTTTAAAATGTTTATTGGGCCCTGGCCATTGGCTCAGCAGTAGAGCGTTAGCCCAGCATGTGGAAGTCCTGGGTTTGATTTCCGGTCAGGGCACACAGGAGAGGCGCCCATCTGCTCCTGCACCCTTCCCCCTCTCCTCCCTCTCTCTCGCTTTCTTCCCCTCCTGCAGCCAAGGCTCCATTAGAGCAAGTTGGCCCAGGCACTGAAGACAGCTGCATGGCTCCGCCTCAGGAGCTAGAGTGGCTCCAGCCGCAATGGAGCAATGCCCCAGATGGGCAGAGCATTGCCTTCTGGTGGGCATGCTGGTTAGATCCCAGTCAGGCGCATGCAGAAGTCTGACTGCCTCCCCGCTTCAGAAAAATACAAAAAAGGGAAAAAAAATTTTTTTAATAATAAAATGTTTATTGACTTAAGGTTATTTTATACTGTTTTTGTGGCTTTACCAGGTTAAACAGAAGAAAAAATCCAGTAAGATTTTCATACCTGTTAGTATTTGTAGTAATAGATTTGGCCAAGGAGAAGATAAACTAATGTATAATTTACAGTTTTAGGATTACTGCTGGACTTATAGCTCCTGTTTTTCTCTTTAGTTTTGGTATTCCTTAGGGTTTCTTACAACAGCCTATTCTCTCATCATGCCACACATTGCCTTGGGCAATGTCACCACTGCCATGGCTTTAGTTACCATATCATACTAACAACACTCTAGTCTGCATCTCCAGTTCAAAGCGCTGCACAGAACATCAGATCTAAATATTCAATTGCTTGTCCAACATTTGTACTTGCTTATCCCTCAGTATCCCAAATTCAGTATGTTCTAAAAAGGAACTTAATATCCTTCTCACAAACCCTTTCTTTCTCTGTTTTCAATCTCAGCAAATAACACAATCACCCTTACTCTGCCCACATATAACCAATCACCGAGTCATGCCTATTTTACTTCCTAAAGTGGTCATCTTTCTACTTCTCTCCATTCCCAGTATTACTTAATTTATACTATCATCATTATCTCACCTAGATTGCTGTCTCAATTCTAATTGTTCTCTGCCTTCATTTTCCATTTCATAGTCAGAATAATCTTTCTGAAACATAACTTTGATCTCCTTGGCCTAAATCTTTTCAGTGGCTTCTTGTCGCCATTTGATAAAGTCTTTACTCCTTAATATGTTTTACCAGGCCCCTCGTGAACTGGTTGTTGCATACTTTGTCTCCCTAAGCTACCACCTTCCCCTTTTCCAGACTGAGCTATACGGAATTTATTTTTCAGTTCCAAGAGAGACATGCTTTCTCACTTCCAGAGCTATGTACATGCTCTACCTTCTTTTTTAAACCCTCCCACCAACAGGTCCACAGCTTAATGCCTCAACATAGACATCATGTCCTCCAAAAAATTTTCTCTGATTCTTTTAGATCTAGTTTTGCTACCTTATATGCTATCAGAGAACCCTGTACTTCTCCTGTCAGCATTTATCACTACATTGCAATAACTTATGTGTAAGCTTCTTCTACTAGACAGTAGGCTTCACAAGGGCAGAATACATCTATCTTGTACATTACTTCATTGCCTAGTGCAATGCCTGATATATATTTACTCAAAATATCTGTCAAATGAATAAATCAACTTCATGTATTCATGCTTTCCCTATAGTGCAGTAACAAAGATTTAGAGATCGTCATACTTTAGAATTCTTTGACTCCAAAAATACTTATTGTGCATAGAGTAGATAGATGTATATGTTATCATTTATAAAGTTTATTCACTTTGTGTGCGTGTGTGTGACAGAGACAGAGGAACAGATAGAGACAGGTATGCAGGAAGGGAGAGAGATGAGAAGCATCAATTCTTTGTTGTGGCACCTTATTTGTTCATTGATTGCTTTCTCATATGTGCCTTGATGGGGGAGCTACAGCAGACTGAGTGACCCCTTGTTCAAGCCAGTGACCTTGGACTTCAAGCCAGTGACCTTTGGGCTCAAGCCAGTGACCATGAGGTGATGTCTGTGATCCCATGTTCAAGCCATATGAGCCCACTCTCAAGCCAGCAACCTTGGGGTTTGAAACCTGGGTCCTCTGTGTCCCAGTCTGATGCTCTATCCACTGCACCAGGGGTTGGGAACCTTTTTGGCTGAGAGAGCCATGAACGCCACATATTTTAAAATGTAATTCCATGAGAGCCATACAACGACCCATGTACGTTATGCATTATCCAATAAAAATTTGGTGTTGTCCTGAAGGACAGCTCCAGCCACCAGCAACCATGAACATGAGCGGTAGGAAATGAATGGATTGTAATACATGAGAATGTTTTATATTTTTAAAATTATTTATTTTATTAAAGATTTGTCTGCGAGCCATATGTTCCCGACCCCTGCACTGCACCAACACCTGGTCAGGCAAAGTTTATTCACTTTTAATGGAAGAATGTCACAGGGACAATGACTACTTGGATACCACATGGCATGCACAGAGGGACCTAGGGGACACCACCTCACAATTCCCCATATAGGTTTTATGAGATGGCCCTGACCCCCAGTCCTTATGGGTATTTATTGATATGCACAAAATAGAAGGAGGACAAGAATAAGGAAGTTAGGAAGCAGAAAAGAGAATGAGGAGAAGAGAATGAGGAAGTCAGGAAGGAGGCCTTCTTTAGAGCAGATTAAAGGGCAAGTGAAGTAGCTCAAATGTCCCCACCTATTGATTAATCAGAATTGCTAATTCTATCCTTATTGTGCTGCATTCAGCACAGTACTGTGTTCAGTACTTTTGTCAGTAAAGTCACTGTGGCCTTTGCCTCAGGGCACTGAACCCTGTCCCTGGTTTATGTTCCTATTAAGGGCGTCTACATCTCTCCCTTTTTTGTTTGAGTTATTTATTAGGGGTTCAAATCTTCAGTAGGTTCTGGAGGATATTCTTCTACAGGGGGTGGTAGTTGCAGTGGGAGGTGAAGGGAAAGCATAGCTTCTGTGTGGAGGGTCCTTCGGAACAGACAACAGAGCTTTCAGGACTACAAGAAAACAAAGCAACAAAATGATAGCAAGACCTGCCATTATTCAAATTCACAAATTGAGACCTTGGAACCAATTCTTAGGATTAAGCCATTGAGCTAGGTCACCAAGGTGACTCAATGTCATAGTCTCAGCCTCACACTTGAGTTGATCCATTTGACTCTGCAACTTTTCCTGTAAATTTTGACTATCTTGACCTAATGGGGATTGAAAGGCGCCATGAAGCTGGCACTGAATATCTTCCCAAGATTCAGTAGAATTAAAGGGAATGGGAGTGACACACAGTCTGAAATTCTGTGTCACATGTAAGCTATTGACGATGCCACATAGCCTGCTGTAAGGCCAGGAGCCGCCATCGTGGCCATTCACATGCAGGTTCCCATTGGATTCGGGCAGACGATAAAGAAATGGCGGAGTCAGAGGATGGGGGGCCATCCTATTTATTGGTGTCTCACCAAGACAGGCAAACCACAAAAGAAGACAAGGGAAAAGCAGAAAACCAGCTCTTCCCATGAAGGGCCAGGGATCAGGGAAGCCCCTGCAATTGTGATAGCAGGAACTGTGTGAGCAAGCTCCTGGTCTGTCCCACTTTATAGTGTAGAAAACCAAAATCCCTTAATCCAATATACAAACAAGGAAGTCCCCGATACAAAGTCACTTATCCAAGGCATAATTGGATTCCTCATGAGAGTGCACCACCCAGATCATACAATCAGTCAAGGGTGTGGGGAAAAGCTTAGTCCCAAAACCAAACCTCAGGCTACAACGACCTGGCCTGCTTATAGCCTGTCCCCCACACCCAATATAAGTCACAAGCGAGCAAACATATATATCATATTTACAAACTTATTTGACCAACACCTGCTGTCCCTCACATATCCAGAGGACAGCAGCTTCCAGCACATCTAGGCGTTGGAGAATATCTTGATAAATTTGAGTTAGAGACTGAAGTTCAGTTATAACATTCTGGAGATAGGAATTAACATGCTGTGCAGTCTGGATGGATGGACTGAGAGAGGGCAACAGCAGCCACAGCAGCCATGGCAGCTAGGGCTGTGGCAGCTATAATGGAAGCGATTAAAATGCCAATAATTCTCTTAGCCCGAGCATGGTCCAGAGCTCATGTGACTTGCTCCAGAGCAGAATTACTCATCCATAGCCGGGTGAGATTCACGGGGAACCCCTGTCTGGGTACACTGCCAAAGAATGAATATATGGGTGATATTCAGGATGGTAACATTATAATGGGTAATACATGGTGTAAAGCCTGTAGACACAGCCACCATCACAGCTGCCTGGCCAGTGCAGGTTCACATCTGATTTGGACAGTCGGTAATGAAACAACAGAGCCAAGAACTGGTAGGCCATTACCTTTAATCCTAGCTTGTACCTGGGGGGCAAGAAATACACATTGGGCTCCAAAACCCACTCATTCAGTGCTCACACAGCTACTGACTTCTCCGAGTTTCCTAGAATCAAAGGTTTCAACCTCCCCAGCCTTATTCACCTCTGTTCCCCATCTCCTTCTTGTAAGGTCAATGGATAATGGGGGATGGTCACATGGGGAACCCAGACCCGGGAATTTTGGCTAGGACCATCCACAACCAAGCGTGCCAAAAGAAACTTCCCAGGAGCCCTTTGGAAAAGAGAGACACCTCCGTCAGCCAGTGAGATTTCACCACATCATATTAATGACCACCCTAGGGACCCTTTAAATATCTCCCATGTGGGTCACCCCTTGCAACTCCTCTGGTCTCTGTTCCTGGGTATCAGAGGACCTCATCGGGTGGGATGCATGCTTTACTAAATAAAGCCTTTTATTATTCCACACTTCAGGGCTCCAGCCCCTTTCTTTTTTCTCGGCAGGAAAAAATACCTTACACTTCTCTCTGCACAAACTGGCTTCTCCTTCAGCACTCCACCATCTTGGCTACTTCTCCTGTCCTTCATGTGCCCTTTCTCTGCTCTCCTCCTAGAACATAATCACTGTTCCCCGGAACAAAATGACCTCTCTTCCTTTTAAAACCTTTTGGCACAAAAGCCCTTCCCCAACACACATTAATATAACCATGCCCATCCCAAGAAAGAAGGGCAACTAATGTTATCACCTGGGCAACGGGCTTCCACGTGGGCAGCACAATCTTTAACAAAGTGAGCATAATATATTTTATCTGCCCAACAATCCACCCCTATGCTCACTTTACTACCCACAGTCTACACCACTGGCATCCCTGTGCAAGGAAATTAGGCACATTACACAAATTACAACAACATGACAAATCATACAATTTCGACAATTACAAAGGTACATTTCACCAGTCTCTAAGCACTTTGCCAAAAGTGCAAAATGCCCTCAGCCTTCTAGCCATTTGAAAGGCTTCCAGGGGTAGGGAAAGGCCCTCCAGCAAGGACAACCTCACCCCCATCAGGGTATTTCACATTGTCCAAAATCCATAAGTCCATTTAACAAAGCAGCCAGTGCCCACTCCAGTTGTAGTCCAGGAATCAGTCCCAAGCACATGGGGCCTCAGCCACCCCCCTCATCCCTGCCATCCTGGCAGGTCTTACACTGTCCCAAAGAGGAGCACATGGCGATGGCAGTCAGCATTTCCATCTCTGCTCCAGAGAGCATGATGGCATCCACCCCTATGTCCCAAAATTGCAGACCCACCAGGGGCATAGCAGGTATTCCTTGCTACTGAGCTCTCACCTTCTGGAGACTGCGGATCGCAACTCCAGCCTGATTCTCCTCATCCTCCAAAGAGGAACTGGAAATGCCAGCTCCTGCTGCCAGGCTCAAGCCCCAGGCCACTGCCACCTTCTGCTCAGCAGGCCTTGCAGCACCAGCTCTGGCCTCAGCCCTGGCCTCCCGCCACTGCTGGCTCTCCACAACATCCAGGGCAATCTGCAACTCACGAACCTGTGATTCCTTCTCCAGCGGCTTCTGCATTTCCACACAAACCTGGTTGGCCTCCTCCGGTGCTTGCTCCAGCTCCAGGGTCAGCATCTCTTTCTCCCACATTTGCTCCAGCTCCTTCCACTGCTCGGTTTGCAGGTCCCAGGCAGCCTCTTCCACAGAGCTCTTGGTTTCCTCACGCATGACTGTAAAAGTCAGCCAGCCTATGGTCCCCAAAAGGACAGCCATGGGGAACCATAACAGCAGCCAGTCCTCTAATCTACCGCTCAAAGGTGGTGGTGGCTCCACACCAAATTCCAAATTCTGCCACAGACTATGCCAAATGTAAAGCCAGTAGCTGTGGCTACCACTACAGCAGCCTGGCCCATGCAGGTTCGCATTTGATTCGGACAGTCGGTAATGAAACAACGAGCCAAGAACTGGTGGGCCATTACCTTTAATCCTAGTTTGCACCCAGTGGGCAAGTGAAAACACACACTGGGCTCCAAAACCCACTCATTCAGTGCTCACAAAGCTACTGACTTATTCGAGTTTCCTAGAATCAAAGGTTTCTAGCTTACTAGCCTTATTCACCTCTGTTCCCCATCTCCTTCTCTCTGCACAAACTCTGCACAAACTGGCTTCTCTCTCAGCACTCCACCATCTTGGCTGCTTCTCCTCTCCTCCACGTGACCTTTCTCTGCTCTCTTCTCTTTGCTCTCCTAGAACATAATCACTCTTCCCCTGAAACAACGTGATCTCTCTTCCTTTTAAAACCTTTTGGCACGAAAGCCCTTCCCCAACACACATTAATATAATCATGCCCATCCCAAGCAAGAAGGACAACTAATGTTATCACCTGGGCAACAAGCTTCCACTGGGCAGCACTATCTTTAACAAAGTGAGCATAATATATTTTATCTGCCCAACACATGGAGTCATCCAAGTCTGATTGGCCCAGAAGGTGGTTCTAAAATGGTCCTGGTGTTGGTTCTGGATGGAGGTAAAATTCACAATAAAAATTTTAGGATCCATAGAGGCCATAAGAAAAATATAGGGCTGCATGGTGCACATCATTACATTAGCTACAGAATTATTAGTTACCTATGTAGGTGTAGTAAAACTGTTATGGTTACAATGAAGATAAAGAGAGACATTATTGTAGCATTGCCTATGACAAAAAATGGAAGGGAAAAAAAGGGAGATCTGCTCTCCAAATGTTTTTCTTAAGCAGAGAGTAAGTGAATTCCTGAGATTGTGGTAGCTCAAGAGGACAATGCATTCTTAAAAGCGGTCCTGCCCGTTCAGGTTCTATAAAGGAGGCTCTTCAGAATAATGGTAGGGCATACTTCAACTCCACCCAGTTTGGCTGAATTGTACTAGCAATCCTTGTGGTCCCCAGTTTTCTAGAGTTAGGTTAGCTGCCAATGGAGGAATAGAAAAATTAGTGGACCAACACCATTGAATGTTAACCATGGGTGTTTGCAGTCAGAAATATGAGGCTTAGATGAGTTTTCTCCAGGGTGAAGGGCACCACCAACCCCCACCGCCCACACGAACAATTCACGTTGCACAGCCTCCATCCTATCTGATTGATTGTAATAAATGTAAGATGTGTACCATTGTTGTGAGATGGGAAAGCAATACGGAGTGGAGTTGGAGTGGAAAGATTCTGCAAACAGGGGTAATTCTTCTGATAGACAAAACCAGTCAAGATAATTTGAACCAATCACTATGATATTCATTCATCCCACATGTTTCCCCACAGTCCCTAAGGGACCCGAGGGGAGGGGCCAAGAAGCCCCCCTAACCTGGGAGTCATTGGATGACAGTGGTGGCTATGGGTCACCCCAGGTAATAACATCAAAGACAGGGGGGCCTAACATATGGACCCAATATGTGTGGGTTTGGGCAGAACTTATCAAAAGCAGGATACAGAGAAAAAGAGCAAAGAGGCATCTTACCTCACTTCACAGTAATACATGCAAAGATAGAGAGAAACAGGTTTTCAGGGGTCAGTGTGCCTCTATTTTGCAAAACTTCTTCAGCACGCACAGTTAGATGCTTCAAAGCGCCCAAGGTGATGTCAGGTGCTCCCTGAGTGCTTGGGAGTGAGTTAGGTGGCCTCCTCTTTTCGGTTCATTCCTGGAGGTGGACTCACTATCAGCTTCTGGATCTCTGGAGCCAGGTTGCTTCCTAGGGGCTGATGCCAACTCATGATAAGGCTTCACGTTCCTCACTGGTATCCAAAGAGAACCTGTTGATGACAAAATTACAGCATACCTGCATGCCCAGGTTAGCAATTCAACCAGATTCTGCCACTCAGGGCCAGCTAATACATCCTGGTACAATCCAAGAGGCTTAGGCCATTGCTCAGCTGATATAAAATGCCTCTCAGCTGAGGAAATGTCCAGAACATTAAGAGTAAAAAGAGCCTTATACAATTATTTTTGTGGGGTGAGTCTCTCCTGACTCCCCCTTTTCCCCATTTTTTGTTTGTGCAGTTGATGCTTAAGAAGTCCATTGGCTCCTTCTGCAATACCTGTAAGTTTGGGTGAATTCTTCGATCTCCTGAGGCCCCCAAGAACGTCCCAATTTTCCTTTTTGCTTTCCTTTCAGGACAATCCTTTCTCTAAAGTTCTTCCTCTCCTTTTCTCACCTTCATTCACTTTGTCAGTTCCTTCTCTTTTTGTTTCTTCCCTCTGCCGAGGCAGATTAAGGTAGATCGAGGCCTCGGGTGCGGAAGAAAATTTGGACCCCTTAAAAAAAAAGAGAAATGAAAAATAAAAATACATGTTAACCATATTTTTAAATAAATAGAAAATATTATGTACTATTAATGTTAAAATTGCACATATGAAACCAAACTTGGTGTCATTAGAAAAAAGTGTAAAGCTGGGGTTTTGGCCCTTCAGAAGTCGGGGCCCAGGGTTCACGCCGAGTGTGCCCGCAGTTAAGTCCGTTTATGTCCCTCTGCACTAACCTTCTGTGACTTACACAAACTTTCTTCTCTATTCAGAAATAACCAGCTTTCAGAACAACTTGCTTTATTTCTTTTTCCTTTCAAAAGTACCTTCATACTTTATACCTCTATCATTAAAACCATACAATTTCTTTTGAATTAATCAGAATTCTCAATTTCCAAAAATCTTAACTTTCAGTGCAAACTAAGTTAGTAATTACACAGCAATTTTAGATTGATTTTTTTTTTTTTTGTATTTTTCTGAAGTTGGAAACGGGGAGGCAGTCAGACAGACTCCAGCATGCGCCCAACCAGGATCCACCTGGCATGCCCACCAGGGGGCGATGTTCTGACCATCTGGGGCATTGCTCTATTGCTCTATTGCAACCAGGGCCATAGTTTAACTATAGTCCTCTGGAAGGATAAAACTTATGTGAAAACTCCCTCTTCCCCTTCCTTAAGATCCTTTAGAAGACAATGTATACATATCTTAATTAAAAATTCCTACACTGATTCTAACTCTCTCTCCCCTCCTGGAGTCCTGAGAGTGACTTATACCTCTAGAGCAGCAGTTCTCAACCTGTGGGTCATGACCCCGGCGGGGGTCGAACGACCAAAACACAGGGGTTGCCTAAAGCCATCGGAAAATACATATTTTATTTAAAAATGTATTGTATAATAAATATGTATTTTCCGATGGCTTTAGGCGACCCCTGTGTTTTGGTCGTTTGAACCCCTCCGGGATCGCGACCCACAGGTTGAGAACCGCTGCTCTAGACAAAGGAATCTCAAGATCATTCCCCTTGCTTGAAAAACCTGCATTCTGTAACATTTTTATGCTTTCTAATAATCATCCCTCTTGAAATCCTTTATATGTATAAAAACTTGTAAACTAAACAAGCGGGGACTAGCCCCAACACTTAGCATTTAGCTTCTCTCCTATCCTAAGCTAACCATTTCACTGTGGCGACAGGAATGGGGGGTAGACACTAGAAGATTTGGGAATGTCTTTGCCGTGTATGTAAAACAATTATCACTACTGTGTTATCCTGTGGTGTAAGAATGCTTTTCCTTTTAATAGATCCTATAGATAGATGTTGTAACCTTGTTAGTACAGTGGTACCTTGAGATACAAATTTAATTCATTCTGTAACCGAGCTCGTAAGTCAGTCAACTTATATATCAAACTGCCAATACTGGACCCGTGCGCCAACACGCCAACTAGCAACAGCTTCCCGAATCATGACTTGTATCTCGGAATTTCGTTCAGATCTCAAACAAAAATACAGACCGAGTCGCAGTTCGTATCTTAAAAAAAAAAAAAAAAAAGCAGCCCTGGCCGGTTGACTCAGCGGTAGAGCGTCGGCCTAGCGTGCAGAGGACCCGGGTTCGATTCCCGGCCAGGGCACACGGGAGAAGCGCCCATTTGCTTCTCCACCCCTCCGCCGCACTTTCCTCTCTGTCTCTCTCTTCCCCTCCCGCAGCCAAGGCTCCATTGGAGCAAAGATGGCCCGGGCGCTGGGGATGGCTCTGTGGCCTCTGCCCCAGGCGCTAGAGTGGCTCTGGTCGCAATATGGCGACGCCCAGGATGGGCAGAGCATCGCCCCCTGGTGGGCAGAGCGTCGCCCCATGGTGGGCGTGCTGGGTGGATCCCGGTCGGGCGCATGCGGGAGTCTGTCTGACTGTCTCTCCCCGTTTCCAGCTTCAGAAAAATGGAAAAAAAAAAAAAAAAAAAAAAAGGGTGTTGGTCTGTTCGTATTTCAAGGTACCACTGTAATTGACTATTATACCATGCTCCCTCCTAACCCACCCCAACCAGTACTTGATTTTGTATAAAAGAAGGTCTAGAATGGTAAGAGGGCCTACATGATTTGGGATTGTGCCCCATGTAGCTAGCTGGCTAATTAATAAACTCCTCAAATTTCTTCTGTAACCTGCCTGGTGTCTCTATGTAACCCGCAGATTACAGTACTTTACAACATCTTCTGGTCTGAAACATATTTGACCTCACCGCAGATGTTCAGAGGCTATTCCTCCATCATCTGTGTCCCACTTACTGGAATGTGTCAGATGTCTTTGACAAAGTTCTGACTTTGAGAGGTCCTTTCACTGTTTGGTTCCTGTTCCTCACGTAGTGCACCACTTGTTGTGGAGACAATGACTACTTGGAGACCACATGGAGTGCACTGAGGGACCTATGGGAGAACACAACACAATCTCCTATACAGGATTCATGAGATGGCCCTAACCCCCAGTCCTTATGGGTATTTACTAATATACACAAATTAGAAGCAGGGACAAGAATGAGGAAGTCAGGAAGCAGAGAAGAGAATGAGGAAGTCAGAAAGGAGATCTTCTTTAGAGCAGATTAAAGGACAAGTGAAGTAGCTCAAATATTAATTTAAGTAGCTCTATTGATTAATCAGAATTGCTAATTCTATCCCTATTGTGCTGAGTTCAGCGCAGTACTGTGTTCAGTACTTTTGTCAATAAAGTCAATGTGGCCGTTGCCTTAGGGCACTGAACTCTGTCCCTGTTTTATGTTCCTATTCAGGACCTCTACAGAAGGTAGGATCAAATATATACATAAAATATTTGAGAATATGTGCCAGATCGCACTAATGACCTTATCTGGTCTGTCATGATTGCCTCTGTTATATATGTTACTGGTTTTAGATATGTAATATAAAAAATTTTTATGATTTAATTATTTAATGTATTTTTAGCTCTTAAATGCTTTGCTGCTATAATTGATTTTACTGTAGTTCTAGTTCCCTGGAGCTGACTCTGAGAAGGAATTAGCATGCAGGAAGTATATTAGGGAGTGCTCTGGGATCAGCACCAATAAAGGAAGTAAAAAAAAAAAAGCAAAATTGGTTGTCAGGAGTTATGCAGTCACAGCAAAGCCTCAGTGTCTTGTGGTGGGGGGGCTTATGTGGGGACCTATACTGGGACAAGTGAGCTTTCCCCAGCCATAAGCAAGTCCCAGAGATGGCTGAAAGCTGGGGGTTATCATCTAGCAGCATTCCCAGCAGCTATTAAGGTAAATCTGTGGCTGTTCATGAGTGTAAAGCCAGAAGCCACGGCCACTATCACAGCAGCCTGGCCCATGCAGGTTCGCATTGGATTCGAACAGTCGGTAAAGAAACAACAGAGCCAAAAGCTGATGGGCTATTGTCTTTAATCCTAGCTTGCACCCAGCGGGCAAGTAAAAACACACACTGGGCTCCAAAACCCACTCACATTCAGTGCTCACAAAGCTATTGACTTATCCGAGTTTCCTAGAATCAAAGGTTTCTAGCTCACCAGACTTAATCACCTCTGTTCCCCATCTCCTTCCTTCTCCCTCCACAAACTGCACAAACTGGCCTCTTACTCAACACTCCCCCATCTTGGCTGCTTCTCCTGACCTCCTTCACGTGGCCTTTCTCTGCTTTTCTCTGCTCTCCTCTGCTCTCTCATGCTAATCTCAGGAACCAAGAGAGCAAGCTCCTGTTCTGCCCTCATTTTATAGTGTAGAAATCAAAACCTTTAATCCAATATACAAAACGGGGAAGTCTCTAACACAAAGCCACCCATCAGAGACATGATGGGATTGTACCACCCCACATCAAAAAGGGTGGGAAAGGCTCAATCCCAAAACCAAGCCCCAGGCTACAAGGCTCCTGCATGCCCACAGCCCGCCCCCAACACACATTAATATCACCTAGGCAACGGCCTCCACGTGGGCAGTGCCATCCTTAACAAAGTGAGCATAATATATTTTATCTGCCCAACAATGAGGTTTAGACCCCTGATTTCATATTGAAGGTCATGGAATTCAGACCTTCCCCTGATCTTTCTTCCCCTAGTGTTGGCCAAATAAGTTTGTAAATATGATATATAGGCTTGCTCACTTATAGTTTGCATTGGGTGTGGGGGACAGGCTGTAAGCAGGCAGGGTTGTTATATCATAAGGCTTAGTTTTAAGACTAAGCCTTTCCCACCCTAAGTGACTTTGTATCAGAAACTTCCTTGTTTGTATATTGGATTAAAGGTTTTGATTTCTACACTATAAAATGGGGCAGACCCAGAGCTTGCTCTCTCTCAGTTCCTGAGATTAGCATTAGAGGAGAGAGCAGAGAAAGGAGAGCAGAGAAAGGCCATGTGGAGGAGAGGAGAAGCAGCCAAGATAGCAGAGTGCTGAAGGAGAAGCCAGTTTGTGCAGAGAGAAGGAGATGGGGAACAGAGGTGAATAAGGCTGGTGAGGTAGAAAATTTTGATTCTAGGAAACTCAGATAAGTCAGTGGCTTTGGGAGCCCTGAATAGAAAGGGAAGTATTTTCCCACTGTGTGTATTTCTTGCCCGCCAGGTGCAAGCTAAGATAAAGATGATGACCCACCAGTTCTTGGCTCCATTATTTCATTACCATCTGTCCGAATCAAATGCGAACCTGCAAGAGCCAGGTGGCTGTGATGGTGGCCGTGTCTACTGGCTTTACACCTATCATATCACTAAGGGGGTTGTTGGTCAAATAAGTTTGTAAATACAATATATATGTTTGCTTGCTTATAGTTTGCATTGGGTGTGGGGGACAGGCTATAAGCTGACAGGGTCGTTATAGCCTAAGGCTTAGTTTTAAGACTAAGCCTTTCCCACCCTTTTAATGCTAAGATCTTCTCAAAACTAAGCTTTTCCCCACACCCTTGACTGTTGCATGATGTGGGGTGGTGCACTCTCATGAGGAATCCCATTATGCCTCAAGTAAGTGTCTTTGTATCAGAGACTTCCTTGTTTGTATATTGTATTAAAGGTTTTAATTTCTACATTATAAAATGGGGCAGAGGAGCCCATGCTGGAGAAAAGCAGAGAAAGCCCACGTGGAGGAGAAGAGAAGCAGCCAAGATGGCAGAGTGCTGAAGGAGAAGCCAGTTTGTGCAGAGAGAAGGAGATGGGGAACAGAGGTGAATAAGGCTGGTGAGGTTAGAAACCCTTGATTCTAGGAAACTCAGATAAATCAGTGGCTTTGGGAGCCCTGAATGGAAAGGAAAGTGTTTTTCCACTGTGTGTATTTCTTGCCCGCCGGTGAAAGCTAGGATTAAAGCTAATGGTCTACCAGTTTTTGGCTCTGTTGTTTCATTACCATCTGTCCGAATCAAATGCGAACCTGCATGTGCCAGGCGGCTATGATGGTGGCCGTGGCTACTGGCCTTACAGGATTTTAGATTCCCTTAGAGGAGGAACAAACAAGAAAGCCAGAGGATAGCACTTAAGCATTAACCTCTAGAGATTACATCTAGGACTCAGTTGTCTCAGCTCCAGGCCCAGAAAAGCAGCAAAACCAGACAAAGGAAAGCCACAGCTGACCTCGGGACCAGCTGCATTGACTAATGAATGAACCACTGCTTTGGCATCAACCAATCAGTAAAAACCAAGACCCTCAAATAACACACCTGGAAATCTAATGAATATTCTATTGAGATCCTCTCCTGGGGCCTCCCCTAAAATTACAAACCTTAAAATCTCTTAGGACTGGGGTCCCAGGATGCACTCCCTTCCCCCTCCTCCTTCTCCTCTTTCTCCTCTCAAGCACATTTTCCTTGCCCTTCTTTTTCTCCTAAGCTCTAAGGGACCCCAGGAAACTTACACCAGGGGAGCAGTGCACAGTGGCATCTTGTTCTGGGCTGACCCCCTAACCTGTCTCCAAGGTCCCCTTTACTCTGACTTCCTTCCTGCATCATCTATAAACTCTTTCTTTACTTGCTACACTTTGTCTCTTGATTGAATTTCTTCTCTCGGAAAGACAAGAATTGAGGTCTCATCACTCCCCCATAACAAATCCTTTAGTTCTGAAGGGATCTGAGCAGTATGACACAGCATCCACTATAGACTGTATTCTTTTTTCACTTGTATCGCTTCCTTAAAACCCACTCTTCAGAGAACAGGACAAAGATGACTAATTTAAATCATAAACATATTGGTTAAGATGGATTTTAAAATTAGGGGTACAGCATTTAGTCTATTGTGTTTCCTGCTTATATTATATGATTTGGGTCTTCAATTATAATTAAGCATTAATTGATTAAACAGCATGCCCAGTGTTCAACAGAGGCTTAGAGATATTAGGAACAGGTGAACAAATGATTGACAGAAAATACTATTACTTAAAATGAGGAGTAGGAAATTCATGAGACTTTTGTATATGTAAACTGTTTAGACCAACATTGAAGCTAACAAGTCCCATACATAGTGCTTCACAGCATCAGGGCAAACCGTCTTCAGGGTATGTCTTGTAAGCTGAGTATTTTTAAGACTAGATGCAGTAAGTCCACTTCATGCTATCCTGCCCCTTTCACAAGTTCCAAGGTAACCACAAGCCTCAAATTTTAGGAATGTGTCTAAAATAAGACTTTTCATGGAAGAGCAAAATTCACTTGTAAAAAAACCATGTTCCTTCCACCCCATATACACTATTGCAAAAGATTTATAAGTTGGATATTTGGCTCTAATTGTGACTTTCATATTTATTTTTAGCACAAAAGATCTTAAGAGCCAGATTTGGTAATTCAGTAGGAACTTGAAAAGAGTTTTTCAAGTCTTGGCCCAGAATATCTTGGGGTCCCGTAAGAGTAGTTTTAACTGCTAATTTTTATCGCTGGAATCTTAAGAGTAAGATCAAGCAAGACACTGCCCCCAAGCCAGTCTCATTCTAAAACTATAGCAGTGTTTAAGTATAAACTCCCCATTTAGTTATAGGAATGTATTAGAACAATGTACAAACAAACCTTTAGATAGAAAAATTACTTTATGTCATAGTTGAATTTATGACTTGGTTCTGCCATTTACTAACTGCACTATTTGTATAAGTCGTACCCACGTTTCTTTAAATGCCAAGATCCTCATAAAATAGGTTAATCATTAAACTGATTACATTATTGCATATCTTATCATAGTGAATTATGCATAGCAAGCTTTCAATAAGTGCTAATCATTATTGTTAAATATTAAACATTCACACATAAAAGAAGATATTCTTCATTATCCATGGAAAACTCAAACACTGAAAACCATATACGTTCTGATTATTTTATTGTTGCCAATATATAGGTAAATACAAGAAAATTCTATCATAATACTGTGATTATCAAATCTTCATCATAGAAATCTTTCTGGTCCTGGCTGGTTGGCTCAGTAGATAGATCATCAGCCCAGCATATGGAATTTTCAGGTTCAATCCCCAGTCAGGGCACACATGAGAAGCAACCATCTGCTTTTCTTCCCCCACACTCTCCCCCTTCTCTCTCGTTTCCCCTCCAACAGCCAGTGGCTTGACTGCTCCAAGAGTCGGCCCAGATGGGGGTTGCTGGGTGGATCCTGGTCAGAGTTGTATGTGGGAGTCTATCTCCTCTCCTCTCACTTAAAAAAATTTCTTAGATTTTTAAAATTAAAAAGGAATCTTTGTGAATTATCTTATTAATTTCAACTGTTAGTGCTTCATGAATCAAATGATCATAAAAATAAAAGAATGAAGGAACTGCTCTGGCTGGCTGGCTTGGTTAGTTAGAGCATTCTCCAGAAGCATGGAGGTTGCTGGCTCGATCCCCAGTCAGAGCACATACAGGAATGGATTGATGTTCCTGTCTCTCTCTCTTCCTTCCTCTCTCTCTCTAAAAAATAATAATAATAATAAACATTTAAGAATGAGAAAACTAAAGAGTTGAATAGAAATTAGCATATTTTTCACTCCATAAGATGTACTTTTCCCCCCAAAAGTGGAGGGGGAAATGCCCATGCATCTTATGAAGCAAAAAATATGATATTTTATTAAATATTTTAACACACCATTTGGTTCAGATTTTTTTTTTCTTATTTTCCTCCTTGAAACCCTAGGTATGTATTATAGTCAGGTGTATCTTATGGAGCAAAAAATATGGTAAATGTGCTCTATGAAACCATATCTTCTTTAATGAGATGCTTTGTTGCTTTTAAACAACTATTAGCACAATTTCATGCATTTTCTGATGCTCTTTTGGCTTAATAAAATTAGGTGCGGAAGTATAATCACCAATAGATATACAATTATGATATGGATTTGACAATTTACAAAATAAAATGAACATTGAAAATAACCTTCTAAGTTTTAATACATTGACTAGGCCAAGAATATTATGATACATTTATAGAATTGCAAACAAACTCTGGCTTTGATTCCAAAGTAAAATTTCAGACTAAACTGTTGGTCTATGTATGTTACTTTTTTAGTATGTATAAGCCAAAAAAAATTGTTAATTTGTAGTGTTTTATATTTAAAGAGTATTATAAATTCATTCAAAAATTCTTATCTTCTGATCTGTGAAAACATACTAAGAGCGTATTATAACAAAGAAGCATTGTTATTAGAGTCTTGTGAGCCACTTCACTACACTTATTACAGAATGAGTATCACTTCTATTCAAGCAAAGAACACTGTGCTTAATGTAACTTGCAAGTAGCTAATTAGAAACATCTATTTCACAAATGCTATAAACACTTCACTATATTCATTAGAGAATGGGTAACACTTACATTCACTGAAAGACCACTGTGTGAAATGCAGCTTGCAAGTAGCTTGTTAGAAACATCTTTATTACAAGCCTTGTCAAAAACCTCACTACATGCATTAAAAATAGATATGACATTTATTCAAGGAAAGAACACTGCAAAATGTAGCTTCAAAGAGTTGTTAGATACACCTTTATTATTAGTCTTGTCAAACACCTCTCTATATACATTACAGAATGGGTATGAATTTTATTCACTAAAGAATACTGTGCTATACTTAGCTTTCAAGTAGCTTATTAAAAATGGTTTTATTATAAGTCTTGTGAAACACTTCAGTACTTGTATTACATACAGAATGGGTATGACTTCCATTGCTTGAAAAATACCATGCTTGCCTGGCCTGTGGTGGTACAGGGAATAGACCATCGACCTGAAGCACTGAGGTTGCAGGTTTGAAACCCTGGGCTTGCCCGGTCAAGGCACATACAACAAGCAATCAATAAACCACTAAAGTGAAGCAACTATGAGTTAAAACTCCTCTTCCCACCCCCCTCCTCTCTCAGTAAAAGCAATAAATAAAATCTTGTTTTAAAAAAGAGTGCTGAACCTACCTGACTTGCTAGTAGCTTATTAGAAGCATCTTTATTACAAGTCTTGTCAAATACTTCACTACATGGATTGGTATTCTCAATCCAAATTTTCATGATTTGGGTAGTTTATGAGTTCCAAACTCCTCTTACTTGACTTCACAATGATATTACTTGTGTTCATTGGTGCAGAATGTGCTGAGTGCTTTGTAAAATTTCACACCTCTAATACAAATATAAAAAATTAAATCTTTCATTTTCTTCATATAAAATACCATATAACATTATGCAGCTATGTTATAACCATCTTTGAAAATGTTCCTGGTTAAGGAAAAATATTTTAAAAATATTATAGTCTCTGTTTTGTGTTTGTGTGCATATTCTATGCAACTCAAACAGATTTTTTATGAAGTTTTGTTTGTTTGTTTGTTTGTTTTTGTTTTTTTGTTTTGTTTTTTTACAGAGACAGAAAGAGAGTCAGAGAGAGGGATAGACAGGAACAGACAGGAACGGAGAGATGAGAAGCATCAATCATTAGTTTTTCGTTGCGCATTGCAACACCTTAGTTGTTCATTGATTGCTTTCTCATATGTGCCTTGACCACGGGCCTTCAGCAGACCGAGAAACCCCTTGCTTGAGCCAGCGACCTTGGGTCCAAGCTGGTGAGCTTTTGCTCAAACCAGATGAGCCCGTGCTCAAGCTGGTGACCTTGGGGTCTCGAACCTGGGTCCTCGGCATCCCAGTTCGATGCTCTATCCACTGCGCCACCGCCTGGTCAGGCTTTATGAAGTTTTTGAATAAGATTCAATATTTAGTGTAAAAGGGTATTCTCAAACAGTATTCTCAATTCTACAGTCAGAAAATAGAATGAGGAAAATAAGCAGTATTTTCTCACAATACTAATTAAATCAAATCATATAAATGTATATTTGATTAAAATAGTTTAATAAATGATCATCTCAAAAGTAGAGACATATAAGAGCAGATGTGAAAGTAAACAATGTGAAGATTCTGTATTTGTGTGTTTATGGTGTGATGAAAATTTTCAGATCAGAGAAAAATATGGAATGTGTAAAAATTGCATTGGCCAATTGGCTACTAATTTTTTTTTAAATACCAACACCTAAACTTCACAGCATTCTTAAAGCCATAAATCACTCTAGATTAGAATGCTCTCAAAGGAAAACAACACAATTATTTTAAAAATAAATAAGAAAAAGATTCCAAGATTGCAACAAAGAAGGCAGGTGTTCCAATTGCCACCTCCCAGAGCAAAACTGGAGTTATAACTAAATTTAAGAACAATCATCCTGAAAAAATCAACTTAAGACTAAATGAAGAGGAGACTATAACTATTGTACAAGGATCCTTAGTTAATGTCTATAACCAAGACAGAAAAGCCACATTAAGATTGGTAGGAAGGGTAGAGATACAAAAAGGGCTGCCCCACTTCCAGGAGTGAGCAGTGCCTGAGTGTCCAAAGGGACTCTCAGCTACGGAGAGGTTTGCCATGAGCTGTGTAGGTCCTAAGTCCCAAGGCCAAGCACCCCAGTCTAGAGCACCAGTGACTAGAAGAGGTGACCACATAGCATTTGGCGGTGAAAAGAGAAGAGGTTTCTGTGTGCAAGAAAGAGATGGGAGATCTCAGAGATGCAGGCATTCTTAAAGGGCCAATGCAGAAAATCTTGTTCACAGCCACTTATCCTGAGCTTCAGTGGAGGGAGGGCTGAGATGACTAGAGTCATGTGAGGAAGGTGGGAAGTTGGCAGATTTGCGGAGAGATACAGTAGAGCAGTGGTCCCCAACCTTTTTTGGGCCACGGACCGGTTTAATGTCAGAAAATATTTTCACGGACCAGCCTTTAGGGTGGGACGGATAAATGCACAAAATAAAATTATACGACCGGTGTAAAAACTGTGATATTTTTTAATATAATTGTTGAACTTACGAGACAAGCATCAAGAGTGAGTCTTATACGGATATAACAGAGGGAATCTGGTCATTTTTTAAAAATAAAACATCGTTCAGACTTAAATATAAATAAAACGGAAATAATGTAAGTTATTTATTCTTTCTCTACGGACCGGTACCGGTCTGCGGCCCCGGGGGTTGGGGACCACTGCAGTAGAGGACAGCTGCCAGAACCCCTGTGCTAAATTATTCACCAATACTACAGTCACCATCTTTCTTGGGTGGAGCAATCCCCTCCATGCTGCAGCAATCTGGGGAAAAGCACTGCCCCACCCTTGGGAATTATAGGGAATCACCCATCTAACCTTGAACCCTCTATGCCTTGGATTGAGGAACTTTAGTTAAAAGCCCTGAGTGAATGTCTCTTGGACACAAACACCAAGAAGCTGTGTGAGTGAGTGACCTTCATGCAGACACAAAGGAATGCATGTGAACTGGCTTTAGAAAATTAGCCTAGAGCAGTGGTTCTCAAACTTTTTGAAGTTGGGGTGCATTTAAAATCCTACAAATAGCCCTTGACGGTTGGCTCAACGGTAGAGCATCGGCCTAGCATGCGGAGGACCCGGGTTCGATTCCCGGCCAGGGCACACAGGAGAAGCGGCCATTTGCTTCTCCACCCCTCCGCCGCACTTTCCTCTCTGTCTCTCTCTTCCCCTCCCGCAGCCAAGGCTCCATTGGAGCAAAGATGGCCCGGGCGCTGGGGATGGCTCTGTGGCCTCTGCCTCAGGCGCTAGAGTGGCTCTGGTCGCAACATGGCGACGCCCAGGATGGGCAGAGCATCGCCCCCTGGTGGGCAGAGCGTCGCCCCTGGTGGGCATGCCCGGGTGGATCCCGGTCGGGCGCATGCGGGAGTCTGTCTGACTGTCTCTCCCTGTTTCCAGCTTCAGAAAAATGAAAAAAAAAAATAGTAAAATAAAAATAAAATCCTACAAATAATTGTAGGCACACTATATACAAATTTCTGAGAAATATGTTATAGTAATTAAGTCAAATATTAAAGAAAAAATATAAAGTTCAAGCGTGCTTTCATGGTAATTAAAATAAATATGACAAAATTAAATTTATTCTGACATTAAAAAACATTTTTATGTTACATTTTTTTTTTTTTCTTTCATTTTTCTGAAGCTGGAAACAGGGAGGGACAGTCAGACAGACTCCCGCATGCGCCCGACCGGGATCCACCCGGCACGCCCACCAGGGGCGACGCTCTGCCCACCAGGGGGCGATGCTCTGCCCATCCTGGGCGTCGCCATGTTGCGACCAGAGCCACTCTAGCGCCTGAGGCAGAGGCCACAGAGCCATCCCCAGCGCCCGGGCCATCTTTGCTCCAATGGAGCCTTGGCTGCGGGAGGGGAAGAGAGAGACAGAGAGGAAAGTGCGGCGGAGGGGTGGAGAAGCAAATGGCCGCTTCTCCTGTGTGCCCTGGCCGGGAATCGAACCCAGGTCCTCCGCACGCTAGGCCGACGCTCTACCGCTGAGCCAACCGGCAAGGGCCTAAGTTACATTTTTTGAGTTATGCTTTTTAGAATTAGTAAAAAAGAGAGGTTAAAAAATAAAAAATGACCAAAAAAGTTATCTTTATATATATATATATAGATACATTCTTAGTAAGATTTAGTAAATCTGGCAGGTTCCAGCACGAATGTGTTAAGTTTTTTCATTCTTGTGTTTATGAGAAACATGAGCCTGATGTGTCCTAGCGATTTCTTCAATGTTTGGGCATATATTTGAAAGGCAAACTCTCATTTCCTTGTCAATACATTGAAGAATTCCTCTCTTTTTACTCTTAATTGTGTTGAGTGCAGAAAGCCCCCACCATATATATCATCTTAACTCTACACCAAACAAAGGATAGAAGAAACTTGCCTCCAGTCTTTCCGGGGAACATGGGGGGCAGTGTAAACAAAGCTTAACAGCCTTTTGCAACCTAATCAGGCAAGTGAGGTGGGGGGTTGGGCTGACTGTCAGCTTACAGCCTATTCCCCACACCTCTGTCCCCCAAAAATCTAAACTCCAAAAACCCTGTTGGTTTTTTGGTCCCCAACAGGCACATATTTCTCTGGAATACCATAGGGCGCACCTGGAAATACTCTAGGGCACACCAGTGCACCCTGGTGCACACTTTGAGAACCACTGGCCTAGAGGTTCTAGATTGCCCCTTCCTTTGTGCTTGTGAATTAGCAAAAGAAAAAGAATGTACTGACCCAAATTAGCCCTTTCTCCATGCAGCAAAATGGCCATAAGTCATTTTTCCCCTTATCAGATGACCTTCCTTCCTTGTAATCCTGTTACCTCTGTTCTTCTTCTGATCAATAAAAGCTAAGGAGATGGAAATTCATGAGGTCTTCTTTGCCTCCTTTGTCAGGCCTCCCCCTCTTCCTCTTGACATCAGTTTGTGTCTTGAGTAGGTGTTCTGCACACGACACTGGTAGTTCCCAGCAGGCTGGAGTACTACCAGGAATCTCTCTTTCCCCACACTATGGAGATTGGGCCCTGCTGAGAATTAAGCAGCCTTGGCCAGTGTAATGCCGGTGGCCAAGGCCAGGCAGGTTTACATTGGATTCAAGCCATTCCGTTTAATAAAGCCTCACAACAGTGAACAAGCACACAGGCAGGGAAAACTGCTTCTCAGGCAGACAAACAACAAGAATAACCCCTCACAGTGACAGGGAAGCAATCTGCCATCCACAATCCCTCATCTCTGTCAAGCACAAGCACCCATAGCCTTACATAGGCCATACACACGTGGCGCTGCTATATATCCACACACCAATCAGGAAAAGTACTTACAGCTGGTACCAGAGAGCAACCCTAACACAGCTATCCCACGTTCCACCCCTTTAGGGTTGCTTACCTCACAATAGGTACATTACATACATTCCAAAAATGACAATTAAAAAGGTGCCCTTTCCATATCTCCCTGAGCACCCTTCCCAGGGAGTTAACTGGAGGCCCACCTCCAACTCTCCACCCCACAGTGCCAACAAGGCCACCCATCTTAGGTGAGGGGTCTGTACAGTCCAGGGTCATGTCCATTGAAAACAAAAATATGTCCTTGGTGCATCTCTGCAACTGGGTGAGAGCAGCTCCCCTGTGCAGGAGGGCCTCCACTGGAGCTGCTCCCCCTCATCAGGGTTTCATACTGTCCAAAGGCAGCATGTCTATCCTACAAAGGAGCCGGTGCCCACCTCTGGTTGCAGTCCAAGAGTCAGTCCATGATAGAGAGGCCAGCTGTCTGTGCAGATCACCAAGGTAAAGGTCCATTACAGGCAACTAGCCATAAAACTCTTTATTAACAGACATTAGTGCTTTTCCATAAGCACTCTGTCCATTTCCACAAGCCCCATCCAAACCTCTCAGCAGCTTACAGAGCTTGGCAGGGTCAAACACATTCGAGGCCTGTGCTGCCTTGATGGTTCTCTGCTGCCTGGCAGATACCAGGGTCACCCACTTCCCCCACTTTTTCAGAGGCTGGAACCTCTGTTGTGACTTAAGCTGCCACTAAAGTTTTAACAAGACTCTATTAGGCTTGCCGTCTAATTTCTCCCTATCTTCCCCACCTGCAATCAAATCTGTGTTCTGGTAACCTTTATAGACCCATTTCTCCTGTTAGTCAGGGGGGCAGCACGGGCAGCAGCCCTCACAGCTTTATGGTCCATCTTTGTTTGAGAGAGCATAATGCCATCCACCCCTATGTCCCACAATTGCAGCAAGCCTACCAGGGGCTCAGTAGGTACTCTTTGCTGCTGGGTTTTTACCTTCTGGACAACCCCTGGTCAAGCTCTGAGTGTATGGACAGCAGCTTCAGCCCGTACCTCCTCATCCTCAGAAGAGGAACTGGAAACACCTGCTCCCACCAACTCAGAGCCACTCCACTGGCACAGCTCCATCTTCAGCTCCTGCAGCTGCCAGCTCTCAGCCTAAAGCTGAAACCGCAATTGTTCCTCCAACAACTTCCACTGCCAGCGTTCAACTTCCAGGGCAAACTGCAACTCACGAACCCATTCAGCCTCCTTCTCCAGTGCTCGCTCCAGTTCAAGCCATTGCTGATGCTGAGATTGCAGCTCATTCTGGAGCTCTCGACCTCAGGTGGCCTCTCAGTCCCCAAAAGGACAGCCATGGAAGCCAAAACAATGACCAGTCCTCTACTCCATCCCTCAAGGGTGGCTATGGCTCCATACACATCTGCTCCGAATCCTGATGACTATGCCAGATGTAATGCTGGTGGTCCAGGCCAAGCAGGTCCACACTGGACTCAGGCAGATGGTAGAGAATCTGCGGAGCTGGAAAGTGTTGGGCCATTCCATTTAAAAGAGCCTCACAGCCTGACCAGGCGGTGGCGCAGTGGATAGAATGTCAGACTGGGATGCAGAGGACCCAGGTTCGAGACCCCGAGGTCACCAGCTTGAGCGCGGGCTCATCTGGTTTGAGCAAAAAGCCCACCAGCTTGAACCCAAGGTCACTGGCTCCAGTAAGGGGTTACTCGGTCTGCTGAAGGCCCGCAGTCAAGGCATATATGAGAAAGCAATCAATGAACAACTAAGGTGTTGCAACGCGCAATGAAAAACTAATAATTGATGCTTCTCATCTCTCTCCGTTCCTGTCTGTCTGTCCCTATCTATCCCTCTCTCTGACTCACTCTCTGTCTCTGTAAAAGAGCCTCACAATGACCAACAAGCACACAGGCAGGGAAAATCACTTCTCAGGCACACAAACAGCAAAATTGGCCCCTCACAGTGGTGGGCAGGCAATCTGCCATCCACAATTCCTCATCTCTGTCAAGCACAAGCACCCATAGCCATACACATGTGGCACTGCTATGCACCCACGTACCAATCAGGCAAAGTGCTTACAGATGGTACCAGCAAGCCTAACACAGCTGCTCCACAGCCAGGAGGCAAGGAGCATGACAATGATTCAGTTGTCTGGCTTTGAGGCCGGAGCTTTTTCCCCACTTTCCCCATGGGTGCTTCCACCTCATGGGGAGATTCAGTAGAAACTGTCCAGACTGTGGGCAAACCAAATGAAGGCCACACCCACTGGACTCCTAGTGGCCACACCCTCCTGAGGTCTTGAAAAAATTTAGGACAGACTGACACCTGAGGCCATGGAGTGGGAGACACACCCACCATCTTTACTAATCCCTGAATTGTTCTAGCCTCTAGACCAGGGGTCCCCAAACTTTTTACACAAGGGGCCAGTTCACTGTCCCTCAGACCATTGGAGGGCTCAACTATAAAAAAACTATGAACAAATCCTTATGCACACTGCACATATCTTATTTTAAAGTAAAAAAATAAAACAGGAACAAATACAATATTTAAAATAAAGAACAAGTAAATTTAAATCAACAAACTGACCAGTATTTCAATGGGAACTATGCTCCTCTCACTGACCACGAATGAAAGAGGTGCCCCTTCCAGAAGTGCGGCGGGGGCCGGATAAATGACCTCAGGGGGCCGCATGTGGCCCGCAGGCTGTAGTTTGGGGACCCCTGCTCTAGACTCTACCAAAGGTTTTTTCAGGGGCTGAGCCCAACAAGTAGCCAACAGACAGAGGCAGCAGAAATGGATCTCAGGGATCCTTGGGTCTTTTGCTAACTTACCCCCAGGCCCAATGCATGTAAAAACTAGCCCAAGTATGCAGCTTGGTCCTTCTGTGTGCACCTAAGCCCAGCAGAGGCAGCCAAAAACTCGGGGTTGCTTATAGCTCCAAAAAGGTGGCTAAGGTACAATCATGGGCAGTGTCTTACACTGGTCTGCACTTGGTTCTCTTCTATGAGATTCTAGAACCAACATGTCCAATGGCCAGCTAGAGAATATCAGAACAGAACCCAACTACCTATACTAGCAGCATATCCAAAGGAAAGCTCATTAGACACCAAACCAAAATGAGGTGAATTCTACTTTCTGTGGTCAACACCTGCACAGCAGCTCACACACATTGTACAAAGTAGAGCTTCACAATCAGTTGTCCCAAGTCCCAAATATACTATCCTGCTAGGCTAAATTCCACAGGAGGAAGGGAGAGAATCTTAGAGCACAGACATTCAAACTGAGTTTCTTGGAGCCTATTGTTGGACTGGTCAAGGGGCTTAGTTAACTACCTTCTGGGGGACACAATTAGCCCTAGTCAAAGACTCTCTCAATTTTCCTCCCTGAGACCAGCATCTCCCCAGCTAGAACTTCTGCAGAGGGGGCTGTCAACCCCACCCAATCTAAGCCTGCTGCTCACCTCACTGAGGGAAATAGAATTGGAGTATCCAGCAGTGGTTGAAGGATTAAGCTCTGGAGTAGGGGCCACTTTCCCTGCACTGAGATCCTAACCAAGAAACTCCTGACCTGAACTTCCCTAACCCACCAAACTTGCAACCTGTGGAGAGATTGGGGAGGTGGTAAGGACAAACTGAGCCTGTTCTACAGTCTTTTTACAGAAGACTCTGAGGAAATACCAGGCAGCTGTAAGAGGAGGTGGAGCAGGTGAAAAGTAGAGGTAAATCTTAAAGTATTTGGGCCCTTTTATGGAGCTGCTGTCAACTCTAAGCAGGAGAAAGCTGATCTTTATACAGAGGTTGGCCCTTCCCACACATACCCAAGCATAAAAACCAAAGACACAAACAATGAACAGAGTGGTAGCTCCAGACAGGTAGCCCACGGTGAATTACGAACAATGTGTGACATCAACCCATACTTGGACCCCACCCAAAAGGACTCAGAACCAATACATCCAGTAGTGGGTGTCATACCATACCAATGCTAGACAAAAACAGTCACACAAGGGAGCATGCCCAAAGGGGAAATCTAGCAGGCACCTACTTTGCAGAGAATAAATATACCTCATAGGACAGACACTGCACAGTGTCTAATTCATGTGATCAAGGTTGACCCCTAAAGCCAACCAGACAGAAGGGTTAACTCCACCCAGAAAAGGCCATCAACATTCAAGACTCACCTACAACAAAAGGGTAAATATAACCCTCAAGAAGCAGTCCTAGAAGAAGGAGTTCAAGTAGCCTCGTGGCTAGTACTGCTGAGCAAACCTTCCTCATACGGACATCACAACAAATTTGAGAGTCAGAGTTGAGCCACCTAATACACAGACAAAATGGGCAGACAAAGAAATATGACCCAAAATGATCAACAAGAGAAATCCCCCCAAAAAATAATTAAATATCAATAAAATGAAAGTAACCAAACTACCAGATGCAGAGTTTAAAATAGTAGTTATTAGGTTGCTCAAGGATCTTAGAGTAAGAATGGATGATCTCAATGAAAACTTAAACAAAGAGATAGCAAACATTGAAAAGGACATTGAAATCATAAAAAAAAAAAAAAAAACAGTCAGAAATGGCAAACACAATACCTGAAATAAAGACTGCACTAGAAGGAATAAATTACATGTTGGATGAAGTGGAGGGTCGAATTAGCAATTTACAGGACAAGATAAATGTAAGCACAGAAGCAGAGCAGCAAAAAGTAAAGAGCCTCAAAAAGGCTGAGATAACTCTAAGAAACTTCTGTGACAACATAAATAACACATCTGCATAATAGGAGTTCCTGAAAGAGAAGAGAACAAACAAATATCATAGCTGAATACTTCCCTAAACTGATGAAGGAAAAAGTCACACAAGTACAAGAAGGACAGAGAGTCTCAATAAAGATGAACCCAAGGTGGCCTACACCAAGACACATCATAATTAAAATGCCAAAGAGAGAAAGAAAGAATGTTAAAAGCTGCAAGAGAAAAGTTACTAATTACCTACAAAGGAACCTCCATCAAACTGACATCTGACTTCTCAACAGAAACATTTCAGGCCAGAAGGGATTGGCAATTTCAAAGTGATGCAAAACAAGAACCTACAACCAAGAGTACTCTATCCAGCTAAGCTATCTTTTTTTTTTTCTTTTTGTGGCAGAGACAGAGAGAGTCAGAGAGAGGGACAGACAGACAGGAAGGGAGAGAGATGAGAAACATCAATTCTTTTTTTTTTTTTTTTTGTATTTTTTCTGAAGTTGGAAACAGGGAGGCAGTCAGACAGACTCCCACATGCGCCCAACTGGGATCCACCTGGCACACCCACCAGGGGGGGATGCTCTGCCCATCTGGGGCATCACTCTGTTGCAACCAGAGCCATCCAAGTGCCTGAGGCAGAGGCCACAGAGCCATCCTCAGCGCCCAGGCCATCTTTGCTCCAATGGAGCCTTGGCTGCGGGAGGGGAAGAGAGAGACAGAGAGGAAGGAGAGGGGGAAGGGTGGAGAAGCAGATGGGCACTTCTCCTGTGTGCCCTGGCCGGGAATCAAACCTGGGACTCCTGCACTCCAGGCCGATGCTCTACTACTGAGCCAACCAGCCAGGGCCATGAGAAACATCAATTCTTTGTTGCAGTTCCATAGTTGTTCATTGATTGCTTTTTCATATGTGCCTTGACCGGGGGAGGGGGGCTACAGCAGACCGAGTGACCCGTTGCTCAAGCCAGCGACCTTGGGCTCAAGCTAGTGAGCCTTGCTCAAACCAGATGAGCCCGTGCTCAAGCTGGTGACCTCGGAGTCTCAAACCTGGGTCCTTTACATCCCAGTCTGATGCTCTATCCACTGTGCCACTGCCTGGTCAGGCCAGCTAAGCTATCATTTAAAATTGAAGGAAAAATAAAGAGCATCCCAGACAAAAAAATGGCTCGAGGAGTTTATTACCACCAAACCAGTACTGAAAGAAATGTTAAAGTGCCTAATATAAAAAGGGAAAAGAAATCAAGAGAAAGAGAATTATAGGTTTATAGAATAAAATGGCAATAAATAAATACATAGCAATCATAACCTTAAATATAAATGGATTAAATGCTCCAATCAAAAAATATAGGGTATTGCATGGATAAGAAAATAAGACCTGTATATACGCTGTCTACAAGAGACACACCTCAGAAGAAAAGATACACATAGACTGAAAGTGAAGGACTGGAAAGTAATATTTCATTCAAATGGAAATGAAAAAAAAAAAAAGCTGGGATAGCAATACTAATATCTGACAAAATAGCCTTTAAAACAAAGACTATAACAAGGCTATAAAAGAAGGTCACTACATAATAAAAAAGGGATCAATCAAAAGAGAGGATATTACCACTGTAAATATGAATGTACCCTATATAGGAGCACCTAAATATATAAAGCAGATTTTGATGAACATGAAGGTCAAGATCAACAGCAATACAGTAATAGTAATGGATTTTAACACCCTATTAACATCAATGGATAGATCCTCAAGACATAAAATCAGCAAAGAAACAGTGGCCTTAAATGACACACTAGATCAACTGGATTTAATTAATATCTTTAGAAAATTTCATCCCAAAGCAGCAGAATATACAGTCTTGCTCATGGTAACTTTTCTAGGATAGACTACATGTTATGACACAAAACAAGTCTCAATAAATTTAAGAAGATTTAAATCATATAAAACATCTTCTCTGACCACAATAGCTAAAAATCAAATACAATAGAAAAACAGTCAAACACTTAGAACCTAAATATCATGTTATTAAATAGCAAATAGGTTTACAATAAAATCAAGAAAAAAATAAAAAATTCCTTGAAACAAATGAAAATGAACATACAAAAACCCAAAATATATGGGACATAGTAAAAGCAGTCCTGAAAGGGAAGTTCGTAGCATTCCAGGTATACCTTAAGAAGCAAGGAAAATCTCAAATACACTATCTAACCCTGCACCTAAAAAAAAACTAGAAAAAGAACAACAAATAAGTCCAGAAGGAAATAAATAATAAAGTTGAGATTGAAAATAAGTGAAATAGAGGCTAAAAAGAATACAAGAGATCACTAAAACCAAGAGCTGGTTGTTTGAAAGGTAAACAAGATTGACAAACCTTTAACCAGACTCATCAAGAAAAAGAGAGTACCCAAATAAATAAAATTGGAAATGAAAGAGGATCAGTAAGAAGTGACATCACAGAAATACAAAGGATTGTAAGAAAATATTATGAAGAACTACAGGTATATGCCAAAAAACTGGACAACCTGGGTGATATGAATAAATTTCTAGAAACATACAATCTTCCAAAATTGAATCTGGAAGAATCAGAAAACCTGAGCATTGGTTCAAGCATGTCGTCAGGCTGAGGCTAGCTCATTGGTCCCAGCATCTCATCCTCAGGTTGAGGTTAGCTCATTGGTCCCAGCATCTCAGCCTCAGGCACTAAAAATAGCTCTGTACTGGAGCAACCATTCCAGATGGGGTTGCCAGGTGGATCCCAGTCTGGGCACATGCCAGAGTCTGCCTCACTATCTCCCCTCCTTCACTTAAGAAAAAAGGGAGAAAAGAAAAAAGAAAGAAAAAATCTCTCCACAGTATAATCATTTTGCATGTGGAACTGAGCAAATGACAAGATACATGATATCTTAGGAAGAAATGTAGTTTTCATGGGGGAGAGTAAAATTAAAAATAAGAAATGTCAGAGAAAAGACACAATTCTGGGCACTCAATGGGAACTGCAGGTACTGGGAAAAGATCTTGGCTTCTGTACACCTTTCCGTACCTGAAGGAACCAAGCTCCTTGGGAAAATTGCTACTTTTAGTTTTGAGGAAACAAAAATACCAAATGCATCTTAAGAATCTTCTTGATTAAAAAAAAAAAAAAGAGCAAGGTACTTTTTGGAAAATTATTGGACTTTTCAAGATGTCAAGACCAGCATGAAAGAAATGCTACTGTACCAATCTAAAACAACTTGAGCGTCCAAAATTTGTATGGTGTTGTATTCTAATTTACAGTGTATATAATAGAAAATAAATAGAATGAAAAATTTTGAAATATTTTTTACTAAAAACTAGGATCAGAAGTAGTGCACTCCAGAATCCAGTCCAGCGGATATACTCACCAAATGGGGTCCTACAACAAGAGCTCACTTAAACTGAGTCCAGAGTACTTAACCAGGAAACCGGTCAGGGTCCCCTCACCCCTGCTCCTCACAGGCAAGCTGTAGCTGGGGTGCAGACCTCACCTCCAGCTGTCTCCTGGCACCTTACCTCAAGACCCATGTTGCCCTTCACACCCTGCCTGGAGTTGAGATGGAGAAAACAGCTCCAGGTCTCTCTTTGCCCATTTACCCAGAACTGCCTCCACCCCTCACAGACTGGCTGACCGCGAGATGAAAAATTCACTTCTTTCTTTTTTTTTTTTTTTTTTCTTTTTTTTTTTGTATTTTTCTGAAGCTGGAAACGGGGAGAGACAGTCAGACAGACTCTCGCATGCGCCCCACCAGGATCCACCCGGCACGCCCACCAGGGGCAATGCTCTGCCCACCAGGGGGCGATGCTCTGCCCCTCCGAGGCGTTGCTCTGCCGAGATCAGAGCCACCCGCACGCCAGGCCGACGCTCTACCACTGAGCCAACTGGCCAGGGCCGAAAAATTCACTTACAGATCTCTCCTCCAGCATTTTCCCAGGCACCCAAGCTGCCCATCATAAAATGGCATGGGTCCAGGATGGACATTTTACCCCCTGGTCTTTACTCTCTCCTTTCTCAGTAAGCCTCTTTGCCCCTTGCAAGCTGACTGGAGCCAGAATAAGGAAGTCACCTCCAGGATTCTCCTCGCTCACCTTTCCCCAGGACCGCCTCTGCCAAGAGGGCGGGGTGACAGGCAAGAAAGCAGTTGCTGGTGCGCCAAGCTCTACATCAGGAACCTTGAGAATTCCACATTCCAGTGGGCAACCTCCAGGGCACATCTCATCATGTCTGTGGCATGGCTCTACTCGTATACATTCTGTATTGGCTCAGAAGCCTTTAGAAAGAAAAGAGCTTTTCCTGGCAATCTGCAATCAATTGTTATTCATAACATGCACACTAGATGACAACAATGACCTCTTCGCTGACGTTATTCCCAAAATGACCACTAGATGACAACAGATAGGATCTTTTCCTGGTGACTTCCACTAAGGTGTTATTCCCAAAATGGAACACAAGATGGCAGCAGAGAAGGAGCAGTTAGTTCCCTGCCTTAGGGTGCTCTGCCCCTCTGCATTAAAATGAGAATACAGATCCCTAGTACTAAACTGACTTTGAGATAAATTTCAGTTTAGGCCCTTCACATGCTTCATTTCACCTACTGCTCCCATTTGCCAGATGAAGCAGGAATAATTATTATCTCCATTTTACAGGTATTTATACTGAAGACTGATTCTAACACAGTTCGCAATGTAAAACATTGGCCTAAATGGGCCAAGATGGGCCAGAAGAGCATGCACACACAGAATCCTGGACAAATCAGGTAATTGAAACAGTCATTGCAGCTTTGGGTTGATTCTTGGTTATTCTATTTGAAGAAACTCTACAGTAACTTAATGGTTGAGCTTTTAGGCACTCACCCAAGTTGGTTTTGGGGATGGGACTTGGGAGAACAGCTAGGGATGAGGACAGGAGGAGAAGCAGGAGGTGGCCTGGGACTTCACAGTACAACTAGCATGAAATCCCTATAACAGTGACTTCCCTGCTTCTATACCCTGCCTGTCTTCCAGCCTTTTAAAATCTGTTCTTCAGTCCAGAGCACCAGTGTGCTTCTGCCCATGTCCCCTTCCCCTGAGGTCAGTCTCAACTGATAAAAGCCTCTTGTATGGCCAGCAGTTGCAGCGTTGCGGCCATGCACATGCAGGTTCCCATTAGATTCAGACAGATGGTAAAGAAATAGTGGAGCCAAAAATGGTGGGCCATTCCTTCTATTGAAGTCTCACACCAGCCAACAAGCAAAGCACACAGGGCTCCCACAGCCACTGACACATTCTCCAGTTTCACAACCAGGCGAATCTTCTTTGGTTCCTCCTAGAATCAAAGGCCCCACCAGTCTCAGTGGAGCTCGCGAAAGCCCCTCAGCTCTGGTTCCCCATCTGCACACCTCCCCTCTACCCAAAACTGTAAAAAACATGGCTTCCTCCTTTCTTCTCCTTCTCTTTCTAAACTTTCTGGCACAGAAACTTCTCCTCCTGCAAACATTAGCAAAACAATGGCCCTTCCCAAGCAGGAAGGTAATTTGCAATTTCACAGATCACATACCTGGCTCTGCCCAGAGCCATTTTTTAACACTAAAAGTGAGCAAACTCAAAAAACACAAATTTTACAAACTCATTTGCCCAACACCTCCTATGCTCAAAATTGTCACAGTTTACTTTTGGGGGAGTGCCTGAGCCTCAGATAGGCAGAGAGCTGACTTCTGGCCCCACCACCTACTAGTTATGTGACCTCAAGCAAAGAAGGGAAAATTCAGTCTCCTCATCTGTCAGATGGGGATAACCACTTCTTCTCAGGGTGGCTGTGAGAATTCAATGAAGTGGTGCATGTTAGCTCCTGTCCAACAGGTGATCAGCACTCACTCTCCCTCCTTCTTTCCTTCTCAGTTCTTTCTTTACCTTTTATGGGACAGATAAGTCAAGGAGCAGATAAAATCTTGTCACTTCCTATGCATAAGAACTACCAACAGCTTCCCCCTATCCTACAGAAAAAAAGTTTCTATGATCATCATAGTGTCCAAACTCTTTTTTTAAATAATTTTTTTATTTTTCAATTACAGTTGACATACAATATTGTATTAGTTTTAGATATACAACCTAGTGATTAGATATTTTTGAAGAGTCCTAAACTGTTCAGCCCAATAAAGCTAATACCCACCTAGCACCATATGTAGTTATAGTTGTTAAAATATTATTGTATTTTTCCCTATGCTGAACTCCATTCCCATGACTATTTTGTTTTTGGGAGGTTTTGAGGGTTTGTTTGCTTTTTCCTTTTTAATTTAGACAATTAAATTTAACACGGTGACATTGGTCAAACAGAGTACACAGATTTCGTGAAAACATTTCCACATCATTTGGACAGTCGATTATGCTGTATACCCATCACCAAAGTCAAATCATCCTCTGTCACCCTATATTTTGTTTCTCTTTAAGCCCCTTTTCCCCACCACCCTCCCTCATCTCCCTTCCCCTCCCCTTGGTAACCACTGCACATTTATCTATGTTCATGAGTCTCAATTTCGTGCCCATGATTATTTTGAAACTACCAATTTGTGCTTCTTAATCCCTTCACCTTTTTTACCCAGTTCCCAACTCTACCTCCCCTCTGGGAAATTCATATGGTATTTGTCTTTCTCTATCTGACTTATTTTACTGTAGGTTTATCCATGTTGTCACAAATGACAAGATTTAATTCTTTTTTTATGGCTGAATGATATTTCGTTGTATACACACACACACACACACACACACACACACACACACACACAGTGGTACCTTGAGATATGAACAGACCAACATACTTTTTTAAGCTACGAGCTGCGACTCAGTCATAATTTTGTTCGAGATCCGAGCGAATTTCCGAGATACCAGTTGTGATTCAGGAAGCTACCGCTAGAGGGCGCGTTAGCGCACAGGTCCAGTATCGGCAGTTTGATATACAACTTGACTGACGAGCTCGGTTACAGAACGAATTAAATTCGTATCTCAAGGTACCTCAAGCAACCTTGAGATTTCAAACCTGGGTCCTTAGCATTCCAGGCCAATGTTCTATCCACTACACCACTGCCTGGTCAGGCTTTTGTTGCTTTTAAGAGTCTCTCTTTGTCTTTAATCTTTGGCATTTTAATTATGACATGTCTTGGGTTGGCTCTCTTTGGCTTTGGAATTCTCTGTGCTTCTGGGGCTTGTATATATATTTCTTTCACTATGTTAAGGAAGTTTTCAGTAATTATTTCTTCATATACAGGTTTACAATTTTTTGCTTTCTCTCTTCTCCTTCCAGCACCCTCATGATGCAAATGTTGATAGGCTTGAAGTTGTTCCAGAGGCTCCTTAAAAATTTTTTTCTGTTGTGATTGGGTGTGTTCTGCTTCCTTATCTTCCAAATTGTGGATTGGATCCTGTTTCATCTAATCTACTGTTGATTCCTTCTAGTGCAGTGGTCCCCAACCTTTTTTGGGCCACGGACTGGTTTAATGTCAGAAAATATTTTCACAGACCAGCCTTTAGGGTGGGATGGATAAATGTATCACGTGACCGAGACAAGCGTCAAGAGTGAGTCTTAGACGGATGTAACAGAGGGAATCTGGTCATTTTTTAAAAATAAAGCATCGTTCAGACTTAAATATAAATAAAACAAAAATAATGTAAGTTATTTATTCTTTCTCTGCAGACTGGTACCAAATGGTCCACGGCCCGGGGGTTGGGGACCACTGCTCTAGTGTATTCTTCATTTCAGTTATTGTAGTCTCCATTTCTAATTGGTTCCTTTTTTATGTTTTCTATCTCCATTTTTATGTTTCCTGTCCTTTTGTTGGTTGCTTGTCTCCATTTATTTAGTTCTTTTTCTAGAGTTTTGTTTTGTTTTTTTATTTGAGACATGTTTCTTTGTCTCCTCATTTCGGCTGCCCCCTTGTGTTTGTTTCTATGTATTAGAGCTGCTATGTCTCCCAGGCTTGGTAAAGTGGCCTTATGTAGTAGGTATCCTTAGGGTCCCATTGGCACAGCCTTTCTTGTCACCCAAGCTGGACACTCCAGGTGCACCCTCCATGTGGGCTATATTCACTCTACTGTTGTAGTTGAGCTTTGATTGCTGTTGGCACATCAGTGGGAGGGGTTGACCCTCAGGCCAATTGGTTGTGAGGATTAACTGTGACTACAGCAGAGGAGCTACTCAACCCACACAGCAGAATTTACTTCAGTGGGGTTCTGGTGCCTGCTGAGTCAACCCCTTGAGTGTGTCACTCGTGGAGGTGGTTAGATGGTGCTTCAATGTGGTCTGAAGCTGTCCATTGGGTGCGCTGGCCCCTGGACTCCAGAGACGTGCAAACCAATGTCAGCCACTGTCTGTGCCCTGTCCAGCACAACCCCAATCCGGCATGAACTACAAAATGATCTGCAAATGGCTGATATTTGTGCATGGCCCAGGAGGTGCCCAGGAGAGGCCAAGCTGTGAACTGAGGCTGACTGCTGCCACTGCCAGGCTTGGAGCTGCTTTGCAAGAGGTGTCAGGCATAGGGAGGCCAGATGCTGCTTGTTTGTCATTTGTGGATTTTTGAGAGATTTTAAGAAAGTCCACAGCATTAGCCAAGATAGGCCACACATGGGAGTGGAACCAGCTTGTTCCATGTTTCCTCCCCTCCTACCAGTCTCAGTGTGGCTTCTGTATATCCTTAGTTGTAGGACTTCTGTTCAGCTAGACTTCAGGTGTTTCTCAATGATGGTTAGTCTATAGTTTAGTTGTAATTTTGATGTGGTTGTGGGAGGAAGCAAGTACTGCCTTTCCCTACTCCACCGTCTATACCGCAAGCCTTGAAACTCTTTATCAGGCCCCAATTTCTTCTCCTGGTCTCATTTCCTATCATACATCCCCCACCCAGCTGTCAGGTGCCCCAGCTGTCAGCATTAACCTCTCTGGCTGGACGGTGGATGAAGGCTCTATCAGATTGAGGTACCGGCGCTGAAATCAGAGGTGGATTTAATGGCCGGCGCACCAGGCGCGCGCCCTGGGCCCTGACTTCTGAAGGACCCCGCAAAACTTCAACTTTACACTTTTTTCTAATGTAAGGGGCCCAATATTTTCTTCTGTGCCCAGGGCCTCAACCAACCTTAATCCACCTCTGACTGAGATTGAGAATATGGGAACCTGAATCAAATATAGACTTGACTTAATAATAACGTATCTATATTTATTCATTAACTGTAACAATTCTCTAAAAAACTGAAAAAAGAGGAGAAATTAAAATAAAATAAGAGAAACCTGCCTGACCCATCAGTGGCACAGTGGGTAGAGCCTCGGACTGGGACACAGACAACCCAGGTTCGAAACCCTGAGGTCACCAGCTTAAGCGTGAGCTCATCCGGCTTGAGTGCAGGCTCACCAGCTTGAGCACGAGGTCACTGGCTTGAGCAAGGGGTCACTCATTCTGCTGTAGCCCCCTGATCAAGGCAAATATGAGAAAGCAATCAATGAACAACTAAGGAGCTGCAATGAAGAATTGATGTTTCTCATCTCTCTCCCTTCCTGCCTGTCTGCCTCTATCTGTCCCTCTCTCTGTCATAAATAAATAAATAAATAAGAAAAACCTATAGCATCAAAATGGAAACCTACAGGAAATGGGTGATCTCCTAGTAAAAATGAACATTAATAGAATAGACCCTAAAAATAAGGACAACACAAACAGATAAATTACCCATCCAGGGACCTCTTCCCCATGTTGGTTCTCCTCTTATTGTTCTGGGGTTTCTCTCTCTCAGTACAGGTAGTGACCAGGGACAGAGCTGTTTGCCAGCTTCCCTAAGATCTGACCCCACTCAGGGTCTTCATCTCCTTCAGCCATGTCCTGCCCAGTAAGGACACCATGTGGAGCGAGACTCAGGGATTATTCATTCTGATGTGTGAGCCAGGATGTTTTTGATTTCAAGAGGCTGGACACAATTACTAAAGTAAAGTAAATTGTTTAAATGGAAGAGATAAATCAATACTTGTAAGAGGCAAGCTCAAGGTTGGGTTTGGAGTTTAGAGGTCCAGATTCTCACACTTGCAATGGGACCTGGTCTCTCTCTAACACTTGGTCTGCTGAGTATCTTGGGTTGCCCCATTCACAGGTACAGTCTCTCTTACTTTATCGGGTGCCTCTAGCAATGCCAGGCTGACACCACTCACTGTCTATTCTAATGGGAAGGAAGGGTTTCTCCTTCCCTTGGGTCCCATGAAAAGTCACAGCTTTAAGTGCTTTTGACCTGGATTAGTCACATCCTCATTCTTGAAACCACCATAGTTCCTAGAAGATGGAATGTGGAATTGACTAGACATGGGGTCAGTCCTCAGGAACTGTTTGGACTGGAAGAATGTAGAATGAATTTCCAAGGAAAAGCTGAGGGACTGGCCTTGGGCATGAGAACAGAAGCTGGGATGGGGAAAACAGCAGATTCCACTTCATTGACAGCCTACTGCACAGCTGAGGGATCTGAAGCCCATGGAGAGAAGGGTTTCTTTTTTTTTTTTTTTTTTCTTGTATTTTTCTGAAGCTGGAAACGGGGAGAGACAGTCAGACAGACTCCTGCATGCGCCCGACTGGGATCCACCCAGCACTCCCACCAGGGGGCGATGCTCTGCCCCTCCGGGGCGTCGCTCTGTTGTGACCAGAGCCACTCTAGCGCCTGGGGCAGTGGCCAAGGAACCATCCCCAGCGCCCGGGCCATCTTTGCTCCAATGGAGCCTCGGCTGTGGAAGGGGAAGAGAGAGACAGAGAAGAAGGAGAGGGGGAGGGGTGGAGAAGCAGATGGGCGCTTCTCCTATGTGCCCTGGCCGGGAATCGAACCAGGACCTCTGCACGCCAGGCCGACACTCTACCACTGAGCCAACCGGCCAGGGCCGAGAGAAGGGTTTCAACTAGGGTCAGGGGCTGCAGTCACACCTCCAGTGCTCTTGCTCTCTTCCCACAATGGCAAAAAGCAATTCCATTTTCTGAAAAAACAATATTACTACTGGTGGTAAACTCAAGACTCCTGCCTTGGGCATTAGGATCCTCACATTCCTCGAAAGGCACAGATACCTTATTAGTGTCCCTAGGAGGTGGGAACACAGGAGAATGGAAAAGAAATTATTTGCACACAACTCTAGGGAATTGAGAGAATTATTCTAATTATTTATTTAATGTTGTGAAATAATGTTTCCAAAACAACTTAACTTTTACAGTTATTATCAGTTATCTAAACCAATGTTTTTCAACTGCTGTTTCATGGACCAGTCAGCCAGAAATTTTGTGCTGGTCTGTGAAAGAGTTAACCACCCTAATATTACATGAAGATTATAAACCCAGTGATCTTAGTCAAATTCACTTATGCGCAGGGTGATTTCTAACTTAGTCATCCCCGAAATAATTCTATTTTCACCAGTCCCCAAGTGTAAAAAGATTGAAAACCACTGATATAAACTACCTAATTTTCCAAGCTTCTAGAAAATATTACTTTATAAAAGGCTTCTTTTCATTTTAATTCTCATAGCATGAACACGTTTTCTATTCACACCCTAGGCATCCATGGCAACACAACCCCAACTCTCTCATTCAGTGTACTCCAGGATTTCAGGAATGACCTTTCTAGAGGCATGGTAGTAGTTGAATTCTTTTTTTTTTTTTTTAACAAAAACAGAGAGAGAGTCAGAGATAGGGACAGACAGGAAGGGAAAGAGATGAGAAGCATCAATTCTTTGTTGCAGCTCCTACTTGCTCATTGATTGCTTTCTCATATGTGCCTTCACCAGGGGTTTACAGCAGAACAAGTGACCCCTTGCTCAAGTCAGTGACCTTGGGCTCAAGCCAGCAACCTTGGGCTTCAAGCCAGTGACCTTTGGGCTCAAGCCAGTGGCTATAGGGTCATGTCTATGATCCCATGCTCAAGCCAGCGACCTTGGGCTCAAGCTGGTGAGCCACGCTCAAACCGGATGAGTCCATGCTCAAGCCAGCAACCTTGAGGTTTCAAACCTGAGTCCTCTGCATCCCAGTTCCACTCTCTATCCACTGTGCCACCATCTGGTCAGGCTGAATTCTTATCTCTAGTCTCTGCCCACCTTCCTAAATTTGGCAATAATGTGTTCACTGTAAATCATTTTCTCCATAAAACTTCAGTAAATGGGTAATGAATTTTATATTTTGTCTGTGAAAATATTTTCCTTTGTATGCCTCGAAAATTTGAAACCGAAGAAACACTTTATCTTGGATCATACATTTAGGAGAGAGTGACTATTTTATTTTGTTTTTTTTTGTTTTATTTTATTTTATTTTATTTTATTTTATTTTTAGTGAGAAGAGAGGAGGCAGAGACAGACTCCCACATGCGTCCTCACAAGGATCCACTAGCAAGCCCACTAGGGGGCGATGCCTTGCCCATCTTGTGTCCTTGCTTTGTTGCTCAGCAGCCAAGCCATTTTTTTAACCATTTTTTTAGGCAGAGGCCTCAGAGCCATCCTCAGTGCCCAAAGCCAACTCGCTCGAACCAGTCAAGCCATGGCTGTAGGCAGGGGAAAGAGAGAGAGAAAGAGAGAGAAGAAGGGAGAGGGGAAGAAGCAGATAGTTGCTTCTCCTGTGTGCCCTGACTGGGAATCAAGCCCAGGACATCCACACGCCAGGCCAATGCTCTACTTCTGAGTCAACCCACCAGGGCTTTTTAAATTTTTTTTTTTAGATTTTATTTATTCAGAGAGAGAAAGTAAGAGAGAGAGAAGGGGGGAGGAGCAAGAAGCATCAACTTCCATATGTGCCTTGACCAGGCAAGGCCAGGGTTTTGTACCGGCAACCTCAGTATTGCAAGTCAATGCTTTATCCACTGCGTCACCACAGGTCAGGCAAGAGTGAGTTTTAAACTAAGGTTTACATGAAGACATAAACAGTTACAGTGGCTTCATTTTAAGTGATAGATATTTCAAAGTGATTGTTCTATGTGCAATGCACAGATAGGTGGTCCTTTTATACCACTGATCTTTGTTTTGTATGCACAGCATACAGCAAGTATCGATGTTGACCTGTATAGCTCTTTATAGAAAGTACATCGACAACTGCTTTCCACAACTTTTAGTCTCAGGATCATTTATAAAGACAATCACTGTTTTATGTCTTACTCAAAATATATTTATCATGTCTAGATGCTCTAAAAAATTAATTCTGTGTGCACACACTACATAGTAAACAACCATCTTTTCGCTCCTTTATTTGCTGAGACATAAATTTGGTATTTACTGTTTGCCAGACACAGACATGAGTAAGATGAAGTCTGTGTCCTTGAAGAGAGCATAGACTCCAAATAGAGACAGTCATATAAACAAATAACTTCAACACAATATTTAAAATTGTGTTGTGAGCTCATAAAATATATCTTCCACCCAAACTGATTTCATCAGCTCACACTTTTGTAATTTCATAGGTGTCTCTTGTCATCCACCCTTCTCAAATGTCAATTGTGTTATATTATAAAAAGAATAAATTAATTCACAGATTATTTCAACAAACATGTTAGGTAGCATCTTATGATAAGTTTCTTGGGTTAGGAAATTTTGAATAATACAGTATATTGATTACAGTCACCATAAACTCTAATAACAATTGCTTTATAAAATTCTCCAAGGACAGGCCAACTGCACCATTTTCAATTTTTTCAAGTGTCTTATACCCAGGATAACATTTGACTTCTCAGTGTTATTCTGTCACATTAAAAACTCAGTTACTCATATTACTATATTTGCTAAAACATACCCACTTAAGGAATCAGAGCCCTTTTTCCCAAGGAGGGAATGTGGAAACATAAAAAAAGACATGGATTCAAATACTTTTGATTTCTCAGAGAATTGTTCATGGATAGTTTACAAAGTGGGATTATAGTACATGAATATTTCATGCTACATTTAGAGGTGTAGACCATATGTTAAGCTACAAAATAAGTGTTGATAGATTTAAAATCATAGAAATGATGCAAAGTATCTTTTCCATCCACAATTGGATGAAGTAGAAATAAAAATATTTTTAATAGGATAGTTTGTGGAAATTATGCAATACACTTTTAACCAACAAAAGAATCAAAAAAATCATAAGGAGCCTGTCCAGGTGGCAGTGCAGTGGATACAGTGTCAGCCTGGGACACTGAGGACCCAGGTAAAAACTCCAAGGTCAGCAGATTGAGTGCAAGTCACCAGCTTGATCATGGGATCATAGACATGACCCCATAATCACTGGCTTGAGCCCAAGGTCACTGGCTTGAGCAAGAGGTCACTGGCTAAGCTAGAGCTTCCCACTCCCACCCCAGGTCAAGGCACATATGAGAAAGCAATCAATGAACAATTAAGGTGTCGTAGCTCTGAGTTGATGCTTCTCATCTCTCTCCTTTCCTGTCTGTCTGTCCCTGTCTGTCCCTTTCTATCAAAAAAAAAATCACAGAGAAAATTAGAAAATATTTAAAGAATAGAAACGCAAAAAAAATTTATGAAACATAGTGAAAATAGTGCTAAGGGAAATTTTACAGCTATAAACAGTTTCATTAAAAAACAAGAGAGCCTGACCAGGCAGTGGCGCAGTGAATAGAGCATAGGACTGGGAAGCAGAGGACCCAAGTTCAAAACCCCAAGGTCGCCAGCTTGAGCTCAGACTCATCCGGCTTGAGCATAGGCTCACCGGCTTGATCACAGGATTGCTGGCTTGAGTGTGGGATCATAGACGTGACCCCATAGTCACCAGCTTGAGCCCAAAGATCTCTGGCTTGAAGCTCAAGGTTGCTGGCTTGAGCCCATGGTTGCTGGTTTGAGCAGGGGATCACTTGCTCTGCTGTAGCCCCCCAGTCAAAGCACATATGAGAAAGCAATCAATGAGCAACTAAGGTACTGCAACAAGGACTTGATGCTTCTCATCTCTTTTCCTTCCTGTCTCTCTGTCCCTATCGGTCCCTCTCTCTGTCTCTGTCACACACAAAAAAAGAGAGAGAGAGAGAATGCCTGATCTGCGGTGGTTCGGTGGATAGAGCATCTACCTAGAATGCGGAGGTCACCAGTTCAAAACCCTGGGCTTGCCCAGTCAAGGCAGGCACATATGACAAACAATCAATGAACAACAAAAGTGAAGCAACTATGAATTGATACTTCTTGTTCCTCCCTCCTCCTCTCTAAATTCAATACATGAAATATTTAATATATATATTATATATGTGTATATATGTAATATATATATTATATATATGTCAAAAAACAAGAAAAGTCTAGCCCTGGTTGGATTGCTTGATTGGTAGGAGTATTGTCTGGATATGCAAAGATTGACAGTTTGATCCCTGGTCAGGCCACATACAGAAACAGATTGATGTTTCTGTCTCTCACTCCCTTCCCCTCTCTCTAAAACCAATAAAGAAATTTAAAAAGAAAATTTTCAAACAATTTAATTTTACAACTCAAGAAACGAGAAAAACAAAAGGAACAAACTTAAAGGTACCAAAATAAAAAGGAAAAGAAATAATAAAGATTAGAACAGAGAATGAAAAAAAAAAAAGAATAGAAAAAACAATAAAGTAAATGAAACCAAAAGTTGGTTCTTAGGAAAGCTCAACAAATTTGAAAAAACTGTAGATCAGCGGACTAAGAAAAAAAGAGAGAAGATTCAAGTTATTAAAATCTTAAATGAGAGTAGTGAAATTACAATGGAATCTACAGAACTAAAAAGGATTATAAGAGAGTAGTACCGGAATATACAATTGTATGCCAAGAAATCGGATAACCTAGATGAAATGAACAAATTCCTAGAAGCACAAAATCTATCAAGACAAAATTATGGAAAAAAAGAGAATATATGAATGGACTTATAACTAGTAAGAAGATTGAATCAGTAATCAAAATCTCCTAAAAACAAAAAGCTCTGGACATGATGGCTTCGTGAGTGAATTCTATCAAACATTTAAAGAAGAACTGGCCCTGGCCGGTTGGCTCAGCAGTAGAGTGTCGGCCTGGCATGCGGGGGACCCGGGTTCGATTCCCGGCCAGGGCATATAGGAGGGGCACCCATTTGCTTCTCCACACACCCCCCTCCTTCCTCTCTGTCTCTCTCTTCCCCTCCCGCAGCCGAGGCTCCATTGGAGCAAAGATGGCCCGGGCGCTGGGGATGGCTTCTTGGCCTCTGCCCCAGGCACTGGAGTGGCTCTGGTCGCGGTGTAGCGATGCCCCGGAGGGGCAGAGCGTCGCCCCCTGGTGGGCGTGCCGGGTGGATCCCGGTCAGGCGCATGCAGGAGTCTGTCTGACTGTCTCTCCCCGTTTCCAGCTTCAGAAAAATACAAAAAAAAATAATAATACAAAAAAAAATAAAGAAGAACTAATACCAAACCTTCTCAAAACTTTTCTAAAATACTAAAAAGGAGGAAACACTTCATAACTAATCCTCTGAGACCAGTGTAACCCTGTTACCAAAAACAAAGACATTGTAAGAAAAGAAAATCATATTATTGACTATATTCTCTGTGTATGGTTACTTTGTAATAACTGCTGAGATTACTCTTCTTCATTTTGGGACAAGAATTATAATCTAAAAAATTGTGTCTAGCCCTGGCTGGAGGGCTTGGTTGGTTGGAGTTTGATCCCTATACACAGGGGTTGCCAGTATGATCCCCAGTCAGGGCACGTGTGGAGGCAGATTGATGTTTCTGACTCTCTTTCTATCTCCCTCTCTCTCTCTCTCTCAAATCAAAAAATTTAAAAAAAAATTTTTAATTGTGTCTGAGGATAACAAATATTTACTTAACTAGCCAGAGATAAACAACTAAAAGGGTGTATTATCCAAATGGCAGCCACTAATCACTAAAATTTAAATTAAATGAAATTAAAGATTCAGTCTATCAATTACACTTGGCCATATGTCAAGTGCTTGATAGCCACATGTGGCTGGTGGCTTCCATACCAAATGGCAGAGACACAGAACATTTCCATCATTGCAGAGAATTCTATTGGCCATTGCTGCTGTGAGGAGAAGGCTCCAGACAGAGAAACATTGGTAGATTCGAAATCAGTTTTATTGCATTACTGGGGAAGAAATAGATGAATAGTTTTGTCTCTTTCAGAGTTTGAAAGAAGTGTTGCTTGCCCTGTGCTGAGCTCAATCAGGAAAATTGAAGTATGACACTTTACTCTCACATTCAAGATATAGTCCATTAAGACTCAAACAGATACAGTTTTTGGTTATCTTAAATAATTAATTTTAAACTAACAACTAATGAGGGTATAAGGAATCCAGTTATAAGAGAAAAATACATCCTTGACAAACTGGGAGAAGTTTAATTTAACATTTTAGTTATCTTAAATATTTATGGCCTCTTCTAAGAGAAAACATCAATAAGTTCTATGAGCCTTCTAAGGCCTCTGCATGACAGATCGGGTCTTTTTTTGTTTTTGTTTTTTAGTGAGAAGAGGGGAGATAGAGACAGATTCCTGCATGTGCCCCAACCAGGACCCACCCAGCAAACCCCATCTCAGACGATGCTTAACTCAATAGAGCCATTCTCAGCACCTGGAGCCAACACTCAAACCAGTCAAGCCACTGGCTGCAAGAAAGGAAAAGAGAGAGGAGGAGAGGAAGGAGAAAAGCAGCTTCTCCTGTGTTCCTGACTGGGGACGGAACCTGGACATCAGCAGGTCAGGGCGACATTCTATCCATTGAGCCAACCGGCCAGGATAGATTCGGGCCATTTTTAAACTGCTGCTCTGCAAGGTCAAATAGGCATAACAATTAGGGGAAAGAGGAGGGGGAAAGAGGCCACAGTTAAAAACTGTAGGATCTAAAGGAGACAAATATATTTGCACTAAAATACAGCCAGAACAGAGAAAAACATACCTATTGCAGAGGAATTTATATAGAATCTTTAATGATTTTATGCAGAAGGTTTTGTGCTTAGATCAGAAGATTGCTCTTATTTACCCACAGCTGCTAGATAAATAGGGGTGTGTGTTTTCATTACAAAATACTCTCCTTGAATTAAAAAAAAAGTACTCAAACCCTTTGTTAAAGCAGAAAACTCCACTAAGCACTTGTTTTTGTGTATGTGGATGGGTACATTTTTATTTGTAAATGACAATGCTGAGAGAAGGCGAACTTCAGTGGGAGTCTGCAGAGTTCTTAATAAATGCTCCACCCGGCATCTCCTCATTTCTAGAAGAGATTCAACAGCAAAACAAAAATCACAGAGCCATAGTGCTGACTGGCTTTAGGAAGTAAGAGAACAAATAGCAAAGTTTTTAAATAAATGAAAGCATAAACCTGTAGTGAAGTCAAGAAAAAAATGGACACATAAGTGTAGTAAGAAAGAAATAAAAATCATATTTCTGAGTGAAAAAGGAAAATAAAGATGAAACTAAATTTCCACCCCTTTGCCCCTTAATAAAAATAAATAAAAACTAGTCCAATCCTTATAATGCCCTCTGGGAATTGGCGTAGTTCCTTATACATAGACATATTATTAATTTTCTTGGTTATATTGGTATAATCAGTATAATACATATGGAATTAAATATATACCCCCCTTTATCCAAAAAGAAATCTATCCCTGCCTCCCCCATATCTCTGAAAATCGGCATCCAGCAGCAGGGGCACTAATTAGAGCAGTGGTCCCCAACCCCCAGGCTGCGGACCACTACCGGTCCGTGGGCCATTTGGTACCGGTCCGCAGAGAAAGAATAAATAACTTACATTATTTCTGTTTTATTTGTATTTAAGTCTGAATGATGTTTTATTTTTTTTAAATGTCCAGATTCCCTCTGTTATATCCATCTAAGACTCACTCTTGATGCTTGTCTCATAAGTTCGACAATTATATTTAAAAATACCACAGTTTTTACACCGGTCGCATAATTTTATTTTGTGCATTTTTCTGTCCCCCCCTAAAGGCCAGTCCGTGAAAATATTTTCTGACATTAAACCGGTCCGTGGCCCAAAAAAGGTTGGGGACCACTGAATTAGAGTACTTCTTTGCTAGAATTGGTACTGTAGACATTTTAATGATGTCAGCTATTAATTTTCCTCAATAATTTTTAACTATTTCTTCTCTCTAATTTGCTAGAAGTGTATTGTCTTGAGAGAGATTTAATTCAAATGTATTTTCTTCTTCAAGGACTCTGCCAGTCTTTAGATATACAAACCTGAATCTGAAGAGAGAGCCATCCTCATAACTGCTGTATGCACTGCCGGCCACATTGGAAACTCATTCCCCATTGGTTACATGGACTCACAGCTTGAATGGGACTGACTCAGTTGCTGCCCCCACCATGTGTTCAAGACCTGGTTTGCTGGGATTCCCCACTCCAGGGGAAGAACTACATGTCCTTCCCCTGCTCCTTATTCCTGAACATACACTAGCTCCTGATTTGTTCAGGCAGTGTACTCATTTCTGTTGGAGAGATGGGGACAGCAATCAGAGGGGCTGAGAGGCTTTAGGCAAATACTTTCCTTATGAGTAATATTTCAGAAAATTCAGGGCCAGCTGGTCTCACTGATTCTTAACCCCTGATGTAGGTCATGCATGTAAACCAGTTGGTCTGACTTTCCTGGAAATGTGATAGGAATGGAACAACATAAAGGCTTATTATGGACAGGCCCCTATATTCCTCCCATCTTTTAAAAGATAGAAGGGAAGTAAGAAAGGCAGGCAGGCAAAACTGTTGTGAGTGCTGTTCCTGTGCTGTGCATTTGTGATAACTGAAGCTTGGCCCCGTAGGAATATAGGGTGCGTGTCAGTGCGAGCTGCCAGTTCTGTACATGTGACACCTAAGAAACTGTTTTGGCCACATGGCTTGCCAGGGGGATCATTCATTCAAAACCAAAACAGGCATAGCTAATCCACTCTCCCAGCAACCACACAGCAGGCCACAGTGACTACAGGGCCATTATTCCCTCCAGCCAGGCATAAAAACACAGGCTGAGTATACAAGGAGGTTTGTTTAATGGTTACAATCGGAGCCCATGTAACCAAGACCCACAGAGATTCAAAGGAGGGAATTCTTTACAGCATGTGGAGATAGTGCCTTCTGAGAGTGAAAACTCTTAATGTGCTCTTAATATATGCAGAGATTTTATGACTGAGTTCATGTCCAGGGTTAAGATCTGCTAAACATTTCTTTAATAGTGATTATTTTCAAATGAGTACTTGAAAATTTAACTTTACCCAAGTTATCAACATACAAGATATGCACATTTACTTCTTTCTAAAACACATTATTTGACAAAAATATATTTTAGTAGTAAAAAGCTTCCCAATTCTCTTTGGTATACATTGTAGTGCTGTGGGAAAGGACGACCAAGTGCTAGAACTGAAGTTCATCCGTGTTGCCCTGCCCAGGAGCTGTGTGGGAGGAAGCTCACTGCCCTAAAGAAATGGATCTGGTCCAGTGGTCGGCAAACTCACTAGTCAACAGAGCCAAACATCAACAGTACAACGATTGAAATTTCTTTTGAGAGACAAATTTTTTAAACTTAAACTATATAGGTAGGTACAATGTTATTAACTTAATTAGGGTACTCCTAAGCTGGCCTTTGCTAAAAACGTCCTCAATCTGATTGAGGTACGTTCGCTGAGGTCGACTCCTTCCAACTCTCCCATCCACACTCATCTTGTACACTTGTTTCGTCTGTCTCCTTTCGTTCATCCTCTCTATACATCCAAACCATCTCAACATACCTTTCTCAGTCCTCGACACTACATCTTCTTTCACTCCACAATGCTCCCTAAAATTAACTTAATAAACTTTACTTAAAGTTTTAAATCTTAGTTAAACTATAGGTATGTTGAATAAAACTTGATATCATAGTTAATAATGATATTATTTATTGATAAAATTAAATTATAAGGTATCCATAAAATTAACTCATGAAATGACTGACAAACACCAATGTGAACAATGTCCTTGCATCTCCTTGGAAAGTTTGTGTAAGTCAGGTTTGTATGTTGTTGTTTTTAATTTTAGGCACGATTCCAGGTTCTCATCAATAAGACGACTTCACAATTTACTCTTGATAAGTTTCATGCCTGAAAATGACTGTTCGCAAGAATATGTAGACCCAAATAAGGAAAGAACAGCCAATGCTAGTTTTTTCAGCTGATTATATGAGTCAGGAATACTATCCCAGGTATTAAAAATCAATATATCTTCCTTCTCCAAGTCTTTTCAAAGCAGACCACTTGTGCTGTGAACTAAGTTCACATTTGTTTTTCTCCAATATTTCTATATCAACACAAAGACATTCAAATTTTGAGCTCCACAATTCTTTTTTTTTTAAATCCAGCAATTGCATTTCAAAGTTGCCAATATCAATATTAAAGGGAGAAAAATTTAATTCTGTTACAGGAGCATTAAGAGGTTTATTAACAAAGTCAATGTCACTTTGCTGTTTCTGAACTCCTGAAACCTGTTGAGAAAAACTTACCTCATATTTAAAAGTGTTGTTTTGAAATAGCAAATGTCAATATCAGAATTATTTTTTTGGTGATGTTTCAACAGGCTTGGAAAGTGAATCAAAGTTTCTTTTTCAAAATCTTGAGCAAAAAGAGATAATTTGTTTTTGAATGAAATAACTTCTTCGAACATCAAAAAAGTTGTGTTTTCCTTCCCCTGTAGTTTACGGTTAAGCTGACTTAGATGAGACGTAATGACTACCATGAAATAAAATTTTTGGATCTACTGATCATTCATTAGTTCTGGATAGTTGTAAAGCCCGTAACCACGGCCACCATCACAGCCACTTGGCCCATGCAGGTTTGCATTTGATTTGGACATGTGGTAATGAAACAATGGAGCCAAGAACTGGTGGGCCATTAGCTTTAATCCTAGCTTGCACCCTGCGGATAAGAAATACACACAGTGGGAAAACACTTCCCTTTCCATTCAGGGCTCCCAAAGCCACTGACTTACCTGAGTTTCCTAGAATCAAAGGTTTCTACCTCACCAGCCTCATTCACCTCTGTTCCCCATCTCCTTCTTTCTGCACAAACTCTGCACAAACTGGCTTCTCCTTCAGCACTCTGCCATCTTGGCTGCTTCTCCTCTCCTCCACATGGCCTTTTTTTTGCTCTCCTCCAGCATGGGCTCCTCTGCCCAATTTTATAGAGTAGAGATCAAAACCTTTAATCCAATATACAAACAAGGAAGTCTCTGATACAAAGTCACTTATCTGAGGCATAATAGGATTCCTCATGAGAGTGCACCACCCCACATCATGCAACAGTCAAGGGTATGGGGAAAAGCTTAGTCTTAAAACTAAGCCTTAGGCTATAACGACCCTGCCTGCTTACAGCCAGTCCTCCACACCCAATGCAAACTATAAGTGAGCAAACACATATATCATATTTACAAACTTATTTGACCAACATTCCACCCCTTTTGCTCGCTTCACAATTTAAAGCACAGGTATTTCTGCACAAGGAAATTAGGTATATTATATAAATTACAATAACATGACAAATTATATAATTTCAATAATTACAAAAGTAATTTTACTAGTTTCTGAGCACTTTGCCAAAAGTGCAAAATGTCCTCAGACTTTTTTCTAATCATGGGAAAAGCTTCCTGGGGCAGGGGATGGCCTCTAGCAAAGCTGCCCCCACCCCCATCAGGGTATTTCACATTGTCCAAAATCCGTAAGTCCATCCAACAAAGGAGCCAGTGCCCACTCCAGTCGTAGTCCAGGAATTAGTTCATGCACATGGGGCCTCAGCCACCTCCCTCATTTCTGCCATCCTGGCAGGTCTTACACTGTCCCAAGGAGGAGCACGTGGCAATGGCAGTCAGCATTTCCATCTTTGCTCCAGAGAGCATGATAGCGTCCACCACTGTGTCCCAAAATTGCAGATCTATTAGGGGCATAGTAGGTATTCCTTGCTGCTGGGCTCAAATCTTCTAGAGACTGTGGACTGCAATTCCAGCCCGATTCTCCTCATCCTCCAAAGAGGAACTGGAAACATCAGCTCCCGCTGCCAGGCTTGAGTCCCGGGTCGCTGCTGCCTTCTGCTCCCTGGGCCTTGCAGCCCCAGCTCCGGCCTCCCGCTGCTGCTGGCTCTCCACAAAGTTCAGGGCAATTTGCAACTCATAAACCTGTGATTCCTTCTCCAGCAGCTGCTCCATTTCCACATGAACCTGGTCAGCCTCCTCCAGTGCTTGCTTCAGCTCCAGGGTCGGCATCTCTTTCTCCAACATTTGCTCCAGCTCCTTCCACTGCTCAGTTTGTAGGTCCCGGGCAGCCTTTTTCACAGAGTTCTTGGTTTCCTCACACATGACTATAAAAGTCAGCCAGCATATGCCCCCAAAAGGACAGCCATGGGGAACCATAACAGCAGACACCACTGCTCAAAGCTGGTGGAGGCTCCATACCAATCTGTATCGAATCTTGCCACAGACTATGCCAAATGTAAAGCCAGTAGCCACGGTCACCATCACAGCCACCTGGCCCGTGCAGGTTTGAATTTGATTCGGACAGACTGTAATGAAACAACGGAGCCAAGAACTGGTGAGCCATTAGCTTTAATCCTAGCTTGTACCCTCGGATAAGAGAATACACACAGTGGGAAAACACTTCCCTTTCCATTCAGAGCTCCCAAAGCCACTGACTTATCCGAGTTTCCTAGAATCAAAGGTTTCTACCTCACCAGCCTTATTCACCTGTTCTCTATCTCCTCTCTGTACAAACTGCACAAACTGGCTTCTACTGCAGCACTCTGCCATCTTGGTTGCTTCTCCTCTCCTCCATGTGGCCTTTCTCTGCTCTCCTCCAGCATGGGCTCCTTTGCCCCATTTTATAGTGTAGAAATCAAAACCTTTAATCCAATATACAAACAAGGAAGTGTCTGATACAAAGTCACTTATCCGAGGCATAATGGGATTCCTCATGAGAGTGCACCACCCCACATCATGGAATCAGTCAAGGGTATGAGGGAAAAGCTTAGTCTTAAAACTCAGCCTTAGGCTATAATGACCCTGCCTGCTTACAGCCTGTCTCCCACACCCAATGCAAACTATAAGCGAGTAAACATATATATTATATTTACAAACTTATTTGACCAACATTGAGAAAAAAGAGATAATTTGTTTTCGAATGAAATAACTTTTTCTAACATCGAAAAAATTGTGTTTCCTTTCCCCTGTAGTTTACCATTAAGCTGATTTAGATGAGACGTAACGTCTACCATGAAATAAAAATTTTGGATCCACTGATGGCTCATTACTTCTGGATAGTGAACACCCTTCTCAAGGAGAAATGCTTTAATTTCTGTTAATAAGTGTTGGTCAAATAAGTTTGTAAATATGATATATATGTTTGCTCGCTTGTGACTTATATTGGGTGTGGGGGACAGGCTATAAGCAGGCCAGGTCGTTGTAGCCTGAGGTCTGGTTTTAGGACTAAGCTTTTCCCCACACCCTTGACTGATTGTATGATCTGGGTGGTGCACTCTCATGAGGAATCCAATTATGCCTTGGATAAGTGACTTTGTATCGGACACTTCCTTGTTTGTATATTGGATTAAGGGATTTTGGTTTTCTACACTATAAAGGGGGACAGACCAGGAGCTTGTTCACTCAGTTCCTGCTATCACGATTGCAGGGGCTTCCCTGATCCCTTGCCCTTCATGGGAAAAGCTGGTTTTCTGCTTTTCCCATGCTTCTTTTGTGGTTTGCCTGTCTTGGTGAGACACCAATAAATAGGATGGCCCACCATCCTCCGACTCCGCCATTTCTTTACCATCTGCCCGAATCCAATGGGAACCCGCATGGGCCAGGCGGCTGCTTTGATAGTGACAGCCATGGTTCCTGGCCTTACAATAAGGAAGCGAAACATTTCAAAATGTTTCCTCTTGATAACTGTAAAGCCAGGAGGCAGGGCCAGGGCCACCATCAGAGCAGCCCAGCCCTTGCAGGTTCGCGTTGGATTCGGACAGTCGGTAAAGAAACAATGGAGCCAAAAACTGATGGGCCATTTTCTTTAATTCTAGCTTGCACCCGGCGGGCAAGTAAAAAATACACACTGGGCTCCAAAACCCAATCACATTCAGTGCTCACAAAGCCACTGACTTATCCGAGTTTCCTAGAATCAAAGGTTTCTAGCTCACCAGCCTTATTCTCCTCAGTTCCCCATCTCCTTCCTTATCCCAGATACAAACTCTACACAAACTGGTATCTCACTCAGCACTCCACCATCTTGGCTGCTTCTCCTGGCCTCCTCCACGTGGCCTTTCTCTGCTCTCCTCTGCTCTCTCTTCTAATGATAATCTCAGGAACCAAGCGCCCAAGCTCCCACTTCGTCCCCATTTTATAGTGTAGAAATCCAAACTCTTAATCCAATATACAAAACAGGGAAGTCTCTAATACAAAGTCACTTCTCTGAGGCATGATTGGATTGTACCGCCCTACATAAAAAAGGGTAGGAAAGGCTTAATCCCAAAACCAAGCCCCAGGCTACAAGGATTCTGCCTGCCTTTAGCCCACCCCAAAACACATTAATATCACCTGGGCGACGGCCTCCTAGTGTTATCTTTAACAAAGTGAGCATAATACATTTTATCTGCCCAACAATAACCAATGTACCTCGTTATGCAGCAGAAGATCTGCATACTCACTCTCCATTTCAACTAAAAATTCTTTAAGTTGGTGATGATTAAGAGCTTTAGCTATAATGGAGTTGATAATCTTAATCATCAGTTCCATAACTTTGCAAATTTCTTCTGGAAATGTCTGCGCACAAAGCACTTTTTTGATTAATGAGACAATGGTAAGTATCTCATGATTCATTTTTTCTTTCAAAATAGCAACAAACTCGTTTCTTACTCCAGTCATACTTTTTGTCTTGTCTGTTGAAATTGAGACAATTTTATCGAGTGGAATATGATGTTTTTTCATGTACTGAATTACATTTGCTATATCCTCTCCACATGTTTGACCTTTGAGTGGCAATAATTCTAAAAGTTCTTCTTTAGAACCTGTAGATGAAATAAATTATACAAAAAGTGAAACTTGCGCTGTATCATTTATGTCACAAGACTCAACTGCTATTGATAAAGCTGAAACCAATTTAAGATCTTCAATTTGCTGGTTGGTTATATTCAAAGACATTTTGACTGTTCTATCTTTCACTGTTTTAGCAGACAATGGTAACTCTTTAATTTTTTTTAGAATATCTGCTGTGTTCTTAAAATCCCGAAATAGCTCTTTGGATGCATTTATAAAACAACTTTTTATATATTCGCCGTCTGTATATGGTTTTCCTCTCTTGACTAACCACAAAACTTGCAGTATTAACATTGTTGGAAGATTGCATCCAGTAATTAAATACAGAACTTGATTTTTCTTGACTCTTCTGAAGTTCCTCAACTGCTTTCTTCCTTGCATCACCGACAGGATATTTAGTACTAAATAACAGGTGTTTAGTTGTAAAGTGTCTCTCCAAATTTGATTTATTGTTATGCGCCAATTTTTCCTGACAAAAAGGCAGGTCAGAAGGCCATTTAAAGTTTTGTTTTTTTGTTTTTTGTTTTTTGGGGGTTTTTTCTGTATTTTTCTGAAGCCGGAAACGGGGAGAGACAGACAGACTCCCGCATGCGCCCGACCGGGATCCACCTGGCACGCCCACCAGGGGGCGATGCTCTGCCCACCAGGGGGCGATGCTCTGCCCACCAGGGGGCGATGCTCTGTCCCTCCGGGGCGTCGCTCTGTTGCCACCAGAGCCACTCTAGCGCCTGGGGCAGAGGCCGAGGAGCCATCCCCAGCGCCCCGGGCCATCTTTGCTCCAAGGGAGCCTCGGCTGTGGGAGGGGAAGAGAGAGACAGAGAGGAAGGGGAGGGGGAGGGGTGGAGAAGCAGATGGGCGCTTCTCCTGTGTGCCCTGGCCGGGAATCGAACCCTGGACTTCTGCACGCCAGGCCGACGCTCTACCACTGAGCCAACCGGCCAGCGCCTAAAGTTTTGAATAAACAAGAAAGTATCAGTCCATTCAACTTTAAATTCACAGTTTTCGTCTTCTGTTTTTCTTTGTTTCTTCTTTGTAGCCATGTCAGACTGGGCACCTAAAAAAAATGTTTCATTTTATAATAATAAAGCCACCAACACAAAATAATTACAATTCTTAAATTGATGACAAAAATACCTGTAGGATTTGCAGCTGGTTGGAAAAATACAGGTAACTTTATGCTTCAAGTAGGTACTTTTGTTACCCACGCGATTTGCGGATGCGACTAGCACTAACCACCACACAATGAGACTGCTGACTGACTGGCTCACTCAACTCATGCATAAATCGCAAGTGCCTCTCCCGCGCTGCGCATCCTCCTGCCACCTGCACTGCATCTCCCATCGCCCTACCAACCGACACCTCCCGTGTGTACCTGCGCGCCCACACCTGGTATTTTGTGAAAGAGCCACACTCAAGGAGCCAAAGAACCGCATGTGGCTGGTGAGCCACGGTTTGCCCACCACTGATCTAAGCCATACACTGATAAAAGGACTGTAATCTATCAAAATCTTACAGAAGGTCTGAAGGAAGACATCTGATTAGAATGATGAAATAAGCAGACAATCGCCAATCATGAATAACTGAAAAGCAGCTTTTTATTTTATCTCTTCTGATAAAAGAATAAGAAAAACTCTTTTTATCAGAATAGAGTCAGTTCAAATACGGAAATTTATTTCTATTTCATGTTGCTACATTGTGAAACTTTTAGAAAATAGTCTCTGAACTAGAACAAAGATATTTCTGTGTTTCATAGTCACTGGACTTTAACAAGTAACACTTTCCTCTAGAGAAATAACATAAGTGATATGTTTCTGTTTTGTTTTGGGTTTTTTTTTTTAAGTGAGAGGAGGAGAGACAGACTTCTGAATGCTCTCTAGCCAGGATCCACCTAGCAACGCCCGTCTGTGGCCAATGCTCGAATCTACCGAGCTATCCTCAGCACCTGAGGCCAACGCTCGGACCAACCGAGCCACTAGCTATAGACAGAGAAGAGAGAGAGAAGGGGGAGAGGGAGGAGAAGAGAAACAGATGGTTGCTTCTCATGTGTGCCCTGACCGAGACTGGAACCCGGGAGGGACATCCTTATGCTAGGCTGATGTTCTATCCACTGAGACAACCAGATAGAGCCATGAAATGTTTCTGGACTGAAACAGGTTAATGGATGGGTGATAGATGGGGGAAGTGATTTACCTTTCTGAAATTAGTAAAATATACTGCATACGCCTTACATTAGTTTTGATACTTCATCAGGCATGCTAAGCTAACCTGTTTGTAAGTAATGTAAATTCAGTTAATTAGAATTACTATTTTATAGAATGTTATTTTATTTTAAACCTATATAGAATTATGTATCTTCATACATCAAATTTTAAAACTTTTTGTAATGTTTGTTGATGATATTTTTAAGTGATTGCTAAGGTCAATTGCTATTCTAATTCCAATGAAAATTATTGAAATTCTGCATTGTCCAGGAAGAAAACAAGCACTACAATATTTCACTGACTTTAGTGACCATGTAAAATACGGATTATAGATTTAAAACTTGGTACTTACTTAAATTTTTTTTTCAATTTACTGACTTTACAGAGAGGAATGGAGAGGAAGAGAAAAATGTCAATTTGTAGTTTTACTTATTCATGCACTCATTGGTTGATTCTTATATGTGCCCTGACCGGAGATCGAACAACAACTTTGGTGTATTAGGATGATGCTCTAACAAACTGAGCTACCCAACCAGAGCTGGTACTTTCTTTTTAACTTACCAATAAATTGCCTTGGGCCTGACCAGGTGGTGGCGCAGTGGATAAAGCATTGGACTGGGATACAGAGAACCCAAGTTCGAGACCCTGAGGTCACTGGCTTGAGCACAGGCTCATCTGGTTTGAGCAAGGCTCACCAGCTTGAGCCCAAGGTCGCTGGCTCAAGCAAGGGGTCACTCAGTCTGCTGTAGCCCCCCTCCCCCCCCGGCCCGGCGTCAAGGCACATATGAGAAAGCAATCAACGCCTGACCAGGCGGTGGCGCAGTGGATAGAGCATCAAACTGGGATGCAGAGGACCCAGGTTCGAGACCCCAAGGTTGCCGGCTTGAACGCAGGCTCATCTGGCTTGAGCAAAAAGCTCACCAGCTTAGACCCGCAACAAAAAAAAGAAAAAAGAAAGAAAGCAATCAGCAAACAATTAAGGTGCCGCAATGAAGAATTGATGCTTCTCATCTCTCTCCCTTCCTATCTGTCTGTTCCTATCTGTTCCTCTCTCTGACTCTCTCTGTCTCTGTCACAAAAATAAAATAAAATAAAATAATAAATTGCCTTGGTAAAAATTAATAATCATTAACCTCATATCTGAATATGAGTTTTATTTTATGAGATATCTTCCAATCCAAATGAGGGCAAGATTGCTGACACTGTGAAAAGAGGCCTCCCTTGCTGGGAGCTGGGAGCAGCAACTTTGTTCTCAGTGAACTGTTCCTTGGTCCATAGGGATGTGGTGAGAGGTCTTATTTCTCTGGGAAGTTCACCTGAAGGAAAGACTGAAAGCAGTGCAGTCATTTTATATAGAATCCAGTACTTGGGTGTAGACCAATGCAGAGGGAACCATGGAACCAGGTAACCATCTCACTGTGGTAAGATTCTGTGTTTTCACATCTATAGTATAATTATGAGACCTTTAAAAAGGGGCAATATCTTAACAAAGTGAGATCGTACATGTGAGCAGTTTTAATTACAGTGAAGAAAAACAGGAAGACAGTTTAAAAAAAATATATTTTTCTCCTCTATCTCATTTTACAGGAAAAACACACTATGGAATTATATTAATTTTCTTACTTAAATTTTGATAGGCATTTAGTGTACTTCTTAAGGTGAAGGTTGAGGAAACCTGATGAGTGAGGAGAACCCTGTGAGTGAGCCTCTTTGGAAGTGGTATCCAGAGACCCTGCTCGCGGTTGGGTGCTGAGCAAGCGTGGAATCATGCGGTCATCTCTGGTGACCCCGTTAATCTCCTTGGATGTTCACACAACTCTGCACACCCTGCCCACCCCCATTAGGCAAGCACTTCACAGATCCCCCTTCTCCCTGGCATTCCAGATCTTATGGTGAAGGAGAACAGCTATGAAAGAGAATAAAATAAAAAATATATATTGCCTATTAAATTTAAATTAATAACATGCATATTCTAAACAATTTATCTTTTAGAAATTTTGTTACCTTTGTAAACTTTGAAAATCTAACTACCGTATTTCCCCATGTATAAGTCGATCCCATGTATAAGACGTGCCTTAATTTTGGAGCCCAAAATTTTTTTTTAAATGTATTACATGAAGTTATTGAACTCAAGTTATATATATATTTTTTATTTTTTTTATTCATTTCAGAGAAGAGAGAGAGAGAGAGAGAGAGAGAGAGAGTAGGGAGGAGCAGGAAGCATTAACTCCCATATGTGCCTTGACCAGGTAAGCCCAGGGTTTCAAACCAGCGACCTCAGCGTTCCAGGTCAAGGCTTTATCCACTGCGCCACCACAGGTCAGGCTCAAGTTTTATTCATCATAAAATTTATACAACTCCTCATCACTGTCAAAACTTTCATCCATTAGCTTGTCTTCATCTGTGTCTGATGATGAATCACTGTCTTCATATATTGCCTCGTCCTCAGTTCCATCTATGGCATTTGAAATGCCACAATCACTGTATAAGATGCACCAGTTTTTAGACCCCAAATTTTTCGAAAATAGTTGCATCTTATACATGGGGAAATGCGGTATATGACATAAATTCTAGAAAAGCTTACTGCTTTCTCATTGGTGTTCTCACCAAGACCATAGCATACTTTGTAGGTTGACACACAAAGTGGTAGAAATTTTTGAATTAGTAAATAATAGGCAGTTGAGAATTTAAAAGGAGGACGTGGCCGGTTGGCTCAGTGGTAGAGTGTCAGCCCAGCAAGTGGAAGTCCCAGGTTTGATTCCCAGTCAGGGCACACAGGAGAAGTTACCATCTGCTTCTCTACCCCTTCCCCTTCTCTCTCTCTCTCACTTCCTCTCCTGCAGCCATGGCTCGAATGATTCCAGCAAGTTGGGCCCAGGCACTGAAGATGGCTCCATGACCGCACCTCAGGCACTGAAATAGCTCAGTTGCAAAGCAATGGAGCAGCAGCCCCAGATACGCAGAGCATTGCCCTGTAGGGGGTTTGCCGGGTGGATCCTGGTGAGAGTGTATGTGGGATTCTGTTTCTCTGCCTCCACACCTCTCACTTAATAAAAATAAAAAACTAATAAAAATAAAAGAATTTAAAAGGCAGAGTGTTGGACAGAATCTCTTTCCCAGATAGTCCATCAAGCACTTTTATTCATGAAAGGTATCTGCTTATTATGAAATTATATTATCTAAAGTCATGTTTAGTGTCTACCAAAAGTTTCTTTTCTAGCTCCCTCCATTAACAACAACAGCAAGAAAAACACAATGATTTCAAGTTGTGCTCCCGGCTTCTCAAAAACTGAACTGTTGCCATTGCTATCCTAAAGGTGATGAATGAACACCATTAAAAAAAATAAAAGCCTCCAGCAATTATAAAAAATAGAAATACAAGGGATTTGCTATATAATTTAAAAATCTACTTCAACCACTGGTAAAATGATAAAGTAAAATGAATAAATTGAAAACACATTGTGTTTTTTTTTCCTCTCTGCAGTAATGTCTGGAAACAAAGACATTTCATGATGTTGCTACTGATTTGGAATGCAAAGAAATGAAAGACTAATTCCAGATAAAAATAAACCCTGAAAGTTGGAGAGGAATTCCCTTATTAACTGATTCCAATAATGAAATGCAACATTATCAAATGTCTTTTGTGTATTTAACTTTATTTAAATAAAACATTAGATTTGGAATAAAATCTCTAAGACAAGGTATCAGAAGTCATGGGACACTAGAAAACAGTCCTTCATCAAATGTCATTACCAGTGCACTGCCACCACCTTTGTTATAAACAGAATGCATATGAGTGAGCACATTTCTAGCATTTATCTTGATGCTTAGACAATAGAATAGTCAGCATTCAACCCCCTACACTGATAAAGTTCCCAAAACCATTGTTATCATTTTTGGGTCAATTTAACATACTAAAATGAAACTCTAAGGTTTACGAGATTCTACCATATAATTTGCATGAATTCATTGTGAGTTTAGAGTCACTAAGTATTAGATAAGTATTTCTCTGCACTTGCGTTATGAGGCACATCCATTTTGTAGGTATTTTAGCTTTATTGAGACATAGGAGGAATTTACCAGCTATATTAAAAAATTTAATCAGGAATCCAGAAAGGAAAATGCCAGAGTTAGAACAGCTGGAAAACTATACCCCCAGGCATTTTGTTTAATTTAGCAGAAATGTGGCTCCTGTGTCTTATGAAGCACTTTTGTGGCTTTTTTACATGAGGGCAAAAGCACCTTGGGGATGATGTTTCTCAAGGTAAAAAACATTAACACTGAAAACCCCTTCTTAGTGCTCTCTCATTTTCAACAAGGCAGAGAACTAGCAATTCCTGCTGAATGTTTGTTTTACGCAGGAGAAAGCCAAGGGTGGGGGAAAAAATCACTTATGTTGTGTTTTTAATTAATTTAAGCAAGAAAGAAATGCATTTTGCTGTTCTAGTATGCTGAAGTTTAAACTGACTTAGCTTTAAAAGAATAGCCTTTGTATTAAAATGACATGGAATTTATTTATTTATTTATTTTTAATTTTTATTTATTTATTTTTACAGTGACAGAGAGAGGGATAGATAAGGACAGCCAGACAGGAATGGAGAGAGATGAGAACCATCAATCACCAGTTTTTAGTTGCAACACTTTAGTTGTTCATTGATTGCTTTCTCGTATGTGCCATGATCATGGGTCTTCAGCAGACCGAGTAACCCCTTGCTCAAGCCAGCGACCTTGGGTCCAAGCTGGTGAGCCTTGCTCAAATCAGATGAACCTGCGCTCAAGCTGGCGACCTCGGGGTCTCAAACCTGGGTCCTCCCCATCCCAGTCCGAAGCTCTATCCACTGCGCCACCGCCTGGTCAGGCTGACATAAAATTTATTTATTTATTTATTTTTTTACATGGAATTTAATACAAAGAAATCCCCTTTCCTCCCAATCTTTCCTATGTTCCATAAAGATAGTTCCAGCTAAAGACATTAGTTATTTCAGAAATTTACATGTATTAATAATGAAATTTCATTTGTCTATTTGTTGTCTTTTAAATGAACAAAACTTTATTAAGCACTTATTATTTACTCAATAATTCACAAAGTTTCTGTTTACTGGGTACCTAGTTTGTGTCAGTACATATACTATATACGAGATATATGTTAGCCATACAATTATGTCATACCAGGGGTGTGTACCTTGCTCTAATATGCATAATAATATAACATGGTATGTACTGAATTATAATTTGAATTACAACTCTCCAGATTAGTAAGTCAAACTCAGATATTGTTTTCTCAACGTTTGTTTAAGCTCAAATTGTCATTTCAAAGAAGAAATGTCAGGAAATATTTTAAAATATATATATTTTTTATTTTTTTTTTTTTATTTTTTGTATTTTTCTGAAGCTGGAAACGTGGAGGCAGTCAGACAGACTCCCGCATGCGCCCAACCGGGATCCACTCAGCATGCCCACCAGGGGGCGATGCTCTGCCCATCCAGGGTTGTTTCTCTGTTGCGACCAGAGCCACTCTAGCGCTTGAGGCAGAGGCCATGGAGCCATCCCCAGCTCCCGGGCCATCTTTGCTCCAATGGAGCCTTGGCTACGAGAGGGGAAGAGAGAAAGAGAGAGAAAGGAGAGGGGGAGGGATGGAGAAGCAGATGGGTGTTTCGCCTGTGTGCCCTGGCCGGGAATCAAACCCAGGACTTCTGCACGCCAGGCCGATGCTCTACCACTGAGCCAACCGGCCAGGGCTAAAAATATTTTGAAGTAGATGAGAATAAAAAGAAAGCTTAGCAAAAGTTGTAAATGCTGCAGAAGCAGAGCTTTGAGAAAAATTTATAGTGTTGGGTACATAAATTAGAAAAGAAGAAATCTTTAAAATCAATCACCTAAGTTTTTACCTTAGGAAGCTAAACTTATGAATTCAAAAACACAAGTTTTTTGTTAGCTTTGATTTCTAAGTGTTATATATATAGTTCCTATGAAAAAAATTTCTCTATAAATATATTATTGATATATATGTTAAATATAAATTTATATTAAATATATATTTTATATAATTGCTATCTCAATTATACTTCATTGAATGGCAAGAGATGTTATTTTCTATTGTTTTAATAATGGAGGACCAAAAAACTGAAAATAGAACTACCTTATGACCCAGCAATCCCTCTACTGGGTATATACCCCAAAACCTCAGAAACATTGATACGTAAAGACACATGTAGCCCCATGTTCATTGCAGCACTGTTCACAGTGGCCAAGACATGGAAACAGCCAAAAAGCCCTTCAATAGAAGACTGGATAAAGAAGATGTGGCACATATACACTATGGAATACTACTCAGCCATAAGAAATGATGACATCAGATCATTTACAGCAAAATGGTGGGATCTTGATAACATTATACGGAGTGAAATAAATAAATCAGAAAAAAACAAGAACTACATGATTCCATACATTGGTGGAACATAAAAACGAGACTAAGAGACATGGACAAAAGTGTGGTGGTTACCAGGGGTGGGGGGAGGGAGGACACAGGAGGGAAGGAGGGAGAGAGTTAGGGGGAGGGGGAGGGGTACAGAAAAAACTACATAGAGGGTGACCAAGGACAATCTGACTCTGGGCGAGGGGTATGCAACATAATTTAATTAATGACAAGATAACCTGGACATGTTTTCTTTGAATATATGTACCCTGATTTATTAATGTCATCCCATTAACATTAATAAAAATTTATTTAAAAAAAAATAATGGAGGAGAATAGACACATGAGTATTTCTCTAGAATCTACTCTCCCTGTTAACAATAGATTATTCTAAAATATATTGACTTTTTTCTCTCAGATTTCCTTCCTGAAGTAAGTAAAGTAATAATAATTGTTCTAACCCACACCAATCTGACTTCAGCTCGCTCCAACAGTGCAAATGCTTCTGTGAAGGTCACCAATAAGCTCCAAAAGTTCCATCTGCTGCTCAACAACTTTTAGCACAAGATATCATTTCTATGATCAAAACATTTTCTTATTTTGCTTCTATGACACCACACAGAATCTGTTTTTCTTCTTTATGAGCCAACCTCTTGGTGTCTTTTACTGACTCCTCCTATAGATTTAACAGGGCTTTTATTCAGGCATCTTTTTTCCCTGTATATAGTCTCTTGAAGGCAGCTTCATTCAGTCCCATGTTAAGTAAATCTATGTGCTCATGATTGCCAGATGCATCTCCTCTATCCTTACCTTTCTCTTAAGCTCTTGACTCCATATCTATACCCATGTGTTTCCCTGACATTTCTTCTTTTATGTCTCGACCAAACTAAACATCAAGAATAGAATTCCTGATTCTACTCTAAAAACTGTTCCTTCCAATACATTCTCCATTTCCAAAACTGGCAACAATATTCTTCTAGTCACTCCATCCAAAAATTTGGGAGATATGCTTAATTTTTCTTTTCCCTCGTTGCCTCAATTGAGAACAATAAGAAAGCTGTCAGTTATACCTCATAAATGTATTTAAAACTGTTGACTTCTGTCTAAAACCAGAAATAGATATTTCAGACTCTGTGATGTTATTAAGGACCCTATTTTCTTTCATCCTTCGAGGGGGTCAAAAGACAGAGTTCTGAATCAAGAGATGTTTGAAAGCCTCCTTTACTTCTATTGTGTAGGATGTTAATTGTTAGATTGTATGTTTTTTATTTGTATTTTAGAAATACTGATTATGGGAAGATCACAATGGTCTAGCTAGTTTAAAGGGAGTATAAACTCCACAGACAGAAAGAAGGAATATATTCACATGAGGTAAAAGAAAGAGAAAGAGGAAGAGAGAGAGGGAAATTGGACAAATCTATAATTTTACAATATTTTGTAAAATCCAAATGTCAAGTGGAGGTAATCTTTATATTTTGCTATGTGAGTAGGAGAAATACACTTGTTAGAATACATCTAGAATTTGGTTTACTAGAGATGAAGAAAACATGATGTTAATGAATTTCTTCAGGTTATGCATGATGTGTGTACTACATTGTTTTTAATTTCACATTCTATTTTATAATTAGCTTCTTTTATTGCTTTTATTCTCAAATTTAACAAACCTTTTCATTTTATATAACATTGCGAGAGCAATTGGCACACTGTAGACTTAAATCTGAACCAAATTGTCTAGGATGAAGGTGGAATTGCCACAGAGTCATACACAAAGGTCAATGTGGTTTTATAAAAGTACAATAATAAAAATATCTCAATTTAAATTGCAATTTAAAAACATCATCCAGGCTAAATGTTTAATGTTTTGTTAAAAAGATTATTATTGAAAGAGCATAATAGTTAAAATTCTCACATCTAACCTCAAGTTTGGAATTCCTTCTTTTTATCTGTCATCATTAACCTACTCATGCCAGAGGAGAATCTATGCATGTTAAACGTCTTATAGGAAATAAACAAAATTACCAAGATGAACTCAGTTACAAACTCTATGGTTCTAAACAGTAAATGATCAAAATGAAAGATTTTTTTTTCACTTTGGGTGACTCATTTGAATATAATACTTTAGGTTTCTTTTGCTTTGTTTGTTTTAGGGTTCTTCACAGAACCTTTGTCTAATGAATGTGCATCTTTTAGTTAAAGATTTTATTATTTTGTTCTGATTTTAAAAATAGCATTTTAGTACAAGGCAGGGAATTTTCTTGTGTATGTGACATTATAGGTAAATTATTTTAGAAGTGTGCCCCTAATTAAAATATATTTCAAATATCAGAATAGCCCAGAGTTCAGATTTTTTCAAGAGATAATCTTGAACTCAAGTCTAAGCTTGGTCACTTGCCAACTCAGAACCTAGGCAAGCTATTTCATCTTTCTAAATCTCAGTTTACTCACAAGTGAAATGTGAGTAAAGAAGTTCTCAGTGGTTAAGGATGAAATGAATTCCTGTCATCAAGGGCAGCTCCCTCCCTACCACATAGAGCTCCAAATATTTTATTTTGGATAAAGGTCCTTATTGTGAAGAGGTTTAATGATTAAAGTACATTTAGAGCCCTGGCCGGTTGGCTCAGCGGTAGAGCGTCGGCCTAGCGTGCGGAGGACCCGGGTTCGATTCCCGGCCAGGGCACACAGGAGAAGCGCCCATTTGCTTCTCCACCCCTCCGCCGCGCTTTCCTCTCTGTCTCTCTCTTCCCCTCCTGCAGCCGAGGCTCCATTGGAGCAAAGATGGCCCGGGCGCTGGGGATGGCTCTGTGGCCTCTGCCTCAGGCGCTAGAGTGGCTCTGGTCGCAACATGGCGACGCCCAGGATGGGCAGAGCATCGCCCCCTGGTGGGCAGAGCGTTGCCCCATGGTGGGCGTGCCGGGTGGATCCCAGTCAGGCGCATGCGGGAGTCTGTCTGACTGTCTCTCCCTGTTTCCAGCTGCAGAAAAATGAAAAAGAAAAAAAAAAAGAAAAAGAAAAAGAAAGTACATTTAGAGAAGAAATAAACTTTCTAACCACAACTTCTCATTTTATCATTTAGAGAGTTTTTTACCTTCATGAGCTGTACGTTTTCAACATCACTATAATTTTCATTGTAAACTATTGAACTGATTTGTAAAAGCTGAGTTTAAGGAAAAACTTGCATGAATTGCTATGAGTACTTTCTTCTAATTGGAATCCAGCTTATACTTTTGGATTACCATTTTTCTAAAGAACAAACACACTTATGTCTGGTATCACTTTCACTTTCATTTTTCAAAAATCCAGCTCATGGCCTGACCAGGCAGTGACACAGTGGAAAGAGTGTCGGACTGGGATGTGAAGGACCCAATTTTGAGACCTCAAGGTCACCAGCTTGAGCACGGGCTCATCTGGTTTGAGCAAAAGCTCACCAGCTTGGACCCAAGGTCGCTGGCTCGAGCAAGGGGTTACTCGGTCTGCTGAAGGCCTGCGGTCAGGGCACATATGAGAAAGCTATCAATGAACAACTAAGGTGTCGCAACACTCAACGAAAAACTAATGATTGATGATTCTCATCTCTCTGTTCCTGTCTGTCTGTCCCTGTCTATCCTTCTCTCTGACTCTCTCTCTCTCTGAGTCTCTGAAAAAAAAATAAATAAATTCCACTCATGGAATCTGAAGACCAATGCTGGTAAGTTGAACAATATCAAAGTGTCAATATTCAATTTCTCTAACCTAAAAAACTGGCTTCAGTTAAATATTACTCTATAAACAGTAGAGTTGTTCCTCATTTAACAAAGTAAATGTATTTATAGACATTTTAATTGGAAATAAATTTTTTGTTAACTGTATTGTATGCTGCCTTTGAGGGTGGTCCCATTACTATTAAATGCCATTTAAAGTTATTCAGGCCTGACCAGGTGGTGGCGCAGTGGACAGAGCGTCGAACTGGGATGCAGAGGACCCAGGTTCAAGACCCCGAGGTCGCCAGCTTGAGTGCGGGCTCATCTGGTTTGAGCAAAAGCCCACCAGCTTGAACTCAAGGTCGCTGGCTCCAGCAAGGGGTTACTCGGTCTGCTGAAGGCCCGCAGTCAAGACACATATAAGAAAGCAATCAATGAACAACTAAGGTGTTGCAACGCGCAATGAAAAACTAATGATTGATACTTCTCATCTCTCCGTTCCTGTCTGTCTGTCCCTGTCTATCCCTCTCTCTGACTCACTCTCTCTGTCTCTGTAAAAAAAAAAAAAAAAAAGTTATTCAGCAAATCTTTTAACATCAAATATTTTATTTTCAGAACATTTTTTATAACTGTAACATGAATATAGAATCAAAAAATTAAAATGTAAAAAAGAAAAATAAATAACATAGTTTTATTTGCCAGACATAAATATTGTTTTGTCATAGTTCCATCTTATCTTTTTTCTATTAATATGTATGTTTATTTTTATATAATGTGATCATTTTCTCTAATTTCTATTCTAGTTGTTTACTTAACAGAAAAATAACCTTTATCAACAACTGCTTTGTTACAAAAATTTTATCTATAAAAATATTACAATTTACTTAGCCATATTGCTGTTGTGTGTGGAGAGGTGAGAACTTTCTGACATAATGGACAGTTTATATAAAGGATTCCAAAATGTGTTTAACCCATAACAACTAAGCATCTCTAATAGAAACTCTTCCTAAAATATTAAGTAGAAATAAATACATACGCATTTAAAATAAACAGCAAGAGCTTATTTTCTAGACATATACCTGGAATAGAGGAACACACTGAAACACTTTTATAATTAGCATTTGGTATATTAGTAAATATATTAAAATTTTTATACTTCTAAACCTTGTAAGTTATAGATTCAATTACTTTCTTTTTCAGCAACTGTCCTTTAAGTAAATACAATTACTGATTTTTTTAAAAAGTGCACCAAGTTTCACTTTTTCTTTTACCTTCTTTGCCCATATTCTGGAGAAATTGTCAAAATAGAAATAAGAAAATGAAAACTGAATACAGATAAGAAAGGGGAGTCCACCCTTCATGATACTGGATGTTAAAGTTAACTGGCTTTCCCAGTGCGAAGGGAGAACGAGAACGCCTACAAGTGGCGGCAGACCGACCAGGGTCGGAAACAGAAAAATGTGTTCTTTGGTTTTACATACAGCTGTTGAGGAAGCAGAACTTCCTGTTTGAAATTCTTAGTATAGTTAAATTTAAAAAAGAAAAAAGGAAGTTACACTGTTTGCGGGTTTTCTTCGACTTTAAATACTGCAGGTGTGCAAAAGAGACTATGAAACTATAGATGCAGAGACAAGGGCCAACTAATTAAGGAAATACTTTTGGGCTGCAATAATTTTAAAGAAAATGTAATTTAGTGCTACAGTTATTTACTTTTCATTCCACTGTTCCCCTAGATTTTTACTTTCTACAGATTTCACCTGAAAGATCTAAAATGTTTTATATTTTTTTCTTTAGCTCATTAAGGTACTTTTCACTGGGCAATTCTGTGAGATATAGGTATTTCTTTCAAATACCAGGTAGAAGGTAAAAATGCAAAAGGATATTTTATATTTACTTCTAGAAAGTAACTTTCTTATGAATTATTTATTTAGAATCTGTTACCTGTAATGTTCCTGTACCTTAAGCCTTTTTAAAATTTCTCTCAACTCTATTAGTATTACAAACTTGAAACATGCATAAAGATAATGTCACTTTTTTTTTTTTTTTTTTTTTTCTTCATTTTTCTCAAGCTGGAAACAGGGAGAGACAGTCAGACAGACTCCCGCATGCGCCCGACCGGGATCCACCCGGCACGCCCACCAGGGGCGACGCTCTGCCCACCAGGGGGCGATGCTCTGCCCATCCTGGGCGTCGCCATATTGCGACCAGAGCCACTCTAGCGCCTGAGGCAGAGGCCACAGAGCCATCCCCAGCGCCCGGGCCATCTTTGCTCCAATGGAGCCTTGGCTGCGGGAGGGGAAGAGAGAGACAGAGAGGAAAGCGCGGCGGAGGGGTGGAGAAGCAAATGGGCGCTTCTCCTGTGTGCCCTGGCCGGGAATCGAACCCGGGTCCTCCGCACGCTAGGCCGACGCTCTACCGCTGAGCCAAGATAATGTCACTTTTAATTTTGTGTCAGTTATCTGAATCTGGAAGAAATCGCCTCTAAATATTAGAAAATAGAGTATCTTTCAGAACAAGATTCAATTCCAAGGTCACTGATTGAAACTTGATGCTTTTTTAAATATGAATTTGTGTGAGAAGTAACATAACTATTCATTCACGACTACTATGAAGCTGAAGGAATAGAATAAAAAAGAAAATCTTGAATTCCACCCGTACTGGGTCTTAAAGAAGCTCAGAATATTTCCCACAGGTTCTCATTTGTTACTACAATAGGTAGTATTGAGAGGAAAGAATTTCTGTAAACGTAGTGAGAAGAGCCTGTGTTCACAGTCACGCGTGATCAGACGCTTTCGTTGTCATCACTGAGAGTGTAAACCATAACAACAATCTGTAACACTAGTGTCTCCTATTTTAACGTTAACTTCCTACATGAAATCCTTTGTAAGATTGTCCTGTGTGTAGAATGCGACTAAATTTTGTCCTCTCTAAAAAGTGACAATATGGGGCCTGACCTGTGGTGGCACAGTGGCTAAATCGTCGACCAGGAATGCTGAGGTCACCAGTTCAAAACCCAGGGCTTGGCCCTGGCCAGTTGGCTCAGCGGTAGAGCGTCGGCCTGGCATGCGGGGGACCCGGGTTCAATTCCCGGCCAGGGCACATAGGAGAAGCGCCCATTTGCTTCTCCACCCCCCCCCCCTCCTTCCTCTCTGTCTCTCTCTTCCCCTCCCGCAGCCAAGGCTCCATTGGAGCAAAGATGGCCCAGGCGCTGGGGATGGCTCCTTGGCCTCTGCCCCAGGCGCTACAGTGGCTCTGGTCGCTGCAGAGCGAGGCCCTGGAGGGGCAGAGCATCACCCCCTGGTGGGCAGAGCTTCGCCCCTGGTGGGCGTGCCGGACGGATCCCGGTCGGGCGCATGCGGGTGTCTGTCTGACTGTCTCTCCCCGTTTCCGGCTTCAGAAAAATACAGAAAAACAAACAAACAAAAAAAAAAAAACAGGGCTTGCCTGGTCATTCATTGCACATATGGGAGTTGATGCTTCCTGCTCCTCCCTCTTCTCTCCTAAAAAAAAAGGTGACACTATGTTAGAAAGGAATCCCTGAAGAAAGGTTGGAGGTGGTGAATATAAAAATGTAAGTGTGCATTTTCTGGTGTTTTAAATGTTTAAATGAAGAAGAGGGAGAGAGGGCTCTACCCGGGTGATCCAATCAGTCTGATGATGCCTTTGTAGAGGCCAGGCATCCATTTAAACCCAAACAAACAAACCACCAGAAGGGGGAAAAGAAAGAAGGGAAACTAGGTGTAAAGAAAAATAAGGGTGCATGAACCAGAAAGAATATCTGATAAAAGAGATTTCACAAAGAACCTTAGGACAGGCTAGGTCAGAACAGGTAAAGAGAAACAACAGGATTCTAGGAATAGAGGTGAGAACAGCCCTAGATTTCCTACAACTTTAGCTGTTATGTAAGGTGACCAATCGTCCTCCTTTAGGGAGGACAGTCCTACTTTTCTAAGTTCTGTCCTTCCTCGAAAAGTGTCCTCCTCCATGTCCTCCTTTTTGATATTGGAAGACTAATCTGTAAATGCCCATATTCGATCGATGCAGAGTCGATCCATTGCATGTGATGTGATGTATTTGTATTTGACATGACGATTTGTCAAGGATCAGTACAGCGTGGCCAGATGCAATTAGGAGATGCATGTGCTCTGCGCGGGAGACCTTGAGAGAGTGTGTGATACACCGAGCACACAAATGGCTTTGTGTACTTCTTACTGAAATACGACACAGCACATATGACATTGTAGACTCACGATTATTCTCAGTGAATATTCAGTCATAGACAGTAAGCACAATTCACATAAAATTCAATATGAAGGATATTTCTTGTTCAGATATTTCCAACAAGATGATACATTGACAAAAAATATTCATTCAATGGAAAAGTACTCATTTAGATAATATCTAAATATTTCTTACAATTATTTTTAAAAATTAATAGGCATGTAAGCATAATTACAATATAAAATATTACAAATGTTTTTATTATGCATTTATCATAGTATAGTGTATTATTGTTGTAATGAATAAAACATTTCTTTTATTTACGATATTGTTTTCTTCAATTTATTTTTGTCCTCCTTTTCATTGTAAAAAAGTTGGTCACCTTATCTTATGGGAACCTTAAAGTGCAATTAGTAAACCTCCCTCACCTACAAAGGAGAAAACTGATGCTCTGAGAGGTTGCCTGTTGGCCAAATAAGTTTGTAAATATGATTTTTATTTGCTCACTTGTAGTTTGCAATGGGGGCTGGGCAATGCCAGATATAGTGGTCTGTGAGGTTGCAGGTTGCCTTCCTGCTTGGAAGGGGCCATGGTCTTGCTAATGTTTACTGGAAGGGAGATTCTGCCCCACCACCGAGAGGTGCAGGAGGATTTTTTTTTCTCTTCACCCTGATCCCATGCCCACCATGGGAAAAGCAGGTTTTCTGCTTTTCCCTTGGCTTTTCTTGTGGCCTGCATGTTGTCCCAGTAGAGCCCTAGCTGTATGTCGATCAGGCGTTCCAGATTCGACTTCCCCACACAGTAGGACACTCCTCCTTATCAGCAGGGCTGGGAGCCTCTTCGAGACTACTTTTGAGGTAGCTATGAGGATTCTACTTATCAGTGCCGACACCAACAGCCACTGAGGAAAGACACAAGACCAACATACAAAGTTAGTTGCAAGAACCATACAGGCAATTTATTACTCACAAATCCTTTTGGTGTGCCTGGATACAGCTTAAGGGGGCCCCGTTAGTTGTCTTTGGTCAGAGCTCAGTGTGGTGTGGAGACAGTCCATGTTCACATTGGAGTCTGGGCAACTACTGCAGCAGAGGGACCCCTCAGCTTTAGTACCTTTTCTGGCCAACACCTTCTAACAGGTATCAATCTACAGGATTATCACACTAAACCACCTTTTTGAACATTCTTCGCAGGGAAGCCTCCTGTCTATGTCAATCCACAGAGTTATGACATCAAGCCACTTCTTATCTATATGTAACTTTACACACACACCATCTGAGTCTTGTGCGAAAGATGTCTGTTTATCATATCTGTACACACTATATTAATTCCTATCCAGACAGCATAACTTTATTTAATTTCCTTAATTGTTTTTAATATTATATCCTAATTATTTTTATATATCTTTTGTATTTTTCTATATTTCTATATATTTAATTACTATAACCTTATATTACTGCAACACCTGTCTTGGTGAGGCACCAATAAACAGAATGGCTCACCATCCTCTGACTCCACCGTTTCTTTATGGTCTGCCCAAATTCAGTGAGAACCTGCATGTGAATGGCCATGATGGCGGCAGCCCCTGGCCTTACCTTGCCTTTTTTTTTTTTTTTTTAACAAGGACAGAGAGAGAGTCAGAAAGAGGGATAGATAGTGTTGGTCAGATAAAATATATTATGCTCACTTTGTTAAAGATGGCGCTGCCCACATGGAAGCCGTTGCCCAGGTGATATTAATGTGTGTTGGGGGCGGGCTGTGGGCAGGCAGGATCCTTGTAGCCTGGGGCTTGGTTTTGGGATTAAGCCTTTCCCACCCTTTTTGATGTGGGGTGGTACAATCCCATCATGCCCCAGATAAGTAATTTTGTATGATATTAGACACTTTCCTATTTTGTATATTGGATTAAGGGTTTCGATTTCTACACTATAAAATGGGGGCAGACCGGGAGCTTGCGCTCTCAGTTCCTGAGATTAGCATTAGAGGAGATAGCAGAGAGCAGAGAGAGGCCATATGGAGGAGGCCAAGAGAAGCAGCCAAGATGGCAGAGTGCTGAGTGAGAGGCCAGTTAGTGCAGAGTTTGTGCAGGGAGAAGGAAGGAGATGGGAAACAGAGGTGAATAAGTCTAGTGAGCTAGAAACCTTTGATTCTAGGAAACTCGGATAAGTCAGTAGCTTTGTGAGCACTGAATGTGAGTGGGTTTTGGAGCCCAGTGTGTGTTTTTACTTGTCCGCTGGGTGCAAGCTAGGATTAAAAATGATGGCCCAGCCCAGGCCGGTTGGCTCAGCGGTAGAGCGTCGGCCTAGCGTGCGGAGGACCCGGGTTCGATTCCTGGCCAGGGCACACAGGAGAAGCGCCCATTTGCTTCTCCACCCCTCCGCCGCGCTTTCCTCTCTGTCTCTCTCTTCCCCTCCCACAGCCAAGGCTCCATTGGAGCAAAGATGGCCCGGGCACTGGGGATGGCTCCTTGGCCTCTGCCCCAGGCGCTACAGTGGCTCTGGTCGCAATATGGCGACGCCCAGGATGAGCAGAGCATCGCCCCCTGGTGGGCAGAGCGTTGCCCCATGGTGGGCGTGCCGGGTGGATCCCGGTCGGGCGCATGCGGGAGTCTGTCTGACTGTCTCTCCCTGTTTCCAGCTTCAGAAAAATGAAAAAAAAAAAAAAAATGATGGCCCATCAGTTTTTGGCTCCGTTGTTTCTTTACTGACTGTCCGAATCCAATGCAAACCTGCATGGGCCAGGCTGCTGTGATGGTGGCCTTGGCTTCTGGCTTTACAGATAGGAATGGAGAGAGATGAGAAGCATCAATCATCAATTTTTCGTTGCTACACCTTAGTTGTTCATTGATTGCCTTCTCATATGTGCCTTGACCATGGACCTTCAGCAGACCAAATAACCCTTTGCTCGAGCCAGCAACCTTGGGTCCAAGCTGGTGAGTTTTTTGCTAAAACCAGATGAGCCCCGCGCTCAAACTGGCGACTTTGGGGCCTCAAACCTGGGTCTTCCACATCCCAGTCTGACGCTCTATCCACTGCGCCACTGCCTGGTCAGGCCTTACATCACCTTTTGCCAAAAGTTTTATAACTAGTAAGAGGTAGTGTTTGGGAAAGTGGCTGCTGGGGTCCATGCAACTGATTTAAATTTTTGTATCCAGATTATGTCAATTAGGTTGGAGTTGAATGGGAAACAACAGTAACCTCTGGATCTGTCCTGGGGGTTGGCTGATGGACTCAAAAGGGTAAAGAGGGATGCAGAGGTGAGTGACTCATCTGCATATCCTTTGCCCTCAGGTTTTCTGCTCTTATTGCCTGTTTCCTGTGTGCTGGGCTCAAGGTTATGTTGAAAGGGGAGCACATTTTACAATCCTTAGCTTATTTAATATCTGTGTTTACCCTAAAGTGAGTATTATTGTCCCCATTTTACAGATGATGATAGTAACCGGAGCTATCATTGAGTAGCTATTTCAGTCAGGCACTATTATGAGAATTATACATGCATTTTCTCATTTAATTTTTACAGTGACTCTATGAAATCAGTTAGTGGTATCATTCCTATTTTAAAGATTCAGAAAATGAGACACAAATTGGTAAATGACTTGTTCAAGGTCAACAGCTAGAGAACGTTGGACTTGGAATTCTAATCCAAGCAATCTGATGTCAAAAATTCATGCTCCTGACAAATGGGGATGTTGGGGCTCACAAGGTGAAATCGCTTTTTCAAGGTCCACAGTGAGATGGAATTTGACTCAGGTGCTCTGTGCCAAAGCCCGTGCTCTTTCTTCCTGCTGTGTTGTGCTAGAGAAGAGAGACAGGGAGAAAGGTAGGATTCCATTTTGGAAGGAAAACGACACACATGCACGAACACCCTTTTCATCTTGTATGATGAATTGCTTTCCTTTAAATGTTCTGAAGCATATTGACCAGGTGTGGTAGGTCCTACTTCTAGTTGGTACTGTACATTCACAGACAGAATCAGGATATGAGTTGGAGGAGCCACAGGCAAGGAGTGCTGAAGAAATGGCTGGGTCTGGGCAGGAAGAGCAGACCTGGTGAGCAGTGTCCAAAGGAGCCACGCAGACAAGGAGGGGAATTAATCTGCTGCATCTCTAATATTGAATTTCTATCTTATTTCAATTTGATTTTATTGATATTATAAAAATAAACATTGTGATGAACCTCATTTGGTAATTCATCAATGAATTTTGAATGCTATTTCTGAGTTCCAAATATTTGGGAAAATGTATAACCCTGCATAGTTACACACCTCACCACCAGCTTCCCACCTCCTCTTTCCCCCAATTTCATGCCCAGCCCCCACTTGGGTGGTGAAGTTCAGTGGTCTGCTACACCAGATCCATTTCTAAATATGTTAAAAACTGAAAATAAAATAATTTGAAGAATTGTGTTATCTCTCAACAAAGCCATGCTTGAAATTCTATTGTCTTGCTGCAGATAAAAATTTCCTATTTGGGATGTGTAGAGCCACGGGCCACCACCATCATGGCCATGCACATGCAGGTTCTCACTAAATTCAGGCAGATGGTAAAGAAACAGTGGAGCCAAAATATGGTGGGTGTTGGGCGGATAAAATGTATTATGCTCACTTTGTTAAAGATGGCGGAGTGCTGAGTGAGATGCCAGTTTGTGTAGAGTTTGTATCTGGAATAAGGAAGGAGATGGGGAACTGAGGAGAATAAGGCTGGTGAGCTAGAAACCTTTGATTCTAGGAAACTCGGATTAAGTCAGTAGCTTTGTGAGCACTGAATGTGAGTGGGTTTTGGAGCCCAGTGTGTATTTTTACTTGCCCGCCGGGTGCAAGCTAGAATTAAAGATGACAGCCCATCAGTTCTTGGCTCCGTTGTTTCTTTACCGACTGTCCGAATCCAATGCGAACCTGCATGGGCCAGGAGGCTGCTGTGATAGTGGCAGCCATGGCTGCTGGCTTTACAGTGGGCCATTTCTTTATTAAAGTCTTGCACCAGCTGATGAGCAAATACACAGGGCTCCCAAAGCCACTGACACATTCTCCAGTTCCATAACCAGGAGAATCTTCTCCGGTTCCTCCTAGAATCAAAGGCCCCACCAGTCTTAGCAGAGCTCTCAAAGCCACTCAGCTCTGGTTCCCCATCTGCATACCTTCTCTCTCTCTGCACAAATAGGCTTCTTCTTCAGCACTCTCCACTCTCACTGCAAAACTGGCTTCTTTCTCCTTCTCCTTCTTCTCTCTCTTTTTAAAACTTTCTGGCAGAAAACCTCTCCTCCATCAAACATTAGCAAAACAATGGCCCTTCCCAAGCAGGAAGGTAATTAGCAATTTCACAGATCACATACCTGGTGCTGCCTAGCCCCATTTTGTAACAATAAAAGTGAGCAAACTCAAAAAATACAAATTTTACAAACTCATTTGCCCAACAGGATGTCAGCAGCTTAATATTAACTTTCATTCTATATACATTCTTGGTGTGACAATCTTACTGCCCTTCAAGATACATGGATGCCTTGGACTAATTAGGGATCTCATGCATGGATAAGCAAAGGAAAAAGTGTATTAATGTGCTTCAAAAAGCTCAGCCCAGGTGTATATACATACCTTTTCTGTTTTATGAACACACCCACGCACATGCACCCATGAATAGGAAGAACATTACATGGCTCCTCTCAGGGTTTGAAAGAACTGCTTTATAAGATCTTTTACTCCACAGCCTTGAGCTATTAGCCTAAGTATAACATCATCTAATTAACATGCAGTTTTAATTACTATGCATTAAAAAGGACTACAATACTTGAGTGACAGAGCCACTAGTATTATGTTATTTAAGTGTGAAACACTAATAACTAGACAGAGCTCTGTCAAGTGCAATGAGACCACCAATTTTATCTGTCATATTTCTCCATTTAACTACATTCACTGGGGGCCTAGATGCTATGGAGAACAAACCCTCTTGTCAGTCTCCAAACACTAAAGTAAATCTATCATTACAAATATTCTCATGTTATGGAGAAAAATAAAGAGGGCCAATTTAGATTTGAGGGCTCAGAAAGATCCTTTTTTAAAAAATGGCAATTGAACAGAAATCTGAAAAATGAGCAGGGGAAGTATGTTCTGGAAGAAAGGGACAAATTTTGTATCTTCCTGAGATGGAACAAAAGTCAATGTGATGGGAATAAAATGCATAAAATTTAAGAGGTAAGTAGGGGTCCAATGATTCTGGACCTTGTGAGCCATAAGAACAGGGTTTTATTTTATTATAAATGCAGAAGAAAATTGTTGAAGTTTTTTGTTTGTTTGTTTGCATGTTTTTGTTTTGTTTGTGTTTTTTTAAGTGAGAGACGGGGAGATAGAGAGACAGACTCCCACATGTGCCCCAACCAGGATCCACACCCCCCCCATCTGGGGCCAATGCTGAATCAACCCAGCTATCCTCAGCGCCTGAGGCTGACACTCAGACCCACCAAGTTAACTAATCTCAGTGCCCGGAACTGATGCCCAAACCTATCAAGCCACTGGCTGTGAGAAAGGAAGAGAGAGAGAAGAGGGAGAGGGAGGGGAAGAGAAGCAGATGGTCACCTCTCATGTGTGCCCTGACCAGGGATTGAACCTGGGACTTGCACATGCCCAGCTGATGCTCTATCCACTGAACCACAGGGCCAATTGTTGAAGGCTTTTAAGAAGGGAGGAACACAAACAACTTTTCTACACATATTTGCCTGTCTTTTGGATGGTATCGTTAAGAGAAATTGTTAAATGTGGACGTCTTTAGTCAAAGACATGAATATTTTTAAGGCTTTTGATATTATTTCAAGAGCATTTGTATAAATTCAATTTCCTACTGGTAGTGTAGGAGACAGTGTCCATTTTGTGAATGTTCAATAGCATTATCAATAAAGAAGAATTCTGACATTCAAAGAAAAGCAGTGTCATATTGTTTTGTTATTTTATTACTAGTGAATATGAACATTTTTCAATACTTATTATTTATATTCCTTCTTCTGTAAATTATCCATGGCCTTTGTCTTTTGAGGAAAGAGGTGTTGAGGTTTTCCTTATTGATATGACATAGTTCTGGCTGCACATATACTAAAAATTGGAACGATACAGAGAAGATTAGCATGGCCCTTGCACAAGGATGACACAAAAATTCATAAAATGTTACATATTAAAAAAATAAAATAGTCTGATCAGGCGGTGGCACAGTGGATAGAGCATTGAACTGGGATGCAGAGGACCCAGGTTTGAAACCCCAAGGTTGCTGGCTTGAGCACAGGCTCATGTGGTTTGAGCAAAGCTCACCAACTTGAGCCCAAGGTCGCTGGCTTGAGCAAGGGGTCACTCAGTCTGCTGTGCACTCCCGGTCAAGGCATATATAAGAAATCAATCAATGAACAACTAAGGTGCCACAACAAGGAATTGATGCTTCTCATCTCTCTCCCTTCCTGTCTATCCCTATTTGTCCCTCTCTCTGTCTCTCTCTGTCTTTGTCACACACACAAAATAAAATAATAAAATAAAATAAAAATAAAGACTATAACCCTAATTCTTATTTCTTCCATATTTATGTATATAAATTCTCCCAGTTTGTTTGCCTTTTAATCTTTTACAGTCTTCCCCACCTTACAAAGGTAATTTGTTATTAAAAAACCATTCTTGTAAATTGAAAATGTAATTACTAGTACTTTAAATTAGAAAATAATGCTATGCATTCCTGAATTCCTATAAACAAAAAGCACCAAGTCTCATTGAAATAGACTTGTTTACTTCACTAGTTTACATTACTTATGATAATACAACACTTTTGTTCACTAATTTCTCTGTAAAGTGCTGTTTATCTGCACTGTACACTTAAGAGTATGCTCTCTAATAAAGCATACATACAGTTTATGTAATTCAACCTTTAATACACAACAAAAACATAAAACCTAGCATAATAGTAAAGGCAAAATAAAGAAATAGTCTTTTAGGAGCTAGTACATGAGCTTATTGCTACATGCTAGCAAACCAGAAATACTCAGAGAGCAGAACTTAACAAGAGACCCCAACTCTACATAGTTTCAAAGTAGCCCTCTTTAAGCCAATCTTAAGAAATCTGAATCTGTCCTAATTATGTAATGAAAATGAAAGAAAGGGTATTAGAAGAAACTCCTCATAAAATGTAGCAGTTGAAAGCCTACTGGGAATATTTAAAAGTAGGTCTCTATTCGTTTTTGACATACAGAATTCATAAACTTAACATTTAAAAAATCTTTTATTTATTGATTTCAGTGAGAAAGGAAGGGAGACGGAGAGGGAGAGGGAGAGAAAGAGAAACATTAAGCTGTTCCTGTATGTGCCCTGATTGGGGATCGAACTGGCAACCTCTGTACCTCGGGATGATGCTCTAATCAACTGAGCCATCCAGCCAGGGCTGAATGTATCCTTTGTTTGTTTGTTTGTTTATTTATTTATTTAAAATTTATTTTAGCCAAAGAGGAAGGTGGAGAGAGAGGGAGAGAGAGAATGTGTGCGTGAGAGAGAAAGAGGGCCCTGACTGGATATTGACCCAGCAACCTCTGCACTTGGGACAAAGCTCTAACCAATTGAGCTATCTGGCCAGGGTTTCATAAATTTTTATATAGTCAAATTTACCACTCTTCTCTTTTGTGATAAAATTATTGCTCCAAGGTTTAAGATATGCTTCTCTACCCTCAATATTACAAATATTCATCTATATTTTCTTCTGTCCTTTGAAAAATGACTCTGTTTTTACAATTATATTACACTGGGGAACACAATTTTTGTTGCATCCACAAAAACACTTGTTCTTACCTAATTCGAGTGGGCTGAACTCAAATATGACATTAGTTTTTCTCTGTAAGCTACAGTTTTTTTGCAATTCAAGATTTTAGCTTTTCATTTTATTGTAAAATTTTCAACATTTAGTTTAAACATAATGAAGTATTGTAGAATGTCCTCTTGGGCATCATTTTTGTAAAAATATAATAATTTATATAATGCAGTAAATATACGAATACACTAAAAATATGATTGCATCAGAATTTGTCTACAATTTTGAAATAGAACATATTAAAACACTTATTTTAATCATAAAATTTGTGCAAAACTTATTTAAATTCTATTCAGGCAAAAATTTCTGTTTGTAGCTCTTGTGTTTGTGTACTTGTTGAGGACAATCTCGTTTGATGCTCCAGCAGTAGTCTGCTCATCACTAACAGCTCCAAGATTTTTGGGAAATTTCTCAAGGTGACTGTTCAGGAAGTGAATCTTAATGTTCATGTTATATCCAATGTCACAGAAATCCAATAGCATCCTTTGAACCAGAAGTTCATAGTTTTCTGCTTTTTGTTGCCAAGGAAGTTCTTTGTAACTGCCACAAAAGACTGCATTGCTGCTTTCTCCTGCTTATTAATCATCCTGGCAAATTCTTAGTCACGTATGAGAGTCCATCAAAGACACCTGCTTTTGTCTTCTCTAAAGACAAGGCAGGAAAAGCAGAAATAATATGTTGAAAGCATTCACTTTCTCTATTCAGAGCCTGAACAAACTGCTTCATTAAGCAAAGTTTGATGTGAAGTGGAGGAAAAATAATTTTGTCTCGATTAACTACAGGTTCATTCACAATATTTTGCATCCCTACTTCCAGAGCTTCACGTTTTGGCCACTCCTTCTGTGTCCAGTGTTTCTCCTGAACTTGGCTATCCCACAAACACAGAAAGCAAGGATACTTTGTGAAACTTCTTTGTTGTCCTAGCAGGATTTTTACCATTTTAAGATCCACACAAATGATCCAGTTATGCTCCTCATACTTCAGAAAGTCGAGGACAATTTTTATGTCGTTAACATCTTCTCGCAGATGAGTTGAATAACCAGTTGGAACCACTGCATAAACATTATCGTTGTGTAGGAGAACACATTTCAGACTCCATTTAGAGCTATCAAGAAATAGCCACCATTCTGTTGGACTATAAGTGGTAACACCCAGCTGGCTGAGAAGACTATTGATATCATGACAGTAAACAAAGTATTTGTCTTCATAAAAAAAGTCCACAAAAATTTGTTCATGCTTCCTGAAATGGGATACTTTAGCTTAAGGTACATTCTTTTCTTGAAGCCTGGAGGTTAATAACTCAGCTGCTTTCTTTGATGGGCCCAAATCTCTTACTAAGTCATTCAATTTGGGTTGGCTAAACTGCTGAGGGCTTAATGAGTGCTTGGCATCAGAAGAAGACCGTTCAGATTCTACAACCATTTCCTATGCATCTTATCAAAATACACTTGATCACCATGTTCACTTTCTTTGTCCTTAAAAGAAATAAAACCACTAAAAACTGGAACCGGAAGTGTCTCAGAGTGTGGGATAGGTTGTATTGCTGAAGGAATATTAGGATATGCGATCATATGCCGTTTTTTCTTGCCGATGCCCTTTGTATGGATCAGACAGAAATAATAGTCACTGCTGTGGTCCTTAGGCTCATGCCAAACCATGGGAATACCAAAAGGCATTCCTTTGCATTTTCCTTTTGTCCAATCACAAAGCATTTCCTCACAATTATGACACACAATATAAGGAGCTCAATTCTTGTCTTGATTGCCAAGGGGAACTTGAAAATAGGCAATATATGTACGTGTCAAAAATGATGAAATAATGTGCCTTTTACCTTGAAGTGTGTAACAGCCACATATATAACAGAAGGTGTCACGACTATTCTTACATTTATGCCTACTTGAAGAAGCCATGATTAAATCTTAAAACAAAATAAGAGGGTGTTGTTTTTATCAGATAATAATTTTTACATTTAAAAACAACTACAATTATGTAAAAGTGATGTTTGTAAAACATTAATTGCCTTGTGGTTATATGTTCAATCCAAGTCGTTGCCCTTTAACTTCAATTTAAAAACCTACGCATGCCATTAAGTGTAACAAAAAGAAATTAAAATTGCATAAAAACTAGAACGTGCACCAGAAGACAGATTTCAGATTTGGAATCAGCAATGCATAAATATATAGAAAAATTTCTAAAACCTCATGCAACAGAAAATGGAAAAAAAAATTGTTCTCCAGTGTTATTTAAGTCATCTGGGTTATTTTTTTAAGTGTGTAGTATAAGATAAAGATATACTGCTCACAAAAATTAGGGGATATTTTATAGCTTTATATTGATTTTGAAATACCCTCTAATTATTGTGAGTAGTACATAATTTGGTGTTTTGTTTTGTTTTTATTGACTACGTTTAGAGAGACAGAGAAAACAAGGGGGAGAGGGAGAGAGAAAGAGAGAGAGACAACACATTCATTTGCTGTTCCACTTAGTTGTGCATTCATTGGTTGTTTCCCTATGTGCCCTGACTGGGGATAGAACCTGCAACCTTGGTGTTTTAGGCTCATGCTCTAACCAACTGAGCTAACCCAACAGGACCTTGGTTTATTTTTTAAAGAAACAAAGTTTCCACACCAGTTTGTTGACTAATCCATGCTTTCTCTATTTACATATTTCTTAAAGCCAAATCTGGAAAAAAAAATCTGATTGAGTTAAGTGTAGAGAATGTTGGATAGGGTTAGGGAAGAATTAGGATTTTTGTATGGGGGTCCTTTTTTGAGTGGTGCTAAGTCTCCAAATCATTTGAGTTGACACCATTCCTTGTGGTACTCTTTCTTTCCCTGACATCTCTGCCCCTTGCCCTCTCCTTCAATCTTGCAGATAAAATATATAATCTAAATTATATGAAAATAACAATTTGGTGTTCTGGGCCTCCTCCCAACTCTCAACCCCAAACCACTGACCCCTTGACTGCTTTCTCTCCCACATATTCAATCAGCTGAGGGGTAATGAGTTAAATAAAACTGTTCTGAAGAGAAAATAGTCAAGATTTAAATTCTAGGCAAAACCAATAGGAAATTTAGGGATAAGCTTTCTAATTTACATTAGAATGAGAGATTGTATCTGAGTGTAAAAACTTAAATTATGCTTAAACATTTAATTGGAGAAAAATGTAGAGCTACACGGTCCTTTCTTTCTTAAAAAGTAAGCTTTCTTTTTTTACATATATGATGTTGTTTCACTTGAGTTGCCTAAGTGAAATATATGGACCCTTAAGTCCTCTATTTTATAAATGACAAAAAAAAAAGAGTGATTTACTTAAAGCTGTTTATTGTTAGAATTCTTGGTTCAGCACTCAAACCAGATCTGGCTTCCTTTTATCTGACACATTTTAACCTCTTTTCTGAGTTTTACTTACTTGAAAAATTAAAATGAGTTAAAATAATTTTGCGATATCCCCTTGAGATAACCAACAACTCTCTGGGATACATCAAAACCAGGCTGATGGATGGCTGAAAGACTGCTTCTTTGAGTAGAATACATCATAGCACATCTCAAGTATCACCCATTTCTAAATTCTGAGTCTCAGAGACGAGCTATGAAAGAAGACTGATGAATTGTATTAGAATCCCAACATTTCTTGGACAGTCTCTTTCCAATGATTTTTAGGTAGTGTCCAACAAGAATCAGAGTAGGAAATTTTAGCTGATAGGTCTTCCATTCAAACTCCTAGCAGAGAAAGGTCATTAGGGAAAATATGTAGAATCTGAAAGTATGCTTATCTTCAAGATTTTCTTAAACCTCATACTGTATTGGGTTTTCTCTAGTTAGAGCTAGAATTACAAACTAGAAAAGATAACCCAGTTCTCTTTACACAAATTTGTAGTGTTTTTGCCCAATTGACAATGTTTGGTCCTATTCTTTTTGAAGTCTTATTATGTACGTATATAATTAAGAATTAGCATAGCCCTGCAAGTCTTTTTGACGATAGAATTGAAAAGATACTGAAATCACTTTCCCAATTTTGTTAACGTAAAAATTAATGCCTCGTAAAGAGACTTCAATTTGGTTCGCTGCACGCGATAAAACACGTCCCTCCGACTTGAGCCGGACGCGGGCAGACGCCGCCAAGCCGCGCGGGCCGTGCGCGGAACAATGCGGGCCGGGACCTTTGTGCGCCGCTCCGCGCCCGCGCGCCGGCACGTACGTAGCTTCCACGTGTGTGGATGTGAAGTGCATGTGCGGCGATGTGAGAATATGCTGGAACAAATTCGAGCAGAGGCGCCGCGGACAGGACTGAGGGAAGGTGGGTGTGGGCGTGCACGGCGCCCGCTGCCGGGAGGGAGCCCGAGCCCAACGCACGGCGCGGCGGGCGCCGCACAATAAAGTCCGGGGGCGGGCGGAGGTGGAGGAGGCGGCGGCTGCTGCCCGTGCGCACACCGCCATGTGAGAAGCGCCGCGTCTTCGGAGGACGGAAACTTTCCCGGTGGCGGCGTCCCAACTTCCCGCGCCGCCCGGGCCCGCCGCTCGGCGAGGAGACCCCGTAAGTCCCGGCGGTGGCGCCTCCGCGTCCCCAGCCCGGCCGGCCCACCGGCCTCTGCGCCTTCCCTCGCGTTTTGCTGAGGTGCGGGCTGTAAACATGGCGCCCTGAAGGGCCGAGCGGCCGGAGGGCGGCGGGGAGACGGCGGGGAGAGCGCGAGGCTCGGCCCATGGAACTGGGGAGGAGGGCGGCGGGGAGACGCCGGAGAGGCCTGGCCCGCGGAGCCGGCGAAGAGGGCGGTGGGGAGAGCGAGAGGCTGGGCCCGCGGAGCCGGCGAGGAGGGCGGTGGAGAGCCGGGGAGAGCGAGCCCACGGGGACGGGGGGGCGGAGGCCGCCGTTCCCCCCGCCCCCCCGCGCGTCTCTGACCGGGGAGGAGGCGGCGGCGGCGGCGGCTGCTGCGGGGCTGGCGGGGCGCGAAGCGGGAGGGCGGACACGCATCGCGGCGGTGGCGAGGACCGGAGCATAATGGTACGGAAAGCCTCCTCGCCGGGCTTGGGGGCGCGGGCGGGGCGTCCGTGGCGTTGGCGCCGAGCTTTGTGGAGCCGGGCCCGGCTGCAGGCTCTCGGGTTCCTTGCGGGGGTAACGGCTGCTCCCCCTGTCGCGGACGGCCCCGAGTTGCCTGCGGAGCTTTGTGTGCGGCGGCCCGGGGCTTGCGGCTGTGTCGTCGACCTCCCCTCGCCTACGGCGGGCTGGGAGGGGAGGCTCGGAAGAGGGAGACCGCGCGGGGCCTACTCGGGCCAGGAAGCCGGGGTGTCGCGTGAGCGTCGCACGCCAGGCCCGCTCTCCGCGGGCGGCCAGGCCTTGGGGCCCGCGGCCGCGATTCGGGGTCCGCGGGAACGCGGCCCTGTGAGTGTGAGGAGAGCGGAAGGGGGCGTTTGCTGTCGCTGTTCGTGGTTTAGGAGCCTTGACCGAGGTTGGGCGGGCGGTCCCCCAGCCGGGGATCCAGACGAGGCTCGGCCCGCATCCTCTAGGGTTGGGAACCCCTGGCAGCGCGGCCTCCAGGCCTTTGGGGCTGCCTGCAGGATCTGCCACTCCACGGGCGGCTGGACAGCCGCTGCGGTACCGCGGCTCCTGGGGCGCCTCAACTTCCACGTGGGCTGGCCCCTCACGCCTCTGTCCGGGGCCAGCCGTGAAGGCGCTTTACGGTGTGGGGATGGTGCCGGGCGTGTGGTGCTCAGTGTGTGCGTGGCGCCCGGTGGTATGTACGGGGTGTCCATGGCGCCCGGAGGTATTATTTATGAGTGTGGGCATGATACTCAGTGTCCCCGATTGTGTTTGCCTCCTGGTGTTACTTGTGCTGTGCTTGTGATATCCGGTGTGTCCGTGGGGCTCGGTGTTACGTTACTGTGCTCATGGTGCCCGGTATGGGCCTACTGTCCAATGTTCGCGTGGTACCGTGGTGCCCTGTGTTAGTGTGGTTTCTGACTAGTGTCCATGGTGCCGGGTCTGCACATACTGTAAATGGTATGTCTGTGAGCTTAAAGCAGGGTGCTCAGGTAGCTTGTTCACGGACTGTTGCCTGTTGGTTGGAGGGACCTATCCGACTCTTGAGGTTTGGGTACTGGCTCCGCTGGTCTGCCTCACCCAGGTGTTCTGCATCCCATGGAGGCACGAGCGTGCTTAAAGATCATTTAATCTGTGGAAACGCAAAAAGTACTTTCACTTATTTTCTTTTAAACTAGGAAATGTAGTGTGGTAATTATGGGATGCATACATAACCTTTTCAGGTCTTTTTGGGGGGGAGTCATTGATTCTAATTATGGTTTGAAGTGATCAGGGAGATAGTCTTGATTGTACTTTAAAATTTTGAGTGCTTTTTGGTTAGCAAGGTCACCTTTGATTTTCGGAATTCTAATTTTTACAAGCAGGAGATAAAATACAAGTTCTGTACGGATGCGTGATTTTCCTTGTCTTTGGTTACAGTCATTATTTTGTTGGACTCTTTATAAGATAACCAGGCTAGAGAATCAAGGATTAGAAGATACGGGATGTGATTATGACAACCAAAGTATTTTTCTTGCTTAACTCTACCCCTGGTTAACAGAGGATTTCTATATTTTACATGATACTTTTTTTTTTTTTTGCCACAAATGCTTTTCATTAGAAAACTGAATCTCCCTTTTACATTCTGTAACTAGGTGATTTATTTTTGCGGTTACCTGTGTGTGTAAGGTATGTAGATAAACATACATGTAAGTGCTTCATCTTAACAGGAAAAAATCAGTTAAAAATGTAATGTTTAGCTTCTTTGTTCATCCTAAATGTTCCTAGGATATCATTAAGTTGGTACATTGAGTGGATGTCATCTTGTATGTTTCCCTGAATTGAGCATGTGTTTATCTGAACTCTCACCCTTTTGTAACCCTACCCCCCTTTTCATTTAAGGGTTGTTCACATAGAGTATAACATACCCTTTGGCATACCTTGAGATACTAACTGAAGCTAATTAAGAATTTTAATATTTGTAATGAAGTCTCAAATGTAGTCTAATACTGCTTAAAGCCCTAACCTCTGACATCAGATTTTTTTAAACCTACCATTAACATCCTTCAGTTGAATTCCACATGGAAAACATTTAAGCAAAGAGGAGTATCTAGAAAAAAATTTGAGAAAAAGGACAGTCAGACTTAAGATAGTTAAAAACTTTTCACTTATGATAGTTAAAACCTTAACTTGGACTTTTTATAGGGTGATTAAATATATATATATATATATATATATATGTATATATATATATGTATAGTCAGATTAGAAAAGTAGCAAAGTAGAGGTCAGATGGCTTGGGTCTAAATCTCACCTCTGTCATTTACTAGTTAAGTGGTTTTAAGCAAATTACTTAAACTTGTCGTGCCTGGTCTCAGTTTCTTCATCTGAAAAATTATAGAAATTGCACTATCAGGTTGATTCAAAATGACTGTTTTAATAATTCAGTTCATTTAGGTCAAACTCAGTGTTAATAATAAACTAATTAGTGTGGAAAAGTGGGAAGCTCTGAAATTACAGGATGGCATACTCACATATTCCTTGTTTTACTAATTTGAGCTTGACTCAGAGCATACCTCTGAATCTCTTTTCTCTATCTCAGAAGGTTAGAAAATAAGCATTTATATTTCTTGGGACTCATTTACTTGAACCAGTTTTAAGGATCTTGCTATCTTTTTTTTAACTTTTGTGGTAAAATAAGCATAACATAAAATTTGCCACCTTAATCATGTTTAAGTGTACAGTTTGGTGATATTAAATACATTAACACTGTTGTGCAACATCACCATCATTCACTCCATAGTTCTTTTCATCCAGTAAAACAAACTCCATACCCATCTTCCCTCATCTCAGGCTCTAGCAGCTGCCTGCCATTACTTCTTCATATTTGATGAAGAATACTGGTAATTGAAGTATTGATACTTAGTCTGAGCATTATTTTTGCCATTGGCTTTAAATTAATATTTTTGTCTTTTGCCACTTCTGTCATCCGATCTATAACTGCTTCAGGTTGTATGTTTTATATTTGCTTGAAGCAGATGGGCTTTCTAAAAGAAGTGCTGCTTGCCACCCTTCATCTGATCATTGTGGAACTAATCCCTCACCAACATTTTTACTCGGGGTTTTTTTTTTTCACCCCAAATTTCTATTTACTGATTGATTTTACAGAAAGAGGGAGAGAAAGCGAGAAACATTGATTTGTTGCTGTATCCATTTATGCATTCATTGGTTGATTCTTGTATGTGCCCCCTCCTGACCAGGGATTGAGTCTGTAACTTTGGTGTTTTGGGACTATGCTTAAACCAAATGAGCTACCTGGCCAGGGGTTAACTAAGAATTTTGACAAGAAGTAAAAGATAACTGATGTGAGTTTAATTCCTGCCTTTATCTCTTTCATGATACCTTTCAGTACTTACTTGAACTGGCATTGTCAGATTTAAATCTACTTTGGTGCAGTGATTGTGAAGATCATTAGTGATCTGAAGGTTCTTCTTATCAGTGGTATGCCCTCCTCTGGTCTTGATTTCAGAAATGTTGTGGTATCCACAGATTTATTACACAAAAGTCTCATGGTGATATGTGTCACATATTGTATGTTTACCATTTTTCAGCCACTGTGAAAATTTCTCTACATATACTGTCCCAATTTTTAATTTTTTAAAAAGATTTTATTCATTTTAGAGAGGGGAGAGAGTGCGCGTGCAAATAAAGGAGTGGGGGAGGAGCAGGAAGCATCAACTCCCATATGTGCCTTGACTGGGCAAGCCCAGGGTTTTTTTTGTTTTTGTTTTTGTTTTTTACAGAGACAGAGTCAGAGAGAGGGATAGACAGGGACAGACAGACAGGAACAGAGAGATGAGAAGCATCAGTCATTAGTTTTTCATCGCGCATTGCAACACCTTAGTTGTTCATTGATTGCTTTCTCATATGTTCCTTGACCGTGGGCCTTCAGCAGACCAAGTAACACTTTGCTGGAGCCAGCGACCTTGGGTTCAAGCTGGTGGGCTTTTTGCTCAAACCAGATGAGCCGGTGCTCAAGCTGGCGACCTCGAGGTCTCGAACCTGGGTCCTCTGCATCCCAGTCCGACGCTCTATCCACTGCGCCACCGCCTGGTCAGGCAAGCCCAGGGTTTTGAACCGGTTACCTCAGCGTTCCAGGTCAACATTTTATCCACTGTATCACCACAGGTCAGGCCATGCACATGATCATCTTTTAAAAGCATTGTTATGATTAGTAATATTTATGTTTTCCAGATATTTTCTAAACATTTAAGTGAACGATAGACCCATTTAAAGTTTTTGATACTTTTTTTCTAGGCTGATCTACTTGTATGCTAGTAAATTTAAAAGATTAAAGAGTAGGAAGATTCTTCTTTCCTTGTTCAAGCATTTATCATGTAAACACTGAAGAATGATATATCCAAATATTTTTAAATGGATTTTTATTGAGATTGGGAGATCTCACAATTGGAATTAAAATGCTGTTTTTTAAAAGGGCATAAATACATTTTAATTTGACTGTGTGGCACGTAGATCCCTTTTAGAAGTCTGTGTAAGCAGTTTTTAGAAAGATGGGTTTCATCATATATATTGCTTGTGGCAGCACCATTTTTTTAAGGTGTCATTTACTGAGCACACCTACTATACTAGGCAATTTTCACACTCCGTTTCTTCCTCACAACAATGTGAAGGAAGTATTACAGTATGATTATATGATAAATTACAGTACTATAGCACAATTATAAGTATTTTATAACTTATCATAAGAGAGCATACTCAGGCCTGACCAGGTGATGGCACAGTAGATAGAGCATCAGACTGGGATGTGGGGGACCCAGGTTCGAGACCCCGAGGTCGCCAGCTTGAGTGTGGGCTCATCTGGTTTGAGCCCAAGGTCGCTGGCTCGAGCAAGGGGTTACTCGGTCTGCTGAAGGCCTGCGGTCAAGGCACATATGAGAAAGCAATCAATGAACAACTAAGGTGTCACAACGAAAAACTAATGATTGATGCTTCTCATCTCCGTTCCTGTCTGTCTGTCCCTGTCTATTTCTCTGACTCTCTCTGTCCCTGAAAAAAAAAAAAAAACAACAGAGCAGACTGAGGAGGTTGAGGTTACCAGTGCCTGAGGTCACACAGGATACAGGATCAAGTGGATATTTGAATTCAAGTGTATGACTACCAAAGTCCTTGGATCTTTGTACTCATCTTCCAAATGCACATTTACTTACAAGGCTGCCAAAGTGAAGGATAATAAAAGAATGTATAACCAAGGTCAGTCTTTTTACAAAAGTAAGAGGTGGAAAGAAAAGGAGTATTTGAGACCTCCTGGTCATCAGAATGTTCATAAAGTTCTGCTTTAATTCCAGTTTCACTGGTAAACTTAAGTACAAGCATCTATATACTGTACTTGGCTCATTTTCTTGCTATCACTTTTGGCAGCTTGTATTATGAAGTTACTTGGCATAGGGTGGGAGTGGAGGAACCTCCAACTTTAATATTTATATAAATATATAGAAGAGAAATATTTGAAAATATTTGGAGTTAACACGAAAGTGTTCTTGCTGTATGAGAAGGGGAGTCATTGTCTTGAGGAATACTTGAGCATTCCCTGTGCTGAATATGAATAAGTTCAGTTTGGATTGAAATAATTAATTTTTGAAAGTTGCTTTAAGTGTGAAGGCTTCAGAGTTCAGTAGATGTTTTCCATCATCTAAAATATGAGAAGCATATGGTGAAAAGAGAAATAGATCAGTTGAGTTGTAGCATTTAGATTCACACCAGTGGAGATGTTACATAGTAAATGTGTTTTTCTCATTAGTTAGTTATGGAAAGGTTTGTTAAAAAGAAATATTCTTTTAAAGAAGGCTTAGCATGGGGAAACTCAACTTAAAAGCCATTATGAACTTTTTGGTTTTTTTATAGACTGGTTTATCTGCTGATTTTTTAATTTCCTCCCAAAACTGCATCTTAAGAAATGTGTAGGAGATACAGTCCTTAATTTTGATTTTTGACATAGAACCCTTTTTAAATTAATGTAAAATATACCTAGTTTGACAAGTTCTTTCATCAGAAACAAGTGAGACAAAATTTTTTGGAATTTCCATAAATAACATTTAAAAGATTTTATGGGCTTTTTAAAATACACTGCTCACAAAAATTAGGGGATATTTCAAAATGAATATGAAGCAATAAAAAAAAGCATTTGATATTTTTTAATTAAACAAAAGCAAATGACAAGCCAAAGAAAGTTGTTCGATTATGCAGATGAGATACAAAACTAACTTTTTTATTAGTGAAAATACACTATACAAAATGCTGAAAGTACTGGAGTATCTGCACGTTCCCTGATCCCCTGATTTTTGTGAGGTGTGTGTGTGTGTGTGTGTGTGTGTGTGTGTGTAATGTGTATCGTTAGAAGTCATGGAGGTTATAAAAGTTTAAGGTGATTTATTTTTCTACTGTACTTAAAATTTAACATATTTATGTTTAAAAATATCACATTTAGTATTGCGTCAAAATTCCTGGTATATTTTATTTTGAAATATCGTTCCTATTTTATTATTCTGCACATATACATTCTATACACAATGTTGGGAAGTCTCTTGCTTTTGATCAATATTCATGTTCAGTTGTTTCAGTTAAGAAACTTCCATATGAATAATTTTAAAGTTAAATTTTATTTTCTTAGGATTACTAGCTTTAGTCTCAGTGATTTTCAAGTGAATTAGAAGCTGAATAACCACCAATCCAGTTTAAAGTTCGACTTTTCTTGGTTAATTAGCATATTTTAAACAAAAGGTGATGAAAAATATACTGTGGTGAGCCTTAGTATTTGGATTTAATTCTTTTAAAGAAATTCTTTGGGATTCTAGCTGACACATGAGAAACCAAGAGTGGCCTAGAATACCCTTTGTAGTACACTAATTCTCAATCATGACTGTCTGAATGATCTTTTTTGTCCTTAACAAAAACAATTAAATCACAGTCTCTGGAGATGGATCTGGGCTCTATTTTTTTAAAGTTCCACAATTTTTTTGCCTGACCAGGTGGTGGCACAGTAGATAGAACGTTGACCTGGGATGCAGAGGACTCTGGTTTGAAACCCCGAGGTCACCGGCTTGAGTGTGGGATCATAGAAATGACCCCATGGTAGCTGGCTTGAAATCCAAGGTCACTGGCTTGAACAAGGGATCACTTGCTCTGCCGTAGTCCCCCCCCTCGCCAAGGCACATATGAGAAAGCAATTGGTGAACAATAAGGTGCCACTATGAAGAATTGATGTTTCTCATCTCTCTCCCTTCCTGTCTGTCTGTCCCTGTCTGTCCCTCTCTCTTTGTCACCAAAAAAAAGCTACACAATTTAAAAAATGTATTGAGGTGACACTGTTTAACACAATTATACAGGTTTCAGGTATCCAGTTCTACAACACATCTGTATACTGTGTTCACCCTCCCAAGTTAAGTCTTCATCCATCACTGTTTATCACTCCTGTACCCTCCTCTCCTTCCCCCACAGTCTCCACAGTGTAGTCCATGTCCATGAGGTTTATTTTTTAATTTTTTTTTAGTTTTTGGTTCTTATTTTCTCTATTCTTTCCCCCATCACACCCTCCCCCATTCAACATCTGTCAGCCTACTCTCTGTATAAGTCTTTCTGTTTTGCTTGTTAATTCATTTTGTTCATTAGATTCCACCTATGAGTGAAATCATATGGGTCTTTTCTTTCTCTGACTGACTTATTTCACTTAGCATAATGATCTCCAGCTCCATTCATGCTGTTGCAAAAGGTAAGTTTTCCTTTTTTATGGCTGTGTAGTATTCCATTATGTAAATGTACCACAGCTCTTTTACTCACTTATCTACTGATGGATACTTGGCTGTTTCCAGACCTTTGCTGTTGTAAATAACACTGCATTGAACATAGAGTGCATTTATTCTTTTCAATTAGTGTTTTGGGATTCTTAGGATATATTCCCAGAAGTGGGATTGCTGGGTCAAAAAGCAGATCCCTTTCAAAATATTTGAGAGAACTTAATACTGCTTTCCATAGTACTGCAGCAGTCTGCATTATCACCAACAGTGCACAGCATTCCCTTTTCTCCACACCTTTGCCAACACTTGTTGATTTATTGATGATAGCCATTCTGACAGGTGTGAGGTAATATCTCATTGTGTGTTTTTTTTCTTTAAGATTTTATTTATTGCCTAATCTGGTGGTGGTACAGTGGATAGAGCATTGGCCTGGGACACTGAGGACCCAAATTCAAAACCCCAAGGTCACCAGCCTGATCACGGGCTCATCTGGCTTGAGTGTGGGCTTACCAGCTCGAGTGCTGCAGGGTATCTGGCTTGAGTGTGGGATAATAGACATGACTCCATGGTCTCTGGCTGAGCCCAAAGGTAGATAGGAACATTGAGTTGCTCCTGCCTTCCCTGACCGGGGATTGAACTGGCAGCCTCCACACTCTGGAATAATGCTCCAACCAACTGAGCTATCTGGCCAGTGCTTAATTTTTATTGATTGTTTTAGAAAGAAAGAGGGGGGGGAGGGGAAAAGAAGGCATTTGTTCTCCTCAGTCATGCATGTTTTGGTTGCTTCCCACGTGTGCCCTGACTGTGGGTCAAACCGCAGCCTTGTTGTTTCTGGATGATGTTCTTAACTGACTGAGCTAAACAGCCAGAGCCTAAATAGAATATTGTTACAAAATTTTTCCTTGAGGAACAGTGGAAATGTTAAATGGGTATGCTAGTATGAGTAAGTATTTGTTTTTAAGTAAAGGTACCATTTCATAGACTAATCCTAAATATTATAAATAATAGGAAGGGAAGAGGATCTCAAGTCTGATTCATAGAAAGTAATTGGGTTAAAGTTTGGATTCTTCGAACTGAAATGCTAAACTGAAAACCGGGCACTGGGCTCCTGAACTTGGGGAGGTCACAGGCTTCTTCATTCAGGTTCTTTCCCTGCACTGGAATAGGCTACTAGGGAGTAAAATGAAGTAATTATAAATCTTTCCTCACTCATTTTTTTCCCTCTGGATTATAATCCTGTCATTCACAATACAATATTCTGAAGCCTGGATTTAGTTGCCTAACTTTCTAGTGTTATATCCTGTTTCCCTAAGTGAACTTTTACTTCAGCCATTCTTTTTTATTGTTTTAGTGTGTTTTTTTATATGTATAAAAATAGTATTGGTTGTATAAGTACTATTTTATAACTTTTTCTTAAGTATCCTTCCCCCCCCCCCCTCATCATTCCACCCTCAATACTGAAGTTGTTACCAGTAGCTTAAAATTTCATTTAAAATTTGTTGGCATGTGAGATATCTGTCAACTTGTAGCTTTTATCTTATTGCTAGCCCACAGTGATCGGTCCCTTAATTTAACTTCTATAGCATTTAAAGTTTGCCTCAGCTAGTTCTTATTCTGTTGGCTTTTATTATTACTTTATACATATAATTATCTTCCCAGTTCCTTGACCTAAAAACATTGACATTTAAAATATCTTTATAATATCTAGTATGTACAATTTGTGCATAAGGTAGGTCACATAAGTGCGTATAGGTAGACAAATAAGTGCCCATTTCTCTTTTCACTGCAAATATGGTATAGGCAGATGCTGAATGAATTTACCCTCACACTCTCCTTGCCTAGTCACTGGCGGGAAACTAGAGAGAGCTAGTTGTTAACCCTGTGAGTAGGTTTGTGAAAACCAACATAGATGACCATCTGGGCTCTCAGTCATACTTTATTTCCCTGTTCAGCTCATCTTCCACTTTCTATAATACTTACTGAACTTTCTTTACTTTCCTCAACCCCTGTCCCCACTCTTGTAGTCCACTTTGGACTCTTTTCTTCAGAGAAGAGATTCATCATGTGGGAAGAAGTAACATTACTCCAGGTCTGCAAATCTGCACTCACTATTTCATTTTTGTCATTCTCTTCATGTACACATAAATCTTTTATTTATTTACTCAAGAAAACCCTCACCTATTTTATTTTAATCCTTTTCTGTACTGTCTCTTATTTACATTCAAATGTAATCAGACATATATCATTACAACATAAACACAACAAAAATGTTTTCTCAACGCTACACCTGCTGTTCTGGTGTTCTTTTCTCCCCTTTATAATCTTTGTCCTTTCTGAACACTCATCAAAAGCATTGTCTTTCCTTTTGTTTTCTTCCCAGTCCAGCTTTTACCACCGTTATATGATTGGAACTGCTTTGGAGAGGTTGTTGTGACCACCAGGCTGCCAAAGGACGGACTTTTCTTTGTCCAGTACATCACCTTCAGCTTTATTCTGAAGTTAGTTCCTCTAATGGTTGCAAGATGACTGTTCAGTTTGGGAAACCATATCTAGACCTAGGGATAGTTACAGAAGGAAGAGTTCATTTTATAGGAGCTAGGACATCTGTCTTAAATGTAGCCCTAGCACACTTTTACTTATGAGTCATAAAGGGGCTGAACCTGATAACAGGTGATCAGAAAGATGGAATTACCATGGTCAGGCTAAACTTCTAAATATCTGTTGTGAACCTAATCCTCTGTCCTGCTGAATTCTTCAGTGACCTCCCATTATCATTAGGTTAAATTCTCAAGTTCTTTATAATGGTGTATGAAATTCCACATAATTTGGCCCCTGTGTACTATACCACCTTTATTGAGTCTTTCTTTGCTTCTCTACCTTGCTGGCTAATCCTAAATATCCTAGGGGCCTCAGGTTAAATGTCAGTTCTTCAGGGAAACTATAATGATTCTAGAAGTTAAGGCAGGGGTCCCCAAACTTTTTACACAGGGGCCAGTTCACTATCCCTCAGACCATTGGAGGGCCGGACTATAAAAAAAAACTATAAACAAATTTCTATGCACACTGCACATATCTTATTTTAAAGTAAAAAAACAAAACGGGAACAAATACAATAGTTAAAATAAAGAACAAGTAAATTTAAATCAACAGACTGACCAGTATTTCAATGGGAACTATGAGCCTGCTTTTGGCTAATGAGACGGTCAATGTGCTCCTCTCACTGACCACCAATGAAAGAGGTGCCCCTTCCGGAAGTGCAGCGGGGGCTGGATAAATGGCCTCAGGGGGCTGCAGTTTGGGGACCCCTGAGTTAAGGTAAAGGAACACATCTCTGTACTGTTCTTTGCTCCCACAGCATCTATATTCATAACAAAAATTGTTGTTTAATGTAAGTAAATGCCGACTGATTAAATGGTGTGGGTATTCTCACATTGAATAATGAAAGAATTGATGGTAGGGAGCTATAAAATACCCTTGACTGTCACTTAATTATGTTTAAAAATAGTGTTGCATGTATTCAAATAGAATTTGTATTAGCTTGTTAGATTACTATTTTTGAAATAAACTAAAGTATTTATAGGGTTTACTTTTTGAAGAACAACATAGTAGTAAAGTATAACTAAATATATTGTTAGCTTACCATTTTTTGGTATATTTGGGAATGAATTTTATACTTTATCAAGTGTTATACTTTATATTACCTAGGAGGAGGGCAGTTATTCTGTGAGACAGGAAAAAGGCTGAAGCAGAACCTAATAAAGTGAATTATTTTCACACCTTTTCTCTTCATTTTTATGGTAACTGCTCCTTGGACTATAGAGTGACCCCTAATTACCCTGCATACCACAGCCTCAAAAACAGAAAGGGAGAAAGTTGAAAAATGTAGTCATAAGTGAAGAATGTTGTTTGCCAGCTGCACTAAGGTTAGCCAAGGAGGCATAATGGATGTGATCTTGCTCAGTGCCATTCTGACAACTTTCAGAGTTGAGCCATGTTTTTGGCTGTGGTCATTTTTTAATGCTGATGAGATGGGATTATTTTAGAACACAATATGCCTTTATTAACATAGTTAGTTTCCTGGAGACTTACTCTCCTCCCCTTCTTCCCAATAATCTGTATGTTTACTCCTTGACGTCACTTTTTTTTTTGTATTTTTCTGAAGTGAGAAGCGGGGAGGCAGGAGAGACAGACCCCCACATATGCCCTACTGGGATCTACTCAGCATGCCCACTAGGGGGCGATACTATGCCCGTATAGGGTGTTGCTCTGTTGCAACAGGAGCTATCCTCAGTGCCAGGCCAACTTTGCTCCAATGGAGCTTTGGCTGCGGGCGGGGAAGAAAGAGAGAGAAAGGAGAGGGGAAGAGTGGAGAAGCAGATGGGTGCTTCTCCTGTGTTCCCTGATCGGGAATCAAACCCTGGTCTTCCACATGTCAGGCTGAAGCTCTACCACTGAGCCAACCGGCCAGGGCCTCCTTGACCTCAAACTTTTAACACGGTGCCCCTAAGCAGTCATTACAAATCCATTAGAAATGTGAAATGAAAGTAAACTTTTTTGACACCCCTTTCCAGATTTTGGGAAACATTTTAACCAGATTAAAACTCAAAAGTACTTTAGAAACACATTTTATTAAAATAACAGGTATTTGACAACTTAGTTATAGAGCACGGTTCTCAACCTGTGGGTCGTGACCCCAGCGGCGGTCAAACAACCAAAACACAGGGGTCGCCTAAAGCCATCGGAAAATAGTGTAAACTATTAACATCAGATAAAATTGACTTACTTCCTTTTGCTTCTCTATCCTTAAATACCTTCAAAATGGTGCTGTTGTATACTCTTAAGTGTTTCATAGTCCATCAGCTCTAAAAACCAGATTTTCTATTTGTCATTTTCTTCAGATTTGAAGTTTACGATTCTACAAATCATGACAAATTTCTTTTGGGAAAATAAAGTATTTGATAAAGAAGCATTCTGATTAAACTAGCATGGGCTAGTATGATTGCTATGTAATGAATGGCTAGTTAGAAATAATTTTAACATAAATATCATATACCTAATTTTGTAGATTTTTAAGTTCTTGGAAGATGATGATTGTGTTATTTTAACTGACTTGTTAGAAAATAATAATATGAGGAAATTATAGGATCACAGTAACCCCTGTTCTACTGTGATGACATCATCAAATTTGGCTATCCCTAACTGTAAATACAATATTATAAAAGCTTCAATTTTTTTATCTCAAAATTGTTTTCAGAAGGTTTGTTTTATAATGTTATAAAAATGTCTATTCAAAACATTTAAAAAGTGAAGAGCACATTTTATTATCATTAGTTGTTTCTTGTTATTTGCTATAGTTAAGTTCCATAAAGTCACCACAAACACTCAATTAGCCATTACTGACTCTTTTTCCCTAAAAGAAAATACAGGGTTAGATTCTTATAAGCCTCTGGTCACAACACTTTTTTTGAGCAAGTGAGAGAGAGAGAGAGAGAGAGAGAGAGAGAAAGAAATAAAACAAGAAGGGAGAGAGATGAGAGGCATCAACTCCTAGTTGCAGCACTTTAGTTGTTCATTGATTGCTTCTCATACGTGCCTTGACTGGGGGGTTCCAGCCAAGCCAGTGACCCCTTGCTCAAGGAAGCAACCTTGGGCTCAAGCTGGTGATCTTGGGCTTCATGCCAGTGACCTTTGGGCTCAAGCCAGCAATCATGAGGTCATGTCTGTGATTCCATGCTCAAGCAGCAACCCTGCACTCAAGCTGGATGAGCCCATGCTAAAGCTGAATGAACCTGTGCTCAAGCAGGTGACCTCAGGGTTTCAAACCTGTGTCTTCATTGTCTCAGGTTGACACTATTAACTGCGCCACCACCTAGTCAAGCTCACAACACTTTTGTAAACCAAAATGCCATTTTTATTATATAGGTTCATTTGCCAACATCTTTGTAAAACAAGTCACTGTTAGTATCAGAAACCTGTTCTTCAATATAACCTTTTTCTACATTAACATTTGCCTGCAAACTTTTTCCCTTGTAGTATCTATCACCTTTTGAAACATGCTTGTCAGCACTACCTCAGGTGGCTTTTGTATTTTCTGGATAAAATGAATGTGACTGTAAATTTTTTTTTTTTTTTTGCTTTCAGCCTCCAACTATTCATTCCACTTTTTATTGGTTGTCATCTCATGGATCTATGAATTTAGCCAATTTCCCATCATCTTCATAGCTTCCCACCTACTCTGAATGTTATGTAACACTTTCCAGAATGTTCTTGGGCAGAGGGCACATTCCTCTACCTTGTTCTGGATGTGGCTGATAGCTCTTAGTATCCTAACTGGGACCTAGATAAATCTCATCTGATATATCATGGCCTTCCTGTGCTCAGGAACACTTAACAGCATCACACCTGTAGCCATTTTAAACAGCAAAAGCAACAAAAAGCACAGAAATATATAAAAAGTATGCAAGAACTGCAAAAAGGACATTATTTACAGTCTGAGCTGGAAGGAGAAGGCAGAGCATTGCCCTGCTTCCCCTCACCTGGGAATGTGTATATGACTGCAGCAAGCCACACGCATTGAATGTGAGGTTACATATAATTTTTGCAAGTTGCTGAATTCACAAATATGGAATCTGAATAATGAGAATTGACTATAGAAACAGTAGCTAAAGTATTTCTGTGTTGGGATTTTTTGATGATTTTCATATCTTTTAATTTTTATTTCATAAAGAAAACTTTGTACTGAAATCCAATCATGGTTACAAATGAAAAATAAGGAAATTCCTCTTATTTTGAGTTTTTTCCCTCAAGTTTTGTTACTTTTCCAACCTAGGTACTAGGGCTTAGTACTCACTAAGCTCTTGGTAAATTTGGCTTTTAAAGAAATGGATCAAGATTTTTTTCCTCAGATTTTTTTTTGCATTTTTCCGAAGCTGGAAACGGGAAGGCAGTCAGACAGACAGACTCCCGCATGCACCCGACCGGGATCCACCCGGCATGCCCACCAGGGGGCGATGCTTTGCCCCTCTGGGGCTTCGCTCTGTTGCATCCAGAGTCACTCTAGCGCGTGAGGCAGAGGCCACAGAGCCATCCTCAGCGCCTGGGCCATCTTTGCTCCAATGGAGCCTTGGCTGTGGGAGGGGAAGAGAGAGGAAGGAGAGGGGGAGGGGTGGAGAAGCAGATGGGCACTTCCCCTGTGTGCCCTGGCCAGGAATCGAACCAGGACTCCTGCACGCCAGGCCGACGCTCTACCACTGAACCAACTGGCCAGGGCCCCCAGGTAGATTTTTAATGATTAAACAAATCAAATGTACTTAAAGAAATTGAGATTTTAGGGGGGAAAGTATACATTGTTTTGGTATGTGGTCTTTAAATTTCAAGTTGAGAAAGGTTATTGACAATACCAAGGGTAAAAAATCTTTAAAGATCAACAAATTTGATTGCATAAAAATTTTAAAATGAAAAGCCTATTATAAACAAAGAAACACTATTGGCAACATAAATGATAACCCATACTATTCTTCAGATATATAAAGAATTTTGCCAAATCATTAAGAAAATGACAGTACAATACAGAGAGAACACAAGTGTTTTTTTAAGAGCTACAAATGTAAAAAAAAAAAATTACTTGAAAAGATGTTCTGCCTTAGTAGCGATGTTAAGAAAAGCAAATTGAGACAGAACATTGTTTTTGTACTATTTGTTTTGGTGAAAATTAAAAACAAGACCAAATAATCTAAAAAGGCTAATATCTGTAGTAGTTATGATCTAACCCTGTGTTCAGAGGCGAGTTCCATCCTCTTCAACTATGACCATAGAGAGGTATTCTTACATTTTGGTGGACAACACATTATAATTTTAAAACAAAAAGGGAATTCTTTGAGAAACATGCATACTTTAAAAAACATGCATACTGTGACACTGAGAGGTGAACACTGAGGGAGGATTTAGAAAATTGCAAAAATCAAGTATACAGATGCAAAAAAGCATGACCATTTGGTTTGCAGCTAGTGATTTTGAACCCCTGGCAGGGCAGTGGGAAGGACATTGACAATATCTTGAGACTTTTTTTTTTTTTAAGTGACAGGCAGACAGGAAGGGAGAGAAATGAGAAACAACTTACTGGGGCAGCACTTTAGTTGTTCATTGATTGCTTCTCATATGGGGCTGGGGGTGGGGTTCCAGCCAAGACAGTGACTTTCGGGCTCAAGCCAGTAACCATGGGATTATGTCTTTGATTTCGGACTGAAGACAGTGACCCTGCACTCAAGTAGATAACTTTAGGGTTTTGAACCTGATACCTCAGTGTCCCAGGACAATGTTCTGTCTGTTGTACCACCACCAGTCAGGCCTGAAGACATTTTTGATTGTCTTGTCTGGAGGGATACTGATGGCATCTGGTGGTCAGAGGCCAGGGATGCTGCTAACGTGCTAACATCTTGCAGTGCACAGGACAGCCCCACAGCAAAGTTACCTAACCCACGAGAGCCCTGAGGTTAAGAACCTTGGTGTAGAGGCAGGCAGCTCCTAAGTAACTCACTGAGGTGTTCATGTACCACTGTGTATGATGATGGCCCTGAGTAATTAAGAAAATGTGTTTGCTGTATACAGTACTTCATTTAAGAAGGTATGGGTGTGACTGGCCAGGTGGTGGCGCAGTGGATAGAGCATCAGACTGAATGCAGAGGACCCAGGTTCAAACCCCTGAGATCGCCGGCTTGAGCACAGGCTCACTAGCTTGAATGTGGGGTCACAGACATGACCCCAAGGTTGCTGGCTTGAGCCAAGGGGTCACTTTGCTCTGCGGTAACTCCCCAGTCAAAGCACATAGAGAAAGCAGTCAAGGAACAATGAAGGAGACTCAATGCCACAATGAAGAATCGATGCTTCCCATCTCTTTCCCTTCCTGCCTGACTGTCCCTCTCTCTGCCTCTCTCTCTGTTTCTGTCACCCCCTCCAAAAGGTACTGGTGTGTCTAATATATGTTAGATATCCAATAACATTATTTTAAGAAGTATTTAATGCTTAAATAAATCACTTATTTGGAAGATTGATACATCTTATTTTTCAAAAGGATAAACTAGGCATTATATTTTAGTGTTTTATTTACATGAATCATGTAATAATGTACTAGAAAATCTTTTTTCCTTTTTGTGATTAATTTCATAACACTAATCACAAATATGATAACATAAATTAGCTTAAAGGTTTTGATTAAGTTAAAACTAGTTCCCTAGTGGCCCTGGCCGGTTGGCTCAGTGGTAGAGCGTCGGCCTGGCGTGCAGAAGTCCTGGGTTCGATTCCCAGCCAGGGCACACAGGAGAAGCGCCTACCTGCTTTTCCACCCCTCCCCCTCTCCTTCCTCTCTGTCTCTCTCTTCCCCTCCCGCAGCAGAGGCTCCATTGGAGCAAAGATGGCCCCGGCGCTGGGGATGGCTCCTTGGCCTCTGCCCCAGGCCTCTGGTGGCGACAGAGCGACACCCCGGAGGGGCAGAGCATCGCCCCCTGGTGGGCGTGCCGGGTGGATCCCGGTCGGGCGCATGCGGGAGTCTGTCTGACTGTCTCTCCCCGTTTCCAGCTTCAGAAAAATAATAAAAAAAAACAAACAAAAAACTAGTTCCCTAGCAATTTTCAGTTATTGTGAAAACTATAAATTTGGAAGTAGACTGGTGGATTATGTTTACTTGAGAGGTATATTTGTGATTATTTTGCCCAAGTTTTTATAAATGTCAAGGACATGATTACTTACTTAGTAAAAGCACAAAATAAATTCAGTAAAATAAAAACAAAAATACCTTTTTAGTAGGGTACAGATTTTTGCATTAATATTTGAGAGTTTGCTGTATATAATCTATAATTTCTTTGATATTTTGGGGGTAGTCGAGGGGGGAGATGTTTATAAAGAGGATGTTTGAGGCTTCTGGTCAAGATGGGGTCATAGGTAAGTGTGGTCCTTGCATACCCCCACAACAACATCAAGATTACAACTAAATTACACAACAACCATCATTCAGAACCTCCTGAAATCTAGCTGAATGGAAGTCCTACAACTTAGTATTGAAAGAAGCAGCTACATGGAGATTGGTAGAAAGGGTGGTGGGGCAGTTTAAAATTGGGAGGGATATCTTGGCTGCAGAGGTCTCCTTGAGAAGCTAGAGGTCCCAGCCCCACAAATAGGCTCCCCAACTTAGGGTTCCAGTGCCAGGAAAGAAGTCCCTATAATTTCTGGCTGTACAAACCAGTGGAGATTGGGGCTGAACTAGACAGAGGGCTGCTGGAGTCCCTGGCATTTCTTTTAAAGGGCTTATACATGGACTTAGGACTTACTCCTTCTGATTTCCAGTGCTGGGCAGCAGCTTGAAAGGCACCAGGGACAGATAGAGAAGAACTGAATTGTCTGGCATCCGATTAAGAGCTGTAGGGGCAGTTTTCTGCTAGACAAAAGTGCTGGCATAGGCCATTGTACCTTTTCTGAGACCCTATCCCCCTTCAGAGCCAGCAAGGGGACACCATATCTGAGTCTCCATCAACCTGGCTCACACTATTTACCCCATCCTGGTGATGGAGTCCCTGAATTACCCACCCCCCAGTTTGCAGGCCACCCAGGCTGTTTTATAGCAGCTTTCCCATACAAATGGCTTCTCTTGGCTCATGCTTCAAACTTTCCTAAGATCTCTCAAACAAGCAGCATTGGCCTCAGCATGCCCTGTACCTCTCACTAAGTCGCCCAGGCCTGCCACTAGCAGCAGCTAGCCTTGGTTTACAGCTTGGTCTTCCCTGGGCATCTCCAAGCCCAGCACAAGTAGCAGCCATCTGCAGATCACTTTAAGCTCATGCCAGATGGCCCTGGGAAGAACACAGGCAGCAGCTGAACTTGGCCTGCACCTACTGGGAGATCCCAGAGCCACCTCCCTGGTGGCCTGCTATAGACTATGTTGAAGCACTGTCCAACCATTTCCACAAGCAACACACTCAAGGGAAGACTTAATGGACACCATAATTCTGCTGAAGTAAGTCCTGCTCTGTGGGGTAAGCTTCTGCATATCTGATTTTCCACTGTGGTTGGTGGTTGCAACCAGAACTTGCAGATGATCAGCCTTGGGATAATCCTTCCCATTGACATGCCAATAGCTATTAAGGCTTAACTACAACAGGAAGGAGTACACAGCCCACAGGGGGAGGGGCGCACATCTGGAGTACCCAGCTTGGGTCATCACTGGGACTCTGGCACTGAACCCTACAGAACACCTACTACATAAGGCTACTGTATCAAGGCCATGAGACATAGCAGCTCAGCCTAGTACATAGAAACATGCAGGGAGGCTGCCAAAATGAGCAGACAAAACTGAAATGAAAGGACAGAACAAAACTCCAGAAAAACAACAAAACAGTAGTGACCTGCTAGATGTAGAGTTCAAATCTGGTTTATAAGGATGCTCAATGAACTTAGTGAGAACTTCAGTAGTATGAAAAGAGATGCAGAGACCATTAAAAAAACCAATCAGAACAAAGGATACACTAACTGAAATGACGTATCATATCATATTACAAGGAATCAACAGTAAAGTACACTGCTCACAAAAATTAGGGGCTATTTTATAGCTTCATATTCATTTTGAAATATCCCCTAATTTTTGTGGGCAGTATAATCTATACTATAGATGATGCCAAGAATCATCGATCAGCAATTTGAAATGTAAGGAAGCAAAAAGCACTTAACAGAATAGCGAAAAGAAAAAATTCAAAAAAATTGAGGCTAGGTAAGGAATCTGGGACAACTTCAAACATAGCGACACTTGGGGTTCCAGAAGGAGAAGAGGAAGAGAAAAATCGAAAACTTGTTTGAAAAAAAAAAATGACAGAACACTTCCTAACCTTGGTGAGGAAATAGACATAAAAGCACAGGAGGCACAGGAAGTCCCAAACAAGGTGAACGCAGAGACCCACACAAAGACACATGATTAAAACGACAAAAGTTAAAGACAGTTTTAAAAGCAGCAGGAGAAAAGCAGTTGGTTTCCTACAAGGGAACTCTCATGAGACTGTTGGCTGATTTCTCAACAGATATTTTGGAGGCCAAAAGGGAGTGGCAAGAAATATTTCAAGTGATAAAAAATAAGGCCCCCTAGTTCAATATTACTCTACCCAGCAAAGCTGAAGGACATAAAAAGATAAGGTGATCAACTTTTTTACAGTGAAAAGGAGGACAAAAATAAATTGAAGAAAACAATATCGTAAATAAAAGAAACATTCATTACAACAATAATACACTATAATATGGTAAATGCATAATAAAAACTTGTAATATTTTATATTATAATTATGCTTACATGCTTATTTTTAATAATTGTAAGAAAAAAGTACTCATTTAGTAAAAACAATATCAAACAAAACCACTAATTTGGAATGATATTTGGGTGTATTTATCATTTTCTAATTAAAAAGCATGTTTTATGCAACTATTTAATCAAAAAGCGTTATTAATAGATATGGTTTGAGGTTAGATTTCCACTTTAAAACTCAAATTACAGGAAAATACTTGTAAATAAAATTATATTTAGAAATTATTAAATAGATAATTAATAAAATGTGAATTGTGCATACCTGTCTATGATTGAATATTCAGTAAGAAAGAATTAATCATGAGTTGGCAATGTCGTATGTGCCGTGTAGTGTTTCAGTAAGAAATGCGCAAAGCCATTTGCGCGCTCGGTATATTGCGCTCTCTCAAGGTCTCCCATGTGGAGTCCATGTATCTCATAATCGTGCCCGGCCGCACTGTACTGATCCTTGATGAATCGTCATGTCAAATACAAATACATCACATCACATGCAATGAATGGGTCAACTCTGCATCAATCAAATACATTTACAGATTAGTCTTCCAATATCAAAAAGGAAGACATGTAGGAGGACACTTTTTGAGGGAGGATGGAACTTACAAAAGAAGGACTGTCCTCCCTAAAGGAGGATGATTGGTCACCTTAATAAAGAGCTTCCCAGACAAGGAAAAGCTAAGAGTTCATCAGTACCAAACCATTATTATATGAAATGTTAAAGGGCCTTCTTTTAACAACAAGAAGAAAAAGATAAAAGGTATGAGCAATAAAATGGCAATAAATACGTATCTATCAACAATTGAATCTAAAAATACAAACAAATAAGCAGAACAGAAAGACACACGCACAGATAGATAAAACATTTTGGTGGTTGCCAGATGGGAGAGGGGTTGGAAGGATGGTGAAAAAGGTGAAGGGATTAAAGAGTATAAATTGGTTTTTACAGAAGTCATGGGGATGTAAAGTACAGCATAGGGAACGTATAACTATGTATGGTGTCAGATGGGTATGAGATTTATCAGGATCACTTAGTAAGTTGTATAATGTTTGATAACTATGGTGTACATCTGAAACATAATATTGTATGTTAGTAATTGAGAAGTGAAAAATTATTTGAAAAATAAGAGTTTGTGTTTTAACTGGATTGTTACAATTTATACTTGATTATTTTCTGTTAAGGATAAATTGCTGTGTACAGTAGTGAGCATTTGATACCTAGGTCTTGAGAATTTTTAGGAAAATGAGACTTAAAATATATTGATTGCATGATGTTACAGAAACACAAAAGGTTCATAAAAGCCTACTCTTATATATGCTTGAAATTTTTCATAATAGTTGGTTTAAAAAGTAACAACGAAAGCAGGTGTCATTTAGAGCCCTTGTCAGCAAACTGTGGCTCGCGAGCCACATGAAGCTCTTTGGCTCCTTGAGTGTGGCTCTTCCACAAAATGCCACGTGCAGGCGCTACCTCGATAAGGAATGTACCTACCTATATAGTTTAAGTTTAAAAAAATTGGCTCTGTTGACTAATGAGTTTGCCGACCACTGATCTAGAGGATAGGAACATTGTCTCAAGGGGAATACTGCATTCTTTGGGTCAGCTGTAGAGCTCTTGGTCCAGCAATTCCCTTTGCTTCCTTCCTGTGTTCAGTCCTGTTTCCTGGACCACACAGGATCTCATGATTTATTTATTCATATTGCTAACTTCCTGAGAAAGAGTTCAAAGTCATAAATTTTGGGGTTATCAGCATGATTGAAAAATTGCTTTACTGAACATTCACTAGTTGATCATTTGAGTAGTTACAGAAATTTAGGTAGAAAATAATTTACAAGAAACTCTCATCTTTTCTGGGCTTCTGTGTTGCTCTTGAGAAATCCAGTACATCTTGGTTTTTAACTTTTGTTTTTTATTTTATTTTTTATATTCATTTTTAGAGAGGAGAGAGAGACAAAGAGGGAGAGAGAGGAGAGAGAGACAGAGAGGGAGAGAGAGGAGAGAGAGACAGAGAGAGAAGGAGGGGAGGAGCTGGAAGCATCAACTCCCATATGTGCCTTGACCAGACAAGCCCAGGGTTTCAAACCAGCGACCTCAGCATTTCCAGGTCGACGCTTTATCCACTGTGCCACCACAGGTCAGGCCACATCTTGGTTTATGGCCTCTCTCCACCACTCTGGAAACCTGGAAGCTGTTTTTCTGACTCGTGTTTTGACATTTTTAGTTGACGTGCTTTGTGCCTCTCTCCATTCATAAACTGGGCACTTGACAGGCTCTTTCTAGCTGCAGATGTTAGGTACTTTCTTGAGTTTTTTCTTGGATAATTTTCTCCCCTCCCAATTCTTTTCTGAAGCTTTTATTATTCAGACACTGTATCACATGAAGTTTTCTCTTCTGGTCTCCTGTTGTGTTTCTTGTATTTTTTTGTTCTACTTAAAAAGGAATTGCTTCAACTTTATTCTCTATTCCTTTAACTAAATTTGTTATATTAATTTTTTTTCTGAATAGTTCTAATATTATGGTTTCATAGATGCAATTTTTTTCTTACATTTTGATATCTTTACTATTCCAATTTTATTTGAGTACTCTTCCCCCCTTTTCTGTTTGCTTGTTACGGGTTCTTCTCCTTTATGGAAAAGCTGTTCTCAAATGTCTGGTGTATCTTCTCTGTCTGTTAATGTTTTAGGGCGAGACACTCAAAAACTAATTAAAAATTCTGTGGATGGGCTTTTTATTATAGAGATATCCAGAGGCCAGATGACTTCTCTCCCTTTCTCTCCCCTCCTACCACCAAAAAAAATCCAATTAAAAATGGGCAGAGAACATAAGCAGACATTTTTCCAAAGAGGAGAAAGCCAGAAGAACCACCACCATTTGCAGCTTCACCATTACCCATGGCATAAAGAAAAAGAAAGCAGACTAAATCATAGAGAGTTTCTAAATCTTCCAAAACAGAGTGGCATAAATTCCTTTTACTCAGATGTCATGTGCCAGGTCTAGTCACATGGCCAAACCTAATTTCCAGGAATGAGGGAAGTGTAGTTCCACCAGTACCTGGAACAAGAACAGAAGTCTTGGTGAACAACACTTATGACTACCATAGCAACTTTGACCAACCAGTGCAAAGTAGCTGTATTAGAGTTCTTCAGAGAAACAGAACTAATGGGACATAAACACAGAGATACTGATTGTGAAGAATTTGCTATGTGGTTATACAGTCTGAGAGGCCCTATGATCTGCAAGCTGGAGACTCAGGAGAGCTAGTGGTGAAGTTCCTATCCAAGTCTGAAGACTTGAAAGTCAGAAGAGCTGATAGTGTAAACCCCAGTTTGAGGTGAGAAGATGGGATGCTATGTCTCAACTAGGAAGTGAGTCAAAACAAAACAAAAATAACCAGGGCAGATTCCTCCTTTTTCTATTCATATCCCCACAGATATACCCAGAAACAGTATCTAAGCAGCTACCTGGGCACACTATAGCCAAGTGAAACTGACACATAATATTAACCATCACAGTAACTCCAATTTATTGGCAAGAAAATTGTAGAATTTTCTTATTATACTTTGTATTACTGTGGTATTGGTTTTCACTTCTCTTTAATTTCTGATTTTTTTAAATTTTATTTATTCATTTTAGAGAGGAGAGAGAAAGGGAGAGAGAGAGACAGAGAGGAAGAGAGGAGAGAGAGACAGAGAGAGAAGGTGGGGAGGAGCTGGAAGCATCAACTCCAGTATGTGCCTTGACCAGGCAAGCCCAGGGTTTCGAACCGGCGACCTCAGCATTTCCAGGTCGACGCTTTATCCACTGCACCACCACAGGTCAGGCTAATTTCTGATTTTATTTGAACCTTCATTTCTTAATAAGTTTGGCTAAAAATTTATCAATTTTATTTAATTTTTTCAAAGAATGAGCTTTTGGTTTCATTGATCTTTTTTTTTTTTTTTAAGACTCATTTATTTCTGCTCTAATTCTTTTAAATTGAGTTTATTGTGTGACACTGGTTAACATGATTATATTTGAGATTTTTGGTCTCTTGAGTTAGGCCTATGACTATGTGTTTGCCTTTGTTTTCTTTCCTATACTTAAATGTATTTGGATTATTTTTTTATTTTTTTAGATTTTATTTATTCATTATAGAGAGGGGAGGGGGAGAGGAACAGGAAGCATCAACTCCCATATGTGCCTTGACCAGGCAAGCCCAGGGTTTTGAACTGGCAACCTCAGTGTTTCCAGGTTGACGCTTTATCCACTGCGCCACCACAGGTCAGGCTGGATTATTTTTTTAAAAAGTCCCTTTGACTACATTTTTGTAGTGTACTGGTTTAGTGGTGATGAAATATTTTAGTTGTGTGTGTGTGTATGTTTTGTTTGTTTGGTTTGGTTTGTAACACTGTCTCCTTTAATTCTGATAGCCTTGCTAGGTAGAGTAATCTTGGTTGTAGGTTTTTGCTTTTCATTACTTTGAATGTTTTGTTGCATTCCTTTCTGGACTGCAAAGTTGTTGAGGAATCAGCTAACATTCATAGCACTTACTAATTGCTTTTCTTTTATTCCTTTTAGGATTCTCTCTTTTACATTAACCTTTGGCATTTTAATTATGGTATGTCTTGGTGTAGATCTCTATGAATTAATCTAGTTTGGGACCCTATACACTTCTGGACTTGTATGTATACTTGCTTTGCCATTAGGGACATTTTCTGTCATTATTTCTTCAAGTAGAAGTTTCAATTCCTGGAGCTCGCTCTCTTTCTGGTACCCCTATGATATGAATGTTGGTATTCCTGTTGTTGTCTTAGAGGTCCCTAAAACTATCCTCATTTTTATTTTATTTTTTTTCTCTATTATGAATGGGTATTTTTCACTACCCATTTTCCTGATTTCTCATTTGATTCTGTACTTCATCTAATCTGTTTTGAGTCTCTAATATATCTTCATTTTGGTTATTGTATTCATTTCTGACTTTTAAAAAATTTTTTTTTACCTCCTTACTGTATTTTCTCTGTTGACGTTCTCACTGAGTTTGTTCTTACCCTAAGTTATCAGACAAAACCACCTTGTGAACTCTGTGTCTGTTAAATTGCTTATTTCCATTTCATTTAGTTCTTTTTAGTAAGTTCTGTCCTGTTTGTTTCTTTGGTTACATGTTCCTTTGTCTTCTCATTTTGGCTTACTCTCTATGATTGTTTCCATGTGCTAGGTCTTCTACATAGCCCAGTTTTGGGAGAATAATCGCCTTATGTAGTAGGTATCTTCCGAAGCCCAGTGGCACTGTCTTTGTGGTCACCTGAGCCAGATGCTCAAGGGATGTCCCTCATTGCTGTTGGCACATCAGTAGGTGGGATTGACTCTCACGATGACTGGTTGTGTGTAATAGCAGTAACTACAGTGGACAAGTGTATGGGTTTTACTCCCCAGAACAGGATTTGCTTTAGTGGGGTTTTGTTGCCTGCCAAGTTTGCCATTTGGTTATGTTGTTTGTGGAGCTGGTTGGGTGGTGTGTTCTTGTGTGGTCTGAAGCCAGCCACTGGGTATATTGACTCAGGTGCCTTTTAGGAGAATTCTGCTGCCTTTGCCTGACCCAGGCCCACCTGTAGGAGTTAATAAAGTTCTCTGTGGTTGGTTGCTGCCTGTGCTGGGCTTAAGAGTTCTCTGGGAGAAGCTAGGCTATGCTACCAAGACTGACTGGCAGCAACTAATGCTAGACTTGTGGTAGCCCACTAAGGCCAGCTGCTTCTTGTAGAGTTTGGGGAGCTTTGAGAGATGTGGCGAAAGTCCTCAGTATGAGCTGAGGAAGGCCGCTTGTACACAAAATTCACTGGGAGAGGTTTAGTCTCACATGTGAGTTGGGTGGGCAGGGTCTCAGGAAACCATTGGGGTGGGATGAACAGTGTTAGCCAGGTTGATGGAAAGGTTTGATTTGGGGTTTGCCTGCAGCTGCTGGCTGGGTGGTGGCAGGGCACAAGAAAGGAACGCTGGTTTCTACCATCCCTTCCAACCCTGGAGAGAGCTGCCCTGACCCTTGTCTCTCCGTCCCTCTGTCCCTCACCCTGAAACTAGTCAACTTAGTTCCTCCCCATGTGTCCCTTATGCTTTTTAAACTACTGCCTCTGTGCTGGAGCCTAGGTTTCCAGCAACCTTCTGTCTTATTAAGCCATGATCCCTGCTTCCTTTCACAGCCAGCTGTGGTAGGGACTTCTCTTCTGGCACTGGAGCCCTAGGCTGGGGATCCTGATGTCAGTCCATGACCACTCGCTTCTCAGAAGGGAACTCTGCAGCTGAGGTATTTCTTCTGTTTCTTAACTGCCATACTTGGTGTGGGACCAAGTATGCAGTCCATTCTGCAGCTTTACCCCCCCCCCCCCCCACACACACACACTGATCTTGATGTGGTTTCTTCATCTTCCTAATTACACAGGGGTCCTTGGGTTATGACAGTCTTGACATACGACATTTCAAGTTGATGGCGCTCACTCCTATAAAAACTTAAAAAAATTGAGATGTGAGTGTTTTGGCTTATGCCATTAGCATCATACTTATGAACTACATGGGTGAGCTAGTTTGGTTGCACACGACGGAAGAATAAATAGTAACCGGCTATGAGTGAGGGAGTTGGTGTCCCCCAGTTACGCTTACCTATGCCATTTTGGGCTTTTAAAAGTGCAAGTATTCTCTTTGTGTTAGGCTAGGGTGTGTTTGGACTTATACCAAAATTTGGGTTACAACACTGTCGTAGGAACAGAACTGTGTTGTAACCCAAGGACCTCCCTGTATATTGTCTGTTCAGGAAATTTTCAAGTGGTTCTCAATGATGGTTGTCTTGTAATTTAGGTGCAATTTTGATATGGTTGTGGAGGAAGTGAGCAGTGTTGACCTACTCTGCCATCTTGTTGGGAAGTCTAGTGAGATGATAGTCTTTTAAATTAACTGGTTCATTTACAGATCTGACAATTATATGCCAGGGATTAAGTGCAATGTATACATTTTAAAAGTTCCATTTTCCTTTTAATCCTGGATTTAGGTATTAGAACATAAAGCCAGAAGATTATGTGAACCTAAAGTTTGAGGCTTTCCAAGTTAGAGGTGTTTGGTGAGCAGATCAAAGTTTCTGGAAGCTCCTGCAATCATCACTCCCCACATTGCTCTGAGCCAACATCTCCCTTTTTGTGTGCATTTCTGTATTAGTGAGTAGAGAAAGAAGCACCACTTAAGCTTAGATACACTATTATTTTAATTTAGAAATGTCTTGAAAGTAGAGTTTTGCATACCACTTGAAGGAGTATATAATACACAGCTTAGTGGAGGACAAACAAGTTGAAATGTCTCCACCATTCTATGGTTGCACTCAGAAGATCTCTGTGGAGACTGTCTTACTCTTCTATGTTTCTGTTCCCCTTTTTTTCTTTCACCCTCCTCTCTCTCTCTCTCTCCCTTCCTTTCTTTCCCCCTTCCTCTCTCTCCCCTTTCTTCTCTTACAAAAATCAATTAAAGATTTTAAATCTTATCTATGAATATGGTATATATCCCTCAAATTTTTCTCAAAGTCTTATGGCATTCAGGATAGAAATCTTGCTTATCTTTTGTTAGATTTATTCCTAGATGATTTTTTGTGTGTGACACTGTAAATAATATCTTGATATTGTTTTAATTTACTCTATTATTAGTGTATATAGAAATAAATAATTTTCTGTGTAGACTTTGTATCCAGTAACATTATTAAATTCACTTATTTTAATACTTCATATGTAGGGGTTTTGGGGAATTTTTCTGTGGATAAATGCCATTTCTGAATAATGAGTTTTAATTCTTTTCTGATTGTAGATAGTTTATTTTTCCTGCCTTATTGCACTGACTAGGTCCTTCAAGACAATGTTAAATAGAAGTGAATATTGCCATTTTAACTCATTCCCATTTGCAGAGAGAAAGTTTTCAACGTTTTATCAAGTGTGAATTTTCTGCTGTTGGTTTTATGTGGATATCCTTTTTTACATTAAGGAGTTTCTCCTCTATGTATTATTCCTTTTTTGCTTTGAATGAAGAATTTTATCCAATGTTTTTTGCATTTATTGGGCTGACTTTATGATTATTTTCCTTTATTCTCTTAGTGGGCGAGTTGCTTGGATTGTAATAAACTTATTCATGCTGTATTATTTGTTATATATTGATGGATTTGATTTGCTGATAGTTTGTCTAGGATTTTTACATTCACAATCGTGAATGAGATAGGCTTGTAACTTCACTTTTCTCCCAACATCCTTTGTTAGGTTTTGATACCAAGGTTACATTTATCTCATATAACAAGTTGAGAGATACAGTATTTCTTTATCTGTTGTCTGAAAGAGTTTCTAGTTTCTGTAAGATTGATGTTTTCCTTTGAGACTTTTTGTGGCATCTTCAAGGTGGTTCTGGAGTTTCTCTTTGTGGAAAAATTTTAAATCAATCAAACCCATTAATACCGCGGTACAGGTTTACTCATGTTTCTGTTTCTTGTGTCTATTTTGGTAGTTACTTGGTAGTTTCACTAGTGTTTTACCAATTTTGTTTGTTTTTTTAAAGAATCAACTTTTCCTTTTATTGGATCTCTTTTTCGTATCTTGGTTTTTTAGTTTTTTGTTTTGTTTTTTTTTTTTACAGAGACAGAGAAGGAGTCAGAGAGAGGGATAGACAGGTACAGACAGACAGAGTAACGGAGAGATGAGAAGCATCAATCATTAGTTTCTCATTGCGCATTGCAACACCTTAGTTGTTCATTGATTGCTTTCTCATATGTGCCTTGACCGTGGGCCTTCAGCAGACCGAGTAACTCCTTGCTCGAGCCAGTGACCTTGGGCTCAAGCTGATGAGCTTTTTGCTCAAACCAGATGAGCCCGCGCTCAAGCTGGTAACCTCGGGGTCTCGAACCTGGGTCTTCTGCATCCCAGTCCGACGCTCTATCCACTGCGCCACCGCCTGGTCAGGCATTATTTCATTTTATATATATATATATATATATATATATATATATATATATATGCATATGCATACATATGCATACACATGTACTAATAGGTAATTTCCTTCTGTTTTCTTGGCTTAATATTTTATTTAGTAATTACTTGAGATGGATGTTTAATTACTGCTTTTTAGCCTCTCCTCCATTTCTTATATAGTTGACCCCTTGCACAGGCCCTTCATACATTTTTTTTTCAAAAAAATATACAGTCAGCTGTCCATCTCATTAAGTTTTGTATCCAAGAATTTAACCAACTTAGAATCAAAAACAGTATTGTCGGATGCAAAAACTACTCTGTATGCATTGCTGTACAGTTTTATTTTTTAGAGAAACAGGAAGGGAGAAAATGGGTGAGAAGCATGAACTCATAGTTGCTTTCACTAGTTTTGCTTTGATTGCTTTTTGTACTGTATGTGTGTCAATCAGGGCCAAGCCAGTGTCCCCTCGTTCAAGCCAGTGACCGTGGGCTTTTCACACCAGTGACCTTTGGGCTCAAGCTGGCAAGCTTTGTGATTGTGTGGACAATCCCCTGATCTAGCCAGTGACCCAGTACTGATGAGCCCTTGCTTCAAACCAGCCATCCAGCATTCTGGGTTGACGCTTTATCCTCTGCACTACCACTGGTGAGGCTACACTGTTTTGTTTTATTTAATTTTTTTATTCACTGAAAGGAGAGGAGGCAGAGAGACAGATTCACACATGCACCCCAACCAGAATCCACCCGGCAAGCCCACTAGGGGGCCCATCTGGGGTGTTGCGCAGTTGCTCAGCAACCAAACTCTTAGGGCATGAAGGAGAGTCCATGGAGCCATCCTCAGCACCAGGGGGCAACTCGTTCCAGTTGAGCCATGGCTGCAGGAGGGAAAGAGAGAGAGAGAGAGAGAGAGAGAGGCAAGAGTGTAGGGGTGAAGAAGAAGCAGATGTGCACTTTTGTGTGCATTGACCGGAAATCGAATCTGGGACATCCACACACTGGGCAGATGCTCCTGCCTCTGAGCCAACCAGCCAGGGCCTGGCTACACTGTTTTATGTAAGAACTTGAATATCTACAGATTTGGGGGAGCATGTTCTGGAACCAGTCCCCCACAGATACCAAGGGACAACTAGGGAGTCAAAAGTTTTACTCAGATTCCCACCATACAGGGGTCAGTGCGCCTAATCCCTGCTCTTCAGGGATCATATATGTATTTAAAACTAAGTTTACTCTGATAATTATTTCCATTTGCATTCCTTTCATTTTATTTTCTGACTTTCATTGTGACTTTTCTTGTTAACCCCTATATTATTTAGAAATGTGCTTTATTTTTTAAAAAGATTTTATTTATTGATTTTATTTATTTATATATATATATTTTTTTGTATTTTTCTGAAGCTGGAAACGGGGAGAGACAGTCAGACAGACTCCCGCATGCGCCCGACCGAGATCCACCCGGCACGCCCACCAGGGGCGAAGCTCTGCCCACCAGGGGGCGATGCTCTGCCCCTCCGGGGTGTCGCTCTGCCACAACCAGAGCCACTCTAGCGCCTGGGGCAGAGGCCAAGGAGCCATCCCCAGCGCCGGGGCCATCTTTGCTCGAATGGAGCCTTGGCTGTGGGAGGGGAAGAGAGAGAGACAGAGAGGAAGGAGGGGAGGGGGGTGGAGAAGCAAATGGGCGCTTCTCCTATGTGCCCTGGCCGGGAATCGAACCCGAGTCCCCCACACACCAGGCCGACGCTCTACCGCTGAGCCAACCGGCCAGGGCCTATTTATTGATTTTAGAGGCAGGAGAGAGAGTGGGGAAGGCAGTGGGTGGGGGAAGGAATGGGAAACACCAGTTCGTAGTAGTTGCCTTTTAATATGTTCATATGTTTTTCCTTTTTTTTTTTTTTTGAGAGAGAGAGAGGGACAAACATGAAGGGAGAGAAATGAGAAGCATCAGTTAGTTCTTTGTTGTGACTCCTTTGTCTCCTTAGTTCATTGATTGCTTTCTCATATGCGCCTTGACATGGGCGGGGAGCACTACAGCAGAGCAAGTGACCCCTTGCTCAAGCCAGCGACCCTGCACTCAAGCTGGTGAGCCTGCGCTCAAGGTGATGTTCAAACCTGGGTCCTCTGCATCCCAGTCCAATGCTTTATCCCAGGGGTCCCCAAACTTTTTACACAGGGGACCAGTTCACTGTCCCTCAGACCGTTGGAGGGCCGGACTATAAAAAAAAACTATGAACAAATACCTATGCACACTGCACATATTTTAAAGTAAGAAAACAAAACGGGAACAAATACAATATTTAAAATAAAGAACAAGTATGTTTAAATCAACAAACTGACCGGTATTTCAATGGGAACTATGGGCCTGCTTTTGGCTAATGAGATGGTCAATGTCCAGTCCCATATTTGTCACTGCTAGCCATAACAAATATGATGTGCTTCCAGAGCCGTGAGGTGTGCATTCCGCGTCACTGAAAGTAGTACTGTACGTGAGTGACGCTGCGCTTTGTGGTGCTGCCACATACAGTACTCCAGGAACCTTGCGTTGACGCTTTATCCACTGAGCCACCACAGGTCAGGCAGAAGTGTGCTTCTTAGCTTCCAAAAACGGAGAAATTGTTTTTGGCTATCCTTTGTTACTGATTTCTTTAGGTCTATTGTAGACAGAGAGCGGGCTGTATGATTTCAATCCTTGAAATTTGTTGAGACTTGGTATGTGATCAATTTATAAACATTTTATGTGCATTTGAAAAGAATGTGCATTCTGCAATTTTTAGCTATAGAGGTTTATATATCTCAGGATAAGGTTATTAAAAGCTTTCGTAAAACTTCAATATACTTAGTAGATTTCCTCTTTGTCTTATCAGTTATTGAAAACTATCTTTCCATTCCATTTTTTCCATTTTTATGTTTTGAGATTATGTTAAGTACATAAAATTTAGAACATTTCCTAATGAGTTTAATCTTTATATTACTATGAAATGACCCCTTTTTTCTTAATAACATTTTACATTATTGCACTTTGGCTGACCAGTTTTTTAAAAAATATTTTTAAAAATATTATTTTGAATATTTTAAATATTTTTAAGTATTTGTGGTTGCATGGTACTTTTTTTTAACTTTTTCACAGACTTTCTGTGTCTTTTTATTAAAGGTATATCTTTTGCAGGCAGCTGGGTTTTTGTTTTATTGTTTTTAATTCAGGCTCAAAATTGCTTTTATTGAAACTGCTCTGTTTGGACTTAAACACCAATATATTTGGGCTTGTATCTATCACCATATATCATCATTGTTTTTATTAGTCTTGCTCTAAGTTTTCTTTATTAACACTGTCGGAGTATTGATAAAGCATTCTGTATTACTTTATTCTCTTCATCTACTAGCTTGGTAGTTATGCCTGCTTTTACTATCCTTTTATTGATTACTGTAGAGCAGTGATTTTCAAACTTTTTTAAATCTTGGCATTCATAATCTAGTTACTAAAATTCTGTGGCACACCAAAAAATATTTTCATTGATCTAATAAAATAGGTATAATTTTGATTCATTTATACTAGATGCAGTTGTATTGGCTATTAGTTTTTTATTTGACATTCTAAGGGAAGAGGTCAGTGCCCCATGCTAAAATAGGTATTTCATGTTTTAAGATTTCTTGCAGCACACCAATTGAGAATAGCTGCTTTAGAGGTAGTAACTAGATGTATCAATGTCTGATGTAAATTCTTTCCAGATAATGCAAGGAGCTTAAAACAGTTAACTCCATTTTTACCCCACTCTTTACTGTAGGCTATTGTGGTGCTACCAGACTGGCAATTGAAAATGCCTACATAATAAAGTCAGCTGTCTGCATATACAGATTCCCAAATGTGGATTGGGAAATACAGTTGACTCTCGACCAATGCATGTAAGTGAACTTGTGCAGCTCAAACCCTAGTTGTTCAAGGGTCTACTGTAGGGGTCCCCAAACAACTGGCCCACAGGCTGCATGTGGCCCCCTGAGGCCATTTATCCGGCCCCACCGCACTTCCGGAAGGGGCACGTCTTTCATTGGTGGTCAGTGAGAGGAGTACACTGACCATCTCATTAGCCAAAAGCAGGCCCATAGTTCCCATTGAAATACTGGTCAGTTTGTTGATTTTAATTTACTTGTTCTTTATTTTAAATATTGTATTTGTTCTCGTTTTGTTTTTTTACTTTAAAATAAGATATGTGCAGTGTGCATAGGTATTTGTTCATAGTTTTTTTATAGTCCGGCCCTCCAACGGTCTGAGGGACAGTGAACTGGCCCCCTGTGTAAAAAGTTTGGGGACCCCTGGTCTACTGTATTTTATATGTAGAAGGCATTGTTATTTTTATACAATCAGTATTTACCTAGATGTACACACATAGGTACCTTTTTTTATTTTCTGAGTTTTCATCTGAAGTATTTTGGTTTGTTTTTGTTTTTGTTTTGTTTTGTTTTTGGTGACAGAGTCAGACAGAGGGACAGATAGCGACAGACAGGAAGGGAGAGAGATGAGAAGCATCAATTCTTCATTGCGACACCTTAGTTCATTGATTGATTTCTCATATGTGCCTTGACGGGTGTGTGTGTGTGTGTGTGTGTGTGTGTCTATTTGTTCAAACCAGATGAGCCCGTGCTCAAGCTGGTGACCTCGGAGTCTCGATCCTGGATCCTTCGCATCCCAGTCAGACGCTCTATCCACTGCGCCACCGCCTGGTCAGGCTGATGTGTTCTTTTGATAATAATCCTCGGCTTCACTAAGTCTCTTTTATCTGTATCTAATCTGATTTTTAATTTTTAAAATATTTTTTATTTAATTTATTGTGGTGACATTGGTTTATAAAATACAGGTTTCAGGTGTACAAATTCTATAATACATCATCTGTATTTATCTCTATATTGTGTGCTCACCACCCCAAGTCAAGTCTCCTTTCATCACTATTCATCCCCCCTTTACCCTATTTTACCAGCCCCAACCCCATTCCTTCTGGTAATCACCATACTGTTGTCTGTGTTTTCATTTTTCCGAAGCTGGAAACGGGGAGGCAGTCAGACAGACTCCCGCATGCGCCCGACCGGGATCCACCCAGCATGCCCACCAGGGGGCGGATGCTTTGCCCCTCTGGGGCATCACTCTGTTGCGTCCAGAGCCATTCTAGCGCCTGAGGCAGAGGCCACAGAGCCATCCCCAGCACCCAGGCCATCTTTGCTCCAATGGAGCCTCTGCTGCGGGAGGGGAAGAGAGAGACAGAGAGGAAGGAGAGGGGGAGGGGTGGAGAAGCAGATGGGTGCCTCTCCTGTATGCCCTGGCCGGGAATCGAACCCGGGACTCCTGCACGCCAGGCCGACGCTCTACCACTGAGCCAACCGGCCAGGGCGATGACGTACGTTTTCTTTTCTTTGATTAACCCCTTCACCTTTATCACCCAGCCCCACAACTTCCCTTCCCTCTGACAGCTGTCAGTCTGCTCTCTATGAGTTTATTTTGTTAGTTTACTTTGTTTATTAAATTCCACATATGAGTTAAATTATATGGTAGTTATCTTTCTCTGATTGCCTTATTTCACTTACTATAATGCTCCCCAGGTCCATTTATGCTGTTGCAAAGGGTAAGATTTCCTTTTTTTCTAACCAGATTTTAAAAAAGATTTTGTTTTTTAGAGAGAGAAAGAAAGGGAATTGGGAGAGAGTGGGAAGCATCCACTCATTGTAGTTATTTCTCATATGTGCCTTGACTGGGCAAGCCCTAGGTTTTGAACATGCGACTGCAGCATTCCAGATAGAAGCTTTATTATCCACTGTGCCTCGGCAGGTCAGGCTTTACTGTGATTTTAAATCCATCCACATAGAGTACTTTAGTTGTTGTAGGTTTTCAAGTCTGTCATTCCCGTTTAGCTTCTTTTACTGTTTTTTGTTTTCTGATGAAATTTTCAAGCTTCCCTTTCAATTTTTTGAACATATGAAGCATAGTTATTTTAAAGGCCATGTCTAATAACAGCATCTTCTGGAACTCCTTCAGTAAGTTCATTTAAATGTTTTTATTTTTGTTTGTTTTGTTTCTCTTGCCACTGGGTGATAATTAATTGCCTTGTCTGTTTGTTTTATTTGGTTATTTTTACTAGTGTTCTAGATACAGTCGTCCCTCACCATATCGCGGTTCACTTTTTGGGGTCTCACTGTATCGTGAATTTTAAAATTGTATATATCTAGTTTTGTTTAGCAGATTTTTCGCTATATCGTGGGATTTTGCAGTATATAGGTATTTTTATATATTATTTTAATTATTTTTGTGGTAAAATAACCGTTTTCTAGCCTTAAAGATTGAAAACAATATCAAAAGTATAAAAAATATTAATTAAAATATATTAAAAGAATATATTGAAACAAACTACATAGCGTACAGCAGATTTGATTGTACAAAGCACACTATTGGCTGATGGATGAGTGGTGACCAACCAGAGCACTGTGTTCTGTATCCTGGGTGCTGATTGGCTCAGTGACCATAGCCTTAAAATATATATAAATAATAAATATAAGGTTGCTACTTCACAGATTTTCACCTATTGTGAGGGGTCCTGGAATCTAACCCCCATGATAGATGAGGGGCCACTGTACTTATAATAAGAAAAATTATAGAAATGAATTGAGATTCAGGATGATGTTACCCAGAGAGGATCTGTATTTGCTTCCAACAGATAACCAGGAACACCAGTAACTTCAGGTGATAATCCCATCAACAGTTGAGATGATTCAAAGTTCAAGAATACTTGTAGTTAATTCATTTTGTAGTTAATTAGGTACTTTCATTTATTACTAGGTAATCTATATAAATAAAAATGTAGGCTCTGGCCAGTTGGCTCAGTGGTAGAGCGTCGGCCTGGCGTGCAGGAGTCCCGGGTTCAATTCCCGGCCAGGGCACACAGGAGAAGCGCCCATCTGGTTCTCCACCCCTCCCCCTCTCCTTCCTCTCTGTCTCTCTCTTCCCCTCCCGCAGCGAGGCTCCATTGGAGCAAAAGATGGCCCGGGCGCTGGGGATGGCTCCTTGGCCTCTGCCTCAGGCGCTAGAGTGGCTCTGGTCTCAGCAGAGCGACGCCCCGGAGGGGCAGAGCATCGCCCCCTGGTGGGCAGAGCATTGCTCCCTGGTGGGCGTGCCGGGTGGATCCCGGTCGGGCGCATGCGGGAGTCTGTCTGACTGTCTCTCCCCGTTTCCAGCTTCAGAAAAAAAAAAAAAAAAATGGAGCATGACCAGGCGGTGCGCAGTGGATAGAGCGTCAGACTGGGATACAGAGGACCCAGGTTTGAGACCCCAAGGTCGCCAGCTTGAGCGCAACTCATCTGGTTTGAGCAAAAAGCTCACCAGCTTGGACCCAAGGTTGCTGGGTTGAGCAAGGGGTTACTCATCTGTTGTAGCCCCACCGTCAAAGGCACATATGAAAAAGCAGTCAGTGAACTAAAATGCCACAACAAAAAACTGATAATTGATGCTTCTCATCTCTCTCCGTTCCTGTCTGTTTCTATCTATCCTTCTGACTCTTTGTCTCTGTAAAAAAAAAAAAAAAAAAGTAAATGTTTGTATGTTCAAAATCTTAAATCTCCAAAAGTTCTTCACCAATTGCTTTGAAATTTTGACACAATGTTGCATTCAAATACACGCGTTTTTATGTTTTTATATACCTACTATTATATAGATGTCACACCTGTGACAGGTAAAAACATGCTTTTTTTGAAAAACAGCGCCAGCTATTGGACGTAAAAGCAACACATATAGTAAATATTTTATGATTCCATTTCAGTGTTATGGGAGAAATATAAATTGCACATGGCTGAAGATATTTTCTGTCGACTACGCAACAACAATTCAAATATGAACATGGATTTCACAGCAGAAATCTACAATGAAGCGTTGATAATGATTGAAGATTTGTGCTTAGAAATCGTGAACAAAGTTCTCAATTGGGAATGCCATCACCGAATCGATCTGCTGTTCCTTTGTTCAATGTAGAATTGCGTCATGAGCAAAATTACAGCATGGGTGATCTTTTGTCGTATGAGCAATCAAATATTCCTAGCTAACGCTTGAGCAAAAAGGCATTTATGATCAAATAATGCAAACTGTCCATAACAGGGTTGGAGAAGTCTTCTTCTTAGATGCTCCAGGAGGAACTGGTAAAACGTTCCTAATTAGATTGATTCTGGCAGCAAGTAGATCCCAAAATGACATAGCCTTAGCATCGTCCAGAATAGCTGCAACATTGCTACCAGGTGGAAGAACTGCTCTTCTCTGCTTTAAAATTGCCATTGAACATGCAATTCATTGAAACTCCCATGTGCAACATTTCCAAAGCATCTGGCATTGCAGAAATGCAAACTTATTGGCCTGACCTGTGGTGGCGCAGTGGATAAAGCATTGACCTGGAAATGCTGAGGTCGCCGGTTTGAAACCCTGGGCTTGCCTGGTCAAGGCACATATATGGGAGTTGATGCTTCCAGCTCCTCCCCCCCTTCTCTCTCTCTGTCTCTCCTCTCTCTCTCTCTCTGTCTCTCCCTCTCCTCTCTAAAATGAATAAATAAAATAAAAGTTTAAAAAAAAAAGAAATGCAAACTTATTATTTGGGATGAATGCACAATGGTGCACAAAAAATCGCTCAAGGCTCTTGATTGATCATTGCAAGATTTGCGTGGAAACATCAGACCATTTGGGAATGTATTAATATTGCTTGCAGGAGATTCAGGCAAATATTACCTGTAATTCCTCGATCGACAGCAGTGGATGAAATTAATGTTTGCCTGAAATACTCTACTTTGTGGCGACACGTAAAGACGTTAAAATTAACTACAAATATGCGTGTCCAGCTGCAAAACGGTCGATCAGCTGAGATATTCTCACATCAATTACTGGAAATTGGGAACAGAAAGGTGCTGGTTGATCTGACCTCAGGATAAATTTCATTGCCTCATAATTTCTGCAATTTAGTGACTTCAAAAGAAGAATTGGTTGAAAAAGTATTTCCCAATATTCAAACCAATTATAAGAATCACGATTGGCTGAGTGAACGGGCTATTCTTGAGGCCAAGAACAAAAACATCTACGAACTTAATATTCAGTCTAACATTCAGAGCAAGGCACTCACAAGTCCATCGACACTGTTGTGGAAGCAGATGAAGTGGTTAATTATCCAACAGGATTTTTGAATTCACTCGATCTGCCAGGGATGCCACTGCACGTACTGCAATTGAAAATTGGCGTGCCAATTACCATGTTGTGAAATATCAACCAGCCAAAGCTTTGCAACGGCATGCGGCTTGCAGTAAAAATATTAATGAGCAACGTCCTAGAAGCAACAATCTTGACAGGTCCTTTCAAAGGTGAAGATGTCCTCATTTCTCGCATTCCTATGGTTCCAACGGATATACTATTTCAATTTAAGAGATTGCAGTTCCCAACTCGATTGGCGTTTACAATCACCATCAACAAAGCTCAAGGCCAATCTTTAGAATTGTGCGGTTTAGATCTAGACACAGATTGCTTCTCACATGGACAGTTATATGTTGCATGTTCTAGAGTCAGCAAAGCAGACAATCTCTATATCAGCACAGACAATGGACAACAAAAAAATACTGTATTACTCGCAAGCATTGTGAAATTAAACATTAGAAACGTGAACTTTCTCTTTTCCATTTAACCAGACTGAACCACAGCAACGCATGGCCTGATACAGCTAGTAATTTTAATATGTGAAGACTGAATTCTTTGTAATTCTCTCATTTCTAGAGTGTAGAGACCTTTAGTATTTTAACTCAGAGTTTGGAAGGAGTATAATATCTCTCTCCTCCCAGAGTAGTCACTCAATTCCAGTTTTTTAAATCCTCTTATCCTTGTGTCTGTTAAAGCTTTGCTCATTTTCTCAGCTGCCTTTTACAGAATTGTATGGTGCCTAAATGAGAAAAATGTAAATCCAAATGCAAGGTTTACGTCTTGTTTTGTTTTTGTTTTTCCTATTTTAATTCATGTTCTTTAATGCCTTCAAACATTTTTAAAAATAATTTTTTGTTTTTCAGTTACAGTTTATGTATATTAGTTTCTAGTGTACAACTCAGTGAATAGATATTTGTGTAACTTATGAAATGGTCATCCTGATACATCTAGTACCCATCTGACCTACATACCTATTACAGTATTGACTATATTCACTGTACTGTATACTCTACATCCCCATGATGGTTCTGCAACTACCAATTTATACTTAATCCCTTCACCTTTTTCTACACATCCCTCTAATGCTCCTCCATCTAGAACCATCACAATGTCTCTGCATCTATGAGTCTTTTTCTGTTCCATTTGTTTGCTCACTTTGTTTATTAAATTCCATATATAAATGAAATCATATGACATTTGTCTTTGACTTATTTTACTCAGCACATCTTCTAGGTCCATCCAAGTTGTTGCAGATGGCAAGACTTCATTCTTTTTTATTTTAAGTGGTTCAGTTCATAGTCCATTATATAGATACACCACTTCATCATTCATTCATCTCTTGATGGACAGTTAAGTTGCTTTCATATCTTGGCTATTGTAAATAATGCTGTAGTGAACGTAAATAGTGCTGCAGTGAACATACGGATGCATATGTCTTTTCAATTTAGTGTTTTGGGTTTTTTTGAATAAATGCCCAGAAGTGGAATTACTAGGTCCTTCTTTATCTCTTGTTATAGCATATATTTTAAAGTCTATTTTGTTTGGCGTAAGTATTGCTCTCCCAGCTTTTTTTGCTTGCTTGTTTGTTTCCATTTTCAAGAAATACCTTTTTCCATCTCTTACTTTTAGTCTGTTGTGTCTTAAGCTAAAGTGAGTCTCTTGTAGACAACACATGTAAAGGTCTTATTTTCTTATTCAGCCACCTTGTGTGTTTTGATTGGAGTGTTTAATCTACTTGCATTTAAAGTAATTGTTGATAGATATGTATTTATTGCCATTTTACTCATATTTATGATCTTTTTTCGTCTGAAGGACCCTTTAAAAATTAATACTGGTTTGGTGGCAATGAACTCCTTCAGCCCTCTCTTGTCTGGGAAGTTCTTTATCTGTCTCTAGGTTCTAAATGATAGCTTTACTGGACAGAGTAAATCTTAGTTGTAGGTCTTTGCTTTTCATCGTGTTGACTATTTTGTGCCAGTACCTTCTAGCCTGCAAAGTGTCTGTTTAGAAATCAGCTGACAGTCTTGTGGGAGCTCTTCTGTAAGTAACTAACTGCTTTTCTCTTGCTACCTTTAATAATCTCTTTGTCTTCCATCTTTGGCATTTTAATTATATTAAAATGTAGGCTTAGTGTAGGCTTCTGTCTGGGTTTGGAACTCACTACTTCTGGGCTTGTATGTCTGTTTCCTTTACCAGGGTAAGGAAGGTTTAGGTCATTATTTCTTCCTAAAGGTTTTCTATTTCTTTCTCTCTTCTGGCACCTTCATCATGCAAATGTTGGTATGTTTAAATGTTGTTATGTTCTGGTTGTTCCAGAAGCTCTGAAAACGATCCTCTTTTTATTATGATTTTTTTTTTTCTGTTCTGATTGGGTGTTTTCTGCTTCCTTATCTTTAAAATTGCTAATTGGATCCTCTGCCTTTTCTAATCTATTGTTGATGCGCTAAATTGTATTCTTCATTTCTGACTTGTCCTTTTCTTTTTTTCGATCTTCATTTTTGTTTTCTGTCTTTTTGTTGAAGTACACACTGAGTTCATTTACTCTTTCCCTAAGTTCATTGAGCATTCTTAAAACCAGTGTTTAGAACTCTGCATCTGGTAGTTTTCTTGTCTCCGTTTTATTTAGTTATTTTTCCTGTAGTTTTAGTCTTTTGTTTCATTTGGGACATGTTTTGTTTTTTAATTTTGGCTGCCTCCCACAAGACTGTGTTTGTTTCTATGTATTAGGTAGAGCTGGTACATCTGGTCTCAGTAGAGTGGCCTTATGTAGTAGGTGTTCAGTAGAGCCCACTGGGGCAGCCTCCCTGGTCAGTCATGCTGGACCCTCGTGTGGTCTGTGTGCACCTTCCTACTGAAGTTGAGCGCCTTGATTGCTGTTGGCACATCAATGGGAAGGATTTATACCCAGGTCAGTTGGCTGCCAGGACTGACATCGGCCCCGTGTGCATAGCAGAAGAGCTGCTGTGTAGGGTCAACCTCACAGAGCAGGCTTCAGTTCAGCGGTGCTGTGGTACCCAACTAGTATGCCTTTTGAATGTGTTGCTAGTGGAGATAGTTGGGTGGTGCTACAGAGAGGTGTGAAGCTGTCCGCCTTATGCATTGACTCTGGGGCCTCCTGGGAGGTGCAGACCACAATCATCTCCATATGTGTGCATCCCACAGTCACCTGTTATGAGCTACGGAGTGGTCTGAACATGGCTGCTACTTGTACTGGGCTTGGAGGTGCCCAGGAGGGGCCAACCTGGGGTCCAAGGCAGGCTGCCTCCAGTCCCAGGCCTCTGGCCACTTAGCAAAAGGTATGGGACATGCTGAGGCCAGATGCTGCTCTTTAGGGTTTTGTGAACCTTTGGGAGATTTTAAGAAAGTCTGCAGCATGATTTAAGACAAGCCTTTTGTATAGAAAAGCCACTGGGCAGTGGTTCCTCAAGATGGATGGGGCAGTGTCTTAGAGAATCACCAGGTCGAGTTAATAGTAGTTCAGGTTGATGGCAACTCAGATACGGTGCCCACCTACTGACTCTGTGATGGGAGGGCTCAGCAAGTGAACAGTGACCTCTGCCAGTACTTCTGTTTGGGAGAAAGCTGCCCCTTCAGTCTTCACCTTGATACCAGACAATCTAGTTCTTTCCCAGTTGTCCCTGGTCCCTTCTGAGTTGCTGTCCTACTGCTGGATCTCAGAAGGAGTTAGTCTGAGTCAAGTCAATCTGTGAACCCTTTAAAAGGAATCCCAGGGGCCGTGGCCAGTTGGCTCAGTATATAGAGCGTTGGCCTGGCGTGCACATGTACCAGATTGGCTCCCTGGTCAGCGCACACATGAGAAGTGACTATCTGCTTCTCTTCCCCTCTCTCCTCTCGCTCTTCCCATCTCATAGCCAGTGGCTCGGTTGGTTTGAGTATTGGCCCCAGGCACTGAAGATGATTCTGTTGAGTTACATATATATTACCAAGACAGCAGTTGCCAGGTGGGTCCCAGTTGGGGCAAGTGAGGGACTCTCTCTCTGTCCCCTCCTCTCACTTAAAAAAAAAAAGAGCCTGACCTAGTGGTGGTGCAGTTGATAGAAACTGTTCTCTATAATACTTTAATTGTCTTTATAAATATGTAAAACTAATAGAATGTGTAACATCGAGAGTGGACCTACCCTAAGGTATACTGTGGACTTTGGGTAATGATGGTGTGTCAGGAATATTGTTTTTAACAAATGTGTTTTCTGGTTTAGGATTTTGACAATGGGGGAGGAGTTGGGGACATGGGACTCTTTTGTATTTTCTGCAGAGAACCTAAAACTGCTCTAAAAATTAAATTTTATGGCCCTTAGCCGGTTTGCTCAGTGGATAGAGCATTGGCCCCGTGTGCAGATGTCCCAGGTTCGATCCCTGGTCAGTTATCATCTGCTTCTTCAACCCTTCCTCTCCCCCTTCTCTCTCTTTTCCCCTCCTGCAGCCAGGTTCGATCATCAGCCTCAAGTGCTGAGGATAGCTAGGTTGATTTGAACATCAACCCCAGATGGAATTGCCAGGTGGATTCCAGTCAGAGCACATGTGGAAGTCTCTCTGTCTCCCCTCCTCTCACTTTAAATAAATAAATAGATAAATAAATATTAATACTAATAAAAAAGTTTTTTCCAAGTGGATTTGGATGTCAGTATTTTTTAAGAGTTACAAAAGATGGCCCTGGTCTGTTGGCTCAGCAGTAGAGCGTTGGCCTGGCGTGCAGGGGACCCGGGTTCGATTCCCGGCCAGGGCACATAGGAGAAGCGCCCATTTGCTTCTCCACCCCCAACCCCTCCTTCCTCTCTGTCCCTCTCTTCCCCTCCCGCAGCCAAGGCTCCATTGGAGCAAAGATGGCCCGGGCGCTGGGGATGGCTCCTCGGCCTCTGCCCCAGGCGCTAGAGTGGCTCTGGTCGCGGCAGAGCGACGCCCCAGAGGGGCAGAGCATCGCCCCCTGGTGGGCGTGCCAGGTGGATCCCGGTCGGGCGCATGCGGGAGTCTGTCTGACTGTCTCTCCCTGTTTCCAGCTTCAGAAAAGTACAAAAAAAAAAAAAAAAAGAGTTACAAAAGACCAGAGGAAGATAGAATTCAGTATTTTTCTGACCTGTGTGTGGAAGGACTGGAATTCCAATTATAAAAGGATACATAGCTAGATTTAATGTTTACTAAAAGGCATACATTTTATAACTAACCTTAATATATAAATAAATTAACAATAATGATGTGAATAGACTATTAATAAAGTATAATTTGGCCCTGGTCAGTTGTCTCAACAGTAGAGCATTAAACCCCGCATGTGGAGTTCCTGGGTTCAATTCCAAGTCACTGCACACAGGAGAGGTGATCATCTGCTTCTCCCCCCATTCCCTCTTGCAGCCATGGCTCAATCGATTTGAGCAAGTTGGTCTCGGGTGCTGAGGATGGCTCCAGCAAGCCTCCACTTGAGGCACTAAAAATAGCTCAGTTGCAAGTGGTCCAGTGGACCCAGCATTAGCCCCAGATGGAGATGTCTAGTGGATCCTGCTCCAGCGCATGCCGGAGTCTGGCTCTGTATCTCCCTTACTGTCACTTAAAAATTTTTTTAAATTAAAAAATAAAAATAAATGTAATTTAATGTTGCTAATAATAGACATTGGGAAAATTTCAGCCTAACCTCAGTAACAAAGAAATGCACGTTATACAGTGAGGTTAATTTTTAAATTTTATGTAATATGTGATGTTAACACTATAAAATAGTTATGTTTATTTATGTTTGACAGTATAAGAACAACTTGAACCTCCCACTAAGAAGTAAAAAATCAGAACATATTTGATCTTATATGTATCCTCCTATTGTGTTTCTCCTTGATACAATCTTTCTTCCCTGACCCCCAAGTACATTCTTATTCTCCTATCATATTTATTATTTCCTTGCAATAAAAAGTTTTCCTATGTCTGACCAGTGGTTGGCACAGTGGATAGAGTATCATAGTGTCCCAGGTTTGAAACCCCGAGGTCACCGGCTTGAGCGCGAGTTCATCTGGCTGAGTACAGGTTCACCAGCTTTGAGCATGAGATCATTGATATGATACCATGGTCACTGGCTTAAGCCCAAGGCTGCTTGCTGGCTTGAGCAAGGGGCCACTAGCTAGGCTGAAGCCCCCTGGTCAAGGCACATATGAGAGAAGCAGTCAGTAAACAACTAAAGTGCCACAACTATGAATTGATGCTTCTCATCTCCCTTTCTGTCTATCGCAAAAAGATGTTTTCCCACGATGTATTTATTAAGCAATGAATGCATTGTTTTATTTTGCTTATTTTAAAGTTTTTCTTAATATTAGCTTTCTCTTTTCATTCTCCTTTTTTCTGTTCATAACATTTGATATAAAACAAGATATTTAAATAGATGGAAGGGATTGATTTCATTAAACCTGAGTTTATAGGGATAGAGAATATCATGTCACCTGGGGCCTTGCGAGACTTACTTGGACCACCTCACAGCATTATTCACAGTAGCTGAATACATGGAAGTAATTACCCAAGTCCATTGACTGGTGAGTGGATAACAGTGTGGTGTATACATTCAAAGAAATAATTATTCAGCCTTAGAAAGGAAGAAACAGTCTGGATGAACCTAGGATAATTATGCTGAGTGAAATATGTCAGTCACAAGAGGACAAATACTGTATGATTCCACTGCTGTTAGGTATTCGAGTAGAAAAATCATAGAGACGGAAAGAATGGTGGTTGCCAGGGGCTGAGGGGAGGGGAGAACCAGGAGTTATTTATTGTATAATAGTATAAAGTTTCAGTTTTACAAGAGAAAATGAGTTATATGAGATGGATTGTGGTTATGGTTGTATAACAGTGTGACTATATTTAATACCATTGAACAGCACACTTTAACAATGGTTAGGATGGATAGTCCTGGCTGGACAGCTTGGTTGGTTAGAGTGTCATCGTGAAACACAAAGGCTTCTGGGTTTGATCCTCGGTCAGGGCGCATACAGAAACAGATCGACATTCTTTCTCTCTCCCTCTCTCCCTCCCCCACTCCTCCACTTCCACTCTAAAATCAATAATTAAACAAAAAGATTATGATGGCAATTTTATGTTTGTTTTATATATTTTACTACAATAAAATAAAATTAAAAAAACTTACTGGGACGTTTTTGGGTTTGTCTTTTTATTTTTTGAACTGTAGACCTCTTGAGAATTAACTGCCCAAGGAGCTCTTCACCCTGAGGGGAGTCTATCTTACTCCCAAAAATGTGTTGAGTCAATAAAAAAAGATTTTGGAGCCAAAAAATAAAGATTGAGAAGGACTGTATTAAATATCTCTACAGGTCTTACCATCTTTCTTTTTGATGTCTTAATTTTTGGTCTAACATAAATGAAGGCTTACTCTAGGACTTTGTGGTTCATATAACATAGCTAGAAAAGTTGAATTTTGTAATTCCATATCAAAGTTTATCATGTTTATAACTATGCTAGGCACTTCGAAAGATATGAAAAATAGGACATATCCTTTCTTACTTGAATTAATGAATTCTGTGGGGGGAGTTTATAATTATTTGTACAAGGCAATACATTTGAAGAGATGCATAATCTATTAAAATACAATACACAAGAGAATTTGATTCAATCTGATTCTAGGGGAAAGGGTTGGTCAGTAACAACTGCATTAAGTTCTAGAACAAAGAATTTTTTTTTTAAGCGAAAGAGACAGAGACAGGAAAGGAGAGATGAGATTCATCAATTCTTAGTTTTGGCAATTTAGTAGTTCATTGATTGCTTCTCATATGTGCCCTGACCAGTGGGGCTCCAGCAGAACCAGTGACCCCATGCTCAGTTCAGTGACCTTTGGGCTCAAGCCTGCGACCATGGGGTCATTTCTGTTGTCTCATGGTCAAGTTGGTGGCCGTGTGCTCAATCTGATGAGTTGGTACTCAAACTGGCAACCTTGAGGTTTTGAACCTGGGTCCTCAGCACTCCACGTGGATGCTTAATGCACTGCGCCACCACCTGGACAGGGGAGAACATTCTGGCAGAGGGAACTATTAAGTAAAGGGATAGAGGTATGAAATTTTGGGACATATTTAGGAATTTTAAGTAGTTCAGTTTAATAGTAATATACATTTAGGAAAGAATGAACTGAAAACTTTGGTTTGGTCCACATCACTGAAGACTTAAAATGACAAACTGTACATGGTATATAAGAAACTCATTTTCTTGGATTCATCTGACTTGAGCATGGGGTCATAGACAGCCCATGGTCACTGGCTTGAGCCCAAAGGTTGCTTTTTGAAGCCCAAGGTTGCTGACTTGAACAAGGAGTCACTGGCTCAGCTGGAGCCCTTGGTCATGGCATATATGAGAAGCAGTCAGTGAATAACTAAAGTGATACAACTAAGAGTTGATGGTTCTCATCTCTCTCCCTTCCTGTAGGTATGTCTGTCTGTGTCCCTTGCTAAAAAAAACAGACCTTATTTTTTGAGATTTCCTTTTTATTGATGAACAGCCAAATTTCTAACCATATTTACTAAATGGGAAATATTTTGGGGTTTTTTTTTGCTATTGCTATATTCCCAGAGCATAGAAGAGTTGAATAAATGATTTCATATTTTATAAGAAAGGAGAATTTTATTGGTTGTACATTTAAGAAATATTGTCCTAAAAGATCAGATTGTTTTTGGTGCTATTATATGGTTCAGGCATTACTGTATTTACCTTACTTGGGTTTGCGATGCCCTCTTTGGACTTCTCTAACTATGATCATCTTCCTTACTGATGTAACTTTGTTACAGGGCATCTCTATCCACCTGTGTGAGTTGGTTCAGGTAAATCTCAAAAATCTTTGATTTTAACTTGACATCTGTTTTCCGGAAGTGTGGCATTGCCTACTGCTTTTTTTCCCCCCAGGAATAAGTTCTGTGTGTTTGTTCACATAGTATAAAGTATATTCTTATTCAGGATTGCATTAAGATCTAGTAGTTCTTAAACAGTGTAACCAAATAATCATATAAATCCCAAATGCCTCAAAGGTGAGCAATCTTCATAGTGCACTTTCACCTCATTGAAGTTGAAGCTGTTCCTTTCAGATACTTTCTCACTTCAATGTGAAGTAGATTGTTAGAGTTTTATTAATGGTTTTATTATGTGGCTTTTTAAAAAAAGGTTTGATTTCTTCCACATTTCACACTTCTCCAATGAGACTTTTTCAGAAATCATAGTCCAGGGATGCTTTGAATTGCCAAATGCTTTTTATTAGATGAAGTATTTCAATGCAACTGTAATAAATAAGCATCTACATCCTTAGCTATATTACCAGTATATCCTGGAACCAAAGTAAAATGGTTTTCTTGTTCCCATAGTCCACTTAATTGTTGTTTTTAAATCTCAATATTTCTGTCATTTATAATCTCTGTTTTGGATGATAGTTCTGACCACCACTTTTTTATGACTACTTGAAGCCAGTTTAAACCAACTATTATATATTCTTTAAATTTGTTTTTAAGTGGTGACTTTACTAGAGGCAACAAGTCTACACAGCAGCTGAGTGAGATGTATTGTTTTTCCTCCAGTAAACCATTGGTAAGTACAGGAAGGCAATCCACCACCACTCCAAGGTCTTCTATCTTCACCAAATAAGCTACAAGCTCACTTATACTTCTCTTTTTCCAGAAAGTTAAAGCTACATTCATTCTCAAATTTCTGCTGAACAAAACTTGTGCCATTGTTTCATGGTCCTGAGAAACCTCAGAAGAAAACCCACTGTACTTTGATGATGGGCTTTCTGTCTGTGAAGAACCAGAATCACTGGAATTAAGCAAATATGTTCTACACTCACAGTATAATTTTTCAGGCAGGTGCCCCACACAAGCCAGTTCGTTTTCTTTTCTTTTTTTTTTTTTTGCCAGTTTGTTTTCTTTATTTGCCATGTCACAGCCCCCACTCCTAGGGGACTGTTTCTTCTTATAACAAGGATTTGGAAAAGGATGATGAACTAACTTTCTGTGGTAGATCACCTTACGTGATTTATCAGAGCTTTTCACAGTTTGTCCAACTGTTCTATGTATGTAAGTAGCCAACTGTTTTGGAGATTTATTAACCTCCTTCATGTTCTTACTAGTGAAAGTAGAGATCCTTTTTCTAGGAAGATCAATGGAATGATCCTTAATATTATTAGAAAAATTTTGTTTAACATTGTGGGTTTCAGATGCCATAATCTCTTAAGTACCAGCGCCTCATGGTACCACGGCCTTTCAGCCCAGCCCTGGCACTGACGAACAGCGCCTAGAAGCATAGCAAGTCCTATGACTCCCAGGCCCAACCCCACTCAGGACCATTCAGACGCGGCCGCCTGCTTAATGCTTTGATCGTGATTTTAAGCATTTGTAGGAATTGACATCACTCCTAGTGTTTCTGTTGTTAGATCATGTTATATCATGTTATATAAACATTTATTTAGGTACTGTTTTTCAATATTTACTGTTATTTTTTGTAGTTCTGAATAGATTACAGGGGGTCCTCAGGTTATGACATAGTTTTATTCCTGTGACAATGACCTAACACGAATTTTGGTGTAAGTAGAAACGCACCCTAGCCTAAGTCACTTACCTATCCTTACACAGTTGTAAAATCATGATCTAGAACATAAAAACGCAACTAGGCCACAGTAAAAGGAAAAGGACATAAATATACTGTACTGTACACTGTACTGTAGTAACAAAAAATGAGTGTGAAGATTTTTTCTTACCTTTATTCCTGTTGTTGGCTTGCACACTGAAAGGGGCATTGCAAGGTGGGAGAGAGTGACCTATTGGGAGGAGGAAGCTGGAGAGGCAGGACAGAAGGTCCTGAAGATACTGGGTCAGGTGAATCAGGATTGCTTAAGAAACATGAAGGTGATATTGGAGATGATTCTACCTGTACTACACGTGTTTCATTTCGAGAAGCAGCTGATGTAGAGGGTACAGGAGCTATTGCAGGCCTCTCTACCTTAAAGAATTGTTCCAGGTTAGCCTAGAAGGTTGATGACTTCTTTTCCAAAATCTTGCTATAGCATTGCAAGGCATCCGTAACAGCTCTGTAGACCTTATTGAATCTGTCATTGCTGGGGTCCTTAGCCTGAAGTTTTGCCAGTCCATCCTGTACCATAGAAAACCTGCTAAACCCTTGGTAGTAAATCTCTTGGGTTCTGGGTTTCTCTCTCTTTTCAGTCAGCTGCTTCTCCAGCTGAATGAGATCCTCAGCTGACAGTTCCTCTCCATGTGATGCTAGTAGCTCTGTGACATCCTCAGTCTCCATCTCAAACATTATGCTACTTCGTTGTTTAGTAATCACAGTGGATTTCGTAGGGGCTGATCCCTTTACACACACTAGGATACGCTCTAGGATACGGTCTTGATCTTTGATAATTGTTGCTACAGTAGAGCGGCTGTGGCCGCCTAGCACATGGCCAATGTTCGTCGCTGATTCTCCTTATTCTGATCTCTTTACAATGTCTTGATTTCGCTTCCGTCGTGATGGCTTTCCTCTTCAAAGCACTGTCATTTGAAGACTCTGACTTTCATTTAGGAACCATGATGAGGGCCAAAAAGTCACCAAACAAAGCAGCACAAATGGCACACTTGTCCTTTTAACAGTCCAAGTGGGTAGGTAAGCGTACCTGGGGTACAGCAACTCCCTCACTCACAGCCGCGTTACTGTGTGTTCTTCCCCCGTGCATGGCCAAACTAGTTCGCCCACGTAGTCTGAGTATGACTCTTAATGGCATAAGCCGAAACACTTACCTCTCAGTTTTTTAAAGTTTTTATGGGAGTGAGCGCCGTAAACTCGAAATGTCTTATGCCGAGACTGTTGTAACCAAAGGACCCCTGTATTTTTAATTTTACATATGTATTTTGAAAAAAATACAAGGCTGGGCAAAAGTAGGTTTACAGTTGTTTATGTGGAAAATAATACAATAATTAAGAAATAATAATACCAGAATAAATTTCCTCAGATTCACAACTGAATAGATTTATAACTGTACACCTACTTTTGCCCACCCCTCTATTTTATAGGTTGAATTAATGTTAACTGCTCCTGTTTGTAATCTTTATTTATTTATTTAGAAAATTAACAAGGTGACATTGATCAATAAGAGTACATAGGTTTCAGGTAAAGATTTCTATAGTCTTTGAAATGTTGATTATGTTGTATGCCCATCACCCAAAGTCAAATCATTTTCTGTCACCTTATATTTGTCCCTCTTTACAACCTTCCCCCCACCCTTTTCCTTGTCCTCCTCCCTCATGTCCACCTCCTCCTAGTAACCACTTCACTTTTATCAATGTCCATGAATCTCAGTTTTGTATCCCACCTATGTATGTAATCATAAAGTTCTTAGCTTTTTAAAATTTCTTTCACTCAGTAAATGTTCTCAAGGTCTATCCATGTTGTCATAAATGTCACTGTGTCACCATTTCTTATGGCTGAGTAGTATTGTATTGTATATATGTACCACATCTTCTTTATCCAGTCCTCTATCGAGGGACACTTTGGTTGTTTCCATATATTGGCTACTGTGAATAGTGCTGCAATGAACATGGGAGGAGCATGTGTATTTATATACCAATGTTTTCGAGTTTTGGGGGTAGATAGATACCCCGTAGAGGGATTGCTGTGTCATTCGGTAATTCTATTCTTAATTTTTTGAGGACCCACCATACTTTATTCCATAATGGTTGTACTAATTTTCATTCCCACCAGCAATGAATGGGGCTCCTTTTTCTCCACAGTCTCTACAACACTTATTATTACCTGTCTTGTTGATAATAGCCAATCTAACAGGTGTGAGGCGGTATCTCATTGTGGTTTTTTTTGTTTGTTTGTTTTTTTTTTTGTATTTTTCTGAAGCTGGAAACGGGGAGAGACAGTCAGACAGACTCCCGCATGCGCCCGACCGGGATCCACCCAGCACGCCCACCAGGGGCGACGCTCTGCCCACCAGGGGGCGATGCTCTGCCCCTCCGGGGCATCGCTCTGCCGCTACCAGAGCCACTCTAGTGCCTGGGGCAGAGGCCGAGGAGCCATCCCCAGCGCCTGGGCCATCTTTGCTCCAATGGAGCCTTGGCTGTGGGAGGGGAAGAGAGAGACAGAGAGGAAGGAGGGGAGGGGGGTGGAGAAGCAAATGGGCGCTTCTCCTATGTGCCCTGGCCGGGAATCGAACCCGGGTCCCCTGCACGCCAGGCTGACGCTCTACCGCTGAGCCAACCGGCCAGGGCCTCATTGTGGTTTTGATTTGCTTTTCTCAAATAGCTAATGAAGATGAACATCTTTTCCTATACTTATGGCCATTTCTATGTCTTCTTGGGAGAAGTGTTTGTTTAGGTCCTCTCCCCATTTTTTAATTGGATTGTTTACTTCTTTGTTGCTGAGCTTTGTGAGTTCTTTATGTATTTTGGATATTAACCCTTTATTGGACCTGTTTGCAAATATCATCTCCCATTTAGTTGGCTGCCTATTTGCTTTGTTGTCAGTTTCTTTTGCTGTGCAGAAGCTTTTTAGTTTGATATAGTCTCATTCATTTATTTTTGCCTCTTCAAAAATCCCTTGCCTTTGGGGTCAAATTTGTAAATTGTTCTCTATGGCCTGTTTGTTGTCTTTAGTACTTGCTCTATGGATTATATTATGCGTCTTTAATTTACCATAGTCCCCCTTGAATTAATATAATAGCACTTCACATAGAGTGTAAGAATTTATACGATATAATTATTACTACCTTTTTCCTGTTTGTGGTGGTGTTGTAATTTATTTTATGCCTACATATGTTATAAATCTAATACCTGACAATTATATCTTTGCTTTCAACAGCTTTTTTTTAAGAGAGAGAGAGAGAGACAGGGGCAGACTGGCAGGAAGGGAGAAAGATGAAAAACATCAACTCATAGTTGTGGCACCTTAGTTGTTTATTGAATGCTTTTGATCAGGGGGCTCCAGCCAAGCCAGTGATCCCTTTGCTCAAGCCAGCAACCTTGGTCTTCAAGCAAACAGCCAATTATCTTTTATTTATTTATTTATTTTAGAGAGTAGAGGGAGAGACAGAGAGAGAGAGAGAGAGAGAGAGAGAGAGAGAAAGGAGAGACAGAGAAAGAGAAGGGGGAGGAGCTGGAAGCATCAACTCCCATATGTGCCTTGACCAGGCAAGCCCAGGGTTTCGAACCGGCAACCTCAGCATTCCAGGTCGATGCTTTATCCACTGCGCCACCACAGGTCAGGCCAGCCAATTATCTTTTAAAGGAATTAATTTTTTTTTTTACCGTTTCCTCACATATTTACCATTTTATAGTCATACATAAGCTAGAAGTAATGTCTTTGCCTGGATTCTCACAGGACATATTTTGGACCATTTATGTCATAAATGACATCATGTAATGTCATATTTGTCAAAAATGTTTCATTTCCTCTGCCAGTTTTGTTACTGTTTGGCAAGGACTACACAGTTTATTCATCTTTTAATGCTTCATTTGGCTAGCATAGTGTGCCTTACACAAAATAGACAACTGTGGGTTTTTTTGTTTTGTTTTTGAAAGAGAGAAAGGAATGGAGAGAGATGAGCAGCATTAACTAGTGGTTGTGTCACTTTAGTTGCTCATTGCTTGCTTCTCATATGCGCCTTGACAGGGGGAGTGGGGCTCCAGCAGAGCCAGTGAGTCCTTGCTGAAGCCAGCAATCTTTGGGTCATGTTGATGATCCCATGCTCAGGCCAGCGACCTCAGTCACGGTTTTGAATCTGGAACTTCAGCATCCCAGGTTGACACTCTATCCACTGTGCCACCACTGGTCAGGCACTACTGTATTTTTTCTTTCTTTTTTTTTTTTTTTTTTAAGTGATATAAAAATGACTGAAATTTTCTTATCTATTTGTATAATCTGACAAGATAAATTATCTTTTAGGTTTATTTGTTAAACCTATTCTAAACCAACTGATTTTTCTTATTGGTATTATTATTTTTATTTTAATTTATTGGGTATACATAGATTCTAGTGTCCCCCTAAATATGCCCCCCTCCCTTGTGTTCCCCACCACATTCCCCTTGCCCTCCTCCCTGCAATGTCCTCCCCTGGTTTTGCTTTACTGCTCTCATCCCATCCCATCCTATCATCCCCTTTCCCTCTGTCCGCTTTCACTCTGGACCCCTTTGATCCCGCCTCTCTCTATTCTTTCTTTCTTTCTTTCTTTCTTTCTTTCTTTCTTTCTTTCTTTCTTTCTTTCTTTCTTTCTTTCTTTCTTTCTTTCTTTCTTTCTTTCTTTCTTTCTTTCTTTCTTTCTTTCTTTCTTTCTTTCTTTCTTTCTTTCTTTCTTCTTTCTTTCTTTCTTTCTTTCTTTCTTTCTTTCTTTCTTTCTTTCTTTCTTTCTTTCCTTTCTTTCTTTCTTTCTTTCTTTCTTTCTTTCTTTCTTTCTTTCTTTCTTTCTTTCTTTCTTTCTTTCTTTCTTTCTTTCTTTCTTTCTTTCTTTCTTTCTTTCTTTCTTTCTTTCTTTCTTTCTTTCTTTCTTTCTTTCTTTCTTTCTTTCTTTCTTTCTTTCTTTCTTTCTTTCTTTCTTTCTTTCTTTCTTTCTTTCTTTCTTTCTTTCTTTCTTTCTTTCTTTCTTTTTCTTTCATTTGTATTTTCTGAAGCTGGAAACGGGAAGGCAGTCAGACAGACTCCCGCATGCTCCTGACCGGGATCAACCCGGCTCGCCCACCAGGGGGCCATGCTCTGCCCATCCAGGACGTGGCTCTGTTGCAACCAGAGCCATTCTAGCGCCTGAGGCAGAGGCCACAGCGCCCGGGCCATCTTTGCTCCAATGGAGCCTCGGCTGCGGGAGGGGAAGAGAGAGACAGAGAGGAAGGAGAAGGGGAGGGGTGGAGAGGCAGATGGGCGCTTCCCCTGTGTGCCCTGGTCGGGAATCGAACCTGGGACTTCCGCACACCAGGCCGATGCTCTACCACTGAGCCAACCAGCCAGGGCCACCTCTCTCTATTCTGTTCCTCAGTTCACATTGTTTTATTGGATTCCTCAAATGAGTGGGTCAGTGATATTTTTCTTTCTCTGCCTGGCTTATTTCACTTAACATAATAGTTTCCAGGTCCATCCATGTTGTTGCAAAAAGTAAGATTTCCTTCTTTTTCATGGCCCCATAGTATTCCATTGTGTATATGTACCACAGCTTCTTATTTTTATTCTTTAGGTTCCCCCCCCACACAGAGAGGGATAGACAGGGACAGACAGACAGAAATGGAGACGAGAAGCATCAATCATCAGTTCCTCATTGCACATTGCAAAACCTTAGTTGTTCATTGATTGCTTTCTCATATGTGCCTTGACCGCAGGCCTTCAGCAGACCGAGCAACCCCTTGCTGGAGCCAGCGACATTGGGTCCAAGCTGGCGGGCTTTTTGCTCAAACCAGATGAGCCCGCGCTCAATCTGGCGACCTCGGGGTCTCGAACCCGGGTCCTCTGCATCCCAGTCCAATGCTCTATCCACTGCGCCACCGCCTGGTCAGGCTATTTTTATTTTTTAAATGTACCACAGCTGGTCCTGGCCGGTTGGCTTAGTGGTAGAGCATTGGCCTGGCGTGCAGGAGTCCCGGGTTTGATTCCCGGCCAGGGCACACAGGAGAAGCGCCCATCTGCTTCTCCACCCCTCCCCCTCTCCTTCCTCTCTGTCTCTCTCTTCCCCTCCTGCAGCCAAGGCTCCATTGGAGCAAAGATGGCCCAGGCGCTGAGGATAGCTCTGTGGCCTCTGCCTCAGGCGCTAGAGTGGCTCTGTTGCAACCAGAGCCACGCCCTGGATGGGAAGAGCATGGCCCCCTGGTGGGTGTGTGCATGCAGGAGTCTGTCTGACTGCCTCCTCCCCGTTTCTGGCTTTGGAAAAATACAAAAAAAAAAAAAAAAAAAGTACCACAGCTTTTTAACCCATTCGTCCAGTGACAGACACTTGGGCTGTTTCCAGATCTTGGCTATTGTAAACAATGCTGCCATAAACATGGGGGTGCGTTTTTCTTTTTGAATCAGAGATGTGGTGTTCTTGGGATATATTCCTAAAAGTGGGATGGCTGGGTCAAAAGGCAGTTCATTTTTAATTTCTTGAGGAATCTCCATACTTTTCCCCCCAGTGGCTGCACCAGTCCTCATTCACACCAGCAATGCAGGAGGGTTCTCTTTTCTCCACACCCTCTCCAACACTTATGTGTTGTTTTGTTAATGAGCACCATTCTGACTGGTGTGAGGTGGTATCTCATTGTGGTTTTAATTTGCATTGCTGTAATAATTAGTGATGTTGAACATTTTTTCATATACCTATTGGCCATCTGTATGTCCATTTTGGAGAAGTATCTATTCATTTCTTTTGCCCATTTTTTTGATTGGATTGTTTATCCTTCCTGGTGTTGAGTTTTAGAAGTTCTTTATAAATTTTGGTTATTAACCCCTTATCAGACATATTGTCAAATATGTTCTCCCATTGTGTTGTTTGCCTTTTTATTTTTTTCATATTGTCTTTAGCTGTGCAAAAAAAAGCTTTTTAGTTTGATATAGTCCCATTTGTTTATCCTGTTCTTTATTTTCCTTGCCCGTGGAGATAAATCAGCAAATATATTGCTGCAAGTGATGTCGGAGAGCTTATTGCGTATATTTTCCTCTAAGATGCTTATGATTTCATGACTTACATTTAAGTCTTTTATCCATTTTTTTATTTTTGTGAGTGGTGTAAGTTGGTGGTCTAGTTTCTTTTTTTTTTTTTTTTTTGCAGGTAGCTGTTCAATTTTAACACCATTTGTTAAAGAGATTGTTTTTACTCCATTGTATACTCTTACCACCTTTGTGAAATATCAGTTGTCCATAAAGGTGTGGGTTTATTTCTGGGTTCTCTGTTCTGTTCCATTAATCTATATCAGGGGTCCCCAAACTTTTTACACAGGGGGCCAGTTCACTGTCCCTCAGACCATTGGAGGGCCGAACTATAAAGAAAACTATGATCAAATCCCTATGCACACTGCACATATCTTATTTTAAAGTAAAAAAAAAACAGAACGGGAACAAATACAATATTTTAAATAAAGAACAAGTAAATTTAAATCAACAAACTGACCAGTATTTCAATGGGAACTATGCTCCTCTCACTGACCACCAATGAAAGGTGCCCCTTCCGGAAGTGCGGCGGGGGGCCGGTTAAATGGCCTCAGGGGGTCGCATGCGGCCCGCGGGCCGTAGTTTGGGGACCCCTGATCTATATGCTTGTTCTTATGCCAGTACCAAGTTGTTTTGAGTACAATGGCCTTGTAGTATAACTTGGTATCAGGAATGTGAAACCACCCACTTTATTCTTTTTCAAGATTGCGGAAGCTATTAATGTCCTTTTTTGGTTCTATATGAAATTTTGGAATATTTGTTCTATATCTGTGAAGTATGTCATTGGTGGTATTATTTTTTATTATTCTTTTTGTGGAGCAAAGTTTGGAACTACTGCTCACAAAAATTAGGGGACCAGGGAGCATGCAGATACCCCAGTACTGTCAGCCTTTTGTATAGTGCATTTTCACCAATGAAGTAAAAGTTAGTTTTGCATCTCATTTGTGTAATCTTTGACCTGTCATTTTCTTTTCTGATGTTCTTGTTTAATAAAAAAAAATCAAATGCTTTTTTTATTGCTTCATATTCATTTTGAAATATTCCCTAATTTTTGTGAGCAATGTATTATAAATAGTAGTGGGAAGAATTAGGATATCCAGAAATACCTTAAAACATGTTTAAAATTTTTCTATTAGTAGTATAATTCTGAAAACCCATCTTCTTTTCCAGAAGCCAGAGTTAACCCAGATTCACCAGAAGTGATTTTCTAGATAAGCTCTGAAGGTGACTGCTGGCTTTACTTGGGTTTTTCAGAGAAACAGGAAGAACTGATTTAGCTGTGAAAAGAAATGTAGAGGCAGAAAAAAATATTTGTAAGGCTCTGTTGGCGTCATGGAACGCAGTTAAATGCTTAGAATGAATTACCTTACTAATTCTCTTTCCCTAATAGATAAAAAAGGTCAGGTCAAGGAGATTTCAGCCATTTCAGAGGGCTTGATGTTGACCTCATGCCTACAGGCCTCAAGATCATAAGCAGTGTGCTTTAGAGATCAGGTGTCTCAGCAGCTTAGGACATTCCTAACAGATTCCTCTATGCCCTGCTCAGAGTCCAGGTATGCCTCTTCCTGTAGCATCCTGATGTGACCCTATTTTCCCCCCATCTTACCAGAATATATTGGTGGCCATTTTCCTCAGTTTACTCAGGAAATTTGAATAAAACAGCAATGTTGTTTCCAAATAATATAGTGAGTAACCAACACTAATTCAAGCACATGAACATTTCTAGTGACATGACTCCTCTGGTGTATCCGTCCCAGCCTTTCACACCTCAGCTGGAAATAACTACCTTATATTCTCTGTTTTTTGTTTTTGTTTTTGTTTTGTTTTTTTAAATTAAGAGCCAGGGTAATAGACTTCCACATGCACCCCAACCAGGATCTACCCAGCAATCCCCATCTGGGGCCCATGTTCAAATCAGCTGAGCTATCCTTAGTACCTGAGGCCGACGCTCGAACCAGTTGAGCCACTGGCTGCGAGTGGAGAAGAGAGAAGGAGGAGAGAGAAGGGAAGAGAAGCAGATGGTTGCTTCTCATGTGTACCCTGACTAGGGATTTAACCGTGGACTTCGGCATGCCAGGTGGACTCTATCCACTGAACCAATCGGCTAGAGGGCCTGTGGTTTTATTTTTAAAAAGGAGAGTGTTTTTATTTATCAATATGCCTATATAAAATTGAAAATTTTGGCCTCAGCCATGTGGCTTAGTGGTTAAAGTGTTGACACTGTCTGAGTTCATGTGTTCAAACCCCCCCTCCCTTCCATCACAGGACACACAAGAAGCAACAAGTGCGCATGATAAATAGAACTAAGTGAAACAAAGAGTTGATGCTTCTCTCTCTTCCTATCCCCTTCTTGCTCTCTCTCACCCCATCTCTCAAATCAATGGAAAAAAAAATTTTTTTTTTTTGTATTTTTCTGAAGCTGGAAACGGGGAGAGACAGTCAGACTCCCGCATGCACCCGACCGGGATCCACCCGGCACGCCCACCAGGGGCAACGCTCTGCCCACCAGGGGGCGATGCTCTGCCCCTCCGGTTGCAACCAGAGCCACTCTAGCGCCTGGGGCAGAGGCCAAGGAGCCATCCCCAGCGCCCAGGCCATCTTTGCTCCAATGGAGCCTTGGCTGCAGGAGGGGAAGAGAGAGACAGAGAGGAAAGGGGGGGTGGAGAAGCAAATGGGCGCTTCTCCTATGTGCCCTGGCTGGGAATCGAACCCGGGTCCCCCGCACGCCAGGGAAAAAATATTTTTAATTGGAAGTTTCAAACCATATAGGCCCTGGCCAGTTGGCTCAGTGGTAGAGTGTGGCAGGGTATGTGGATGTCCCAGGTTCATTCCCGGTCAGGGCACACAGGAGAAGTGATCACTGGCTTCTCCACGCCTCTGCCTCACCCCCACCCCCAACCCCACCCTCAACCCCCACAGCCATGGTTCTATTGGTTCTTGAGCCCTGGGAGCTGAGGATGAGTATGTGGCCTCTGCCTCATGTGCTAAAAATAGCTCGGTGCTGAGCAATGGAGCAAGGGCCTTATATGGGCAGAGCATTGCCCCATAGGGGCTTGCTGGTTGGATCCCAGTGGGGTGCATATGGGAGTCTTCTTCATTCACTGCCTCTCCTCCTCTCATTAAAAAAATACACACACACACACACACACACACACACACACACACACACCCATGACTAGAATTAACTAAAGAACTAAAGAATTAAAACATTTAAATTTGGGGGGTTTTTTTGTTTTTTTTTTTTTTTTTTGTATTTTCCCGAAGTGAGAAGTGGGGGGCAGCAGAGAGACTCTTGCATGCGCCCGACCCAGATCCACCGGGCATGCCCACTAGGGGGCAATGCTTGGCCCATCTGGGGCGTTGTTCCGCTGCAGCCGGAGTCATTCTAGTGCCTGAGGCGGAGGCCATGGAGCCATCCTCAGTGCCCGTGCCAACTTTGCTCCCATGAAGCTGTGGCTGCAGGAGGAGGAGAGGAGGGGGAGAGAGGGAAAGGGAGGAAGGAGGAAGGAGAGAGGGAAAAGTAGAGAAGCAGATGAGCGCTTCTGTGTGCCCTGGCCAGGAATTGAATCCAGGAGTTCCACACGTCGGACCAATGCTCTACCACTGAGCCAACTGGCCAGGGCTTAAATTTCATTTCTTAACAGTCTATAAAAAGATATGTTGTAATGTCAAAAAATAAAATTTTTATGTTGTAATATTTTTATCTTAGAATAAAATTTAAATGTATATATATTTGATATATTGGTGTATCAGTATAAATGTATTTTTGTCTAAGGTATAAGGTGGCCTATTGTCCTTAAGAAGATGTTTCTTTGGGTCTTAAAATGTCTTTATGAAGTAATGAAGTGAATGATAATTATTAAGTAATTGGTGATGTGTATTGTGGAAAATATAATTAAAAGTTGGCCATACTACATTAGTGTACTCAGCAGTAATCAAGAGCTACTAATAGTGTTATTTATATCGGTAATAATTCATTTTGTAATCCATGCTTTTTTCCCTTATTTTTTGTATATTCCTACAGCTAAAGCAGTTAACAGGTCATGGCACGTTTAACAAAAAGACGACAGGCGGATACAAAAGCTATCCAGCATCTTTGGGCAGCCATTGAGATTATAAGGAACCAGAAACAAATTGCCAATATTGACCGTATTACAAAGTAAGTAAATTTAAACAGAAATATCCCTGTAAAATTTCATATAAGACTGGTAAAAAAAAAAAGGGGGGGGGGGTGAAAATTAGCATATTCATTGTGATAATATATAAGGTACCAGTCACATTTTGCCTTGCAGGCGTATACAGTTGTTAGAAAAATAAATGCAGAAACATACACAAGCCACTTGTGTTTAGAGGTAAAACTCTTTAAAAAAAATGAAAATATGTAATATTTGTAATAGTATTTTAGTTATCAAAGATTTAACTTGAAAACAAATCTTTATGTCTTTTGTTAAAAAGGGTTTTAGTTAAGCATGTTTATGTAAACTAAAACCTTTTTCTGTTTGTTATTCATTTTAATATAGGGCTAGCATGGTACATATAATAAATAACATCTTTTTAGTTTATAGCCCACTAACCAAGAATTTTTAACAATTTTATTTTATAGTTTAGAAATATAGTAAATAAATCATCAGTTAAAAAAACTTTTTTTTTCCTCCTAGTTTCCAATGCTGTTTATCTTGGTAGACCAAGATTCAGAATAGAAAAATATCAGACTGCTTTGTGAATACTCAATTTACATGTTAAATATTATAAAGGAATCTTAAAATAGAACTTGATTTTGTTATATTTGTTTCACTGGGTATTTTTAAGGACTGAAGCTAAATATATCTTTAAAAAATTTTTCTTTGAGAGGAGGCAGGGAGGCAGAGGTCGACTCCTGCATGCATCTTGACATAGAACCACCTGGCAAGCCCCCTACTGGGCAATGCTGTGCCCATCTGGGGCCTCTGCTCCGTTCATTGCTTACCATCAACTGAGCTATTTTAGTGCTGGAGGCAAGGCCATGGAGCCGTCCTTAGCGCCTGGGGCCAACCTGCTCAAACCCTTTGAGCCCTGGCTGCAGGGAGGAGAAGGGGTGGTGGAGAAGCGATGGTCGCTTCTCCTGTGTGCCCTGACAGTGAATCAAACCCAGGGCCAAAGCTCAACCACTGAGCCAGCCAGCCGGCGCTAAAATGTTTGAATGATATTTTTTGGTAAGTTAGAATATCTTTATACTTATTCTTCCCACATACTTTTTAGATGTTATCTGTAAAAATGGAAAACAGATGATCTACTGAAGCTCATTTACTTACTCATGTTAGCCCTTTTAATAAGTAACTAAAGTGAGTACCATATATTTTTGTTCTTTACCTATATTCTGGTGGAGAAGATTATAAAGGTTAGTTAAGAGGAAAGGACAGGAGGAGAAAGGTATGTTATATGTTGTTCTGACTTTGTATTTACCCCTTGAATATTTTAAACTTGTCCATGTAGAAGTCCTTGCTCCTATTATAGGCTAACAGAAGAAAAAAATAGGTAACACCTAAGTGGAAATTAAGAATATAATAAATAGTATAAAATTATATTTTTAAATAAAGCAAATAATTTGAAGCATGGTAACTAAATACAGGTTACAGTGAGGTATTACTGATATAAAAACATTCTCTAAAAATCTCAAGGAATTAAAAACCAAAAGTATTTTCCCATGGTTGGGATTTAAAAAAAAAAACGAACAACTATAGTTTATGTATATCAAAATTATTTGTAGAAGAAAGTGGAAATAAGATATTGTTCTTTGGATTTAATTTTTAAAATTAAAGTTTTCTAAGCTTGATTGACCTATATCAGTTTTTCATGCTATTTTTTCTAAACCGTGGCATCTTTCTTTAAAAGCTGTAGGGGCAGTATCTAGGAAGCTGTGGGAATCTCCCAGTGTAAGGTACACACAGTTTGGTTGGCAAGGTTGCTATTAGGTTGTACCAACCTGCTGATCTGGGAGTCAGAAAATTAACCCCACAGAAGTGGTAAAGGTGTCTTTGGATGACCATAACATAGACACACAATACATTGTAGTAAAAGATACAGAGGTTAACAGGATTGTACACCTCTTCTCATTTTGCATTATGGATCATTGATAAGATTTTCTTTGCTCATTTTTTCATCATTAGAACTTTAAGATTGCCAAGGCAATTTTGCCTTGCCATTGCCAATCTTCAGGTCTTGAGGTCCGTAGATCTCAAGATAAATATGAATAAATTTATTTATCTACCAGATAGATAGTCATTGTTTTATCAGTCTCGTCCAGAGGTGAAAAAAAGGTAATTCACAGGGTGTTAAGAGTGGTTCTCATTTTCTTCTGCCTCATCTTGTCTGAGGGTATGCCATTTTCTTCTTATTAGGGCAGCATGTGTCATACATAGCATGCTATACTTTTATATAAATATAAAACATTAGTCACATTTATAACTACTTCTCTGCCAGACTATCAGCCCTGTCTAGTTAATTGCCTAGCCCAGTGCCTTGGATTGCTCAGTATCATTACACTTGCTGAGCTAAGTTAGGAAGAAACATTGGACCATGACAGGAAGTCAGGTCTTTTGCTTGATTGCCTAATAATCGTATTTAGTATTCTAAATTTAGGTACTTTTCAAGCCTTAGACTAATTTTAAATTGATTTACTCTGCTTAGTTACAGCCAATTCTGAACATACAGGTATCTTAATCTTTACAAATAATTTACTGAAAGCTGTAGTAGAGTTATTGTAATGAATGCATATGTCACCACGTTTTATTTTGTATCATGACTGGTGAGTGACTTTATTATAAAAATAAAAACTATATAGATTAGTGATGCATTAAAAGTGTTAGGCTTTGGGGTCATGGCTCTTTATAATATTTGGACTCCTGGCGCACCCTAGACACTGTGGTTTACTTATAATGTTTTAGTTCTCCTTGTTTTTGGTATGACTCTTAAGTCACTTAAAATATCTTTTTTTTTTTTTAAATATTTATTGGTTTGAGGGAGAATGAGAGAGACATTGATCTGTTTCTATATGTGCCCTGACTAGGAGTTGAACCTGCAACCTTGGTGTATCAGGCTGAGGCTCTAACCACCTGAGCTATCTGGCCAAGTTGCCACTTTTAATCTATAGGTTTCTCAGTAATCTTTTTGTTGTTGTTTTTCTTTGTGTTGTTTCTCTTTATTGAAGAAACCTGGTTCATTTGCTCTGTGGTTTCTCATTGTCTGACTTTTGCTGATTGTATCCCTGTGGTGGACTTTAACCTTTTGCTCATTCCTCTGCATTTCATGGAAATTGATATTGTATCTACAGGTTTGGGGGGTGGGGCGAGATTCTTCCTAGGTGGGACTTGTGTTCTGCTTTCAGCAGTCTATAATGTCTGTTGTGTCTCATCTGTGAGGTTAATTAGTAGATGCAAAGTGGCTAGGTCCAGTAATTTGTTAACAGTTGCAGAATGTTGATAATCTAATTTCATTCCTCCCTTTTTAATTGGAAGACTTCTACAAGGACAGAAGCTTCCCATCACTTACAGCAGGCGTCCCCAAACTACGGCCCGCGGACCGCAATGCGGCCCCCTGAGGCCATTTATCCAGTCCCCACTGCACTTCTGGAAGGGGCACCTCTTTCATTGATGGTCAGTGAGAGGACCACTGTATTTGGCAGCCCTCAAATGGTCTGAGGGACAGTGAACTGGCCCCCTGTGTAAAAAGTTTGGAGACCCCTGATTACTGTTTGGTTACCCTGTGATATGGTTACCTTATTTTCCAATAAGATATACTCTTATTGGAAAAGTAGGAGTAACTGATTCTTTTCCTTTACTTACCAGTTTTCAAAATTGTATCCTCTAATGGTAACCGATTAGTTTTTTTAAGTGTTATTTGGCATTCATGCATTTAAATACATTTGATATATTTCTGACATACTCTTTATTGATGCTCAAAATGTCACATCTTTGACCAATTTGAGTCTCTACGTGCTGTTTCCTGAAGTAACTCTGCTTTCTGGTACAACAGGATTTTTCAGGCTCATTATCTTATATACACTCTGCCCCAGATTGGTCCAGGGGCCTGTTTTCTTTCAGTTAGAAATTTTATTTCAGGGGCACTTTCATGCCCTATTGTACTCATTGACACTAGGTCAGTCTCTCTTTCTAGGATCTTTCATAGATAGTTAAGAAATTAATATAATTGTAAAAGGAAAAGAAGTCTCATGATGATTTCATACTGTTATTTTCTACTTGACTTTATGGTTACTGGGTTTTACTTATCTTTTGTTTAAAATCTTTATATATCCTTTCTTACTCAGTAAAGGTCATGGTTCTCAAGGATATCGCGAATGATAACATTTTGGAATATTAAGTAATCACTCAGTTGTTTTAACAAATATTATATACCAAGCTATTTGAGAATACCAACACCAATAGTGTAATCAGGGAAATCGTATAAATTGCTTAATCCATTATTTTTAAGCAATTGTACTGATTGTAAATTGTCAGAGAATATAGTAGTTATATATCCTTTCTTCCATACAGCCATCATTTAGTCTTCTACAAGTGTCAATTACATACTTACCACTAGTCCTATGTTGTTATCTAAAGTTTATTCTATAGTAGATTCTTTTTTTATTCTTTTTCCCCCATTTTGAGATATAATTTGCATTGTTTTAAAGTGTATATCATAATGATTTGATATATGTATATATTGCAAAGTCATCATCACAGCAAGTTTAGTTAATATGCATCATTTCAGGTAGTTACATTTTCCTTGTGATGAAAACTTTTAAGATTTACTCTTATAACAACTTTCAAATATACAGTACAGTATCATTAAGTATGATCACTATGTTGTACACTATATTCATAGAACTTGCTGAATTTCCCCATGTATCAGACACACCTTAATTTTGGGGCTCAAAATTTGAAAAAAAATGTATTACATAAAGTTATTGAACTCATTTTATTCATCATAAAATTCATACAACTCCTCAGCACTGTCAAAACTCCCATCCATTCGCTTGTCCTCATCTGTGTCTGATGACGAATCACTGTCTTCATATATTGCCTCATCCTCAGTTTCATCTATGGCGTTTGAAATGCCACACTTCTTAAATGACTTGACAACGATCTCAATCTTGATATTATCCCAGGATCTTTTCACCCAGGTACAAAATTCTCCTATAGTTGGTTTCTTCGCTCTTCCTGCTGGTGTCATATTGTCCCCAGAAGACTTCATCCATTGGTTCCATTCGTCTCTCATGGCAGCTTTGAAGGGTTTGTTAATGCTGACATCAAATGATTGGAGCTGGGATGTCAAGCCTCCAGGTATGACAGCAAGTTTTGTTTTTTGCTCTGCAGCAATCATGTTTTTTGTTATATGTGCTCTGAACTGATGAAGCACCAATAGGGCAGGTTTGCGTAAGAGCCCACCTGGTCTCCTCCTCCAAACTTTCTCAAACCAAATCTTCATCCCATCCTGATCCATCCATCCCTTGTCATGAACATGGACATTCACTCCTAGAGGAATGTCTTCTTTTGGCATTGTTTTGCATTTGAAAATCAGCATAGGGCCCTGGCCAGTTGGCTCAGCGGTAGAGCATTGGCTTGGCGTTTGGAAGTCCTGGGTTTGATTCCCAGTCAGGGCACACAGGAGAAGCGCCCATCTGCTTTTCCACCCTCCCCCCTCTCCTTCCTCTCTCTCTCTCTCTTCCCCTCCTGAAACCAAAGCTCCATTGGAGCAAAGTTGGCCTAGGTGCTGAGGACAGCTCCATTGCCTCTGCCTCAGGTGCTAGAATGGTTCCGCCTGCACAGAGCAATACCCTAGATGGGCAGAGTGTTGCCCCCTGGTGGGCATGCTTGGTAGATCCTGGTTGGGCACATGCGGAAGTCTGTCTGATGCCTCCCTGCTTCTAACTTTGGAAAAATACAAAAACTGAAAGAGAGGGGGAGGGGGGGGAGAAAGAAAGGAAGGAAGGAAGGAGGGAGGAAGGAAGGAAGGGAGGGAGGGAAGAAAGAAAGAGTATGAGAAAGAAAGAGAAGGGAGGGAGGGATGGAGGAAGGAAGGCAAGAGAGAGAGAGAGAAAGAAAGAAAAGGAAAGGAAAGAAAAGAAAGAATTAGCATAGGAGGCAGCTAGGTTCCGTTGGCACAACAAGCTAGAACAGCTGTATAATGGCTCTTCTCATGTCCTCTTGTCTTCACAATTACAGTTTTTCACCCCTTATCAATAGTTCTGTTACTTGGGACATCAGATTGAAGGGGAACTTTGTCCATATTTGCAATCTATCCTATCTCAAACTGATGTGTTTTCCATCACTGAATGTAAAAACGATGAAATTCAAGGACCTTCTGCTCATAGCTTTCAGACATCTTTTGGGCAAGTTAATCCATTCTGTTTCATGAACCTGAAGCACCAGTTGTGTCTTTCTTTGAAATCAGTAACTTCTTTTTCATCAGCAATTCTTCTTGCCTCATGCTGAACCATCTTTGTGTACATGGGAATTCCAATTGCCCTTTGCTCTTCAATCCGTATCTTCAATTCCCTCTCTAAATCAGGCCATTTTGCTGACCTGCCTCTCATGGCCTTCTTCTGCTGTGGCGTCTTCAGTAGGGTTTTCTTTTCCCGTAGCCAGTCTCGGATTGATTTCTCAGTAGAAGAGGACCAAACTTATGTTCAGCAGCACAATTTCCATTCAATTTTGCAAACTGGACCACTTTTAACTTGAATTCAGCACTGTATGAAAATCTTTTCTGAGCCATTTCTGGGCAGAACGTAACCTACCATAATATACCGATACCAAGTGCGAAACAATGAGTGCAAAGACAATAAATGAGAAAAAGTGGGAAATACAAGTCCTCTGCGTCTCAGTCTGATGCTCTATCTACTGTGCAACCACCTGGTCAGGTAGTTGTAGATTCTTTTTTTTTTCTTTCTTTTTTATACAGGAACAGAGAGTCAGAGAGAGGGATAGATAGGGACAGACAGACAGAAACAGAGAGAGATAAGACGCATCAATCATCAGTTTTTCGTTTTGACACCTTACTTGTTCATTGATTGCTTTCTCATATGTGCCTTGACCGCGGGTCTTCAGCAGACTGAGTAACCCCTTGCTCGAGCCAGCGACCTTGGTTCCAAGCTGGTGAGCTTTTTTGCTCAAGCCAGATGAGCCCGCACTCAAGCTGGCAACCTCGGGGTCTCGAACCTGGGTCATTTGCATCCCAGTCCAATGCTCTATCCACTGCGCCACTACCTGGTCGGGCAGTAGTAGATTCTTAAATCAAAACTTCATAGGCCCAGGTTCGAAACCTCGAGGTTGCTGACTTGAGTGCAGACTCATCTGGTTTGAACATAGCTCACCAGCTTGAAGCCAGGGTTGCTGGCTCGAGCAAGGGGTTACTCGGTTTTTCTGTAGCCCCCCCAGTCAAGGCACATATGAGAAAGCAATCAATGAACAACTAAGGTGCCATGATGAAGAATTGATGCTTCTCATCTCTCTCCCTTCCTGTCTGTCTCTATCTATCCCTCTCTCTGTCTCTGTCACACACAAAAAAAAGAAAGAAAAAAAAATGGAGACAAGTGATTGAGTCCTTGCATGTTAAATAAGAGTCTGTAGCCTTCTTATTTGAAAGTTAGTTTGACTAAATAAAGAATCCATAGGTTAAATTTTTGCTTCGGGTTTCTTATACAGGATGAGGCAAAAGTAGGTTTATAATTGTTCTTATGGAATACGATGCAATTAATAATCAAGAAAAACTGTGGATTGTATCCTCACAGCTGTAAACCTACCTTTGCCCCACCCAGTATATGTTACATATTCTCACTTAAAGCATTGCTGTCAAAAAGTCTGATAACTTTATTTTTTTTGTGTGTGTGACTGTCTTTTTGCCTAGATTCACAGACTTTTTTTCCTTTTTCTTAAAGTCTGGTAATTTGATTTTATATCTCAATGTTTGTCATTCTAGGTGATTTTTCTTGGGTATACAGTGTTCTTTTAATATGTACTTTGAAATCTTGAAATTTTTACTTAAAATTATTAATATGTATCATAATTATTTTGATTATGTTATATACACACCCTTATTTAGTATTTATTAATTTGGGCCTTATACAGTATTGGATCTCTTTTCCCATCTTTTTAAGATTTTATTTATTGATTTTAGAGAGAGTGGAAAGCGAGAGAGAAGGAGAGGGGATGGGCAGGAAGAGTCAACTCATAGTAAGCTGCTTCCCTTATGTGCCTTGACCTGACAGGCCCTCGGTTTTGTGCCAATGACCTTGGCATTACAGGTCGTTTCTTTATCCACTGCGCCACCACAGGCCAAGCACTTACTTTTCTCATATATTTGAAATTTTCTATTGAATTTTTTTCATCTCTGTTTTTCTTTCAGACTTATTGTTAAGACTATTTTTGTTTTTGGTTAACAACAAAATTGAGAAGGTAACAGATTTCCCATATATTCCCTGCCTCCACACATGCATAGCCTCCAACCATCACTCACCAGATGATACTTTTTTTTTTTTAACAGAGGATAAACCTTCATATCATAACTTAAAGTCCATAGTTTACATTAGGGTCATTCAGGGTCATTCTTGTACACTCTGTGGGTTTGGACAAATATGTAACGACATGTATTCACCATTGTAGTATCCCCACAGAGTAGTTTCACTGCCCTAAAATTGGTCTGTATTCTACCTGTTCGTCATCCCCTTCTCCCATTCTCTGCCAACCACTGATCTTTTCATTGTTTCCATCATTTTTCTTTTCCAGAAAGTGATAGAGTTGGAGTCATACAGCATGTAGCCTTTTCAGATTGTCTTCTTTCACTTTGTAATGTGCATTTAAGGTTTGTCTCTGTCTTCCCATGGTTGAATATAGCTTATTTCTTTTTAGCATTGGATTATATTTTGTTATTTGGATGGACTTGAGTTTATTTGTCCACCCACCTTGAAGGAAATCTTGGTTGCTTCCAAGTTCTGGCAATTACGGGTAAAGCTGCAATATATTTTTTATTTTTAACATTTTTACATCTTTGCAACTTCTATTTATGACATTTTTCTGCTTTGCATTCAGTCTTTTGTGTCTTCTAGTTTAATTTTCATTGTTCAAGTGATTTTAAAAATTTACTTCTAATGTTTAACTTATTTATGAGTTTTTCTAATTCTGATGTATATCTTTCCTATATCTTGTATCATTTTCTTCATGCCTTTTTTTGTATTTGAAATAGTTACAATTTTCATCTGTCTTGTAGGCACATCTGTTGGATGTGCTTTCAGTGTAGGATGTCATTCTTCTTCAGTCACAGCCTTCATGTTGGTCATTTGGATGTGAAATCAACTTTTCTGAACTAGTATTGGGTAAGGTAGTTAGAATAGTTTTTCTAGATTTATGATTCTAAAACTTTCTTATGTTGTTTTTATGAAAACTGAAAATAAGGCCTCAGATTTCCCACTTTTTCTTCACTTTCTTCCCCACTGCATTTTTCTGGATCACCTTTCTTCTCTACCCATTGTCCTTAGTTGAAGTCTTTTTGACCTGACTTTAGTACTGTTTGATGTCTTGATTACTCATTGTCTCTCTACAATATAGGACTCTGTCCTGGCAGGCAGCTTTGGCTGATTAAGTTTGAATGTTCATGGGACCCATTATCCTCCAGCCCCTTAGACTTTACTGTGAAATCATGATTAGCATGATTCACCTGCAAATGGAGAGTGTAAAACCCTGTTTTCAATTGCTGTTCTCAGGTTGGCCCACTGTGCTTCCAGTGACTTGCTTATTTTATTCTCCTGTACTCTGTTCCATTAGATATTCTGCTATGCCCCTTTGTTTTCTCTTAACAGGTGTCAGCATCAATTGGGGTACTAGCTTTGGAGATATTAACATCACCTGCTCAAGTTTTGGGATTCATGGGAATTTCTCATCACTTAATTTTATTGTTTATGTTGTCCAAGGGTAAGGTTGTGTTGTTTGCTAACTCTTCCTGTAACACTCTTTATGAGGTTTGGGAGAGATTAAAAACTCTTCCTAGTTTACAGTAGTCTTGTGATGTTTCTTAAAATAAAGTTGCTAAAACCATTGAATAAACTCAAAAATTAGGGGATATTTCGAAATTAATATGAAGTGATAAAAAAAGCATTTTTTTTAAAATTAAGAACATCAGAAAAGCAAATGAGAAGTCAAAGAAAGTTGTTTGATTATGCAAATGAGATGCCAAACCAACTGTGGGAGAGTCACAATGGACTGTGGAGAGTAGGGAATTATTCCTTGGAAGTTGAATGGGGTTTGGTGAGAGACTCTAAGCAAAGGACTTGTAAAGATTTAAGGGAAAGGAGATGAAAGGACAGGGCCATACTAAGAGGACCTTTATACCAGCTTTGACATTTTATCCTGTAATTAGAGGGGAATGATAGAAGTAAACTAGGCTTATTTTTTCCTCCCCAGGTATATTAAACGGTCCTCCTAACACATTGTTGACCATTCACAAGTTAACTCGTGATTGCACTTGCATTAGCTATTACAATTTTTGAAACTCAGGGTAATACAGGATTATTGTATTTGTGACTCTTCGCCCTGGGGGTCAAAGTTTGAAAAACAGCACACTTCTGTATTCTCATGCAGACTCCTTTTCTTCCCACTCCTCCAGGCGTGAGACTGCAAAATCGAAGGTACGGTAAACCAAAAACAGTCACAGTGTCGAGCTGTCTAAACTTGGACTATCTTCTAACCGCTTGCAGTTTGAACATATATATCAAGGATATTGTAAAGTCTTTCTTTGTTGTGTTCAAGCCAACTAGAACGTGTCAAGTGTGTGTTTCAAAAGGAAAGTGCAGCAAAACCAGATATAGTTGCAAAACATGTTGTGTACCATTACTCGTTGGTGATGGCTACACAGTATAACACACCAAAATAAATTACTAAAATATATAATATGTATAAAATATAATATGTAGCAGATATGTACAAAGTTTCATTTAAATTCATTATGTATAAATAAAGTGTACTGAAGTTTATTTAGCTTGTTTCACTTTCATACTCAATTACAAAAAATAGCTGGTGAAGTGAAATAACTTCTGTGTAAAATTGCCAGTCAACTGTGTTAAATAAATTTCTCTTGGGTCCGCCTGCTCTTCCCTCTCTTGTTGTGGATTTTAGCCTTTGTAATTTCCTGCCTGTGCGGTGGCAGCAGGCTTGTCATTTGTCTTCTGGTCTCCTTCTCTTGCTAATCTGTTTCTTCTCATCTTTGCTGTCAGAGATGTTTTTCAAAACACCATCTTATCAACTGTTCCACAATTGAAAGCCTTTTTCTGTTGCCCATGAAGCCCAGATTCCTGTCCAGGTGGTAATGCCTTGTATTTCTCTTCTACATTCTCCTGCTGCTTCCCACTCAACGTGCTGCACTCTGGATGCACTGGGCTGTCACATTTCTGCACTCTGTCTGGGATGACTGTCTTCCTGGTCTTGTTTACTCAGCAGACACCTCTTTCAAGTCAAATCTATGAAGTTTTCCTGACACCTTGAAGTCAACATAAGCCTCACATTTTAGCAGTTATTTTTCTAGATTTTAAGTTTGTGTTCTTAAAATCCTCTTGATTTTCATATTAGCATAAGTAGCACATACCCAAAGAGGGCATTCATACAGAGCCCTTCACTATTAGATCCTCACATTTTTTTCCTTTACATTCCCTACCACTGTACACTCAGAGTTCCATATGGTGAGACTATTCTCAATTGCCTGAGTGCTCTATTATTTTGATAATTTATGGACAAAACAAACATACCCTTTTCCCTTTTTTTTTGTTTTGTTTTGTAAGAGAGACAGAAAGAGAGAGAGAGAGATGACAGGCATCAACTCATAGTTGTGGCACTTTTAGTTGTTCATAGATTGCTTCTCATACATATCTTGACTGGGGATGGAGGAGGGAGCTCTATCCAAGCCAGAGACATCTTGTCAAGCAAGTGACGTTAGATTCAAGCCAGTGACCTTGGACTTCAAGCCAGAGACCATGGGATCATGTTTATAATCCTATTCTCAAACTGGCAATGCCACACTCATGCTTGCAACCTCGGGGTTTCAAACCTGGGACCTCATAGTTGCAGGTCAACACTATCCAGTGTGCCACCACTGGTCAGATAGCCCTTTCTTTTAAAATCTAACTCAAATATCATCTCCTTTGAGATACTGATACATTTCTCACTAGAACCAATCTTAATAATACCCTTACTCTTTGCTCACATATTAATATGTATAAAATTCAATTTTATTATTTTTTACAGTTTTTTTTTACAAACTTTGAAAATAGATTTCTGTTTTCCTTACTGGTTGTGAACTTCTTGAGGGTATGCATACATCTTTTTTATTTTGGATCTTAGTCTGAAGCATAATAGCTGGGATGAAGCATGGCCAAAAGGTTTCTTAATAAATACTCAATTACATAATTAACCAAGCTGTTTGGGATCATTGGTAGTGAAGCCTGGGCAGGTGAAATAAATTGTCCAAAGACACACAGGTTGTCAGCAGAACTGAAATTTGAATATAGACCTATCTGATGTCATAGTCCAAGCTCTTAACCATTAAATGTTTTCTTTTGGTAATTAATGAATTTATATTTGTATGCTTGTACTCTTGGAAGTTTTAAAAACACTCTTTTAGAATTTTTGAGCTTTTCTGTTGTGGTTCATTTCTAGTTTCATGCCATTGTGACCGGAGAAAGTGCTTGATATGATTTCAATCTTCTTAAATTTGTTGAGACCACTTTTGTGCCCTAACATGTGGTCTATCCTAGAGAATGTACCATGAGCACTTGAAAAGAATGTATATTCTGCTGCTTTAGGGTGAAAGGTTCTGAAGATATCTATTAAATCGAGTTGATCTAGTATGTCCAATAAGTCTGCTGTTTCTTTGTTAATTTTCTTTCTTGAAGATCTATCTAGTGATGTTAGTGGGTTATTGAAATCCCCTACTATTATAGTATTGCTGTTGATCTCTCCCTTTAAATCCATCAAAGTCTGCTTTATATATTTAGGTGCTCCTATATTAGGTGCATAGATATTTATAATAGTTATATCTTCCTGTTGGATTGCTCCCTTTATCATTATGTAGTGGCCTTCTTTATCTCTTACTATATAGTCTTTGTTTTAAAGTCCATTTTGTCTGATATAAGTATTGCTACCCCAGCTTTTTTTTCATTTTAATTTGCATGAAATATTTTTTTTCATCCATTTCAATCTCTGTGCATCTTTTTTTTTAAGGTGTGTCTCTTGTAGACAGCATATGTATGGGTCCTGTTTTCTTATCCACGCAGCTACCCTATGTCTTTTGATTGGATCATTTAATCCATTTACATTTATGGTTATTATTGACATATAGTTGTTTATTGCCATTTTATTCTTTAAAGCTGTATTCCTTTTTTGCTATATTCTTTTCCCACTTTGATCTGTTTACAACAGGCCCCTTAACATTTCCTGCAGCATTGATTTGGTTGTAATGAATTCCTTGAGTTGTTTTTTGTCTGGGAAGCTTTTTATTTCTCCTTCGATTTTAAGCCATAGCCTTGCTGGATAAAGTAGTCTTGGTTGTAGGTTCTTGTTCTGCATTACTTTGAATATTTCTTGCCATTCCCTTGTGGCCTCAAGTGTTTCTGTTTAGAAGTCGGATGTCATCCTTATGGGGGCTCCTTTGTAGGTGATAGCTTTTTTTTCTCTTGCAGCTTTTAATATTTTCTCTTTATCGCTTAGCTTTGGTATTTTAATTATGATGTGTCTTGGTGTAGATTTCTTTGGGTTTCTCTTTAATGGAGTCCTCTGTGCTTCTTGAACTTGTGAGAGTTTCTCCTGCCTTAATTGAGGGAAGTTTTCAGCTATGATATGATTGAACAAAGTCTCTATCCCTTGTTCTTTCTTTTCTTCTTCAGGAATCCCTATGATGCAGATGTTATTTCTCTTCATGTTGTCACAGAGCTCTCTAAGAGTTTCCTCAGACTTTTTGAGTCTCTTTTCTTTTTTCTTCTCTGCTTTCATGCCTTCATTCCAGTTGTCCTCCAACTCGCTGATTCGATCCTCAGCTCTATCTATCCTGTTTTTAATTCCTTCCATTGTGGTCTTTATTTCTGATATTGTATTTGTCATCTCCGACTGATTCTTTTTTATACTTGCTATTTCTTTATTTAGGTGTTCATGATGACCATCCATTGTTGTTCTAAGATCCCTAAGCATCCTTACAATCATTATTTTGAACTCCGCATCTGGAAGTTTGATTATTTCCATATCACTCATTTCATCTCCTGAAGCTTTCTCTTGTGGTTTCATTTGGATTGCACTTTTTTGTCTTCTCATTGTCTGTGTTTGGGTGTTTTGTTTGTAGAGTTGGTTGAGTTTAGGCTTGGTGTTGTCTGCCTCCAGTTTTCAGTTGTAAAAACACTCTTTTATATGCTACTTCCATATTATTTTATTTCACCCTAACAATAACTCTCTTTCAGATTAACCCTACTTTATGAGTGCAGAATATGAAGCTGTATGAGTAAATTATTTGCCTCAGGTTGAGTATTAGAATTAGGAGGAACCTAGTTCTTCAGAGTATATTCTAATTTTTTTTAAATGAGAGGCAGGGAGGCAGAGAGACAGACTGCCACATGTGCCCCAACTGGGATCCAGCTGTCAGGCCCCTTACAGGGTGATCCTCTGCTCATCCGGAGCAGCTGTTCTATTGCTCAGCAACCGAGCTATTTCAGCACCCGAGGTGAGGCCATGGAGCTATCCTCAGTGCCTGGAGCCAACATGCTTGAACCATTTAAGTCATGGCTGTGGGAGGGGAAGAAAGAGAGAGAGAAAGGGATGGGGAGGGGTAGAGAAGCAGATAGGCACTACTGTTGGGTGCCCTGACCAGGAATTGAACCTAGGACTTTCACATGCCAGGCCAAAGTTCTACCACTGAGCCAGTTGGCCAAGGTATTCTAAATTTTTAAATAAATTCGTTGATGAAGGATTCACATAAATGTTTAGATTTTGAAGTTTATTAATGTTTGTTTAACACCATTTAAAAATATTTGTTTTATACCTATCCATTTATAAAGCAGCTACTGGCATATTGTTAATATTAAAAAAAAATTTTTTTTTTTGAGAGAGGGACATACAGGGGACAAACAGACAGGAAGGGAGAGAAATGAGAAGCATCTATTCTTCATACTGGCACCTTAGTTCATTGATTGCTTTCTCATATGTGCCTTGATGGGGGGGCTGCAGCAGACCGAGTGACTCCTTGCTCAAGCCAGAGACCATGGGGTCATGTCTGATCCCATGCTCAAGCTTGCCACCCTGTGCTCAAGCTGGTGAGCCCATGCTCTAACCGGTGACCTCGGGGTTTCAAACCTGGGTCCTCTGTGTCCCAGTCCGACACTATCCACTGAGCCACTATCTGGTCAGGCCAAAAAAAAAAAAAAAAGCTTATTGTAGTAAAATACAGCATGAAATTTATCATCTTAAACCTATTTGAGCACTCAGTTCAGTGGTGTTAAATATATTACATTGTGTGGCCATCACTTCCATTTCTCTCTCCAGAACTTTCTCAGTCTTGTAAAATTGAGATTCATTACCTATTTATTAAACAATAGCTCCCCTTATCCCCCACTACTACCACCTCGGTCCCCACCAACTACAACCACCATTCTACTTTCTGATTGTTAGAAGTGGCATATAGGGGTGGAATTATACAATATTAATCTTCTTGTGACTTGAATTATTTCACTTAGCATAATGCCTTCAAGGTTCATCCATATTGTGGCATATTTCAGAATATTCTTCATTTTACGTATATATACCAAATTTTGTCTATCCATTAATCTGTCAGTGGTCATTTTTTAGTTTTAGCTATTGAATAATGCTGCTGTGAACGTGAGTGTACCAGTATCTCTTTGAGAGACCCTGCTTTCAATCCTTTTGGGTATATCCCGAGAAATGGAATCAGATCATATGATAATTCTATTTTTAATTTATTGAGGAAGCACCATAATGTTTTCTCCACTTTCTGTACCATTTTACCTTTCACCAGCAGTGCACAAAGGTTCCCAGTTTCTCATTGTCCTCATTACTTGTTTTCTGTTATTTTCATAGCAGCTATCCTAATGGGTAGGAGGTGAAATCTCATTGTAGTTTTGATTTTCTTTTCCCTAATGATTAGTAATGTTGATTAATGATTAGTGTTGCTCAACATCACTAATATTTGTGTATCTTCTTTGGAGAAATGTCTTTTCAAGTCCTTTGCACAGTTGGGTTGTTCATTGTTGGGTTTAGGGGGTTTCCTATATGTTTTGGACATTAATTTCTTATCAAATACATGATTTGCAAATATTTTCTCCACTTACAAGTTTCCTTTTCACTATGTGGATAGTGTCTCTTGTACAAAATTTTAAAATTTCCATGAATTTTAATTTTTTTCTTTTGCCTTTTTCTTTGGTGTCATACCCAAGAAATCATTGCCAAATCCAATATTGGGACGCTTTAGTTTTATGTTTTCTTCTAAGAGTTTTATTGTTTTAGGTCTGACAGGTCTTTGATCCATTTTGTGTTAATTTTTGTACAGGGTGTTAGGTAAAGGTCCATTTCTATTTTATTGCTTGCAGATATCCAGTTTCCTCAGCATTGTTTCTTGAAAAGACTGTTCCACATTGAGTGGTCTTGGCATCCTTGTCAAAAATTATTGGAATGTATGTATATGTGAGGGTTTATTCTCAGTTCTCTATTCTATTCCATTGGTCTATATTTTTGTTTTAATGCCAGTATCACCTAATTTTTATTACTGTGGCTTTGTAGTAAGTTTTGAAATCAGAAAGTGGGAATCCTCCTGGTATTTATCTGTATATTTTTCTTCTTTTCCAAGAGAGAGGAGAAGAGATAGACTCCCACATGCACCCCAACCAGGATCCACCTGGCAAACCCTGTCTGGGGTCGATGTTCTGCCCATCCAGGACCATGCTCACAAGTGAGCTACTTTTTAGCACCTGAGGCAGAGGCTCCACAGAGCCATCCTAAGCACCCAGGGCCAGTGCGCTCGAACTAATTGAGCCATGGCTGTAGGAGGGGAAGAGAGAGAAAGTGGGGGAAGGAGAGGGAAGAGAAGCAAATTGTCGCCTCTTCTGTGTGCTATGACGAAGAATTGAACCTAGGGCTTCTACACATGGGATCAACACTGCTGCTGAGCGAACCAGCCAGGGCCAGAGCATTATGATTTAAAAGCATTGTTTATTTCTAAAAAGTAACAACTGGCCCTGGCAGTTGGCTAAGTGGATAGAGTGTCAGTCCTGTGTATGGATGTCCAGGATTCCATAGTCACACAGAAGCAGCAACCATCTGCTTCTCCCCCTTCCCTCTCTCCATTCTCTCCCTCTTTTCCCACAGCCAGTGGTTCTGTTGGTTTGTGCATGACTCTGGACACTGAGGATAGCTCCATTGGAATGCATCAGCCTTAGGTGCTAAAAATAGCTCACTATTCGAGCATCAGCCCTAGATGAGGTTACCGGGTGGATTCTAGTTGGGGCACATGCTAGAGTCTGCCTCACTATCTCAACCTCCTCTTACTGTAAATAAAATTTTTTTAAAAGGTAACAACCATATTGTGGAATATTTGAAAAGTAGAAAAATAATCACCTGTAATTCCTCTACCCAAGTTCAAGTAAGTGACTCATTTTAATTTATTTCTGGTCATTTTTATGCTTGTTTTGTAACATTATTTAGTCTTTTTCCATGTTGTTATATAGTCAGTATAACACTGAGGAATAAAATTTTTGTTGCATCCACAAAAACACTTGTTCTTACCTAATTTGAGTGTGCTGATCACAAATCTGACATTAGTTTTTCTCTGTAAGCTACAGCTTTTTTTGCAGTTCAAGATTTTAGGTTTTCATCTTATTGTAAAATTTTCAACATTTAGTTTAACATAATGGAGTAGAATGTCTTCTTGGGCATCATCTTTCTGAAAATTATAATAATTTATATAATGCAATAAATACACTAAAAGATATGATTGCATCAGAATTTGTCTACAATTTTGAAATAGAACATATTAAAACACTTATTTTAATCATAAAATTTGCGCAAAACTTAAATTCTATTCAGGCAAAAATTTGCATTTGTAGCTCTTGCGCTTGTGTACTTGTTGAGGATAATCTTTTTTGATGCTCCAGTAGTAGTCTGCTCATCACTAACAGCTCCAAGATTTTTGGGAAACTTCTCAAGGTGACTATTCAGGAAGTGAATCTTTTTTTTTTTTTTTTTTTTTTGGTATTTTTCTGAAGCTGGAAACGGGGAGAGACAGTCAGACTCCTGCATGCGCCCGAACGGGATCCACACGGCACGCCCACCAGGGGGCGACGCTCTGCCCCTCTGGGACATTGCTCTGTTGCGACCAGAGCCACTCTAGCGCCTGGGGCAGAGGCCGACGAGCCGTCCCTAGTGTCCGGGCCATCTTTGCTCCAGTGGAGCCTCAGCTGTGGGAGGGGAAGAGAGGAAGGAGAGGGGGAGAGGTGGAGAAGCAGATGGGCGCTTCTCCTGTGTGCCCTGGCTGGGAATCGAACCCAGGACTTCTGCACGCCTGGCCGACGCTCTACCACTGAGCCAACTGGCCAGGGCCAGGAAGTGAATCTTAATGTTCATGTTACATCCAATGTCACGGAAAGCCAAGAGCATCCTTTGAACCAGAAGTTAATAGTTTTTGGCTTTTTTGTTGCCAAGGAAGTTCTTTGTAACTGCCACAAAAGACTGCCATGCTGCTTTCTCGTCCTTATTCATCTTCCTGGCAAATTCTTTGTCACGTATGAGGGTTCAAATTTGAGGTCCATCGAATACACCTGGTTTTATCTTCTTGAAAGACAAGGGAGGAAAAGCAGAAATAATATGTTGGAAGCATTCACTTTTTCTATTCAAAGCCTGAACAAACTGCTTCATTAAGCCAAGTTTGATGTGAAGTAGGGGAAAAATGATCCTGTCTCGATTAACTACAGGTTCATTCACAATATTTTGCATCCCTACTTCCAGAGCTTCACGTTTCGGCCACTCCTTCTGTGTCCAGTGTTTTGCCTGAGCTCAGCTGTCCCAGAAACACAGAGGCAAGGATACTTCGTGAAACCTCTCTGTTGTGGAAATTTACCATTTTAAGATCCACACAAATGATCCAGTTATGCTCCTCATACTTCAGAAAGTCGAGTACAATTTTTATATCATTCTTACTAAGTCAGTCATTCAATCAGGTTGGCTAAACTGAGGGGTTAATGACTGCTTGGCATCAGAAGACCCTTCAGATTCTACAACCATTTCCTCATGCAACTTATCAAAATACACTTGATCACCATGTTCACTTTCTTCGTCCTTAGAAGAAATAAAACTATTGAAAACTAGAACCGGGAGTGTCTCAGAGTGTGGAATAGGTTGTATTGCTGAAGGAATATGCGATCATATGCCATTTTTTCTTGCTGATGCCCTTTGTATGGATCAGACAGAAATAACAGTCACTGCTGTCACCCTTAGGTTCACGCCAAACCATGGGAATACCAAAAGGCATTCCTTTGCGTTTTCCTTTTGTCCAATCACAAAGCATTTCCTCACAATTATGACACACAATATGAGGAGCCCAATTCTTGTCTTGATCGCCAAGGGGAACTTGAAAATAGGCAATATATGCACGTATCACAAATGATGAAATACTGCGCCTTTGACGTTGAAGTGTGTAACAGCCACATATATAACAGAAGGTGTCAGGACTATTCTTACATTTACGCCTACTTGAAGAAGCCATGATTCAATCTTAAAATAAGAGGGTGTTTTTATCAGATAATTTTTTACATTTAAAAACAACTACAATTATGTAAAAGTGATGTTTGTAAACATTAATCGCCTTGTGGTTATGTTCAATCCAAGAGTCGTTGCCCTTTAACTCCAATTTTAAAACCAATGCATGCCATTAACTGTAACAAAAAATTAAAATTGCATAAAAACTATAGCATGCACCAAAAAAAACGGATTTCAGATTTGATATCAGCGATGCAGAAATATATAGAAACAGTTCTAAAACCTTATGCAACAAAATAAAAAAGAAATTGTTCCCCAGTGTATTGGTAATGGCTATGTGACAGTCCATCTGTTGAAACTGTTCATTAACACACTGTAGGAGAGAGGAGAAATGAGAAGCAAGATAAACATTTATTGTAAGGTTTACATTTCATTATCTTTATATCTTCAAAGCGCCCACATGTGTTGACACTATTACATTATAAAAATGTACATTGGGATGCAGAGGGGTTAAGTAACTTAACTGTCTAGGACTTGAAGCTAGTAAATTGTAGAACTGATGTTTGGACTGTGATCTGTTGACTTCAAAGGCCTTACTTTTTACACTGTTGTTTGTATGTCATGTATTGAATTCTTCTAACCATCTTTGTGTTTTTATTATACAAAAACTTATTATACAGATAGTAAGGTAAAAACTTAGAGGAATAAATGATAATTAGTGCAGGAACCACTTATTTAGAATGTATTACATGCTGGGCACTGGGCTGAGCTCTTTACATTTAGCCTTTTTTTTTTTTTTTAATTAAATTAGAGGAGGGGAGATAGAGAAGCAGATAGTCACTTCTCCTGTGTGCCCTGACAGAAAATCAAACTTGGAACGTTCATATGAGGGGCTGAGGCTCTATCTACTGAGCTGCCAGCCAAGCCCTGTTTAACTTTTATTTCTTTATTATTTTATATATCAGAAAAATTGCTATGAGAAATGTCTGAGATTTTATTGCCTATGTTTTCATCTAGAATATTTGTGGTTTCCAGTGTAACATTTAAGTCTTTAATCCATTGTGAGTTTATTTTTGTGAATAATATAAGAAGGAAATTGAAATATAAAACTTGCAATATGTTTCTATTTTAGATATGAAACAACTACATTATATTCAAACCTATAATGATTTTTGCATCATTATGTAAGGACATGTATTGTCATTAGTTTTATCATTGAAATATTTTCCTTTTTATAAAATGAAACCGGTGTTAGCTATAAGTAGTGTATGTGTCACACACAAAAAAATATTTCCCACAAATGAAAACTTAACTCATTATCAAAGTAATATATGTTTTCACCTAATTTTTTTTTTTTTTTCTTTTCATTTTTCTTAAGCTGGAAACAGGGAGAGACAGTCAGACAGACTCCCGCATGCGCCCGACCGGGATCCACCCGGCACGCCCACCATGGGGCGACGCTCTGCCCACCAGGGGGCGATGCTCTGCCCATCCTGGGCGTCGCCATATTGCGACCAGAGCCACTCTAGCGCCTGAGGCAGAGGCCACAGAGCCATCCCCAGCGCTCGGGCCATCTTTGCTCCAATGGAGCCTCGGCTGCGGGAGGGGAAGAGAGAGACAGAGAGGAAAGCGTGGCGGAGGGGTGGAGAAGCAAATGGGCGCTTCTCCTGTGTGCCCTGGCCGGGAATCGAACCCGGGTCCTCCGCACGCTAGGCTGACGCTCTACCGCTGAGCCAACCGGCCAGGGCTCACCTAATTTAAAAATAACTAAAGATTTTACTTATTTTAATTAAAGTCACTGCATGAATAATAGAGGTCTCAGAGTTTTATCTCCCAGACCTCTCTTGGGGTTTTAAATGCTCTGCTTAACTTCTGAGACTCGCAGTTGCTTCTTTCAGAATTGGGAGATGCCCCTAAATTAAATTAATTATTTCTTAAGTGTTTTGTTTGGTCTTTCTAGTTTTTAATGGAAGGATTGATCTGAATGACCTAGTCAACTACTACTGGTAGCAGAACTATCTCTTTGTGTTTGTGTGTGTGTGTGTGTTATTTTAAATCTTGTTTCTTAATCTTAATATTATACTGTGAGCATTTTCTCACAGTTGTGTTTTTTGAAACACTAATTTTATTAAATGCATTGTACTGTATTCTGTTGGGTTGACATAGAACTTATTTTATATCCCTAATTTATTTTACAGTCTTCCCACACAGGGGAAGCGACCATCTGCTTCTCCACCCCTCCCCTTTCTCTTCCTCCCCCCCCCTCACTTTCCCCTTCTTGCAACCATGGCTCCATTGGTTCTAGCAAGTTGGCCTCAGGCACTAAAAAAGCAGCTCTGATTGCAGTGACCCCAGATGAGCAGAATACCACCTCCTAGTGGGCTTGTCACATGGATCCCAGTCATAACACATGTGAGAGACGCTCTCTCTGCCTCCCCTCCTCTCACTAAAATATTAAAAAATATATTTTTTTAATGTGAGTTTGTAATGTCACAAATTCCATATTTCTTACTGAATCAGATATTTTGGATTTTTTCTCTTTTTCCCATACTATTGACTCAGAATGCCCGCTGATATCAAGAGATTATATCTCTAGTCACTTAAATTATTATCTCAGATTTTATGATTCTGATGTTTTCAGTTGAGTCTTTTAAGCTCTTGGGTTTGTTTACCAGGGGCAGTTGAGAGCTGAAGGTACTAAAATTATGGGATAATACTAACTTTATCCAAGTTATCCAGAACACACTTAAGTTTGTAGTATTTCCATCACAACAAAGTCCTCTGGACTCCATGATAGTATGACACTTCTTGTTGGGACAGGAGGACAGTACAGGTGTTCATTATGGTGTTTTCTTCTCCCCCGGATATAATCATACTTACAGTGTTCTCATTGGTGTGCTACCTCCCAGAATGTTCATGGCAAACAATGTGACACACAGTTCTGAGAATGAATCATTAGAAGGGTGAAAGGTAGATAATTACTTTTAGGAAATTTCTTCTCATGAGATTTCTTGCTTTTGTATAAATATTAAATCTGCAATGGCTGTTACCATTAGCTATATATTTTTTGTCTTAGAGCATGCTGAGTTATCTCAAGGGACATCAAACAAATTATCATTTTGCAGTCTGTTGCTTGGATACACTTCAGTGCTCAGCAGCAGTAGGGAAGTAATGTCCTGGGGGAGGCATGTGGAGGGAATTACAGGAAAGAAAATGGATGGAATGGAAGAAAATTAAAAAGTTACTGGAAAAGTTCAGTGAAATAGAATATAACATTTAAATTTTAGACATTTACACATATTCATGATTTATGTTAAAAAAATTAAAATAGGTTAGATGGCCAACTGTAAATTCATCTCCAAATCCAAATTGCTGTTTTTGCCTCTTTACTTGAAGAAGATAAGTTTCTATGATGGATAAGCAATCTGTAAAAAAATGAAAAAGCTGGAATAATCTTAACCTGATTTGTTAGCATAAAAGTATTTTCACTTGAAGTAAACCTATCTGAATACTTGATGATCAAAGGAAAGGAATAACGGATTGGGAGCCTTTAGTTCTATTTAAGATACCATATACGGTAAATCACTCAGTTCTTCAGCATTTATTTATAATTAACTTAGATACACTTAGCTTGCTATGCTCAGTATTAAGGACATTACTCCAGTATTAAAGACATAACATCTAAAACACTCTGGCTCATTTCCACTTTTTAAGAAGACTGCCGTTTCATTATTCCACTCTCACTTGCTAAATATTGTTACATTTTCCGCCGCCCCCCCCCCAAGTTTTTATATATACATTTGCTCTTTCTGTCCTCCCCTTGTACAAAACTGTTGCAAAGTTGGGAACCTCCCCAGGCCTTGCAGGGCTCCCCATCCCCACGTAAACCCTCTGAAGAGGCAGGAGGGCACCTGGAGGTCTGTCAGCGCTTACCATATAGTATCCTGCCAGGTACTCTCACCAACTGCATTACATTTTGCCTTTAGAGTCTTGCATATTTGGACCTATTTCTAGATATTTTGATCCTTTATGTTCTTTTAATTCAGTTTTTGTATTATACTACATTGTTTTTAAATTGTTTATATTGTCAGCTATAATAACATGGCATATCAACTTTAATATTGCCATTTTCCTAATAGAGTACTTTATAATTTCTATTGGGCAAGGATTAGTCATTCCTCACCTTTCTTTTAAACATTTTTATGATATCTGTTCAATATTTGGATCTTTTCTAAGCTCTTAAAAGTCACATATTGAGATTTCCTGACTTCATCTCTGGGACAGAAGAACAGTGGAAAAACTGGTGAAGCCTAAATAGACTGTAGTTAAAATACTAACGTACAAGGCATACCTTGTTTTATTGCACTCCGCTTTATTATGCTTCACAGCTGTTGAGATTTTTACAAATGAAAGACAAGACCCTCCACCAGAAAAAAGATTATGATTTGTTTTATTTGTAGTAGTCTGGAACCAAATAAGCAACATCTTTAAGGTGTGCCAGTATACCAGAGTTAATTAATAAATTAAGGAAATTTGGTTTTTATTAGACTTACTGTGGTGCTCATTTTGCAATGTATATAAATATTGAATTACTATGCTGTATGCCCAAAATTAATATAGTATGTTGATTATATCTCATAATTTTTTTAATTAAGAAATTTTAATAATTGTACTATTTTATGTAAGATGTTGATATTAGGAGAAGCTGGGTAGAGATTTATATGGGAACTTGACTATTTTTGAAACCTAATACTGGGAACTTGACTTTTTGAAACCTAATACATTGCTCACAAAAATTAGGGGATATTTCAAAATGAATATGAGGCAATTAAAGCATTTGATTTATTTTTATTAAACAAGAACATCATAAAAGGAAACAAGTCAACGAAAGTTGTTTGATTATGCAAATGAGATGCAAATTCACCAACATTCTTCAAGAGGCCGGAATCAAACACATGGACAGACCTTCATGTTCTCCAGACCTGAATCCCATTGAATGTGCTTGGGATACACTGGGAAGACGTCTGGCAAACCCTCCAGTGCCTCCCACAACACTTCTTGAGCTGAAAGTTGCCCTGGAGCAAGAGTGGCAGAGGATCCCACAAGAACTGCACAATCTGATCCTGTCTATGCCCCATCACTGTCAGTGTGTTTTAGCAGTCCATACACCCTACTGAACAATGTGTGGCACAATTGTCCAGTTTGACATTCTTCTGTTCACCCCCACCATTGTCACTTGCTACTCAATCATGATAATTGAGTTTACATCTCATTTGTATAATCTAACAACTTTGACTTGACGTTTGCTTTTCTGATGTTCTTGTTTAATAAGTCAAATGCTGCTTTTTTTATTACTTCATATTCATTTTGAAATATCCCCTAATTTCTATGAGCAGTATATACTTCATATTCTGCTTCCATTGGCGGCAGCTTTCTATGTGTTCTTAACCTTTAGATGACACCTTTTAATGTATGTTAGATAACTTCCTCTTTTTCCTAGTTTTCCTAAACCCAGACTTCATTCAGAAAACAAAACCTCTTAATTAGAGCTGTTACATTCCCAGACTGTAAGTCTGAGGAAGAAGCACTTTATAGTATTGGAGTTCTCATTTTCTCTTTAGAACTAATCTCTTCATCCATACCCTTTTCTGATCATCCTTTCCCTGTAAAAAGGGCTCTCTGAGTCCATCCTGAATTTTTCCTCATGAGCATCTTTGTGTTGTTCAAGAGCAAAGATCCAGAATAAATGGCTTAGCCTACTTCAGTTCTCTTTGAACTAAAGAAGTTGAGCTGAACAAGCTATCACTAAAGAGAAAGCAAAGCTCTTCTTTTATTGTATCTTAGCTCTATGCTGTACAGATATCGTGTGCACAGTAGCTAAGAAGACCTATCTGTGGTAAAATTCAGTGGATTAAAATATAACAAGAAATAATATAATGTAATGGATTTTTTAATAGCAAACTGGGACTGAAAAGGAATTTTCTTAATAAAAGAGCTTTCGCCTGACCAGGTGGTTGCACAGTGGACAGAGCATCTGACTAGGATGCAGAGGACCCAGGTTCAAAACCCCTAAGTTGCTGGCTTGAGCATGGATGGGCTCATCTGGAGCATAGCTCACCAGCTTGACCCCAAGGTCGCTGGCTTGAGCAAGGGGTCACTTGGTCTGCTGTAGCCCCCAGTCAAGGCACATATGAGAAATCAATCACTGAACAACTAAGGTACAGTGAGGAAGAATTGATGCTTCTCATCTCTCTCATCTTCTCTCTTGATTGTCCCTATCTGTCCTTCTCTCTGCCACACACACAAAAAAAGATAGCTACCAATGTCATGTGGCAAGCATCATATATGTGATTCCTAGTTCTCAGTTTATTTGATAAAATGTATCTACCAATAATTTTTGGCAACTATTGTGTTTAATGGTTGAACTATTATAAGATTATCTTCCAAATCTGAAACGAGGATACATACCACCTAGAATATACCTAGTACTAGAAGACATCATCGGTACAGTAAGAAAAGACAAGTTCAGTAGACTCACTTAAACAATAGACCTAACTTAGACAAATTTAAAACTTACAAGAGTATAGCAAGGTTTCTGAATATATACCAGCAACCACTAAGAAAATATAAAAAATATGCAATATCTAGAAAACACGAAAATATGCAAGAATTTTATGGAGAAAAAATTACAAAATTATATATGGACAGAGAAGATATAAATGAATAGATAGACCAGCTTCATCATTGGAGAGACTTAATATTGTAATGATATCTACTCTTAAGTTAATCAAAATTTCAGCATTGTTTTTGGAGATCTTGTAAAACTGACGCTAAAATAATTATGGATGAGTAAAAGACCAAGAAGAGCCAAGATGAGTTTGTAAAGGAAGGGAACTGCCCAAGATTGGCAAGCTTATGTGGGAGAAAGGAACTTCCATACATTGCAGGAGGAATGGTAAATGGTAGCTACTTTTAAAAAGTTAAAATAGTGACTCCCCCATATTTTTATTGATTGAAAGGAAAGGAGAGTAGGGAAGGAGGAGAGGAGAGAGAAGCATCAAGTCATTGTTCCACTTAGTTGTTCCATTTAGTTGTGTACTCATTGATTACTTCTTATATGTGCCCTGACCTGGGATTGAACCTGAGACCTCAGTGCACTGGGACAATGCTTTATCTACCTGGCGAGAGCCTAAAAAGTCTTAAGCTAATAGATGCACAAAACAATTTCTTAGGGCATACTGTGAAATAAAATCTCTTCTTACCCATCTGGTAAGCTACTACTTAGGTCTCAGAAGTAACCTTTTGTCAGTTCCTGGAGTATACTTCCCAAACTCGTGTATATATAGAGATAATTATATAATGCTTTTCAGAAATTATACCATTTTATGCAGTGATATTTTTTCACTAACTTTTTTTCCAGAAAAATTGAGGTGTAATTGATAAACTTATATTAATTTCAGGTTTACAGCATGATTTGATATTTGTATATATTACAAAATGACCACCACAATAGATTTAACATTGGTCAATATACATAATTTTTTATGATGAGGAATTTTAAGATTAACTCTTAGCAATTTTAAAATATGATATATGGTGGTATTCGCTATAGTCGCTGTGCTATAATAATCCCATGACTTACTTTATAGCTGAAAGTTTGTTCCTTTTGACACCCTTCACTTGTTTCACCCCCTCCAACCTCTGGCAACCACAGTCTGTTTTCTATCTTTGAACTTCAGTTTTTCTTTCCTTTCCTCTTCCCCTATTTTTCTCCTCCCCTCCTTTCCTTCTGCCCTCCTTTTCTCTTTTTCTTCCTTCCTTTGTCTTTCCTCAAGATTACACATACATATAATTGAGAAAATATGGTATTTGTCTTTCTCTTTCTAACTTATTTCACTTATTATATAATTCACTGTAGGTCATCAATGTTGTTGGAAATGGTAAGATTTTCTTCATTATTATGGCTGAGTTATATTTATATTCCATTATTTATACACACCACATTTTCTTGATCCATTTGTCAATTAGCAGACACTTACATTGTTTTTGTATCTTCATGTTGTAAATAATGCCACAGTGAACATGGGTGGCATGTATCTTTTCAAATTAGTGTTTTCATTTTATTTTTTTCAGATAAATAACCAAAAGAGCAATTGCTGGATCAAATGGTAATTCTATTTTTGATTTTTCAAGAAACCTCCATATTGTTTTCCATAGTGGCTGCACCAGTTTACATTCACATTAATAATAATAATGCACAGGGCTTCCCTTTTCTCCACATCCTTGTCAAAGCTTATGTTCTGTCTTCTTCGCGATAGATGTTTGAACACATGTAAGGTGATATCTTACTGTGGTTTTGATGTTCATTTCCCTGATGATTAGTGATGTTGAAAATTTTTCATGTACCTATTGGTCATCTGTGTGTCATCTTTGGAAAAATATCTGTTCAGGTCTTCTGTTGAGTTATATGAATTCTTTGTATGTTTTTGTTATTAGCCCCAGTACTATGACTTTTTTAATTGTTATTTTTAAAAAAACATAATGTATCTTGGCCCTGGTGGTTGGCTCAGTGGTAGAGTGTTGGCCCTGTGTATGGAAGTCCTGGGTTTGATTTCTGGCCAGGGCACACAGGAGAAGCGCCCATCTGCTTCTCCACCTTTCCCCCTCTCCTCTCTCTCTGTCTGTCTCTTCCCTGGGTGCTGAGGATGGCTCCATGGCCTCCGCCTCAGCACTAGAATGGCTCCAGTTGCAACGGAGCAATGCCCCAGATGGGCAGAGCATCGCCCCCTGGTGGGCATGCTGGGTGGATCCCTGTCAGGTGCATTGGGCAGTCTGTCTCTCCGCCTCCCCACTTCAGAAAAATACAAACAAACAAAAAACATAATATATCTTAGAGCTTATGTCATTGTAACATCTATGACTTTGCTTCATTTCTTGAATGATTATCTAATAATCTTTGGTATGTTTATATTATAAATTAGTCTTCTAAGACTCATGTTTAGATTGTTCCTAATCTTTTCTTGCTGGCAACAATGTTAAAATGAATTTTCTTTCGAGTCCATCATTTCACGTGTATCTCAGTATATCTAGAGGATGAATATCTAGAAGTGGAATTTTGATAATACCACATTTGCCTTTACAAGAGTAGTGCTAATTTTCATCTCACCAGTGATGTATTTCCCATTGAGCCCATTCCATCAGAGCAATGTATCAGACTTTTTGTTTTTATGAGTCTGACAGATACAAAATGTTATTCTGTGGTTTTTATTAATTACAATAGTAGGAATTGTTTATATATTAGGAATATATAGTACATATATTTAAGTTAGGTCTTTTGTTACATCTGTTAAAAGTATATTTCCCAGCTTATCATTTGTATTTTTTTTTTTTTTTTTGTATCTTTCTGAAGTGAGAAGCGGGGAGGCAGAAAGACAAACTCCCGCATGCACCCAAGAGGGATCCAGCTAGCATGCCCACCGGGGGGCGATGCTCTGCCCATCTGGGCTGTTGCTCTGTTGCAACCGGAGCCATTCTAGTGCCTGAGGTGGAGGCCATGGAGCCATCTTCAGCGCCCGGGCCAACTTTTGCTCCAGTGGAGGAGCCTTGGCTGTGAGAGGGGAAGAGAGAAAGGACAAGAGAGAAAGAAGAGGGGAAAGGGTGGAGAAGCAGATGGACACTTTTCCAGTGTGCCCTGGCCGTGAATCAAACCTGGTACTTCCACATGCCAGGCCAAAGCTCTACCGCTGAGCCAACCTCCAGGGCCTCATTTGTATTTTAGTTTTGCTTATTGTAATTTTTTCCTATGTAGAAATTGCTGATTTTGTGTAAATTTTTCAATCTTATATCTCTTTGACTTTTGTTTTAAACATGCAAAACTTTTGCTCATGCAATTATTCTTTAGTCTTTTCTTTCTAATAATTTTGTGGTTGTTTTTAATATTTAAATCTGATTTGTCCAGTATTTATTTGTGGGTACAGAGTAAGGTAGAACTCCTTCTCAATTTTTTTTTTTCAAGTTAGCCCGATGTCCCAGTGCCATGAGTTGATTAATCAGCCTTTCATCTGCTACTTTGAAATGCCACCTTTCAAAATGTGTATTTGGGTATCTTTCTGAACTTCATGTTTTGTTCCATTGGTCTGCTCTCCATGCACTAGTTTCACAGTATTTTAATTACTTTAGTACTATAATGTTTTGAAATATATTACTCTTAAAGAATCTTTCTGGGAAGTTCTTACTGAATTTTCTTTTTTTTTAAATATTTTTATTTTATTTTTTTATTTATTCATTTTAGAGAGGAGAGGGAGGGAGGGAGAGAGAGAGAGAGAGAGAGGGAGAGGGAGAGGAGAGACAGAGAGAGAGAAGGGAGGAGGAGCTGGAAGCATCAACTCCCATATGTGCCTTGACCAGGCAAGCCCAGGGTTTCGAACTGGCGACCTCAGCTGAATTTTCTATAAAACTTTAGAATCAACTTGCTGACTTTGTGGTGGTATTTACTTAAGTTATCTTACAGGTAATTTGAATTTTGTTGTTTTCCATCCAAATGTACCATATGTCTTTCCATTTGTTCATCTTCTTTTGTGTCAGTAGAACTTTAGGTTTTCCTTCATACTTTCTTTATACAGACTTTGTAATATCTTCTACTTTTTTTACCAGGTGTTTTATTTTTCTTCCTACTTTTGTAAATGATTGAGATCTTGTATTATTTTGAATCTCCTAACTAGGTTTTTGGTTTGTAGAGATGAATCCTGTTAATTTTAGTATATTCATCTATACCCAAATAATTGATTAAATTATTTGATTATTTAAAATAGCACATCAGCACATTTAGGGGAGGTTTTCTTGACATGTGATCTGAAATGATCATTTTTAACTTCTTACCAACTTTTATATCCTATTTCTTTCTCTATTTCAGCAATGTTATGTTTGGCACTCTTATAAACATCTTTGAATATTCCTGGTCAGCTTTAGGAAATGTTTACTCATATCTGTTTCGTTAGGGGCTGGATGCTGAAGTTTACTAAATACTTCAACATGTATAGAAATCTTTGAGATTTCTCGCTTTTAATTTATTAATGGAGTGAATTATATTTAAGGGTATCTTAATGTTATCTATTCCTAGAAATCCTGAAACTATATACTTGGTTATGTTATACTCTTTTGCTATTTTAATATATTAACATTTATTAATTTATATTAATATTGAAATTTAGAGTTAGTATTTTTATATCAGTATTCCTAAGGAATACTAATTTTCTTTTTCTGTGCCTTTTTTTGTGGGATTTTATTACCATAATTATGCTAGATCCTTGCTTTTTTTCTTTACTGTGTATTGGAAGAGTTTAAATCATATCGGAGTTGTCTGGTCATTAAAAGTTTGATAGAGTTACCTTGTTGATAGAGTTACCTTGTGAATATGTTCCTACCTTGTGTATTTTCTGGGGAAACTCTGTGTCAACATCCTCTATTTCTTTGGAAATTGTCCTTTTTAAGTATTCTTTTTTTTCTGTGATCATTTATATTTTCCTAGAAAATCATAGTCTTTTTCTTATTTTTTATACTTAGAAATGAACATATTAGTTGCTTATGACTGTTTTAATTTCCTTTTTACATATGGTTGTACTCAGTGGTTCTGGCAAGGTAGCTCAGTTGGTTAGAGTGTTGTCCTGAAACACCAGGGTTGTGGGTTTGATCCCTGGTCAGGGCACATACAAGGATCAACCAATGAATGCATAAGTAAATTGAACAATAAATTGATGTTTCTATCTCTCACTCTAAAATCAATTAATAAAATTTTTAAAAGGCATTTCTTAGTTTGTATGTTTTTGTGCTTTATTGTTGGTTAGATTAGCTAATGATATCTCTTTTCCCTAAGAAGGAGCTCTTGGATTAATAATATTATTTCTATAATTTTTTTTAAACTAGCATTGCTTTAGCTTTGTAAAAATTTTTGTTTCTTTATTTTTTAAGTGAGAGGAGGGGAGATAGACTCCCACATGTGCCCTGACCAGGATCTACCCAGCAACCCCCATCTGTAGCCGATGCTTGAATCAACCACGCTGTTTTTAGCACCTGTTGATGTGCTGGGACCAACCAAACTATCTTCAGTGTCCAGGGTTGACACTCAAACCAGTGGAGCCGCTGGTTGTGAGTAGAAAAGAGAGGAAGAAGGGGAAGAGGGTGGGAAAGAGAAGCAGATAGTTGCTTCTCATGTGTCCCCTGACAGGTGATCCAACCCAGGACTTCTGCATGCTGGGTCAGTGTTCTATCCATTGAGCCAACTGACCAGGACCTGCTTTAGCTTTTTAATTATTGTTTCTGCAATTTTTAGAAAATCTTTTTGAGTTAATGGTTTATGCGAGTTATTTTTGTTTTTAATATCTGGTTTAATTTTATGGCAACTAGCAAATGCCTATCACTTTTGAAATCTGTTAAGGTAACTTTTTTAAAATTTTTTAAGCCTATTCATTTTAGAGAGGAGAGAGAGAGAGAGAAGGGGGGAGGAGCAGGAAGCATCATCTCCCATATGTGCCTTGACCAGGCAAGCCCAGGGTTTTGAACTGGCGACCTCAGTGTTCCAGGTTGATGCTTTATCCACTGTGCTACCACAGGCCAGGCTGTTAAGGCCATTTTCATGGCTGATTTTATGCTTGGGTTTTTTTTTGTTTTGTTTTTTATTGTTTGAGCTAGAGATAGGAAGAGAGAGATGAGAAACATCAACTCATAGTTGTGTCACTTTAGTTGTTCTTTGATTGCTTCTCATACATGTCTTGACTCGGGGTCTCCAGCTAAATCAGAGACCCCTTGCTCAAGTCAGTGACCATGGGATCATGTCAGTGAGCCCACTCTCAAGCTGGTAAGCACACACTCAAGCCAGGGACCTTGAGATTTTGAACCTGTCCTTAGTGTCCCAGGTCGACACTATCCACTGCACCACCAACTGGTCAGGCTACTCAGTTTTAATGACTGTTTTTTGGACCTGTTGATGGTAATTATTGGGTTTCAGAATAAATTCAACTAGATCTGTTTTATTAATTAATAAACTTAGAGGTCTTCTGTAGCCATAGTTAAATTTGCTCACTTAGTGTTTTTGTGGACAGAGAAGTGAATTAAAGTCTCATAATTCTGTATTCCTATCAATACTCTTATTTCTTACAGTTACTGCTTTTTAACTGCCTTTGCCCTGTTTTCCCCTTTTCAATCTTTCTGTCACTGTGTGTCTAAGACAACAATTTTTGTTTTGTGATTCAATCTGTCTTTTTAATTGTTGAGTTTAACCAATTTGTATTTCTTAAAAAGACAAATTTACTTGGTTTTGGTCCTCTCATATTATTTAATATGCTTCTTGATTTTATTGTTTTTTTTTCTTGTTTTTATTTCACTACATAATGTTTCTTATGTGTTTCTTCAGATGATTTTGAAGGTTCATATGTATTTTTGTTCTAAGGGCTTCCTTTATAAGTTTAAATAGAATATTTACTTCCTAAGATAATGTCTGTTGGCTCCTAGTGAACAGGGAGGAAATTAGTACATTTTCACTTTTACTTATCTCCCTTCCCCACATTCAAAAACTTCAGCTGTTTATTTTTGTTAGGGTTGACCTTTATTTATTAAAATGTATACATGATTTATCGCCTTAGACTATTAGTCAGCAAAGGTGACAAAATCAGTGTATGTGGACTAACTTCACCTTTATCTTCTCCCACCCCTATTGGTTATTACTGCAAGTCTGCTTTGGCAGGACCAATGTTAGGTTCACTCTAATCTACATCTCTTTCTTCTTCTCTATTTCCTTAACAGCATTGGCAGAGAAACCAGACACTTTATTATCTCCCACAAACCCAAACACAGAATGCTCACCATCAGCCCTTTGGATGGGGTTTACTACTTTGCTGAAATTTGCCCTCTTGAGTTCAGAAAGTTCTTCAATGATGAATTCTTGCATTTTCAAAATAAATTGTTTGGAATGCTGCTACTTAAATGATTGGTAAATTGATTCCAATTCTTGTCCTATTTAATTTCCATGAGGACTGTAGGCATTGGCCTCTGATCATCCTGCATGGAAATGAATCTCTGGAGAGTCTAAGGCTGGCCTGATTTGTCTCATGATAAGCTTTTATTTCTGGATATCCAACATACTATTTTATGTCTAGTAGTTTACTGGTACAGGGTTTTTTGCAGGGGAATGGAGAATGGTAAAATTCACCAGTATCTATAACATTTTGTTTCCTTAAACGAAAAGATACAAAGCAAGTATGTCAAACTATTCACATGAGTTTAGAATCATTAGTGAATATATAAAGGAATCTCCAATATTATTCTCTGTTGTCCAGAGTATGTTTGAAATACACTTTTTTTTATATTTTAAAAATGTCATGTAATTGTAAGTCAAGAAGAGCTTGTATAGTTTCGTGATTGAGTCCAAAGTATAATTTTTTGTAAAAGTTTTTTTTCTTTTTATCAATCACAACACGCATTCTTGTTTTCTTTATATGTTGAGGACCACTCATTTAAAGTCTGCAGAGTAGAATTTAATGGTATTTGTTTCAGAGACTAAAACTAAATGGGATTTTAGTGTGACTAAAATCTGTTACATGTTTTATATTTGCTGGTTTTAGTACTATTTTGAACAAATCCTCTAAAAAGTGAAATAGCATTAAGGCTGAAATACTGATAACTGAAAGAGTTAAGTATTCAGGACTCCTTCGTTCTTCCTTTTCAGCAGGGCTCTCAGAAGTACAAGTCATAATAAAAGAGAAATAAATCACCTCGTATTTTTATTCATTTTTATGTTTTAGTACTAAGGGATTTTAAGTTTGTTTTTTCTCTGTGTTCAGGTACATGTCTCGAGTCCACGGTATGCATCCAAAAGAGACCACCCGTCAGCTGAGCTTGGCCGTGAAAGATGGTCTTATTGTTGAAACTCTCACTGTGGGCTGCAAAGGTTCAAAAGCTGGTATTGAACAAGAAGGATATTGGTTGCCAGGAGATGAGATTGTAAGTTTGTTTTATTTGACAAATTTGCAGAAGCTGACTTTTAACATTTTGAACATTATTTAAATATAACCTTTAGAAACTCATTTTCAAAAGTTTAGTAATATTTTACTTTAACATTTTTTATCAACTTTGAGGACCTATATTGGGGTAGATGCTTTTCCTCCATGTTTCTAGAAGAAAACTTACTTTTACAAAGGCTACTTTTTCTGCGTAGATTACCTTGAATCTGAACAATTCCAGCAAAGCAAGCAAAAGCCCTTTTAATATAAACATAATTAATGGTATTTCTAAGTGTTTTCTGTAATAAATATTAGTAAAAATGTTTTAGCACAGGATAATGTTGATGCTGTCTTGACAGATTGGAAGGAACATACTTTACTCAGGTTGGATGATGCCCAGAGCCACACTTCAGGATGGTTTGCAGGGACAAGTTTCTTAATGATAGACTCCTCTGGCCAGTGTCTGCATTGATTAGTGTGCCTATCGCGGGTTTTGTGGCACTTGGACAGAAATCATAGGAAAGATAGAAAGTTAATTTTCTTTATATTTTTACCCAGTTCTTATTACTTTGACTTTTCTTTTAAGTTATAATCTTCTATTTCCTTTTCATATATATCTTATACTCAGGCACATAAGAAATACAGTTTTTTCTTAAGACTACTTTCATGTGTACAATTTTCATCTTGCTACCTCATTTGTTTTTTATTTTTCTAACACCTTGATTTAAAAGGTCTTACTTTTTGCGGTGGAACATCATTTAAGATGATAGATGTAAAATTTAATAGACGTTAGGTTTTTTAGTTTCTGAAAGGAATGGATTTAGTAAACAGGTGTTTGAGAGTGTTTATATTGTAAATTCTATAAAACCTAAAATTATAAAATTGACAGAAAATCTTAAAACTGGTTCTGTATGGAAACATTTTCCAAAACCTTTGAATTTAGTTTCTACAACAGATGAGCCAGAAACACATTCAGCAGTGGTCAGCTCTGTGCAGTGAACCCATACCATGTCCCCTGTGGAGTCTGGGCCACAAAAGGCAGCTACAGTAAATCACAAACTTAGAGACATCTTTCAGTTTTAACACTGTTTTTGTCTGTTTAATCTATGCCTTCAAAGTTTCAGGAAAGAAAATTCACATATTCCACAAACAAAACACAGAAAAAAAATGTTTCATTTCACTGTTATCATTTGATTTGTATACTACAAGTGTTCTTGTATACTTAAATAAAAAATGTTTATATCAAAATAATATTTTCATTGACTTCCATACAGAAAGCTACAGCTTTGTTGCCAATAAACTCTCAATTTCCAGCCATTAGTAATATCTGTTTACATCAGGTATTAAAAGTAATGCCATTGGTAACTGAGAGCGTATTATATATACTCAGAATAATTCAGATAATATATATAAAATTTCTCATTCCAAAACACTTAGAAATTTACAGATTTAGTATAGAAGGCTATTATTATAATTCCTGCAATTTTTATATAGTGATTAATCAGCAGTAAGTACAACTTAATCTACAGATTTTGGTTTTGGGGTCTTACACATTTCTCATAACAGTGATTTCAGTTTTCCTTACTTTTTGGATTTGTGCTTTTCCACATGCATTCATTTTTCCTCTTCAATTTGAAGTTTCCTTGTTCAGTTTAATTCAGCAGGCAGTTAATTAGTTATGTTCACTGCATTAGGTTATGTATTCTATTTTTTATTTTTACATGACCTTACTGCATGTGTTTATAGCAGCATCCTTTTTTTTCTAGATGAAATCTTAGATGTAAATTAAACAACCAGTGTACAGATTTTATTAATGTTGATTCTTATTCATATTTTTATAGTAAATATGCATGAATGATGTAAGTACAAGTGAGTATATAAAAATAGTGCCTTGCTTATAAAGTATGCAAATATTAAAAGTTCATAGGCAAAATATTGTATCAGAGAGAGGTATGGTCTTATATACATAATAGACAATCACTGGATCTATATTTAAGGCATAGCTGTAAAGTGATGAGATTAATTATATGTGTATCTCATGTCTGGGGTTGGTACACCACCTGGCTACCCAGTGCTACAGTTATCACACCCTGATAATACTCTAGAAGGACTCATAATCTTGTCACACTTGGCACAACACAGTCGTCTCACACTTGCCAGCTCTGCGTTTGGGGACTTTGTGGCCCGTGCATGCAGGTCACTGTGTGTGGCACCAGTTGTGAACTACAGAACTTAGGAAGCACCACTCAGTTCTCAGATGTCATATACTTTATGTTTTATTGAGCAGTTTTTCTAGCTTATGACAGTAAAGTGTCTTATTCTAACCAAATCAGTCTTAGGGAAGGGTCACTTTTTCTGATTGGCACAAAAGAACTCAGTGAGCAAATGATAGCCCTGCATACTGGCATTTGAGCCTGAGATCCTCCTTTGTAATCTCTCTACCTTGTATATGATATGCTGCTTCTAGAAACTTGAGTTTTTATTTTTTTATTATTATTATTTTTTTTTTCTGAAGCTAGAAATGGGGAGAGACAGACAGACTCCCGCATGCGCCCGACAGGGATCCACCCGGCACGCCCACCAGGGGGCGATGCTCTGCCCACCAGGGTGCGATGCTCTGCCCCTCCGGGGCGTCGCTCTGTTGTGACCAGAGCCACTCGAGCGCCTGGGGCAGAGGCCGAGGAGCTGTCCCCAGCGCCCGGGCCATCTTTGCTCCAATGGAGCCTCGGCTGTGGGAGGGGAAGAGAGAGACAGAGAGGAAGGAAAGGGAGAGGGGTAGAGAAGCAGATGGGCGCCTCTCCTGTGTGCCCTGGCCGGGAATCGAACCCGGGACTTCTGCATGCCAGGCCGACGCTCCACCACTGAGCCAACTGGCCAGCGCCTTTTTTTTTTTTTTTTTTTTTTTGTATTTTTCTGAAGCTGGAAACGGGGAGAGACAGACAGACTCCCGCATGCGCCCGACCGGGATCCACCTGGCATGCCCACCAGGGGCGATGCTCTGCCCACCAGGGTGCGATGCTCTGCCCCTCCGGGGCGTCACTCTGCTGCCACCAGAGCCACTCTAGCGCCTGGGGTAGAGGCCAAGGAGCCATCCCCAGCGCCCGGGCCATCTTTGCTCCTAATGGAGCCTCGGCTGCGGGAGGGGAAGAGAGAGACAGAGAAGAAGGAGAGGAGGAGGGGTGGAGAAGCAGATGGGTGCTTCTCCTGTGTGCCCTGGCCGGAAATCGAACCCGGGACTTCTGCACACCAGGCCGATGCTCTACCACTGAGCCAACCGGCCAGGGCCTAGAAACTTGAGTTTTTAAATTGAAAGATGTATATTATGTATCTTGTTATGTTTCTGACTCAGTATCAAAAGAAGAAAAATGTCAAGTAGATATAGATATATATATAGATATATCCCAGCTATATCTACAGCCTTGGGAAGGAACGGTATAGGATTTTTTGGTTATTCATTTTCAAACCTTTAATTCAAAGTTACAAATATTTGTTGCCCAAGAAAGTTCTGTGGGTAGTAAAGGATTCTCTTCCCTCTATAGCCTCTAAAAAATAGTTGGCAGTATCTCAGAGGTGTGGGAAAGTTGATTTACTTTGATAAGTCCCCCCGAGATACTTTCTGTTAGCAAAGAGGCTGGACTCTCCTTGTCTTCACTTTCACAATTATGGTAAGAAAGACAAGCTGGTCAAGAGTGCAGTTTTCTCTATGCCACTCAGTCATAGTTGAACAAAGAGTTTGTTAGTGTTTTATTTTTATTTACACAGTGCTTATGTTTATAGTGTTATATTTCCCCAGTGATTATTTTTAAAAACATGATTCAATTTAAAAATATGCATATCTTGAGCAAAGTTATTTTTATTAAATCCAGCAGTGATATAAGCCTAATTCTACTAATATGTCAGGATATAATTATATATATTCTGTTTAAGAGGAAGACACATGTATAAGTCAAAGATGGTGGCCTTCATTGTCCTGAGATTTCTTTTAGACAGGAATGATTTTTAGACAGTTTGAGATGGTAGTCTCAACTGCCATTTGTAGCCCTATCAAAGAAATAATTCCTGTGGAGAAACTATGATAAAATTAGGCAATAGATAAGCCTCTTTATGATATTTTGAATGTGCTTGTTGGAGATAGAATGAAAATGTAATTATTAAAAATGAAGCTACTCTCCAATTAAATGATTTACTTAAATATTAGTCAATAAATAAGCAAAAGCATATGCACCAACCAATTTTTTTTTTTTCTTTCCATTTTTGTATTTTTCTAAAGCTGGAAACGGGAAGAGACAGTCAGGCAGACTCCCGCATGCACCCGACCGGGATCCACCCGGCACGCCCACCAGGGGCGATGCTCTGCCCCTCCGGGGCCTCGCTCTGCCGTAACCAGAGCCACTCTAGCGCCTGGGGCAGAGGCCAAGGAGCCATCCCCAGCGCCCGGGCCATCTTTGCTCCAATGGAGCCTTGGCTGCGGGAGGGGAAGAGAGAGACAGAGAGGAAGGAGGGGGGTGGGGGTGGAGAAGCAAATGGGCGCTTCTCCTATGTGCCCTGGCCGGGAATCGAACCCGGGTCCCCCACACGCCAGGCCAACGCTCTACTGCTGAGCCAACCGGCCAGGGCTGCACCAACCAATTTTTAAAAAGACAAGGATGCTGAACCTGGGAAAATCTCTTGTAAATTTTCTGTGATCACCTTAAACTTCCAGGTTTGTATGTTCTTAACATTCACTAATAGGAATCAAATAATTCCTTTAGAGATTGTTTTCATAGATTTTGAAATTGTATTGGTAAAAGGCCAGTAGACCAGGGCACAGAAACTTTCTGATGTCAGACCATTTTAACTTTTGTTATAGCACGATCTCTTTCTTTCTTTCTTTCTTTTTTAGTGAGAGGAGGGGAGGGAGAGACATACTCCTGCATGCCCCCACACCGGGATCCACCTGGCAAGCTCACTAGGGGGTGATGCTCTGCCCATCTGGGGCCCTTGCTCCATTGCAGCCGGAGCCATTTCTTAGTGCATGAGGTAGAGGCCATGGAGCCATCCTCAGCACCTGGGGCCAACTTGCTCCAATCGAGCCATGGCTGCAGGAGAAAGAAGAGAGAGAGAGAGAAGTGAGAGGGGGAGGAGTAGAGAAGCAGACAGTGCCCTGACGGAAATCGAACCTGGGACATCCCCAAGCCAGGCTGACACTCTACCACTGAGCCATCTGGTCAGGGCTTCTTTTGATTTTTAAAGAATTATACGTGTTCCAATAGATTGTTTAATTATCAGCTTTCTCTATAAAGAAATAAATATACATGAACTGATACATTCAATTTACATTTGATCACAGTATTAAATGTCCTTTTTTTTAATAAGAAATACATTTCTTTTCTGCTTTTAAGTAAGAGGAGAGGAGATAGACTCCCACATGCACTCTGACTGGGATCCATCCAGCAACCCCCATCTTGAGCAGGTGCTCAAATCATTTGAGCTAACCTGAGTGCCCAGGGCCAAGGTTCAAACCAATCAAAGCACTGGCTGCAAGAGGAGAAGAGGAAGAGGTGGGGAAGAGAAACATGGCTGCTTCTCATGTCGGGATCAAACCTGGGATGTCTGCATGCTGGGCCAACACTCTATCCACTGAGCCAACTAATTGGCCAGGGCCAAGAAATATATTTCTTGGGCAGAATTTTACCACTTGTTGGACTTGGTTAAGGCTGATACTTAGTAAATCCTTTTGTAATAAACACAAGTTCATTTCTTAACTCACAAAAGGCTCCCTAACGATGGGAAGGCCTCATGAAAGTATTTAATATAATATAGTATCTTAGGTAACCTAGAGTTATGTATCATTTCCAGATAAAACATGTCAAATATGTGTTTTGATATTAAGCAGTTAATATTTACTTGATGACTTTCAACTCTATTCATGGTTCCTGGCACAGAGCTATTGATTTGAACGCATTAGTTAACATGCTTTTGATCTGACATTAAATAATTTGGTCACCAGTATAAAGGATGACTCTTTAAAGTGTGAAAAAATCATGTCTGCTATGAAACTAACCTGCCAAATCCAAACTCGGTCTCATTTCTCTCATACTTAATGCAAGTTCAAAAATAATGTATCAGTATAGAAGCCACAGCCTGCACTTTCAATGAGAACCCTCCTACCAGTTTATTCTTAAGATTAAAGAGCAACTGCAAACATGAGCTCGGGTCCTGGCTCTTATGCCTTACTTTTCATATAATCAAGTTTGTCCTCCTAATTAGCAGGACCTCAAAGTACTTTTAAAATAGGCCTAAATGAAAAAGTAGAATTAATTCTATATTTTTGCTTTGTTTTTCATTAATTGAAGTTTTTTTTTGTTTTTTTGTATTTTTCTGAAGTTGGAAACGGGGAGGCAGTCGGACAGACTCCCGCATGCGCCTGACCGGGATCCACCCGGCATGCCCACTAGGAGGCAATGCTCTGCCCATCTGGGGCATTGCTTTATTGCAACCAGGGCCACTAGTACCTGAGGCAGATGCCATGGAGCCATCCTCAGCACCCAGGCCAACCTTTGCTCCAATGGAACCTTGGCTGCTAGAGGGAAAGAGAGAGACAGAGAGGAGGGAGAGGGGGAGGGGTGGAGAAGCAGATGGGCGCTTCTCCTGTGTGCCCTGGCTGGGAATCGAACCCGGGACTCCTGCACTCCAGGCCAATGCTCTACCACTGAGCCAACTGGCCAGGGCCATTAATTGAAGATTTTGACACCTTTTAAGAAGCATAATTAATGAAAATACACATTTTGTGTTTTTTTTCTTTTTAAAGAGATTAACGTTATATTGGGGATAAAAGGATTTAGTCTTAGGAGAAACTGTTGTCATCAGTTTATCCTGATTCAGCATGACCAATGTAAAAGAAACTGTGGTTCATGTACCTCTTGAAACTTACATCTTTTAGATAAGAAGTAGGATTAGATTCATTTTATTATTCACAACTCACACTGTTACACATTATGGCAAGGAGTGCCCCTTGCTTTGTTCTTGGAAATATATTGAGAGGCCTGCTGAATTCAAAACAGCTTGACTCTCCTGGCTCACTTCATCGAGTATAGCACAGTGAAGTAAGTTTTTGTTGTTGTTTGTTTTTTAAGTTTAGATCTTGGCATATTTCTTACTATAAACTATAGTAAGCATAATCATGTTTTCAGTACCTTAAGTGAAAAACTTCATGTCCCTTGGATACCTTTGATATGTTTTTTAAGCAAAGTATATTTTGTTATATTTATGTTAATTATGTGCTGAACTACACATTTATCTTCCAAAAGTCCATTACCAGTCTCAGATACAAAAATACAAATAATTGTTTATTTACTAAGTAAAGGATTAAGCTTTGGTGATTATTAATTAGAAACCAGTTATACTGTGGTTCTGTGTATATTCAAACTTTAAAGTACTTATATTTAGAAATTATTATTGCTTTGGTAAAGAATATCCATTTTATTCAGTAGAATATTTTGGGTCATACTATTTTGTTTTACTCTTTTCAGCTTATTGATTGTGTGTGTGCGTGTGAGAGAGAGGGAGTGCACGCTTTTTTCCCTCCTAAATTCTATTTCACTAAGTAATGTTGTAATATTTTTATTTTAAAAATTAATATTTAAAATTACTGTATTTAATTATTAAATTCTTACTGCAGTGAATAACTGAATTAACAGAATTAAACTAAACCTCAAACTGGAGAGTATTAATTTTACATCATATATGTTAAAATAACACATCAAACACACATGATAATGTATGATTTATCTGCTTACTGCATATTAAATAAGGGAATCACTTTAAAAGTTAGACTCTCTTTTGAATATGATGGACGATTATAGTTTAGGAGGCCCTTGTTCCAGACACAGTTCTTTCATGAACCCTCTTGTTTCCATATTATCTCTAAATTAGCTAAACAATATTTCTTGCTCTATCTAGCTTACAGAAATGTGAGTCAGCTGTCATAATGAATTTACAGTCCTGAAGAAATTTGCACATGCACAGTTACAAGCATAATATCATTTATTGACTTGTTGGTTCCTGTTTTATGCGCTGTAACAAACAGATCATCATAACACAAGCTAACACTGAGCATAGTAACCTATGCTCAGTTGATTTTTACAAAAAACCTATAAACTAGGCATTGTTATTTTATTCATTTTATAGATAGAAAAGGATACACAGAGAAGCCAAGTATTTCGCTCTAAATGACACAGCCCATGAATGCCAGAGCCAAGATTTGAGCCAGTCTGGCTCCAGAGTCTTAACCAAATACCGTCATCGGTGACAAAGACGTAAGGCAGCAGGCAGCTTCTGGACAGTGGAATGTTTTCTAGTAGGTTCTGAAGACAGCCTATTTCTACTTGACACCGTGGTGAAGGATTGAGTTTACTATGTTCACATTCATCATTCCTGACTTTTAAAAAAATACCAAGCTTGAACTAGTTTCAGATCAAAAAGACATACATTCATGGTCTTACTGAAATTTATAATGGCACCAAGTTTATTTGTTCATGAAAAGTTTTTCTAATGTCATGATAAGTTTCCTGGCACACCACTTTTTTAAAGAGATTTTCTGTGTTCATTTGTATTAGTATCAGAAGTTTCCTCTTAACGCTAGTAGTGACTTGAGTTTGCATGCTACTGTCTTTTCACTCATGATTAGCACATTCATAATTAGTTGATATCTGCAAAATATTGTAAGTCGTCTAGCAAATTATAAAGTTTGACCCTGTATGAAATCCCTTTAGCTCTGTGTATTGCCTGATATTGAGCAAAGTTATAGTAGAGAGACCAAGATTATTCTGTTTTTATTTTGAAAGGCCTTCAGTATGCAGCCTTTCTCCAGGACAGCAACCCCAAACAAGGTGAACTAATTTTGTACTGTTACTTTACTTTAAACCTAATTTTTAAAAACTATTACATTTCTATCTTTCTTTAGGCTAGCTTAGTTCTTGTTAGAATTGTTCATTAAAAACATACTGTTTTTACATTGCTTCTAGTTTGAGATTTTGTGCTAATGGATTTGCTTTTTATCTTGAAGTATTGAAGTAACATTTTACATATTATGTTGTTGATCAGGTTGTATCAGAGTGATTGCTGACATGTGCTGAAATCCAGGGAACATGCAGGCTTAGCTTTTGGGCATACAATATTGAGCATTAAGTCAAAGCACTATGAAATTAATTCTATTTACTAAAAGAAAAATTGTAGGCAACCCTACCTATCAAAAACATATTTATATCATTTATACCTCAGAAAAGTGTGCCCTGGGTTCAGGATTTAATAACTTTTGAACTTGGCTTTTGCATGTTTTATATATTCTAAACAGCTATTGATTGAAAGAATGAACAGCATGTACATCCCAGCCCATACTTTCTCTTATATCAAATAATGTAGTTATATGCCATTATGTAAACAATACATCCAAATGTTTCTCAACTTTTACTTAATTTGAGTTATATTTTTATTTCTATAATTATTCAGAAAACTGCTTAGTTACTATTAAAATTAAACATTTCATCAAGGAGAGATCCATTTTCATCTTGTTTTATAGGTGGATGGAAGAGAATAGGGAGAGAAAAGGGGAGGAGGTAATGAGGAGAAACTGAAGCTATGTATCAAAATTACAATCTTGCTTCTTTCCTTTGTTTACCTAGTAACTACCATTTTAAGAATCACAGGAAGATGAATTAGTGTAAAAATTCAAATGATGAAATTTAGTAGTGTTTTTTTTTGTTTGTTTTTTTCGGAGTGCTTTTTTTTTTAAATTTTATTCATTTTTAGAGAGGAGAGAGAGACAGACAGAGAGAGAGAAGGGGGGAGGAGCTGGAAGCATCAACTCCCATATGTGTCTTGACCAGGCAAGCCCAGGGTTTCGAACCGGCGACCTCAGCATTTCCAGGTCGACGCGTTATCCACTGCACCACCACAGGTCAGGCTGGTAGTGTTTTTTAATGAGGCAACTATAAGCCCCCAAAATTCTTTAAGATTTTTCTGAACAATTATAAAAAAATAGTCTGAAATATTTTGTTTTAAACTGGGAAAAGTTCTGGTAGTTCAGCATAGAACAAAGTCTCTTATCTCCACTGAAACTTAATTTATCAGTGATTTTTGATAGAAAAATTAAAATTACTAAAATGCATCTTATGTATGAACTTTGTAAAATGGGTACACAGTAACTTTTTTCAGTAGAGACAGCCAGGTACCACACATACAAATTGTGTCTCTGTGGTGCCGCTACGGCAAAGTTGGTGAGGTAGATTTTCTCCTACCATGTACATATTAGGGTTTTATATCAATCAATGTCTTACGATTTTTTTAAATCAGTCTGACTAAAATTAATCCAGTGTAAGTTTACAGAGTATATACATCTGCAGCAAATAACTAAAAAATGGTTATGTTTTCTTTATTACTTTGGTTAATAAAGACCACAATTTCAAAATGTTTATATTTTTGAATTTACTAATGTGCTCTAGCCATGACTCTGAATGTGAGTTTTGGAACATTAGTGACTCTCTTTCCTTTTAAAAGACTGAGTAATAGCCCTGTCACGTGGTCAGGCAGTAATGAATACATTTCAACCTCAGGTGTCAAAGGAATCTCACTACCTACTAAACAAGTGCTATATTGAAGCCAATTTATTAGGGGAGTAAATGACATAAAATAAGAAAACTGCTCAATTTCAGAAAGAGTATAGACTGATTTATAAAAAAACAAAAATGATGGCAGAGCCCAAGATGATAATATCAGGGCACTCATTGGTAGTGACTATGATTAAACTGAATGTGGCTTAAACCATTGTTCACTTAGTTACCACATCTACAAAAGAAAGCTGAGAATTATCCATCACTCTTAACACAGGTATTTTTTGACAAAAGCTAAGAGGGGTTTTTACGAAGAATGAATTCTAAATTAGAACTTATCTTCCTGTTTATATTTGAATGGTATTGCTGTACAAAAGAGTATAACAAAAGAGAAATTGTTGAAGAATACCTGTATACCTGCAGTTCTTTTATTTCCAGGAATAGTCCCACTAAGAAAATGAGCCTACTTCCTTTTTCTTTTTTTTTTTTTATGGCAGTGTCCTTTGGAGAATGTGATTAAACCTTTAGTTTCACATTTTCAATTTATTTTTCCAAATTCAACAGACCCTGAAAATTTGACAACCTATCAGAACATGGACATTCTGATTAATGGTTATTTTCAGTAAAGCATCCAATACCATGGATAAGAAGATAAGAATAGTGAGCATCAGCATTTATTACTATTTTCTTTTTTCCAACAGTGTGCTAATTAAGTACCTACCTATATATTTTTTAAAAGCAGAACAAAACAGAGGTTTGTTTATTTGAAATTCTAAGGTATAGGATGTTTGGGGTTTTAAGTTCACTGAAGAAATTATTCCATAGATTATATTTTTAAAAATGGAAGATAATGTTAGAACTGGGATTGGCTTTGGACTTATTTTATTGTGGACTGGTTTTGTTATCGAATCACCTTAAGATATTTTAAATATTAATACTGCTTAGGAAAGAATTTAAAATTTAAAGAAGCAAATTTCTAGATAATTTTCCCTCTTGTTTTAACCCAGTAAATGTCTAAAATTGTTTTATTAATGCCTAACTTCTGATGGACTTTAGTTTCAATTTTGTTCTTAGTCATTGCAGATATTGACAAAATGTCATACGAAATTATTTTGTATTTTTTGTAGGACTGGGAAACAGAAAATCATGACTGGTATTGTTTTGAATGCCATTTGCCTGGAGAGGTGTTGATATGTGACCTGTGTTTTCGTGTGTATCATTCCAAGTGTTTGTCTGATGAGTACAGGCTTAGAGACAGCAGTAGTCACTGGCAGTGCCCAGTTTGCAGGGTGAGTACCTAATTGAGCTTTAATGTGCTGGTCAGAGGGTTGGAGTTTATTGACAATAGCTGCACAAAGATACCCCAGGTGGTCGTGCCAGGTTGATGGATTAAGTACTGGAGGGTGGGGGTTATCTGCTGAAATGATGGTATATGAACATAGAATACTCATAAATGGGTATCACAGAACATGCGACGTATTCAGGGTGTAAATTTTAGAAAGTTGTAATCACAAAAAAATATACACTCTTCTCTTACTTTACACTTGCCTCTGGCTCCTTCAATAAATAGCATTTGAGAATCAAGAAACACTCTTCCATACCCAAGGTCTTTTCAATGTGTCCTCTCTGCTACTCAGAAAACACAGTATCTACTTCCAATTTATATTCATGTATTGTTGCCTTTATTTTTTGTCATACCATGAGTGAGTTTCTTTCTTGTTTATATTTTATTTGAAGGGTGGAGGATCGGGACAGTTGTACATAAAGCATTCTATTTAAAGCAAAATGAAATACAGTAGTAGGTAAAATAGGTACTTTTCACAATTACTTTCATTTATATTACATCCTGGTTGAAAAGTTTACATGGCTGTGCTTGTTGGTTGCAGAATGTGGAATGTGTGTGTATATGAGTGATGTGTAATACCTAAATACTACATTACATATGGCAGTATGGTAATTAGTAGGAAATTACTTTTTAAACTATTATATTGTACTTAAAATTATTAAGATTCTTATTTGGAACCATGCAAATTGCCCAGACTACTAATGAGTTCAGTTTGTGAATATACTTTGTAAACTGGAGTAACTTAAATATACATTTGTTCTTCCAAAAAAGTTTTTTCTTCATAATTTTTCTTCTCCATGCTATGAAGCAAACATTTTCTGCCATTATAAGAAAAATACATTGTACATTCTAGTCTTCCCTTAGTACCTGTGGTTTTGTCTTACTTAGTGTACTTAATCCTACCAGCATACTGTATATATTCCAGACAAAAGACAGTTGGGATAGTATTTAAAAATAATGTTTAATAATGACTTATAGTAAAAATGCCTAAATGATAGATAAATAGTGATAAATCCCTAGATCTGGATATATTAATGTCAAGCATCAAGTTGTAGACCTTCTCTTTGAGGTCTGCAAAAATTTATGCATATACAAAAATAATTTACTGTAATTAGCGGTGTGGGAACTGTATTTAATATTCACTTTATTCTCATTTGTGCATTTTAAAAACAAATGTATCTCCTGTTTTCTGGTAACATTAAAATAAGTAAAAAATAGGCCTGACCTGTGGTGGCGCAGTGGATAAAGCGTCAACCTGGAAACACTGAGGTTGCCGGTTCAAAACCCTGGGCTTGCCTGGTCAAGGCACATAATGGGAGTTGATGCTTCCTGCTCCCCCCCTCCTCTATCTCTCTGTCTCTATTCACTAAAATGAATAAATAAAAATAATTAAAATAAATAAATAAAAGCAAATGAAATGTTAAAAAAAAAGTAAAAAATAATGAGATCTTAACAAAAGCATTACAATAGTAAAAATATAAAAGAGATAGGGTCACTGATCAAATAATATGGACTTAAGAACTTAGAAAATAAAATCCTGGACATAGCTGTGTCTTTACAGCCATACCTTTTTAATACTTAGTTCTTATATTCATAGTAAAGAATTTAAACAGTAGCATTAGAATTTTTGAGGATTGGTTAAACTTTATTGTGGGTGTTTTCTATCCCTTACATGATGAATGGAAATTGAATCTGACCAGTGATGAGCATCGACCTGGGACACTGAGGTCCCCGGTTTGAAACCCTGAGGTTGCTGGCTTGAGCACGGTCTCACCGGCTTGAGCATGGAATCATTGATATGACCCTATGGTCGCTGGCTTGAGCAAGGGGTCACTGGCTTGGCTGGAACCCACTGGTCAAGACAGATACAAGAAGCAATAAATGAACAACTAAAGTGTTGCAACTACAAGTTGATGCTTCTCATTTCTCTCTTCCCTTCCTGTCTCCTCCCCCCATTCCCTGGCATCCTTGCTCTCACTTCTCACTAAAAAGAAAAAGAAAAAGAAAATTGGAAAGTTATACCTCTGAAGAAAATGGGTAATAAATTCTTCCATTCTAATTCACCATCAAGTTTTCAGATTCCATTTTCTGTATGTGTTTGCTATATTCTTTACTGATTAGATTTTTTTTTTTTTTTTAAATTTCAGAGTTTTGCTGGCTCACACAGAAACTTGATAGCCAAAATGGAACTTAGCTTACCCCATCCTATTTTTATTTTCTTTCCTCTGGTTTTCTTTTTGATTTTGTCAGTCTAGATAGTCTCACATTTGACATAATTACACTTACTGAAATGGTGCTACGAGTAAAAAAAAAAAGGTACTCGCACATTTGATTCATAGACTGTGAGCTACTCGGGTTGGGTCCAAAAGGCCTATGTCTGGGTTGAGGATGGTGAGTTTTACCTTCAGCTTTAAACCTTCCAGAGTAGTAGTTTTTTCTGTGTTAGAACTCTTCTACTGTTTTAATTATTACATTCAAGAAAAAGATTATTAGTCTTAACAATTCTTTTCCTGGGAGAAGACCTAATAATAACCTTGAAATTAGAGTGGAATTTTCAACATCTTTAAAGTAAAAGTTCTTGCTTGATTTTTTTTAATATAGTGTCAAAACTTCAAGTAAAGTCATTTTTTACAATCTAACATGAGAGTGACTGATTAGACTTAAATATTATGTACTAATAGAACTGACAGACTGAAACTTCAGAATGATGGTTCCAAACAAGAATAACAAACTTTTCTATTTTTTATTTTAATTAATTATTGAAAAGAATATAGATTAATTAGATTTGCTAATGAGAAATTTTGAAGATGCCCAGAACCAAACTTTGAATAGTAGATGGAGCCCAACCATTACTACCTAAAATTCAAATTTAAAACATTATTGCCTGACCAGTGGTGGAGGAGTGGATAGAGCACTGACCTGGGTCACTGAGGACCTGGGTTCAAAACCTCAAGGTCTCCAGCTTTAGTCCAGGCTCATTGGGCTTGAGCACAGGGTTGCTGGCTTGAGCATGGGATCATAGACATAATCCCGTGGTCACTGGCTTTAGCAAGGTATCACTGGCCCAGCTGGAGCCACCCAGTCAATGCACAAATGAGAAGCACTTAGTGAACAGCTAGTATGCTGCAACTACAAGTTGATGCTTCTCATCTCTCTCCCTGCCTGCCTGTCTCTTGCTCTCACTTTAAATAAAAACAATTATTAATAGCAGTAAGAAGACTATTTTGTTTTTACATAATCTCTGCCCCTGCAGTATGAAAAAGTCACTGAGAATATCAACTTTAATTAAAAATAAATTTTAAAAAATGAGAGTACATGCAAGGATTTGTTTTTAAAAATCACTGATAATAGGTTCTTTCTCATCCAGCTATCAGCTGTTAATAGATTTACTTGAGCTGAAGCAGCTTTTTCTTAAATATCTATTTCTGAAATGTTTTAAGAAGTCAGTTACATGAATTTTTCTCAATTTAAAGTAATTTTATCAGTTTACATAATCTCCAGAATCTAAACTATTACTTTACAAATGTAATTGTCATTAAAAAATTGCCTGTGATTATCAGATTAGTATTTTGCTTTGAAGAAAATTTGAATAATGTTCTGTTTCACACTCTTGTTACTGAAAACTTTCAATTACAAAATGGATTAAAATTTGTTTAAGTTGGCTCTAAAAGTATTCAAGTAATTGAGAGGAGGATAAAGGGAAAAAAAACAAAATTTCTGGAAATGCTGTTGCATAGTAGGTGAATGTTCTGACAGACAGACACCCCTCCTTCACCCTCTCCCAGCTCATCCATGTGTACCTGTGTCTGTGTAACTTTATGTACATTAATGGATGGAGTCAGTTTGTTTCTATTCAGCAATCTCCCAGTCTTTCTCCTAAGTATCAAAATGTTCCATAATTTATTTAACAAGGGCCCCAGTGGTGCTTATCACATTGTTTCCACCAGCCTGTCCGGTCAGGAACATTACACCTAAACTTACCTTTCAAAGGGGACATTCATATGGCTATGTCCAGAGTCCGGGCTCACTTTCTACTCTAGAGAGCAGTCTTCTCATATTGGGTGTATTTGAATTTTATATTTCTAAGATAGGCATGAATTTTCTTTTCCACGAATAAAATGAGAAAACCTTAACTTTTTTTTTTTTTTTTTTTTTTTTTTTCACTTTTCTGAAGCTGGAAACGGGGAGAGACAGTCAGACAGACTCCCGCATGCGCCCGACCGGGATCCACCCGGCACGCCCACCAGGGGGCGACGCTCTGCCAACCAGGGGGCGATGCTCTGCCCATCCTGGGCGTCGCCATATTGCGACCAGAGCCACTCTAGCGCCTGGGGCAGAGGCCACAGAGCCATCCCCAGCGCCCGGGCCATCTTTGCTCCAATGGAGCCTTGGCTGCGGGAGGGGAAGAGAGAGACAGAGAGGAAAGTGCGGCGGAGGGGTGGAGAAGCAAATGGGCGCCTCTCCTGTGTGCCCTGGCCAGGAATCGAACCCGGGTCCTCCGCACGCTAGGCCGACGCTCTACCGCTGAGCCAACCGGCCAGGGCAAAACCTTAACTTTTAAGTGAAAATTACTTATGAGATTTTATTTGCCTAAAGAATATATCTTTAAAACAATACGGTCAGTTGTATTTTTTTAAATAGACAAAATAAGTTTACTTATACCTATGTAATTCTGTCTGATTACCTTCATAGGATAAATTCATTGAAGTTGAATTTTTAAATTTAAAGGATGACACATGTAGATTTGTGATAAAAATCACTAAGTTGTCCTGCAGAAGATTATACCCACTACACACACACACACACACACACACACACACACACACACACACACTCATTTATGCCAACATGAAAGTATTTTCCAATTTTCTTTACTATCTTTTTAAGTGAGAGAATGGGAGGCAGAGAGACAGACTCCAGCATGCACCCTGACTGGGATCTACCCTGCAAGCTTGCCAGGGGGTGATGCTCTGCCCATCTGGTGTCGTAGCCCCATTGCAACAAGAGCCATTTTTTAGCACCTGAGGCAATGGACACAGAGCCATCCTCAGCACTGGAGGCCAACTCTCCCTATCTAATCGAGTCATGGCTGTGGGAGGGGAAAAGAGAGAGAGAAGAGGGTGGGGCAGAGAAGCAAATGGTTGCTTCTCCTGTATGCCCTGACCGGGAATCAAACCCAGGACATCCACATGCCAGGCTGATGCTCTACAACCGGGCAGGGCCTTTGTTGCTAACTTGATAGGGTATAAATGGCTTATTTTAATGTTGCCTCATTTTCATATATATTTTTTCTAAATTCCAAAGCCATTTTATCCTTTGATGCTGTGGTTATAGAAGGCAGGCATGGGTGTATACACAAGCCCTATGTATATGTGTGTGTGTGTGTGTGTCTTTGTTGTGTATGTGTATACCTGCATGGGTATATGTTTGCAAGCGTGGGAGTGCAAGTGAAGGGTGGGGGCACATGTGCACACCTGTGTTGTGTGTGCATGTATGTTTTGTGTGCAAGAGTACATGTGTTTACACATGCATATATATTTTAATTATATGGGGGGGTGTATGTACTTTCATGCTTACTGGCCTCCAGTCCTGCTGGTGAACGTCATGATACTGTTTGAGTGATAACTCCTTGAAATTTTTATAATGTGTTACAAGAAACCCTAGGATCACCCCCAAGGTTGGTGCACCATGCTGCCTTTTAGAGCAGCACTTTCAGGGAGACCTTTCTGTGGGGATAAAAAGGTTCTCTCGTCCACTGGGAACTACTGTGTGTCTATTGAGCACTTGAATGTGGCTTATGAGACCGCAGGAAGTGGAATTCAATTTGGCACTTGTGGCTATGGCTACCTACTATATCATACAGTGCAGTTTTAGAACTGCATGTTCTAAATGCCTGTACTATACCCAGAGAAGCATCTCTGGTATAAAATGTCTGCCTCATGGCTGGCTCGGCATTTGTTCTCCCCATCAAGCCATAGTTAGGACTTGGAAGAATTATAAAGGAGGGATATAAATCAGCTTGCGCTCCACTGCCCCCCCCCCCCTTTCCTCATATATACAGCAGGTTATATAGCACAGTGGTTTTCAACCACCGGTCCACCAGAAATTTCATGCCAGTCCGTGGAAGAGTTGACCACCCTGATGATGTATGAAGATTATAGTCTATAATAATTGGATCTATAATCTTCATACAGCATCAGGGTGGTTAACTCTTTCACAGACCTGCACTGGTCCCCAGACTGGTAGATGAAAATACTGTTATAGCAAACACTGTCATGACTGTAAAATACAGTGTAGTGCACAAATTAATGGCTGTAATAGCTGATAGTGCTACATTTGCTCTGAAGCTAGTGCCTCCTAAAAAGTCAGTTAACTGTAGTGGTAAAGAAACTATATATAGCCAAACAAAATAGTTGGCACTTTCCAGCTTAATAATTTTGAGATGCATTATGAAAAACGTCCCTATTTCCTCTATCTTCTTTTAACATGTTTGTGTTTTTTTACATAAATGAATTTTGTTTTTAAGTGAACTAAAATATGTCATTAGGGAGCAGCATTTTGTGTTTTATGTGTCTTTACTGTGTGCACATAGAAAGTGCTAGCATAGGAAGACCATAGTGGCCTACTATCCTTTTCCATATTTGGTTCTCTAAAATGAAATGTTACTCTAGTGAAATCCATTTAAAGATTTTTATCTTAGGCTTTTATGTTACATTATAACATAAAAATTTTATATTATAGCCTGACCAGGCAGTGACGCAGTGGATGGAGCATTGAACTGGGATGCTGAAGACCCAGATTCAAAACCCTGAGGTCACTGGTTTGAGTACAGGCTCACTAACTTTAGTGCAGGGTCACCAGCTTGAGCCATGCGATCATAGACATGACTCCATGGTCACCAGCTTGAGCCCAAGGTTGCTGGCTTGAGCAACGAGTCTCTCGCTCGGCTGCAGCCCCCTGATCAAGGCACATATGAGAAAGCAATCAATGAATAACTAAGGTGCCACAATGAAGACTTGATGCTTCTCATTTCTCTCCCTGTCTGTATCTCTCTCTCTAATAAAACAAAAACAAAAAAACCTTTGTATTACAATTTTTTATATCCTCTAACAAACTTTGGTTGACTTGACATTCAATGTATGACATTTTTGTCACTTTTATATGAAAAGGTCCAAAGATCCATGTAAGTCACAAAAGAAAAGTTTTCTGGGTAATAGATGGGATATATTATTTCAAGTGTCTTTAAAAACTAGAAAATGCTTATCCCCCCACGTTTCAGATGACATTTATCTGTTTAAGGATAATCTTTTAAGTTTTGTTAATACCCAAATTGTATGATGAGTCAGCCTAGCCCATTAATAAAATAGAGAAACACAAGAAAAGGAAATGAGAAGAATCTGTGGGAGAATTTTATTGCTAATTTTTATTTTATTTTTTTTTTAAGTAAGGGGAGGGGAGATAGACTCCCACATGCACCCTGACCAGGATCCACCAGGAAATCCCCATCTGGGGACGATGCTCAGGTCAAGTGAGCTATTTTTAGCACCTGAGGCAGACACACTGGGAACAACCAAGCTATCCTCAGCACCTGGAGCTGATGCTCAGCTCAGTTGAGCCATTGGCTGTAGGAGACGAAAGGGAGAGAAGGGGGATAGGGAGGGGAAGAGAAGCAGATGATCACTTCTCTTGTGTGCCTGAGTGGGAGTTGAACCCAGGATATTAATATGCTGGGCTGATGCGCTATCCACTGAGCAGCTGGCCAGGGCCACTAATTTTTAAAACATATATTGGTCCTACATCTAATCCAAAGAGCTCTCCCAATTTTGTAGCATCTGATTCTCTGACCCCTGTTCTTGACTATCAGGCATGTGCAGAAATTTGAGGAAGAGTGCCCCTTAGTGATAGTTACACATTAATTGGAACTATTCCTAAAATTCCCTACTACTGCAGCTTCTCTTCAAAATATTTGAAATAAAGGTACATATTTTGTAGGAAAGGTACCATATTTTTTGCTCCATAAGACGCATCTGGCCATAAGACACACCTAGGGTTTTAAGGAGGAAAATAAGAAAAAAAATAGTCAACCAAATGGTGTGTTAAAGCATTTAATAAAATACCATATTTTTTGCTCCATAGGATGCATGGGCATTTTCCCCTCCACTTCTTTTGGGGGGAGAGTGTGTGTCATATCGATCGAAAATATGGTTATTTATAGATGTATTCACAGAAAAACTATAAAAAGCATTTCAAATTAACTTTTAAATTAATTGTTAAGCCCTAGGTACTATATATATTTTTTCCATGTGGGATATAATATACTTATTAGACAGATACTGAAAATGAAGGAATTTAACTGGTCTACTAAATCCAAACCAAGATGAAATTGCCATTAGGAGGCCTCATAGAGTTTAATCAAGTGGGTACATATGACTTGTCAGTGGTAAGTTAGTTCTGGGTAAACTTATATTTTGTGTCATTTGCACTGTGACTTTAGTTATTTAGGAGGTAGCTAAAGAAAAAGTCATGATGAAAGCTATTTCTTGAAATGAGATAGAAATATACTTCTGAATCCATATTTTCATTCTTTTGGGCATGTAAGCAGTGCAATTTTATTTTTAATTCCAAAAGTTAGTAGAATGCTCATTTAAAGTTCAGAATGAAATGGGACAAAATGCTAAGTGAAAATATTTTGAACATAAATTACTTGTTTGTATTTACTATGAAACTGTAATATAACTATTCTTATTTTTGGATCAGTCTTTCTATGTTATTGTGGAAAATTAATATTTTCACTCTGAAAATATTTTTACCTTCAAGATACCTATTAACAAATCTGGATTGGAGAGTTGATTTTTAAATAGAAGTAGAAACATGTTGGGTGGGGCATTCTTTTTTTTTTTTTTTTCTCTTTTTGGTGGACAATGATAGTAGTGAATAAGGATGAGCATTAAATATTTTTACGCCTTGGCCAGTTTGCTCAGTGGATAGAACGTTGGTCCACAGGGTATGGATGTCCTGGGTTCAGTTCCTAGTCAGGGCACACAGGAGAAGCAACCATCTGCTTCTCTCCCCCTTCTTTCCTTCTTCCCCTCCCATAGCCAGTGGCTCAATTAAGCCTTGGCCCCAGGCGCTGAGGAGAGCTCCTTGGTTTGAGTGTCAGCCTCAGGTGCTAAAAATAACTCAGTTGATTTGAGCATCAGCTCCAGACATGTGTTGCTGGATAGATCCCAGTCAGTGTGCATGTGGGAGTCTATCTCTCCTTCTCTCACTTAAAATATATACATATATATATATATGTATATTTACAATTTTTAGAGGAAAATATTATGGAAACATTTATAAAGCCAAAGCATTTTAAATATTGTTTTTGGGATATAAAACTATAAAATCTCAGCCCTGGCCAGTTGGCTCTGTGGTAGAGCATCAGCCAGGCATATGAAGTCATGGGTTTGATTCCTAGTCAGGGCACACAGGAGAAGCGCCCATCTGCTTCTCCACCCTTCCCCCTCTCCTTTCTCTCTGTCTCCTCCCCTTGTAGGCAAGGCTCCATGGGGCAAAGGTGGCCCAGGCGCTGAGGATGGCTTCGTGGCCTCCACCTCAGGCACTAGAATGGCTCCAGTTGCACTGGAGCAACGCCCCAGATGGGCAGAGCATGGGCCCCTGGTGGGCATGCCGGTGTATCCCGGTAGGGTGCATGCGGGAGTCTATCTCTCTGCCTCACTGCTGCTCACTTCAGAAAAATACAAAATAAAAATAAAACTATAAAATCTCATGTATTGTTATGTAATCTCATTATAAAACTATCTGGACCCAAGCAAGCAGGAAAAACATGCCCATGTTTTCTACATTGCCTTCCCATTATGAGTTTAGCAGTGTTATGATCAGAAAGGCTTGGATATGAGTGCTAAATGTTTTTGTTTTTTTAATTTGTATTTATTGATTTTAGTGAGAGAAGAATGGAGAGAGATAGAGAGGGACCAGGTACACCAATTTGTTCCTGTGTGTGCCCTGACCAGGGATCGAACCCACAACCTCTGTGCTTTGAGATGATGCTCTAACGGCAGTGGTCGACAAACTCATTAGTCAACAGAGCCAAATATCAACAGTACAACAATTGAAATTTCTTTTGAGAGCCAGATTTTTAAATTTAAACTGTATAGGAAGGTACATTGTTATTAACTTAATTAGGGTACCCCTAAGCTGGCCTTTGCTAAAAATGTCCTCAATCTGATTGAGCCGCATGTGCCTCGCAAGCCACGGTTTGCTGACCACTGCTCTAACCAACTGACCCATCTGGCCAGGGTGAGTGCGAAATATTTTGAGTGGTAATGTATTTGGTTTTTGTGATATGTGTTTGGTCACTTGTTTTGGGTCTTAATTGAATTTTATCTTTGATTTTTAACTCTTAAGGACTAAGGAGATAATTGTTGGGCTGATCAGGATGTTACAACCTAATGTTGATAAATAGGAAGCTCACTTAGTGTTTCCAATATTGATGAACTGAAAAGAGTACTACAGATGGTGCTGTTTCCTTTTATTGTTTGCAAATGTATGAGGTGGGAGGGGAAGGTGTGGACAGGTGGGCTGGTAGCCTCTGAACAGAGAACAAATGATACTCATTTCTTGACCTGAAAACAGCAGGTAATTTATTTTCAGAAAAGAATAGAAAGGCTTATTGCAGTGAGGAATACATTCTGCCTCTCTCCCTTTTGAATCTTTTTCTTTAAAGATTAGAATTGTGTAGAAGGGGAGGAACAAGTAGATACAAAAACCAGGTTCCATAAGGTTTTTCTGAATGTCCGTTTTCTTTTTTCTAGTGCCTGTAATGTGCCAAAAAGGAGATTAAAGTTATCCCCCAAAGTGTATATAATATTAAACGATGAAATTTCTGATATGCATAACATTCCTCTCTCTATAGCTAGTAATATTTTCCAATTTTTTTGTGAATATATGGATGTAGTAGATTTAGAAATACAGTACTATGTATTTTTACAATACCAGCTGGTTTCATGGTCTGTAAAATAGGAGTTGCTTTAATAGTTTATAAATCACCCTAAACTGGCTGGTACAAAACTAAAAGCTGATTATATCATCTGAACTTAGTCATAACTTACCTCACTCAGAGCAGAGTTGATTTTGTAAAATTTAATAAATACAGACATAGCTTGAGTAGCATTTGGTGCTATTTTTAAACTTGGATGAACAAGTCTGTAAACATTATGCATTAGTGGTTCTGCAAGTCCAACTTCCCCACGGGGGGGGAGGGGGGGGCTGTAAATGGAGCTGCGTTTGCTTGCCTGCTCCAAGTGTCCACCTCAGGACACTCTTAGTAGTTTGTATTATCCTCAGAGTTCCAACTTTTAGTTGTGAGTAAGAAGACATTTGTGACAGCTTGAGGGAAATGTAAAAACTTTAATTTACATTCCATAAGTTAAAAAAAAATATTGCCAGAAACTCAAGTGCAAATGACTGTTGCTGGACTGATTGTGGGAGATTTTGAATGGAGCTAGAGGGAATCCACATGGTTAACTGTATGGTGCACCCTAGATATGGAAGTGCATAAGCCAAGTTTTCCACCATAAAAATTGGCAGTAGATGTGTTGTTCTGATATTCTGGTCTTATACTGAGGAATTAATTTCAGTGTCAATACTGGGGTGAAAAATACTGTAGGTATATTTTTAGAAAATCCTAGAATATGATTGTCATTGATGGGGCTTTTGGGATCTCTGTAATGGGAGGAGAAATGGCAGAACTTTTAGACCACTTCCACCAGACCAGCTCTACTGATAAAGTATCAAACATTGGGGTTTCTTATGAATACTTTGATTCCTTTGCGTTCTATCATTACAAATTGTTGTAGAGAATACTTTAGAGCCTCTAATTTCAGTAACAACATAGGTGATTTATGTGCAGATAAAATTTATTCTGATTCTTTCCTGTGATTATAGATAGTTACAGAAGAGAGCTTGGATCTTCTTGATTCCTAAAACAATATAGGTAATTTAGATGCAGATTAGTGTTGCTTCACTAACATCCAAGAACCACCTGTACCAGAATCACCTGGTGTGCTTATTTAGAACACAGCCTCTGGGCTGAGGCTCAGGAACATGCCTTTCAGCAAGTGCCCCAGAATTGTGAGCTTATTAACATTTAAATGAGCCTTTGGTTGTTAGAGGCCAACAGTGATGTTTAGGTATCATCTGGCAATGAAATGATTCACGCAGTAGAAGTAAACAATGGTTTATAGTGGCCAAAATATGCTAGCACAGCTTGGGTGTGTGATTAGCTGTTTCACATTTTGGATGGATCTTGTATTGTCCAGTTCAACTGCTTGGAATATTTTTTCTAGTAGACAGTGAAGTTGGTTAGTAATAACTGTCCTGAGTTCAATTCACCTGGCAAAAGAACACTGAACTGGACTGTTATGGACCCTGCTTTCTAGAACTTAAGAGAATCTAGTCAAGGGTTGGCAAGCTACAGCCCCATGGGCTATATCCAGCTTTCCACCTGTTTTTGTACTGAATATAAGCTAAGAGTGGGGTTTACATTTTTAAATATTTGAAGAAAAATCAAAAGAGGAATATTTTGTGACATGAAAATTATAAGAAATTACAATTTTAGTTTCCATGAGTTTTATTAGAACATAGCCACACTCATAGAATGTGTCTGCATTATTTACTTCACCATGGCAGTTGAGTAGTTGAAGCAGACACCAACTGTATGTCCTCAAAGACCAAAATAGTTTTTGTCTGGCCCTCCAGGGAAAAAGTTTGCCAAACCTGGTGAACCTGCTTCTGAAGACTATTCTGGTTATTGGGAACCCCCCAAAAGTACAAGGATCTTGTCTTTCTTTTGTCACAGACTTGGGACTTGGATTGGAACTCCAGCAACACAAATACGTATCTAAGAAGATACCGTGGTTTCTGATTTTGCATTTTTTTTCTTTTGGATATTTGATATACTGAAATGATACTTCTACAAGTTCATTTTCTGCTAAAATATGTTTCTACAATTTAAAGCAATGTATCTAGGGAACATTGAAAATTCCAGACCAATTAATCCTGATTGTACCTTTGAAAAATGAGGCTTGGGCATTGTAATCAATGATGAGATGTGGATCTTTTACCTTCTTCCAGAGAAAGACCTTAAGTCACTGAGAGTGATACTTTAGTTATGTTTTATCTGTGGTATCATTAGATTCATATGATTTGCTATATCCCAGTAATTGTTTATAATTGGCTTAAGAATCTCTTACTGGGGAAGATGCTCAAGATTTTGTTACTTTTTTCCTTGAAGTAGAGGAAAGCAGCTCCTCAGTTGTCTATAACGTACTTAAGAGCTACATACTTTAGTGGTTGTGGTATGCATGTTTGTAACATAGCTTTAGCCATGTAATTATTGTCATTTTAAAATGATTACAACAACTTTGGCCATGGAATGGAAAGTTTGCCTCTTGATAATATGCAAACTTTGACCCAAATCACTCCTGTTTGCTACTGGTTGATACGAACAGTTATCAGAACTTGACCGCACTTTACTAGGATGGATTCTGAGCTGTACACTGTTACAAGAGGCCTTTACTGAGAGGAGTCATGAGATCACAAGTAGAGAGTAGGCACAGTTCTTCAGAGCCTGAGAAAGAATTGGATCTGAAATAATCTGTAGATATTATACAGCATTATTTTTATGTTTTTTGAAACTGTTAAGAGCTATCTGCTTAGTATATTATAAACAGAATAGCATTTACCTTAGAAGCTAACCCTTTACTTTCAATTAGTCGCTTTTTCTCAAGCCACCATAATAAGTGCCTTGGTTTGGCTTCCAGGCACCAACTGAGACATTCTGCTGTGTCGTGTAAGGCAGCTCACGTATTACCTTAGAAATCCCTGGAAGTGTAGTTTTGTTGATTTCTTTTGTGAAATACTTAATCTCTAAATTGTAATTGGAAACTGTCAGAAAGAATGCTTACAAGTTTAGCAAATGTGAAAGCATGTGACAGCAAGTGTGTTGTCCCTACAGATTGTTGGGAGAGGTTTTGCATCTGCTCAGAGTCCTCTCTTTGTTCAGTTTGCTAAGGAAGCGCTTGGGCCCATGGTCTTTGGAACAGGCTCCTTTCCGCCTCCTGGACGTGTCTTGAGCTGCATGAGGTCCAGGCACAGAGCTCTGTGCTCCAGGGCAGCTGTTCTCTTACCAACCCTAGTGCATGTATGCATTTCAGTTTTTGTCCTGCATCTTCAGTAGAATCCGTATTTGCCACCTGAAAAGATATGTTGGGCACCAGTAGAAAATTAACAAGTAGCAGAGGCTTTCAACAACAACAACAACTGTGAAGCTAATTTTGGTGAATCCTTCCATATGGCTCAAATTATTGAAGTTTCTAATACAGTACATGCAAAAAGAATGAACAAATAAAACATAGGAGAGATGCATTTCTGTTTGAGCAAGTACACAGAGAAAGTTACTAAAGTTACTAGGACTGGCATCACTTTAAAAAAGAACTTCTGAAGAACCACTTGACATTTCTCAGTATAGCAGCCAAAGATACAGTTGGGACCACTGTACCTGTTTGTGTAAGTACATTGCCTCTTTAATAATGCTGGCCAGTAATTCTCAGTCAAGGTCACATTTTAGAAACATACAGCAAGTGCCTAAGCCTTTCCCCAGGCAATGTTAGCAGACTCTCTGGGTAGCACCTTGATATCAGTAGGCCTTTTCTTTGAGGTAAAATTTACTTTGCAGGGCTTTGGGCAAGTCTTGAATGTGCCGTTTGATGAACAAATGCACACACCTGTATAACAAAATCCCACAGAGACAGAGGATGTGACCATTGAATCCTCTTCCCCCAGACAGCCATCGTTCTCATTACTTTGCATCACAGATGTATTGTGCCTGTTCTGGAAATTTATATAAGTGGTTTTTAAAAAAAAAGATTTTCCAGGTGGTTCTAATTCACAGCCACAGTTGATCAGAGCTGAATTAGGAATACCTAAGTCTGGATAACACTTTATTAACGGGGTAGAAGATCTAGAGTAAATGGAGCTATGAAGGATGATGAAATTGGAGCTATGAAGGATGTCATGGGTCATATGTAGTTAGCCATGGAAGTCATCTGTCCCGCTTGTGTTTCCTTTTACATTCTGCTTGAAATAGTCATTTTAACACGTTCATATCACCACTTTTAATTGCATAGTAGAAGAGAGATACTCTAGCAACTTGACTCTTAGCAAATTTAAACATGATATAAAAACAGATCATCATCCTATATTTGTCGTTTATTTTTGTGAAATTAAGAACCTCAGCCTGAACACTGCATTTGCAGTCTTCCCAACAAGAAAGAAGTGTTGCTGCACGTGGTTACAGTAATTGAGCAGTTCGTTCTTAATGTTTAAACAGATGAAACCAAAGTGAAAGCATTGTGAGAGATGTGACACCCATGTTTTGTGTAGAAAAGAAGTAGAAACTGAAAATGAACTTTGTTCAAATAGGAACAATTTAGTGCACAAGTTGACTAAACTTAAGCAAAGTAAAATAAATTTTTCCCTACTATGTCAAAGTGTTTTCAGTTTTATACAAAGACTGATGTAGTTAGGATGTTTTGGCTATAGTGATATTCTGATTCTAGCACTGCATCACTTTTGTCCATAGAGAAACATTGAATTGCTTTATTTTCTAAGACTCTCTAAACAGAAAAGGTTAGATTCCTCCTAACATGAAACACTTCATATGTTGATGTTTAGAGCACAGAACTGAGAAAAACGTTCCTGCGAACACGTGGAATATACAACAGCCCAAGGGCCATGTTGTGGTAGATGCAGTGAGGCACCCATTTCCACTCTCACTGCTCAGTTGACTGCAGGCAATATGGAGGAAACACTATATTTCAGCACCACACAAAGTGGTGGTTGTATATTTCCTTTAATAATGTTACCTATTAAAAGAATCATAGCCCCACAGATAGTATCAATAGACTTCTAACTTGATGTACATTACTATTATGTCTGAATTTACACAAATTTATGATTCAATGATCAGATTGATATTTGGGATCAGCAGTTTTAGTGCTATACCCAAAATATTTGGCACGATAAAGCATATAGCTGGAAGCATTTGTTTTTATTCTTTTAAAGGGAATGTAGGTTTTCCAAGAGGTGAGAAAACAGCCTGTTGGCCCTCCACTTTTGTCCCTTCCCTATGTCCGAAAGTTTATCAAACTGTTTAGTATAAAAAGCAGTGCATAGGAAGATGTCCATGGTGCAGAAACATTTGTCCAGAAGTGTTAGTAGCCGATTATACTTCAGATCCACTAAGAACTCCCTCTATACTCTTGTGTGATTTGCAGAATTCAGGAACAGAGTGTAGTTCTCTGTTGTGTTCTGGCTTACAGAAGGGGGCTCATTAATATGTAGTTTTCACACGTTTGTATACAAGAGAATCCCTGCGGATCTTGATAAAAGTGACAGTTCACAAGCTATATCAAAGCCCTCCTTTCCCTAAAATTATAAACCTGGGGTCTAAGAAGTGTCATTGCTTTTTAAACTACATCTACACCACTGGTGCTTGGTCTTGGCTATGTGTCACAACCACTTGAGAAATTAATAAATAGATAAGTGAGCCTGACCAGGCAGTGGTGCAGTGGATGGAGTGTCGGCCTGGAACACCGAGGACCCAGGTTCAAAACCCTGAGGTCACCAACTTGAGCATGGAGTCGCTAGCGTGCACATGGGATCATAAACATAACCCCATGGTCGCTGGCTTGATCCCAAAGGTCACTGGCTTGAGCAAGAGGTCACTGGTTCAGCTGGAGCCCCCCCAGTCAAGGCACATATAAGAAAGCAATCAGTGAACAACTAAGGTACCACAGTAAAGAATTGGTGCTTTTCATCTGTCTCCCTTCCTGTCTGTCTCTCTCGCTAAAAAAAATAAATAGATGGTGAACAAGCATATGCAGAACACAGGACCTTCACCCAGAAATTCCAGCTCAGAGGTGAAGTCCCAACTACATTTCAAGAAGTACCACCACTGTCTGAGTATAGCCAGGGTTGAGAACTGCTCTATAATCGGTGTAAATGCAAAAGCTGTGTGCACAGGTCATAACATAAACCTGGGTAAGGAAGGAACCACTGAATGTGTCTATGCATCAAAGAATTCAGGCGAGAAGTGGAGGGAACAAATCACTTTAAATGTGAAATCTGTGAAACAGTCGCCAGCTAAGAAGATGCTTTTCTACTTTTTATTCAAATATTTTTATACTGTATGTATAATCAGTGTGCTTAAGCTTTAGCTAAGACTTTTCAGTTACATGAGAAATGTTTGTTTCTTTAGTGTATTAAGCATATACAGTTTCTTTGGGGGTAATCATCTAGTGGCCTGGAAGAGTTCAAGTGCCTGTCCAAGAGTGGCCCAGATACACTCAGTCCTCTACTGTGCTGTCTACTTGTGGCCAAGTGTCTGCTGTGGTTTCTAAACGTTGACTAAAAAGAAATGGGAATGTTTGTCTTTGTTCTCTGGCTGTCTGGAAAAGATATAAAAGAATCTCGGGTTTTTTTCTTCATGTGAAGTTAGACTTTCTGAGAGATAAATGGAAGAACTTAATTAGCTTTTAGGCCAAGCTAATAAAAATTGGAATTATTATTGAATAGATCAGTAGCACTTTAAAATAGATACATAGGTGTGTGCCAGTGCACCGCACATAATTCACAAATGATACAGACTTTTAATAACGTTTTTTAATGAAGAATAATGTTATCTTTAAGTTCACCATTTCTAGTTTAAAATGCACACTAAAGGACTTAAGCCATTGATTTTTTTTTGTTTTGTAAAATGAGTGATTCTGTATTATGTCATTATGTTATCTTCATTATTGTCATTTTTTTTTCATCTGAAAATCTGGTTTAAGTTTCAAAATATCAAGAAACAACTGCTTAATTCTCTAAGGTATTATTTCAAGTACAACATAATATTTTTTGATTCTTATGGTAAATGCTATTTTTGCTATGCAAATTTTAAATATTTTTCTATCAAATACATTGGAAAGAGTATGTCTTTGAAATAAATTTTTACAGACTAATATTTTATATATAAAAGCATTTTACATGGATAAAGACATAAAAATTATCAGATTTTATATCTGGCCTTTTTCATTTTTAACAGAGCATCAAGAAGAAAAATACAAACAAACAAGAGATGAGCACATACCTGCGGTTCATTGTCTCCCGCATGAAGGAAAGGGTGAGTCTTGCCCGTGGGGATTGCCTTGAGTCTCCCAATTAGACTTCACTCCAGGTCACTCTTTAAAAGTTAATGACTTACAAGTAACAGATATGTATAGAGAAGTTTCAAGAGTGGGAACCACTGCTGTCATATTTTATTTGTACAGTTAATCTATAATAGGCTGTTCGATTTCTTTTTGTTTTGTTTTTGATTTAGAACAGACATTTCTCTAGTTTTATTAGATTAGAAATATTTATATTATTACAATTTTGTTTTATCAGAATGAATGTTTTCATTTACAGTTAGTGTTTAAAATGAAATTGAACTTTCCAAAATTACTGTTCTATCAAAACCTTAAGAAATGCCATGTTAAACTATATATATAGTGCGTGTACATTTTTCTGTTAAGTTCTAAAGTACTTATTTAGAAATTGATATTTTACCTCTCTCTAGGCATGTTTAAAACTGATGTATCTAATGACCTTTCAGGCTATAGACCTTAATAAAAAGGGGAAGGACAGCAAACATCCGATGTACCGGAGGCTGGTGCACTCAGCAGTCGACGTCCCCACCATACAAGAGGTAAAGCCAGGCCTTCCGTCCTGCTTCAGATTCACCCGGTGGCTCCCAGGTGACTGAGAGACTTGCAGCTGAGCGTGATTCTGGGTGCCCTTCCTTCTTGAGGAGGGTGCACCTGCTCACTATTTCAGTAGAACCACCACATGTGCATGGCTGCTGTTTTAAATTCTGTGTGCTCGCTCTAGTGCAAATTGGGTGTCATCTTTTGAAAGGCCTGGTTTTAAGCAACCTGTAGGTTCTTGATATTTGTTGGTTAAAGCAAATGGATAGTAGCCTGGTCAATTTAATAATATTTTTGGTGTAGAGAATTCACATCTAGACATGGGTCCCTAGTTTCAGCAAGTAGCACTTGGGAGTTTTTCTCAAGGAAAAATAAGAGCATAGAACTAACCTAGAGTCTTGGGAAACAATGAAATGTACTTGAACAAAATAGTTATTCTTAAAGTTCTTAATTTTATCAATGCTAGCTGAGGATTGTTAGGTTTGTTAATATTTAATTACTAATTACAGTAAAATTTCACAGAACATGTAAACATGTTTTCAGTTAGGCTTGCTTAATTACTAATTCTATACCTTATGTGTCATTTTGAAATTTTAAAATCTAATGGTTGACCATAATAGCTTATAGGAAGACTATAAGAATTATTTGAAATTATCTTACAAGTTTCCTAATCCCCATAGCAGCTGAGAAGGACTGGAGGTTGTTTTGTTAAAGTGGCTGGCAAATCCTTCAGTATAAACAAGTAATTGAAATTTTACCTACCACCCACAGATTTTATAGCCTCAGGCATAGCCTGTTTTCCTAAACTCTGAGGCTTCTGAAGTATGATGAACCCAGCTGCCTTTCCTGCCTGTGCCTCTGCTCCTGCAGCTTCCCCTTCCTGTATGGCACCTTCCAGATCCCCAATCTGATCCCATTGGCTCATAGAGAACAATACTATATGGGTGGATATTTTGTCTTGGTCCTCTGCTTGGCAAGCTGGCCTTGAGAAAAAAGCACCATAGGGAAAATAGAGGAAGCCATGATTTTTATGCTTTGAGGAGTTTATAATCCAGACCAAAATGCAAGCCATGAGGTACATACTTCACAAATCACAATGGTGTGGTTGTCCTCCACCTGGGAGTCTATTGGGCTACCTGGGGAGCTCCAGACAATGCCTACACCTGAGCATACAGGACCCCAATACGATCAGAAATTCATTATTTGTAAATAAGCCCTGTGGCCCATGTGATGGACAGGAGGCAGGTACCTTCAGCTAGGGAATCTAGGGGGGAAGCCTTCCTGAAAAAAGGAAAACTGAATTGGATCTTAGAAAATTTCAATAGAAAGGTCGATTATCTTAATAATTCTGTAGAGGCCTTAGCATTTTAGCATTTAGTAGCCAAGCAATTTCAAACCTATTTCCTAAAAATATCACCAGGATAAAAAATTGTGTTCTTGCTGTCATTCTTTCTTAAAAAAGTTTGTCTTCCCCCAGAAACCCCTCAGATGTCCTCCATAATTCCATCTCTTTGGCAGCTAAAAACACAGCTACAGAGAAGTCAATGATGGAAATCCTTGACATATATCACTCCAATGGAGAAGAAACCCTGACATTGTATCAGTGCCTAAAAGAACATCTGGGCCTTTACTTTTTTTATTATTTATAAATTAGTACTTAGTCCCAATTCAGATTTATAAACGTGTCTTTAGTTATGTTAAACTGTCAGAGAGGCTAACAGTTCTTTTTTTTTTCCTTTTCTTGTCTTTACTCTCCTGTGTTATAAAATTTGGAGATATGTAGGTAGTTAGGGTCTTATCAACCACACACTGCAAAGCTTTCACTATTTACAAAGCTTATCAATAGTTTAGGCTGCCAAGTTCACTCTAGTAAATTAATCCATAGGACAGTGGTGGCTGGAGGATATCTGATCTGTTACATTTTACCATAGTGTCACCTGACTGTCCGTGGAGTTGTGGGTTTCTCTTGCACAGTGTCTGTCAGTACTTGGGACAGAGTAGCTGTGATGTCTGGGAAATTCTGCTCTGTTCCATATTCTACATGTTAGCATAATACAGACAAATATTTTCACTAGTAACTCTTGCCATTTTGTTTTGACCACTGCAGAAAGTGAATGAAGGGAAATACCGAAGTTATGAAGAGTTCAAAGCTGATGCTCAGCTACTTCTCCACAACACAGTGATTTTCTATGGAGGTTGGATATTTTTTGGTTTTTGTTTTGCAATTTTTTTATACCATTTACATTCCATGTTGAAAAATATTTTTTATTAAACATATTAAATTTAATATTTTAATGATCTGTAAGTAATAATGTTATGGTTTAATCTTAAAAATATTTAGTAATGTTAGTTATAGCTTATAGAATTGATTGTTCTAAAGCAAAATACTAGTACAATAAATGATGAAAGTATTACTTTTTATAGTTTTACATATAAACTTATAAACTTAGTTGAAAGGCTTTTTATAAGCATTGTGATTAATTCTGTTTGTTTCCTAATTAGTATCTTTTAAAGGTAAAGAAAGAGGCTGCTCTGTATAGGAGAATTAGTGTTGTGTTAGATGTGAAATTAAAGCTGCCTGTAGAATTTTATTTTGCTATCTGAAATTTATTTAAAATATACATTTTGTTTTAAATGGTATATCTCCACTTCTGTCAAAATGAAAGACATTTTAAATGAGTATGTTAATTTTGATTGTCTTATGTTCCCAGATTGCTGGTAATAGATATTTGTCTTTAATTACAGCAGACAGTGAGCAAGCTGACATAGCAAGGATGCTGTATAAAGATACCTGTCATGAGGTACTGTCCGTGCCTAATAAAACTCGCGCTACATTCCAGATTAACTTATTTCAGAATTTCACTTGTCTTACATATATTTTAATTTTTTCATTTCTTTTAAATATAATTTTACCACTGCTCACAAAAATTAGGGGATCAAAGCCTGACCTGTGGTGGCGCAGTGGATAAAGCATCGACCTGGAATGCTGAGGTTGCTGGTTCAAAATCCCAGGCTTGCCTGGCCAAAGCACATATGAGAGTTGATGCTTCTTGTTCCTCCCCCTTCTCTCTCCCTTTCTCTCCCTCTCTCTAAAAATGAATAAAATCCAAAAAACAACAACCAAAAAATCCCCACAAAAATTAGGGGATCAGGGAACATGCAAATACTCCAATACTTTCAGCCTTTTGTATAGTGCAGTTTCACCAATGAAATAAAAGTTGGTTTTGCATCTCATTTGCATAATCAAGTAACTTTTTGACATGTCGTTTGCTTTTCTGATGATTTTGTTTAATTTTAAAAAATGAAATGCTTTCTTTTATCACTTCGTATTTTTGTGAGCAGTATATTTTCATGTTTGGCATACATAGAAAATAATACAAATAGAAAATAATTCTGGAAGACTATTTTCAGAGGCATTCTGGGAGATTTAGTACTAAGGAACTTCTACAAAGAAAATTTGCTCTTTTTTAACTACCCTTAAGGTTCTGGGTTTTTTGTTTTTGGAGAGAGAGAGAGACAGAAAGACAGAAAGGGAGAGAGTTGAGAAGCATCAACTCGTAATAGCACTTTAGTTGTTCATTGATTGCTTTCTCATATCTGCCTTGCCTGGGGGGCTCTAGCTGAGCCAGTGACCCCTTGCTCAAACCAAATGAGCCCACTCTCAAGTCAGAGACCTTAGGCTTTCAAACTTGGGTCCTCAGCCTCCCTAGTTGATACTCTATTCACTGTACTACCACCTGGTCAGGCGCTACACTTAAGGTATTAGTTACCTAATGCATGTGCATGTTTTGTATGGTGTAGGTGTTCAACAGGTGTTACCCTATTTGAATAAAATATACTACGAAGACAAAAAAGAGTAAATAAATGAATTATATATTTTGGGAAGTTTTTTTGTGCATGGTCTTATTTGAAATACTCATTTGTAACCATGTCTTTGCGAAAGTGTCTCAATTATTTTTGTTTCTTGAGTTAATTTCAAATCTGACTTTTAAAAATTCATTTAGCAAGTATTTATTGAGTGTCCACTATGTGGTATGCAGTGTGTTGGGAAGAATGAAATAGTAATCGTGGTACTGGCTTCTTTCTGATGGAGATATATTCTGAAGGGGGAGACTCAAAAAACCCCACAAAATATGTTTCTTTATAAGTTGTAAAAGAATGTTATGAAAGAAAACAAGGACTGCCTGACCAGGCGGTGGCGCAGTGGATAGAGCGTTGGACTAGGATGCGGAGGACCCAGGTTTGAGACCCTGAGGTCGCCAGCTTGAGCACGGGCTCATCTGGTTTGAGCAAAGCTCACCAGCTTGGACCCAAGGTCGCTAGCTTGAGCAAGGGATCACTCAGTCTGCTGAAGCCTGCCCCCCCGCCCCTCCCCCGCCCCCCATCAAGGCACATATGAGAAAGCAATCAATGAACAACTAAGGTGTCGCAACGAAAAATGAATGATAGATGCTTCTCATCTCTCTCTGTTCCTATTTGTCCCTGTCTATCCCTCTCTCTGACTCTCTGTCTCTGTAAAAAAAAAATTAAATTAAATAAAAACAAGGACTAAAATGGAGAATATGGCAAAGTAAGGATGGCTGTTATTGGTAGTGGATATTTTATGTAAAGATGAAGACGACCTTTCTGAGGAAATTGCATTAATCCAAGTGCTAAATAGTCAAAGGCACCGGTGAAGCTGGAAAGCAGAGGTCAAACATGCCAGGCCTTGTAAGGAATTTGTCTTCTATTTTGAGTGCAGTCCAGGACCAAGGGGGTAATTTTAAAGGAAAGCAGCACGTTTTTCCAGTATTATTGAAATCTTAAAATTTAAGCTTAGGAACAAAATTTAAGGCTATTTGTGTATATGAATGAGAATGTTAATTTGCATGGATCTGTTTTATGTAGTGTAATGCACATGTGTATTTTACATAGGCTAAAATAGTTGCTTTTTTTTTTTCAGCTGGATGAGCTGCAGCTTTGCAAGAACTGCTTCTATTTGTCAAATGCTCGTCCTGACAATTGGTTCTGCTATCCTTGTGTATGTGACATTTGTGGTTTTTGTTTTTTACCTCTTAAATTTATGATGCTCTAAGGAAGTTTATTTAGTTTGCTCAAAGGTTATAATCTTTCCTAAATATGCTTTTTTATATAATGTTATGTATGGTTTTAATGAGTATAAAAACTGAGACATGGGAAAAACAACTTGGGATATTCATTTCAGACTTTAAAATGAGGAATTTAGGAATAAACATTGAGTCCCATAATAGATTTTGGTTTTCCTTTCATTCTTTCATAAGAAGTCTAAGGATTTGTATGTGTTTATAGCTGTGTAATTTCCCCTAAAATGACATGATTTGAGGAAGGGAACTGACAAGAAGTCTATGAGTGTTTTGGGGACCCCAAAGGTACGGGTATTAAAGGTCACCAGTCTTCAAGAAGTCACTGTGCTTTTCAGTTCTTTGACAGTTTTATTAACCCTTTGAGTAGTGAGTTTTTTTCATGCTCGCTGATCCCCAGGAGTGAGTTTTGTTTTTTGTTTTTTGAAAAAATGAAATTAGTTCCAGTTACTCTGGATGGTCAGGAGGCACAAGGATGTACATGAACATTCGTACTACTCAAAGTATTCAATTTAAGAAATTTTGGATCTCTGATTAGGTAGGTTTGAATCGGCCTAAAATTCTCCCATTTCTAACAGGCTCATGAAACACAGTGAGGGCCTCTGTTTGCCCCACTGCCTCATTACATAGTGCTATTAAGTGAGAAGTTTTCCTATCTCTTCAGAAATGATGGTCCATTTCCTACTCCAATGCATACTTTAATTTTTGAGGTTTTTCTTGGAGGCAACATCAGTCAATCCCAGAGGAAAAAAAGTTTTTTGTGTTTAGTTAGGAGCAAAAAGAAATGTTTTCAACATAATGAATTATACTTGACTAAATAGTTCAATATTAATGATTATTTGTATCTAATACTTTAAAAATAATATGACAAGGTAAAACATTTTATTTTCCAGATACCTAATCATGAACTGGTTTGGGCTAAAATGAAAGGTTTTGGATTCTGGCCAGCCAAAGTCATGCAGAAAGAGGACAATCAGGTTGACGTCCGCTTCTTTGGTCACCACCATCAAAGGTAATCACAATACCATGTTCAGCAGTCATAGATGAGCTTCTAAGGCAGTGGTTGTCAACCTTTCTAATGCCGTGACCCCGCAATACAGTTCCTCATGTTGCGGTGACCCCAAACCAAAAAATAATTTTGGTGGCTACTTCATAACTGGAATTTTGCTACAGTTATGATTCAGAATATAAATACCTGATATGCATAATGTATTTTCCGATGGCTTTAGGCGACCCCGCTGGGGTCGCGACCCACAGGTTGAGAACCGCTATTCTAAGGAGTTCTGAGACCAAGTCCGGCTGTTGTCAGTGTTCCAGTGGCCTCATTAGAAACAGAATGAAGTTTTTTTTAAATTAAAGAAATAAATCATCACATAACTTGACTAGTCAACTACCAATGATTTGTATAAGTTATGTTTCTAGGTATATTTCAGATATTGTTTACTAAGCAAGACAATTTCAGTAACTAACACTGTTGAACTCTTAGATGCATGCTAATGTTCAGACTGAATTCCTAATGACAGTGGAGGGAGACCAATCTTGAGGGTGTGTCCATTTCATAGTATTGTAATGACATTATGGTTGTTTCAACCATCTTTTCAAGGCTCTGTTAAAGAGACATAGACAAGGCCCTGGCCCAGTTGGCTCAGTGGAGTGGGCTAGAGAGTTATCACAACATGCCAAGGTTGCAGGTTCAATCACCAGTCAGGGCACATACAGGAATCAAACAATAAATGCATAAATAAGTGGAACAACAAATCTCTTTCTCTCTCCCTCCCCCTCCCTCTCCCCCTCCCCCTTCCCTTCCCTCTTCCCCTCCCCTTCCCCTCCCCTTCCCCTCCCCTCCCCTTCCCCTCCCCTCCCCCCTCCCTTTCCCTCTCCCTCCCCTTTCTCTTACCCCTTTTCCCCCCTTTTCCCCTTCTTCCCCCTTTTCCTCTTCTTCCCCCTTTTCCTCTTCTTCCCCCTTCCCCTTTCTCCTCCCTTCTTCTCTCTCTAAAACTTAATTTTTTAAAAAAGCCATACAAAAATAATCAACTTTGGAGTAGAAGAGAGTGTCATTCTTGAGATTTAAGAATGTATATGAAGGCCCTGGCCGGTTGGCTCAGTGGTAGAGCGTCAGCCCGGCGTGCAGGAGTCCCGGGCTAGATTCCCAGCCAGGGCATACAGGAGAAGCGCCCATCTGCTTCTCCACCCCTCCCCCTCTCCTTCCTCTCTGTCTCTCTCTTCCCCTCCTGCAGCAAGGCTCCATTGGAGCAAAGATGGCCCCGGGCGCTGGGGATGGCTCCTTGGCCTCTGCCCCAGGCGCTAGAGTGGCTCTGGTAGCAACAGAGCAACGCCCCAGAGGGGCAGAGCATCGCCCCCTGGTGGGCAGAGCTTCGCCCCCTGGTGGGTGTGCCGGGTGGATCCCGGTTGGGCGCATGCGGGAGTCTGACTGTCTCTCCCGTTTCCAGCTTCAAAAAAAAAAATAAAAATAAAAAGAATGTATATGAATACTTTGTGTGCATATGAATTACATGCATAACCTGACCTGTGGTGGCGCAGTGGGTAAAGTGTCAACTTAGAATGCTGAGGTCGTGGGTTTGAAACCCTGGGCTTGCCTGGTCAAGGCACATATGGAAGTTGATGCTTCCTGCTCATTTCCCCTTCCCTCTCTCTCTTTCTCTTTCTCCCTCCCTCCCACCCTCTAAAAATGAATAAATAAAATCTAAAAGAAAATTATAATTAAAAAAAAATTGTATGCATAGAACTACCAGACATTGTTTCCAATCTAGATTTTAAAGTTTCTCTTCTAGGAACATGTATACATAAAAGCTTCAAAATTGACATTTTAAGAATATATGTATCTCAAGGGTAAAAACTTTGTTTCATTGTATTATTTTTTTTAATTTTATTGGTCTTAGAGAGAGAGGAAGGGAGAGAGAGCAAAAGAAAAGCATTTATTTGTTCCACCTATCTGTTCACTCACTGATCGGTTCTTACATGTGCCCTGATTGGAGATCAAACCTGAAACCTTGGTATATCAGAATGATACTCTAACTAGCTGAGCTACCCACTGGGCAAAAACTGTTTATTATATTAAAATTATTTTTGGCATAGTTAATTAAGTATTTCACACAAAAATGCTAAATTATACAGTAAAATTATAGCTACCTCCTCTATTAAAGCCTTAAATTTTATTGCACATTGAAAATTAGAAAATCTAAAATATTATTCTAAATAATGTGTCATTAAAGTATTGACTGTAAAAGTAAATTTAAGTGTTATGAACTATCATAGGACTCAGAGATTAATGAAACTAATCAAGCCATACCAGGAAAAACAATTCACATGAAATTTAGGAGGCTTCATTTAATACAGATATTAAAGGTAAAATGCCAAAAGTCAGCCACATGATCAGGGATTTAAATTTACAATCCATGAAGTGATTGTCTCCTGTCATACCTGGAAGATAAGTATCTTGTATAGTTGTTATTACTATAAGAGAAGGTATAGAACAAGGGACTTGATTTCTCTTCATAGTGAATTTTTACCTAGTCTTCATTTAATTGAAATAGAAGTTTAGTTCTAAGAAACCTGTGAATCATATAAATTTCCAAAGAAAAAGTACTAGTCATTTTTTTTCTTTTTCATAGATAGATGCACACTTAGCTGACACGGTTTTTCATGGCAAGAAACATTAGTTAAATAGTGATGCTGTAATTTAATACAAAATGAATGTTTTAATTGTATAATTATTAAGTGGTAATTTTTAATGTTACATGCTCACGTTTTATTCATTTTGTTTCAGTTTCCCATCAAAAAGGGCAGGGAAGCAGTGCACACTTTACAAGTGAGTTGAGGGCAGTGTCTCTGTAGAAACACTAACTTGTATAAATCTCTAAATTGATACCAGGGAAGATTGAGTGGTTAGATTTGTGTCCTTGTGCCATCATTTTCTACTCTAGTCTTAGACAGATTAGTCTCTTTGAGCCTTGTTTCCTCACTTGTAAAATAGAGGCTTCAATAGTAACTTAGAGTTTTGTAAGGTTTAAAGAAATTTTTATATATAAAAACCTAAGCATAGTGCCTGGTATGTAGCAAATAGTAAAGTTTAGCATTATAATACAACTATGCAAACTACAGAGGAAAAGTTAGATTCACTTTTTTTAAATTTTGTCAAATAAAACAGTTAACTTAGAAAAACAAGAATCTGGTTATGTACTTCTAGGTTAGACTAACTGACAGAATTTACCTGTAATTTTTTTTCTCTTTCATCAATTTCCAAACAGCTTTATGCTGCTCACAAAAATTAGGGGATCAAGGAACGTGCAGATACTCCAGTACTTCCAGCCTTTTGTCTAGTGCATTTTCACCAATGAAATAAAAGTTGGTTTTGCATCGCATTTGCATAATTGAACAGCTTTCTTTGACTTGTTTGCTTTTCTGATGTTCTTGTTTAATAGAAAATAATCAAATGCTTTTTTTCATATTCATTTTGAAATATCCCCTAATTTTGTGAACAGTATATCTTCAGCTATGAGTGATATTTTATTGTTAATTTGTTTTTATGTCATTAATTATTCAGAAAATATTTTAAAGACTATTTGAGCTAATCTATACGGCTCCTTAGAGTAAGTTTGCAATCTGAAGAGAATAAAAACAATTAAATTTCCAAAGAGGGTTTTTTTCCCTAAAACTTCTTATTTTCTGTTAGATTTTATCTAAAAAATGCTGGACAGATGGGACCCGAAGGCTTTTATTTTAGAAAATAAAAAATCTACAATTTTACAATCAGTCTAGTCTTTTTACTTTCCTTGTTACAGTGTGACCAATAAGATATTTGAAGTGAAGGACTGATGAGGGAATACCTATTACTAATTTTACTCTATCATGTTAGAACTTAATTTATTAAATATATCATGAGTATAACTTTAAAAATTTTACTCGCCCTGGCCGGTTGGCTCAGTGGTAGAGCGTCGGCCTGGCGTGCAGAAGTCTCGGGTTCGATTCCCGGCCAGGGCACACAGGAGAAGCGCCCATCTGCTTCTCCACCCCTCCCCCTCTCCTTCCTCTTGGTCTCTCTCTTCCCCTCCCGCAGCGAGGCTCCATTGGAGCAAAGATGGCCCGGGCGCTAGGGATGGCTCCTTGGCCTCTGCCCCAGGCGCTAGAGTGGCTCTGGTCGCAACAGAGCGACACCACGGAGGGGCAGAGCATCACCCCCTGGTGGCAGAGCGTGTCGCCCCCTGGTGGGCGTGCCGGGTGGATCCCGGTCGGGCACGTGTGGGAGTCTGTCTGACTGTCTCTCCCCGTTTCCAGCTTCAGAAAAAATACAAATATATATATACTCATGAGTTTTAATAACCTGAGCAACATGTTCTACCCTAGTAAGTGCCCCATAGCTACAAGTTTTAAGTTTTCATTAAGCTTTTTATTTTTAAACTCTTGTAACCAGTTCAGTAGTATTAAATACATTCACACTGTTACATAGGAGTCAGCACCAATAAATATTCTTCTGCCAGTTCATATCTTTACATATAGGTAGAAAAATATGTTTTAACAAATATATGATTTCGGACTAGTCCCTTCTGTACATTCAGAACATGCTACTTCATCCCTTCACTCTGAGCAAGTTGTAATGTTTTAGGGAGAAAGGCAACTAGGATCCCTCTGAGTTCAAATGGGGGTTTTGTAGTATTTGCAAGGTTTTGCCTGCCAGAATAAAAAAAGTAGCCAATGAAGTCTTTGTGTCAGCAAGGTGAAATCTTTCTCCTGCGTGTAGCTGGAGGGTGGGGGGGCATAGCCAGGATGAGCTGGCAGGAGGAACTCAGGAAACTACAAGAAAATAATAATGTTTTTAATTTCATTTGCCATCAGATCCTTGAGCCATTTTATTCTGCATATACTCAGCATTCAGTGTATAGATAAAGTCAAATTAGATTATACCTTTATTGAACACTTTAAATTATGGAGTGTTTGCCATTTTCGCTTTAATTTTTCTATAGACCAGATTGCATACCCACTGATATCCTTTAAAACTAAAATCTGATTACAGTAATGGAGTTGATTAAAAGAGGATAGGAATGTATTATGAACTCCTTTAAGAGTTAAGTCCCATCTATATTAAAATAGATATGAATCAATTTTATTATATCCATGGGATAAATAGATAATTTAAGTTAAGGGGAAAATACTCTCATAGTTCAGGGGTTTGTTTCAGGTAGTCAGCACTGTTCATAACAGAACTGACTTAAAACCCACTGCTTTTAAAAACTGAAGTAAGATATTTTTATTGATTGGTATATAATAGGTGCTCAATAAATATTTGTTGACAAAGTAAATATATACAATATTCAATCAAGATCTAGTGGCTAGGAACTCTTCCACAAGCAAAATTTCCGACACTTTTTTTTTTTTTTGTAAGCGATAGAGAGGAACAGATAGGGACAGACAGAAAGGGAGAGAGATGAGAAGCATCAGTTCTTTGTTGCAGCACCTTAGTTGTTCATTAATTGCTTTCTCATGTGCCTTGACCAGTAGGCTACAGCAGTACGAGTCACCCCTTGCTCAAGTCAGTGACCTTGGGCTTCAAGCCAGTGACCTTTGGATTCAAGCCAGCAACCATGGGGTCATGTGTATGATCCCACACTCAAGCTGGTGAGACTGCGCTCAAGCCTGTGACCTTGAGGTTTCAAACCTGGGTCCTCTGCATCCCAATTCGACACACTGTCCACTGCCCCACCACCGCTTGGTCAGGCTCCTATGCACTTTTTACATTAGAGTTTAGAGTTTTCAAAGTGTATTTTTGATTTCTAATAAAGCACTTATGTCAGAAAAGACATTGTTAATGTGAAAGTTAAATATTTACATAGCAGTTTAAACTTAATTTTTAGTTATCAACGTATAATAATATGAATTATTATGTAAAAAGTGCTTTTAAATTGTAAAGCAAGTAGCTTGACTTCTGACTTGCTTGTAGAAGCTATTATTCTGGTTCAGGCCTGTGCGCCACGATTCTAAGATTACTTTAGAACAATTGCAGGCCTAGTATAACAATCGCAGGTTTATTATATCTAAAACTCAATAATGATAGGCCAGGAATGACAACTGTGATATCTTATACATTGTAAACAGAATACTGAAAAGAATAAATCTTTCTATGTTCATAGTGCTGTATCCTAGCTTATATCCTATGCTCTAGAAAATGTCTTCCTAACTGCTTCTCACAAACCATTATAGTTTCCTGTCTCATTTGTGACATTCCCCTGTCCCAGATTTCTCTCCTCTACCAGTCTCCTATTTAAATCTTATGTATCTTTCAAGATCAGACTACTCACAACCAAATGAAACTCATTTCCTCTCCAGAGCACCCTAGCATCACCTTGACTACTTGCTGCATTGCATTCTTATCATTTCCAGTTCTTTCTGACAAAGTATAAGGTCCTTAAAGGCAGAGGCAAGGTATGTAGAACTGTATGTATAGAATTAGGCACAGTGACTTCCCTCACTGAGCTCCAGCCACTAAATAATAGCTTATCTTAACCCTCACTTAACAGTCAAGATCAGATCGTCTCCTTCACTGTTGTATGCTTTGTGGTGCCTTCATTGGTACACAGTAAGCAGCATTCTAAATGAGTACTAATTTGTCCAGTCTAATGATTAATACCCAGGAAAGTTTTCTTGAATTTTTGGCATTTTCCCCAATAAAACCAAGTATAGTTTTTCATTCTGTTTAGACCAAGATTACATTTAATTCAGTGACTCTTGAAGTCGTGTTCATAGCTATATATTTGGTTGCTGAATGATATAAACACTTCTTTATTCATTAAGCATGGTTCATCTAATGAATAGGATGTGATATAAATATAACTCACTAATAGTTTTTTGAAGCCCTCATTAAGTGTATGTGTCTCATGAAAATTTCTGGGCATTTTTAAATGATTCTTGTAGTTCTTTTTTCTAATTTTTTTTTTAAGTGAGAAGCAGGGATGCAGAAAGACAGACTCCCACATGTGCCCAACAGGGGGGGTGCACCCTGTGGGGGGTGCTCTTCCCATCTGGGACCGTTGCTCTGTTGCTTGCCAGCTAAGCTATTTTAGTGCCTGAGATGAGGCCATGGAGCCATCGTTTAAGTGCCCAGGGCCAACTTGCTCCAACCATGCCATGGCTGTGGAGGGGAAGAGAAAGAAAGAGAAGGGAAAAGGATAGGGGTGGAGGAGCAGATGATCGCTTCTCCTGTGTGCCCTGAGACTCAAACCTGGGATATCCATACACTAGGCCAACGCTCTACCACTGAGCCAGCTGGCCTGGGCCAATTCTTGTCGTTCTAATCTCTGAATAACTACATTTTGAGTAATTTATAGAATTTAGATCAACAAGAGATAACATTTTGGAAAGGACTCATACAGAATGGTTGTATAAGCCATGATAAGCTTAAGCTGGTTAAAGAAAACAGTGGATAGCCCTGGCCAGATAGCTCGGTTGGTTGGAGCATCGTCCTGAAGGACAGAGGTTGCCAGTTCAGTCCCTGGTCAGGGCACATACAGGAACAGATGTTCTTATTTCTCTCCTGCTCTCAAATAAATATCTCCTATAAAATAAAAAAATAAAAAAAGAAAGTAAACAGTGAACAGTTCTGAGATATTTGAATCACTTCAATTCTGAGAACTTTGCTTTAATGACTAAAAACAACAGAAGTTACCTCACCTGTTTTCTACTTGGTAAGAGTTTCTTTTTTTTCAAGCCATCACTAAGAGCCTCAGTAAATTGGAATTCCACAAATCATACTTTACAGTGGGTAGAGTCCACCACCAATTTGGAGATTTCTAACAATACCTTTAAATGTTGCTAGGGCTTGGATTCCTTCTGAAAACATACAGGATATCACAGTCAATGTCCATCGGCTGCATGTTAAGCGCAGTATGGGTTGGAAAAAGGCTTGTGATGAGCTGGAACTGCATCAGCGTTTCCTTCGTGAGGGAAGATTTTGGAAGTCTAAGAATGAGGACCGTGGGGAGGAGGAGGCAGAATCCAGTATCTCCTCTACCAGCAATGAGCAGGTGAGTGGTGTCCCCATAGATAGAAACTACCCATCAGTTATTTTAAATGTGAACATTGTTAGTGCACACTCCTCACTATAAAGAGCAGATTCTAACATTATTCCTTCTTTTCATGTAAACATTTGTAAAGTGCTCTGCAAAAGAAACTGAACTCAATTCAAGTAGCTAAGCTACCCACAACCCTGATCTGACCCTGCCAGTTTGAAGAGAGTACCATATTTACCCATGTAACAGATGTACCCTTTTTCGAAAAATTTGGGGTCTAAAAACTGGGTGTGTCTTATACAGTGGTTATAGTTTTTCTGCTTGCATTTTGCACTTATTTTTGTACTCATTGTTGTAGATGAATAAAACTTGAGTTCCATAGCTTTATGTAATACATTTCTATTTTCAGATTTTGGGCCCCAAAATTAAGGTGTGTCTTATACATGGGGATACAATAAATGTGCTGCTCCTCTTCCAAAAGCCCATTTGTTCTTTCAAGCCATGCACATCAGAGTACTAATGAGAAAGTGGTAACTTCAGAAACAGAGCAAGTAACTTCATACCTGTGGGTCCATGGTTAGTACAGTGGTCCCTCATCTATTGCGGGGGTTAGGTTCCAGAAAATCCATGATGTAGCAACCTTATATTTATTATTTATTTATTTTTAAGGCTTTATAAATCTTCTCCACACTTTCATAAACCTTTCCCCACACTATTAACCTTTCCCACACTTATTTTGCTTATTTTACCACAAAAATAATTAAAATAATATATAAAAATACCTATATACTGCAAAATTCCGCCATATAATGAAAAATTCATGATACAAAATTAGATACATACAATTTAAAAATTAGTGATACTGCGAAAAGTGAACTGTAATATGGTTAGGGACGACTATATTTTCAGCAGAGAAGTGTTTCCTATTATCTGTAGTAATATGCTGTTACTTTTATGGCACCCACAGCTAAAGGTCACTCAAGAACCAAGAGCAAAGAAAGGGCGACGTAATCAAAGTGTGGAACCCAAAAAGGAAGTAAGTTGTGCATCTTACATTTTCTAGGTGGCTTGACATAGGAAATGTTTTCTTTTTTTTTTTTTTTTTATTTATTTTTTATTTATTCATTTTAGAGAGGAGAGGGAGAGACAGAGAGAGAGAGAGAGAGAGAAGGGGGGGAGGAGCTGGAAGCATCAACTCCCATATGTGCCTTGACCAGGCAAGCCCAGGGTTTTGAACCGGCGACCTCAGCATTTCCAGGTCGACACTTTATCCACTGCGCCACCACAGGTCAGGCGGAAATGTTTTCAAAGTTATGGTCAAGACAGTTGCTCATGATGTGCACTTGTGAAATGCATTGTCGTCAGTCAGATAATACCAAACAAGTGTGAACCCAGTCCTCTGACCTTTCTGTCATTAAATGTTATCACTGGAGTAGTGCACACTTGTCATGTCTCTGCCTCGGTTAGGCAGCCACTAACGAAGTGGGAGTGCACTTTGCAGAGTTTCCTAGACCTTTGGTATGTTCTCATAGCATTATTAAACATAAAGTATTTATCTAGCACATCAGTTAGGCCAACAGTTTAAAACTGAAGAAAACTATGGTAAGCTCAGCCTTTTGTAAAAGTTATAAAACCAGGCGTAAATCTGGAAAGTCCAAACATAAATTCAATGAAAAATGGTTTAGGATTTTAGGAAATGAGTTAATGAATCAAATCCAAAAAAAGTGCCTATAAATTGATAATGATTTTCTATCATAAAATTTTTTGTTTAGTCTTAGAAGCAAAAAAAAAAAAAAAAAAGAAATTATATTAATATGTAATGAAATTATAGATGAGGTTATGGTTTAGAATTACTGAACTCAATTGTATGGTTGTATTTTTTTCAATTTTTAATTTTGTTTTTTTTTTATTAATTTTAATGGGGTGACTGACAAATCAGGGTACATATGTTCAGAGAAAACAGCTCTAGGTTATTTTGCCATTTGCTTATGCTGCATTCCCATCACCCAAAGTCCAATTGTCTTCTGTCACCTTCTAACTGGTTTACTTTGTGCCCCTCCCTCCCCCATCCCCCTCCCTCTCCTTCCCCCACCCCGTAACCCCCACACTCTTGTCCATGTCTCTGAGTCTTATTTTTATGTCCCACCTATGTATGGAATCATATACTTATTAGTTTTTTCTGATTTACTTATTTTGCTCAGTATAATGTTATCAAGGTTCATCCATGTTGTTGTAAATGATCCGATGTCATCATTTCTTATGGCTGAGTAGTATTCCATAGTATATATATGTACCAAAGCTTTTTAATCCACTCGTCCTCTGACAGACACTTGGGCTGTTTCCAGGTCTTTGCTATTGTGAACAATGCTGCCATAAACATGGGGGTGCATTTCTTCTTTTCAAACAGTGCTATAGTGTTCTTGGAGTATATTCCTAACAGTGGGATAGCTGGGTCAAAAGGCAGTTCGATTTTTAATTTCTTGAGGAATCTCCATACTGTTTTCCACAGTGGCTGCACCAGTCTGCATTCCCACCAGCAGTGCAGGAGGGTTCCCTTTTCTCCACATCCTCGCCAGCACTTGTTCTGTGTTGTTTTGTTGATGAGTGCCATTCTGACTGGTGTGAGGTGATATCTCATTGTGGTTTTAATTTGCATTTCTCTAATGATTAGTGATGTTGAGCATTTTTTTATATGTCTATTGGCCATCTGTATGTCCTCTTTGGAGAAGTGTCTATTCATTTCTTTTGCCCATTTTTGGATTGGATTTTTTGTCTTCCTGGTATTAAGTTTTACAAGTTCTTTATAAATTTTGGTTATTTATTAACTCCTTATCAGATGCAGTATCAAATATATTCTCCCATTGTGTAGTTTGTCTTTTTATTTTGTTCTTATTGTCTTTAGCTGTGCAGAAGCTTTTTAGTTTGATAAAGTCCCATTTGTTTATCCTGTCTTTTATTTCACTTGCCTGTGGAGACAAATCGGCAAATATATTGCTGCGAGAAATGTCAGAGAGCTTACTGCCTATGTTTTCTTCTAAGATGCTTATGGTTTCACAGCTTACATTTAAGTCTTTTATCCATTTTGAGTTGATTTTTATAAATGCTGTAAGTTGGTGGTCTAGTTTCATTTTTTTGCAGGTAGCTGTCCAATTTTCCCAACACCATTTGTTAAAGAGGCTGTCTTTACTTCAATGTATGCTCTTACCTCCTTTGTCAAATATCAGTTGTCCATAAAGGTGTGGGTTTATTTCTGGGTTCTCAGTTCTGTTCCATTGATCTAAATGCCTGTTCCTATATAGCCTGACCTGTGGTGGCGCAGTGGATAAAGCGTGAACCTGGAAACACTGAGGTTGCTGGTTCAAAACCGTGGCTTCCCTGGTCAAGGCACATATGGGAGTTGATGCTTCCTGCTCCTCCTCCTTCTCTCTCTCTCTCTCTCTATCTCCCCCTCCTATCTAAAATGGAAAAAAAAAATTAAAAAGAAAAAAAGACATCCCTATATATAATAAACTCAAAATTAAATGCCTGTTCTTATGCCAATACCAGGCTGTTTTGAGTACAATGGCCTTATAGTATAACTTGATATCCGGAAGTGTGATACCACCCACTCTATTCTTCCTTTTCAAGATTGCTGAGGTTATTCGTGTTCTCTTTTGGTTCTATACAAATTTTTGGAATATGTGTTCTATATCTTTGAAGTAAGTTATTGGTATTTTAATTGGTATTGCATTGAATTTATAAATTGCTTTGGGTAATATAGACATTGTTTATTCTTCCTAACCATGAGCATGGTATATGCTTCCACTTGTTTGTATCTTCCCTGATTTCTTTTATCAATGTTTTATAATTTTCCGAGTACAAGTCTTTAATCTCCCTGGTTAAATTTATTCCTAGTTACTTTATTCTTTTGGTTGCAGTGGTAAAGGGGATGGATTCCTTAATTTCTCTTTCTGACAGTTCATTGTTAGTGTATAAAAATGCCTCTGATTTCTGAGTATTAATTTTATATCCTGCCACCTTGCTGAATTCATTTATCAGGTTTAGTAGTTTTTTTACTGCACCCTTAGGGTTTTCTATGTACAATATCATATCATCCTCAAATAATGATAGTTTTACTTCTTCTTTTCCAATTTGGATGTCTTTTATTTCTTTTTCTTATCTGATTGCTGTGGCTAGGACTTCCAGAACTATGTTGAATAAGAGTGTTGAAAGGGGGCACCCCTGCCTTGTTCCTGATCTTAAGGGGATTGCTTTTCATTTTTACCCATTAAGGATAATGTTGGCTGTGGGTTTGTCATAGATGGCTTTTATCATGTTGAGGTATGTTCCTTGTATTCCCACTTTGTTGAGAGTTTTGATCATGAACAGATGCTGGATTTTATCAAATGCTTTTTCTGCATCTATTGAAATTATCATATGGTTTTTCTCCTTCCTTTTATTTATGTGATGAATCACATTGATTGATTTGCGAATATTGTACCAGCCTTGCCTCCCAAGAATAAATCCCACTTGATCATGCTGTATGATTTTTTTCATATATTGCTGGATCCGGTTTGCTAATATTTTGTTGAGGATTTTAGCAACTAAATTCATCAGGGATATTGGCCTATACTTTTCTTTCTTTGTGTTATCTTTGCCTGGTTTTGGAATCAGAATTATGCTCGCCTCATAAAAGGAGCTTGGAAGTCTTCCTTCCTCTTGAATTTTTTTAAATAGTTTGAGAAGGATAGGAGTTAGTTCTTCATTGAATATTTGGTAGAATTCACTTGTGAAGCCATCAGGCCCAGGACTTTTCTTTTTTGGGAGCTTTTTGATAACTGTTTCAATCTCATTTGTTGTAATTGGTTTGTTTAGGTTTTTTGATTCTTCCAGATTAATTTTTGGAAGATTATATGTTTCAAGGAATTTGTCAATTTGATCTAGGTTGTCTAGTTTTTTGGCGTACAGTTCTTCATAGTATTTTCTTACAATATTTTGTATTTCTGTTGTGTCAGTTATTTCTCCACTCTCGTTTCTAATTTTATTTATTTGAGTCCTCTGTCTTTTTTCTTGGTGAGTCTGCTTAAAGGTTCATCAGTCTTGTTTACCTTTTCAAAGAACCAGCTCCTGGTTTCATTGATCCTCTGTATTGTTTCTTTAGCCTCTATGTCATTTATTTCTGCTCTGATCTTTATTATTTCCTTCATTCTATTTTCTCTGGGTTTTACTTGCTGTTGTTTTTCTAGTTCTTTTAGATGTAGGGTCAAGTTGTTTATTTGAGCTTTTTCTAGCTCCTTGAGGTATGCCTGTAATGCTATGAACTTCCCTCTCAAGACTGCTTTTGCTGTGTCCCATAAATTTTGAGTTGATGTATGTTCATTATCATTTGTTTCTAGTAATTTTTTAATTTCTTCTTTGGTCTCATTGTTTACCCATTCGTTATTTAATAACATGCTATTTAGTTTCCAAGTGTTTGAGTATTTTTCAGTTTTTCTTTTGTGGTTGATTTCTAGTTTAATGCCATTGTGATCAGAGAAAGTGCTCGATATGATTTCAATCTTCTTAAATTTGTTGAGACCACTTTTGTGCCCTAACATGTGGTCTATTCTAGAGAATGTACCATAAGCACTTGAAAAGAATGTATATTCTGCTGCTTTAGGGTGAAAGGTTCTGAAGATATCTATTAAATTGAGTTGATCTAGTAGTATGTCCTTTAAGTCTGCTGTTTCTTTGTTAATTTTCTTTCTTGAGGATCTATCTAGTGATGTTAGTAGGGTATTGAAATTCCCTACTATTATAGTATTGCTGTTGATCTCTCCCTTTAAATCCATCAAAGTCTGCTTTATATATTTATGTGCTCCTATATTAGGTGCATAGATATTTATAATGGTTATATCTTCCTGTTGGATTGCTCCCGTTATCATTATGTAGTGGCCTTCTTTATCTCTTACTATAGTCTTTTTTAAAGTCCATTTTGTCTGATATAAGTATTGCTACCCCAGCTGTTTGTTTTTTTTTTTCATTTTAATTTGCATGAAATATTTTTTTTCATCCATTTATCTTCAATCTCTGTGCATCTTTTTTTTTAAGGTGTGTCTCTTGTAGACAGCATTTGTATGGGTCCTGTTTTCTTATCCACACAGCTACCCTATGTCTTTTGATTGGATCATTTAATCCATTTAGATTTAAGGTTATTATTGATATGTAATATTTTATTTCCATTTTATTCTTTAAAATTGTATTCCTCTTTTGCTCTTATCTTTTTCTCCTTTGATCTGTTTACAACAGGCCCCTTAGCATTTCTTGCAGCCTTGGTTTGGTTGTAATGAATTCCTTGATTTTTTTTTTTTTTTTTCTGGAAAGCTTTTTATTTCTCCTTCAGTTTTAAACGATAGCCTTGCTGGATACAGTAGTCTTGGTTGTAGGCTCTTGTTCTGCATTACTTTGAATATTTCTTGCCATTCCCTTCTGGCCTCAAGTGTTTCTGTGGAGAAGTCGGATGTCATCCTTATGGGGGCTCCTTTGTAGGTGATAGTTTTTGTCTCTAGCAGCTTTTAATATTTTCTCTTTATTACTTAGCTTTGGTATTTTAATTATGATGTGTGTTGGTGTTGATTTCTTTGGGTTTCTCTTTAATGGAGTCCTCTGTGCTTCCTGAACATGTGAGATGTTTTCCTGCCTTAATTGAGGGAAGTTTTCAGCTATGATATGCTTGAACAAAGTCTTTATCCCTTGTTCTTTCTCTTCTTCTTCAGGAACCCCTATGATGCGGATGTTATTTCTCTTCATGTTGTCACAGAGCTCTCTCAGAGTTTCCTCAGACTTTTTGAGTCTCTTTTCTTTTTTCTACTCTATTTCTGTGCTTTTATTTATTGTGTCCTCTAATTCAATTCTCAGCTTCATCCATCCTGCTTTTAATTCCTTCCATTGTGTTCTTCATTTCTGATATTGTATTTGTCATTTCTGACTGATTCTTTTTTATTATTTCAGTGTCCGTTTTTATATCTGCTATCTCTTTATTTAGGTGTTCGTGATGACCATCTATTCTAATATCTTTGAGCACCCTAATGATTGTTATTTTAAACTCTGCATCTGGTAATTTGGTTATATCTGATTCATGCAGGTCCTTTTATGGGGATTTCTCTTGACTCATTTGTGTTGCATTTCTCTGCCTTCTCATCTTCTCTGTGTAAACGAAGGTCTTGGCCAGTGCTGTTCCCTAGGTGTGGTCTGTCTGCAGGCCCGCCACTCCCTCTGCTGTTGCTGCCTAGGGCGTTTGGGTGTGGGTGTTGCCAGCGCCTTCCCACTGGGGCTGTTGCTGTGGTTTCTGCCTTTCCTTCACGGGGGGCTGTGATCACATGTTCGGGTATATAAGCCTTGGTGGCCTTGGCCTTCGCCCAGCCCCCGTGGGTGGCATTATGCTCGGCCCTGAGGACAGTGGCAAGCACCTTCGCTCAGTTGCGGGTCTCCGCCTGTTTCCAGGCTTCCGCCTCGCCCTTGCAGGAGGAGTCTACTCGTGGGTGGGCTGCAAATCTTGGCTCCACAGTCTGGGTGGGACTACGTGCCCATGCTCAGTAGCAGGTCTCCGCCTGTTCTGGGCTTTTGGCTTCAGCCCTGCAGGAGGAGCCAGCTCCCAGGTCAGGCCACAAGCCTCGGTTCCCGTGCGGGCCAAGGCTGTGCTCCTGCGCCCTTGGTCAAGGGCCTGTCTCCACCCGTTCCAGTGTTCTCGCCATTCTCCCACAGGCTGCCAGCAGCTGGGCTTGACCACTTTTGCATGTCCCCTCCTCCCCAGCCGGGCAAGACTGAGCTCACACCTGGGCCCAGTCGTGGCCACCTGGTTTCCGCCCTTGCTGACAGAACCACGCTTCCGCATCCCGCCGCCCCCCACCCTTCTGCGAGCCCTCAGCAGTGTGGGTGCGGGTGCTGCAGCTCAGACCCTAAGACTCACTACTGTCTTTCTGCTTCTCTGGTCCTCTCCTCTCTCCCCGTCCCCCGGAGCCCCGGGTGAGTGGTTGTGAGAGAGATGTTCTGCGAGGTCCCTTTAAGAAGAATCCTGAGTCTGAGAAATCAGACTCTTTCTCACAAACAGTATCCTGTCTTGTTTCCAGCTAAATACTGTCCATACACCTCTTCTAGGCTCTGGGGCTGCAGGCTAGGGCTTTGTTCCTGGGGCTCAGGACCCAACCCCTCTATGCTAAACTCACTTCCCACCATGCAAGTCTCTCCCGGCTGCTGTTCGCTCCAGGGAGCTGGGCAGCCCTCTCCGTGTTTTCGCTTTTCGTACCAGTCTCAGTGTGACTTCTTCAGTGTTCCTTGGTTGAAGAGTCCCCTTAGTTTAGTCCAAAGTTGGTTTTTCCAGATAATAGTTCTTAAAATTAGTTTGTAATCCACTTTGGTTCTGGGAGGTGGGAGTTGGTACATCCGCCTACTCCAGCGCCATCTTGTCTTCTCCTTAATTTTCTTTTTAATTGTGGTAAAATATACCTAATAGAATTTGCCATCTTAATTGCATGTTGTTTTTTAATAATTTCTTATGTGGCTATTTATGTATGTATAGCTCTCTTTTATCCTGATAGAGCTTATTCTTGAAATAGTGAATTAATGATTTTGTTTTACATTGAAGCACTTTCCTTACCCTTCAGGAACCAGAACCTGAAACTGAAGCAGTCAGTTCCAGCCAGGAAATCCCCACAATGCCTCAGCCAATCGAAAAAGTTTCAGTGTCAACTCAGACCAAGAAGTTAAGTGCCTCTTCACCAAGAATGCTGCATCGAAGCACCCAGACCACCAGTGATGGAGTGTGTCAAAGCATGTGCCACGACAAATACACCAAAATTTTTAATGACTTTAAAGACCGAATGAAGTCTGATCACAAGCGAGAAACTGAAAGACTTGTAAGGGAAGCCCTAGAAAAGGTAATAAACCCTATACCCAAGCCCATGTTGCTCTCTTACCACTGGACACAGTGACTGAGTCCTTTGTTGTAGTGGTTTTGCTTCTTTCACTCTCTCATAAACCAAGTAGCTGCTTGTTAAGACTGGAAGTACACTAAACCTAGGAATGTTATAAAGCATCTTTTACATTTCAATCAATAGTACTTTTCTCACCTAAAGATTCACAGCTCTTAGTGAAATAAAGGGAAGAGGTACATTGTTTCAGTAGAAACTATGTATTAAGTAAGGTCTTTGTAAATTGTGAGCTGACATAGTGTGGGTTAACTTGTTATTCATTTCAGCTGCGTTCTGAAATGGAAGAAGAAAAAAGACAAGCTGTAAGTAAAGCAGTTGCCAATATGCAGGGTGAGATGGACAGAAAATGTAAACAAGTAAAGGAAAAGTGTAAAGAAGAGTTTGTGGAAGAAATCAAGAAGCTAGCAACACAGCACAAACAACTGATTTCTCAGACCAAGAAGAAGCAGTGGGTAAATATCAGTATTTTTTTAGAATTTGATTATTGAAAATGTACCACAGGTGCCTGACCTGTGGTGGCGCAGTGGATAAAGTGTCGACCTGGAAATGCTGAGGTCGCCAGTTAGAAACCCTGGGCTTGCCTGGTCAAGGCACATATGGGAGTTGATGCTTCTAGCTCTTCCCCCCCCTTCTCTCTCTCTGTTTCTCCCTCTCCTCTCTAAAATGAATTAAAAAAAAAAGAAAGAAAGAAAATGTACCACAGGTACGGTAAGTCAATTCAAACAGATATATTGACATATGCAAATGTCTGTGAAATAAGATCAAATGTGAAATTGTCATCTTTAATTTTTAAAATGTTACTAAAAAAAATCCTATAATCCCTCAACTCCAAATCCCACAGTCCTGAGTATTGCTTAAGATTATTTTGCTAAATTAAAATTATGATACTTTAGTATATAACATATTTAGTACAATTGATTTATATAACTTCTCCATGTATGCAATTATTTTATTTGGATAAATTGGCTGGTCCCAACTTTTGCCTGGTAGCTGCTGATAGGAAATATCTGAACTGTGAAATTATAAATGTAAATATCACAATAGCAAATTAAGAATTTTCAGAATTTACTGCACTTAACATTTATACACTAGATTTCTATTAAAATTGATTGCTTTAGCTTTATAATAGTAATACCTCACTGGTCTCTAACTCTAGTTAGAATCTAAGAAGTAGGGTTTTTGTTGTTGTGGTTGTTGTTTTAGCAAGAGAGACAGAAAGGGAGAGAGATGAGAAGCATCAACTCATAGTTGTGGCACCGGCTTAGTTGTTCATTGATTGCTTCTTCATATGGGCCTTTCCTGGGGGGGTTCTAGCCAAGCTAGTGACCCCTTGCTCAAGCCAGTAACCTTGGGCTTCAAGCCCGCGATCGTTGGGCTCAAGGCAGCAACCCCACACTCAAGCTGGGTGAGCCCACACGTAAGCCTGCGACCTTGGGTTTTGAACCTGGGTCCTCAGTGTTTTAGGCTAACACTCTATCCACTATGCTACTGCCTGGTCAGGCTGTAGTTCATTTTTTTATTGTGTCCTGTTATTGATGCTGGTCTCTCACCTAGGTTAGAAGCTTCTGAACACATAGTCTCCACAAATCTCAGGCAATTATTGGGGGAAAATATTTTACTCCCAAAAACTCATAACTTGGTTTTCATTTTAATGAATTACTGTGGGAAGTTTAGTGATTCTTTATTTGATCCAGACTATGTTCTCAAGAGTCTTTAAATGTATATAAAGTTAATCTTCCATGAGGGAAGTAAACATAAAAATTGTTTAAAGATTGGGCAAGAAGGAAAAGGGAAATTTTGCCTATAGTAGAAGAATCTATGAAAATAGGTTGGTAGGAAAAACAGATGAATAATGAAACAAATAACACTAGATGGAAATTAAAGTATGCTCAATATAAAACAAGCATCGTACCCTATCAGCATATCTACATGTTATTCTGCCTTCATGCAAAGACAAGAGAGCCAGAAAGTAGATACTAGTTAAGAAAGAGAATCCCTGTAAGTTTACTAAACAATCAAGGAAACGGGAAGAGGAAGCTGTAATAAAGAATTACAAAACTGCTTTTTATAGCACTTCCATTTGTGAAATAGCTGGAGTTGGTACCATTATACCTATTTGATTCCACATATAAGTGATACCATGTAGCATCTGTCAGTCTTTCGTTACTCAGTATAACACTCTTGGAAGTCCATCCATGTTGTCACAAATGACAGAATTTCCTTTTCTTTTTTCCTTCCTCCCTCCTTTTCTTTCCTTTCCTTTCCTTTCCTTTCCCTCCCTCCCTTCTTTTTTCCTTTTTCCTTTCCGTTTTTTTGTGAAAGAGGGACAGACAGAGAGAGAGATGAAAAGCATCAAGTGCTTGTTATGGCACCTTATTTTTTCATTGATTGCTTTTTCATATTTGCCTAGAAGGAGGGGTGGGCTCCAGCAGAGGAAGCCCTTTCTCAAGCTAGTGACCATGAGGTCATGTGTATGATCCCACACTCAAGCCGGTGTCCTCGGGGTTTTTTTTTTTTTTTTTTCATTTTTCTGAAGCTGGAAACAGGGAGAGACAGTCAGACAGACTCCCGCATGCGCCCGACCGGGATCCACCTGGCACACCTACCATGGGGCGACGCTCTGCCCACCAGGGGGTGATGCTCTGCCCATCCTGGCGTCGCCATGTTGCAACCAGAGCCACTCTAGCGCCTGAGGCAGAGGCCACAGAGCCATCCCCAGAGCCCGGGCCATCTTTGCTCCAATGGAGCCTTGGCTGCGGGAGGGGAAGAGAGAGACAGAGAGGAAAGCGCGGCGGAGGGGTGGAGAAGCAAATGGGTGCTTCTCCTGTGTGCCCTGGCCGGGAATTGAACTGGGTCCTCTGCACGCTAGGCCGACGCTCTACCACTGAGCCAACTGGCCAGGGCGACCTCGGGGTTTTGAACCTGTGTCCTCTGTGTCCTAGTCTGATGCTCTATCCACTGTGTGACCACCTGGTCAGGTTTTCCTTCTTTCTTTGTCTGAATAATACAACATTGTGTGTGTGTGTGTTTGTGTGTGTGTGTGTGTTGCATCTTCTTTATTCATTCATCTGTTGACAGACACTTGTGTGTACTACCCTGGTCAGGTTTTCCTTCTTTCTTTGTCTGAATAATACAACATTGTTTGTGTGTGTGTGTGTTTGTTTTGCATCTTTATTCATTCATCTGTTGACACTTTGGTTGTGTCTATATTTTGTCTATAGTGAATATGCTGCACTGAACATGAGGTACATATCTTTTCTTCTTTTTTTTTTTAAGTGAGAGGAGGGAGATAGACAGACAGACTCCCGCATGCGCCCTGACTGGGATCTATCTGGCAAGCCCTCTGTGTAATGATGCTCTGTTCATCTTGGGCTATTGCTCATCAGCCAAGCTGTTTTTAGTGCCTGAGGTAGATGTGCCATGGAACCAACTCACTGGAACCAATCAAGATATGGCTGTGGCCTGACCTCGGTGGTGCAGTGGATAAAGCGTCAACCTGGGAACACTGAGGTTGCCAGTTCAAAACCCTGCACATGTCTGGTCAAGGCATATATGGGAGTTGATGCTTCCTGCTCCTCCCCCCTTTCTCTCTCTCTCTCTCTCTCTCTCCCTCCCTCCCTCCCTCCCTCCCTCCCTCCCTCCTTCCCACCCTCCCTCCCTTCTCTCTAAAATGAATAAATTTAAAAAATCTTAAAAAAAAAAGATATGGCTGTGGTGGGGAATAGAGGAGAGGGAGGGATATAGAAAGAGATGGTCGGTTCTCCTGTGTGCCCTGACTAGGAATCAAACCCAGAACATCCACACACTGGGCCAGTGCTCTACCACGAGTCAACCCACCATGGCCACATATCTTATCAATACCTTGTTTCTTTTTTTTGGATAAATGCCCAGAAATGGGATTACGGGCTCATATGGTAGCTCTGTTAATTTTTTGAGAAGTCTCCATATTGTTTTCTATAGTGTCTGCACTAATTTATGTTACCTTCGGCAGTCACCAAGAGTTCCCTTTTCTCTACATTCTCACCAACACTTGTCTCTTTTTTATAATAGCCATTCTAACAAGTGTGAGGTGATAATCTCATTGTAGTTTTCATCAAGATTTCCCTTTCAGAGATGTGGAGCATGTTTTCATGTACCTGTTAGTCATCAGTATGTCTTTGAAGAAATGTTTTTTTAAGTTTTTTGTTTGTTTTTTAATTGGGTTATTTGGATTTTTTCTGTTGAGTTGTATGATTTTATATATTTTGTATGTTAACTTCTTATCAGATGTGTGATCTGCAGATATTTTATTCAATTGTACGTTTTTGTTTACTTCACAGAAGCTTTTTGTTTAATATGCACACAACTTGTTTATTTTTGCTTTTGTTTCCTTTGCTTTGGTGTTAGATTATAAAGAAAAAAAATCATCAGGACTGATGACTAGGAGTTTCCACCTAGGAATTTTATGGTTTTAGGTCTTATATTCAAGTCTTGAATCCATTTGGAGTTGATTTTTGTGATGGTGTTAAGATAGTGGCACAGTTTCACTTTTTTGCATATGGCTGTCCTGTTTTCCTAACGCTATTGATGAGAGACTGTCCTTTCCCCATTGTATATTCTTGGCTTCTTTGTAGTAAATTAATTGACCATTTGTGTATGGGTTTATTTCTAGGCTCTCTTTTCTCTTCCATTGATCTGTGTGTTCGTTTTTACTCCACTACCATGCTGCTTTGATTTATACTAATTTTTTTAAGTGAGGAATTTAAAGCTTATTAGCTTATTAAACAGTGACTAAAAACGTGGTTGGTAGAATTAGAACTCAGCCTTCCAAGCTGCTTCTGTTAATCATGTCAAGTAGACTGTAAAATATTTAGAATTACTGTTGTATTATAATTAGATCTTACATTATTGTAAGAAATACTACAATATTGTAGGACAAAGTATGTAGCTATGTCAGCTACCAAAAAAATGTAAATTTTTGTAAAAAGAGATAAACATAGAAAGACATATCTTTTAAATACATCTAACCAAAGAAAAAGGAGAGATGTAAAGTGAGTGAATGATAAATATGGTGATAGGATACTTGGGAGAAAGGATAGTACTGCATAAAATATTATTTAAAGATGAGGAAACTAAGATAGAAGTTAAAAAACTTGGTCCAAACTCACATGACTAATTAACATAGGACCAGGATTCAAACACAGATCTGACTCATTACAACTGTTTCCAAAAATTAAAACAGGCTATCCACATTTTTCTTAAAATAACTATACTGAAGTTGCAATGCTAACATAATCAAATCACAAGAAATCTCAAAAGATTTAATTCAACAATAAGTATAGAATATGCAATAAAGAATATCAGAGGGGCCCTGGCCGGTTGGCTCAGTGGTAGAGCATCGGCCTCGCGTGCAGGAGTCCCGGGTTTGATTCCTGGCCAGGGCATACAGGAGAAGCGCCCATCTGCTTCTCTACCCCTCCCCCTCTCCTTCCTCTCTGTCTCGCTCTTCCCCTCCCACACCCGAGGCTCCACTGGAGCAAAGTTGGCCCAGGTGCTGAGGATGGCTTTGTGGCCTCTGCCTCAGGCGCTAGAATAGCTCTGGTTGCAACAGAGCAACGCCCCAGATGGACAGAGCATCGCCCCCTGGTGGGCATGCCGGGTGGATCCCGGTCATGCGCATGCGGGAGTCTGACTGCCTCCCCGTTTCCAACTTCAGAAAAATACAAAAAGTAAAAAAATTTAAAAAAAATTTAAAAAGAATATGAGAGGGTACAGTTTTAGGAACCAAATATGGGCTATTCTTTTTGGGTTCTATTGCTACGACTCTTAATATCAACTGTCAAATGTATTCTGTAGGTCTGTCATCTTTATCAGTCTATATCTGTTTATCTAGCTGTCACTCTGTAGAACTCACATATTTACATAATTAAAAGGATAGATTTTTAAGTTTTGCGGTTTTTTTTCTTAGATTTTATTTATTTTTGGAAAGGGGAGAGAGTGAGAGGGAAAGGGGGGGAAGTGGGAAGCATCTACTAGTAGTATTTGCTTCCTGTATATGCCTCCACTGGGCAAGCCCACGGATTCAAACCAGTAACCTCAGCTTTCCAGGTCGATGGCTTTATCCACTGTACCACCACAGGTCAGGCTCAAGTATTTATTTTCAAAACTCAGTTTCACCTTACTTTCCATTATCTATTCATTCTCACCATGAGTATCTGTTAATGATGCCATCATTCTTTTACCAACTCAGCTTGAAATCTTAGTTTTTACTCTTATCATTTTATTCTCCCAGGTTTAAAGAGTCTAAATCAGTAGTTTTCAACTCCTTTCCCTTAGAGACCAGCGAAAATTGGAGAATTATGTCAGGGACTGCAAAGACAGAAATCACTTGAGCATAAACAAATTTGATTAAGAGCATTGGATCTGTAATCTTGATACCATGTCAGGGTGGATAACTCTTTCACAGACCATGATATTTCTGGCAGACTGGACTGCAGATGGGCAGTTGAAAAATCCTGGTTTAAATGATATATTCTTCCCTGTTGTTCTAGTTTTCAACCTCAGTACTAATTAATATTTGGACCAAAAATTCATGCCGAAGAGGGCTGTCCTGTACTTTGGAGGATATTTAACAGCATCCTGGGCTCTGCCCATTGGATGCCAGTAGCACCTCTTCTCCCCCCCAAAATTTTGACAAGTATTGACAATTAAAACATCCCCTGGGCGGCAAGATGATGATGGAGTAGGCAGACATTCCAACTTCTATGTCCCAGAACCAAAGTGGATTACAACTTAATTTTAGGAACAATCATCTGGAAAAACCAACTTTGGGCTAAACCAAGAGGAATCTATAATCAAAGATCACTGAAGAAGCCACATTGAGACTGGTAGGAAAAGTGGATACGCGGAGAGGGCTGCCCAGCTCCAGGGAGCAAGCGGCAGCCTGAAGGGACTCACGTGGAGAGAAGGTAGTTTTCCACAGAGGGGCAGTCCTGGACCGAAGCCCCAGAGCCTAGAATAGGCGTACAGAGAGTATATAGTTGCAAAACAAGCCAGGATACTGTTTGCGAGAAAGAGACAGATTTCTAAGACCCAGGATTCGTCTTAAAGGGATTTCGGCGAAAACCTCTTTCACAACCACTCACCCAGGGCTCTAGGGGATGGGAAGAGCTGAGAAGACCGAAGTAGCAAGAAGAGAGTAGAATCTAGGAGGCACAGGGAGAAACACTTTGAAGGACAGCTACCCTAACCCCTGGGTTGAGTCACTCCCCAAATCTAAAGTGAATATTTTTCTGGAACCAGCAATACCAGCAAAAAAAGCAGGTCAGCAGCCAAGCAGAAACTCCCCTGCTGCAGTCACAGCAAAGAATCACTTAGAAGCAGGGAGCCATCAGGGATACAGTATTGAGTGCTGAGGTCTGAAATTCATCGCCACACCCGCACTGCTGAGTGCCCACCAGAGGGCAAGCAGCTGCGGGACACGCAGGCACATGGTCCTGTCAGCAGGGGTGGAAGCCGGGGGCTCGTCACCATGGCAGTGCGGCAGTGGCCAGGGTGCGTGGGCACAATCCCACCCGTGGGGGTGGAAGCCACGGCCTGCAGACGGGGCCAGCAAAAGCTGTTCGACCCGCGGTTGCTGCGCCCCGGGTGCTTAGTAGCGGTTCTGCCTACAGTCCTGCCTGTGGGGGCAAGATAGAAGTTGGGAAACTGGCTGAGGCTTATGGATGGGCGCAAGAGCACAGCCCCGCCCATGGGGCCAAGGCAATCCGGCCTATGGGGGCTGAGGCAGAGGCTGGGGATAGCCAGGGATTGCAGCTCAGGTGCACGAGTGCAGTCCCACCCAGGGATGTAGTGCAGAGGCTGGGGCCAGCCAAGGCTTGCAGTCGGGGCAAGCGAACACAGTCCTCTCTGGAGAGGCGAGGCAGAAGCTGCAGCAACCACAGCATTGGGCAGGCGCCGGCAATGCCCGTGCCCAAATACCTGAGATAGCAGCAGAGGGTGTGTTGGGTCTGCAGACAGACTACACCTAGGAAACACAGAGGCCACACACATTAGTCTCCTGTGGCCACACCCTTCTTATACAAAAACAAAATGGGAAGGTAGAGAAATGCATTCCAAATTAATCAACAAGAGAAATCCCCAGAAAAAGATTTGAATGAGATGGAAGTAACCAAATTACTAGATGCAGAATTTAAAATAATGATTGTTAGGATGGTCAAATATCTTAGAGCAACAATGGATGGCCATAACAAGCACCTAAATAAAGTGATAGCAAGTATCAAAAAGGACATTGAAATAATAAAAAAGAACCAGTCAGAAATGACAAATACAGTATCAGAAATGAAGACCATACTAGAAGGAATTAAAGGAGGATGGATGAAGCTGAGGATCGAATTGGCGATTTAGAGGACAAGATAAACGAAAGCAAGGAAGTAGAGCAGCAAAAAGAAAAGAGGCTCAAAAAGTCTGAGGAAACTCTAAGAGAGCTCTGTGACAACATGAAGAGAAACAACATCCTCATCAAAGGGGTTCCTAAAGGGGAAAAGAAAGATCAAGGGATAGAGAATCTGATTGAAGAAATCATAGCTGAAAACTTTCCTAATTTGATGCAGGAAAATGTCACACAAGTTCAAGAAGCAGAGTCCCATTAAGGACCCAAAGAGGCCTACTCCTAGATACATCATAATTAAAATACAAAAATATAAAGAATACTAAAAGCTGTAAGAGAAAAGCAGTCAGTTACCTACAGAGGAGCCCCCATAAGAATGACATCTGACTTCTCAACAAAAACATTAAAGGCCAGAAGGGAATGGCAAGAAATACTCAAAGTAATGCAAAACAAGTACAACCAAGACTTCACTATTCAACAAGGCTATCATTTAAAATTGAAGAGAAATAAAAACCTTCCCAGACAAAAAAAAAACTCAAGGAATTTGTTACAACCAAACAAATGCTACAAGAAATGTTAAGGGGCCTGCTGTAAACAGAACAAAGTGGGGGAAATCTAGTAACAAAGGATTGTAGACTTAAAGAATAAAATGGCAATAAACAACTACGTATCAATAATTACATTAAATATAAATGTATTAAATGCTCCAATCAAAAGACATAGGGTAGCTGTGTGGATAAGGAAACAGGACCCGTACATATGCTGTTTATAAGAGACCCACCCTCCAAAAAAAAAAAAAAGACACCCACCTCAAAACTAAAGATACACATAGACTGGAAATAAAGGGATGGAAAAAAAAAATTTTCATGCAAATGGAAATGAAAAAAAAAAGCTGGGGTAGGAATACATATATCGGACAAAATAGACTTTAAAACAAAGGCTATATTAAGGGATAAAGAAGGTCACTACATAATGATAAAGAGAACAATCCAACAGGAAGATATAACCATTATAAATATCTATGCACCTAATATAGGAGCACTTAAATATATAAAGCAGATTTTGATGGAAATTAAGGGCGAGATCAACAGCAATATTATAATAGTAGAGAATTTTTATATCCCACTAACATCACTGGATATATCCTCAAGAAAGAAAATTAACAAAGAAACAGCAGACTTAAAGGACACACTAGATCAAATGGACTTAATAGATATCATTAATACCTTTCACCCTAAAGCAGCAGAATATACATTCTTTTCAAGTGCTCGTGGTGCATTCTCTAGCATAGACCACATGCTAGGACACAAAATGAGTCTCAGTAAATTTAAGAAGATTGAAATCTTAAAGATTTCAATTTAAGAAGATTGAATATCAAGCATCTTCTCGGATCACAATGGCATGAAACTAGAAATCAACTACAATAGAAAAACTGAAAAACTCAAACATTTGGAAATTAAACAGTATGTTATTAAATAACGAATGGGTTAACAATGAGATCATGGAAGAAATAAAAAATTTCCTTGAAACAAATGAACATACAACAACTTGAAATTTATGGAACACAGCAAAAGCAGTCCCGAGAGGGAAGTTCATAGCACTACAGGCATACCTTACGAAGCTAGAAAAAGTTCAAATAAACAATTTAACCCTGCATCTAAAACAACTAGAAAAAGAACAGCAAGTAAAACCCAGAGGGAGTAGAATTAAGGAAATAATAAAAATCAGAGCAGAAATAAATGACATAGAGGCTAAAAAAAAAAAAAAATACAGAGGATCAGTGAAACCAAGAGCTGGTTCTTTGAAAGGGTAAACGAGATAAATGAACCTTTAACCAGACTCATCAAGAAAAAAAGAGAGAGAACTCAAAATTAGAAATGAGAGAAGTAACAACTGACACAGCAGAAATACAAAGGATTGCAAGCAAATACTATGTGAGGAACTGTATGCCATAAAATTAAACTAGGCAAAATGGACAAATTCCTCAAAACATATAATCTTTCAAAAACCAATATAGAAGAATCAGAAAACCTAAACAGACGGACTTCATCAAATGAGATTGACAGTTATCAAAAAACTCCCAACAGTGGCCTGACCTGTGGTGGCGCAGTGGAATAAGCGTTGACCTGGAACACTGAGGTCACCGGTTTGAAACCCTGGGCTTGCCTGGTCAAGGCACATACGGGAGTTGATGCTACCTGCTCTTTCCCTCCTCCTCCCTAAAATGAATAAATAAAAATTAACAAAAAACTCCAAACAAACAAAAGTTCTGGACAAGATGGCTTCACAAGTGAATTCTACCAAATATTCAAAGAAGAACTAACTCCTATCCATCTCAAGCTATTTCAAAAAATTCAAGAGCAGGGAAGACTTCCAAGCTCCTTTTATGAGGCAAGCATAATAGTGATTCCAAAACCAGGCATAGACACTACAAAGAAAGAAAACTATAGACCAATATCCCTGATGAACTTAGATGCTAAAATTTTTTTTTAAGATTCTTTTTTTTTTTTTAATTTTTTATTTATTCATTTTAGAGAGGAGAGGGAGAGACAGAGAGAGAGAGAGAGAGGAGAGACAGAGGGAGGAGCTGGAAGCATCAACTCCCATATGTGCCTTGACCAGGCAAGCCCAGGGTTTCAAACCGGTGACCTCAGCATTTCCAGGTCGACGCTTTATCCACTGCGCCACTACAGGTCAGGCCGATGCTAAAATTTTCAATAAAATATTAGCAAACTGGATCCAGCAATACATGAAAAAAATCATACATCATGATCAGGTGGGATTTATTCTGGGGAGAGAAGGCTGGTACAATATTCGCAAATCAATCAATTTGATTCAACACATAAAAGGAAGGATAAAAATTACATGATAATATCAATAGTTGCAGAAAAAGCATTTGATAAAATCCAGCACTTATTTATGATCAAAACTGTCAGCAAAGTGGGGATACAGGAAACATACCTCAACATAATAAAGTCAACATAATAAAGGCCATCTATGACAAACCCAAAGCCAACATTATAATCAATGGCCAAAAATTAAAAGCAATCCCCTTAAGATCAGGAACAAGGCAAGGGTGCCTCCTTTCACCACTCTTATTCAACATAGTTCTGGAAGTTCTAGCTCTCAGACAAGAAGAAGAAATAAAAGGCATCCAAATTGGAAAAAAAGAAATAAAACTATCATTATTTGCTGATGATATGATACTGTACATAGAAAACCCTACAGTCTCAGTCAAAAAACTACTCGACCTGATAAATGAATTCAGCAAGGTAGCAGGATAAAAAATCAATATTCAGAAATCAGTGGCATTTTTATACACCAACCATGAACTGTCTGAAAGATAAATGAAGAAAACAATCATCTTCACTATTGCAAAAAAAGAAAAGTACCTTGGAGTAAATTTAACCAAAGAGGTTAACGACTTGCACTTGGAAAATTGTAAAACATTGATAAAAGAAATCAAGGAAGATACAAACAAGCGGAAGCATATATTATACCGTGTTTCATGGATAGGAAGAATAAACATCATGAAAATGTCTGTATTACCCAAAGCAATCTATAAATTCAATGAAATTCCTATTAAAATACCAATGGCATACTTCAAAGATATAGAACAAATATTCCAAAAATTTATATATCATAGAACCAAAAAAGAACATGAATAGCCTCAGCAATCTTTAAAAAGAAGAATAAAGGCCCTGGCCGGTTGGCTCAGCGGTAGAGCGTCGGCCTGGCATGCGGGGGACCCGGGTTCGATTCCCGGCCAGGGCACATAGGAGAAGCGCCCATTTGCTTCTCCACCCCCCTCCCCTCCTTCCTCTCTGTCTCTCTCTTCCCCTCCCGCAGCCGAGGCTCCATTGGAGCAAAGATGGCCCGGGCGCTAGGGATGGCTCCTTGGCCTCTGCCCCAGGCGCTAGAGTGGCTCTGGTCGCGGCAGAGCGACGCCCCGGAGGGGCAGAGCATTGCCCCTGGTGGGCGTGCTGGGTGGATCCCGGTCGGGCGCATGCGGGAGTCTGTCTGACTGTCTCTCCCCGTTTCCAGCTTCAGAAAAATACAAAATAAATAAATAAATAAATAAAATAAAAAGAAGAATAAAATGGGTGGTATCACAATTCCTAATATCAAGTTATATTACAAGGCCATTGTACTCAAAATAGCTTGGCACTGGCATAAGAACAGGCATACAGATCAATGAAACACAACAGAGAACCCAGAAATAAACCCATACAGTGGAGTAAAAGACAGTCTCTTTAACAAATGGTGTTGGGAAAATTGGACAAGTACTTGCAAAATAATGAAACTGGATCACCAACTTATACCATTCACAAAAATAAACTCAAAATGGATAAAAGACTTAAATGTAAGTTGTGAAACCATGAACGTCTTAGAAGAAAACATAGGCAGTAAACTATCCGATATCTCTTTTAGCAATATTTTTGCTGATTTATCTCCACAGACAAGTGAAATAAAGGACAGCATGAACAAATGGAACTATGTGAAACTAGAAAGGTTTTGCATAGCAAAAGACACCATTGACAAAATAAAAAAAATCCACACGAGAGAATATATTTGCCAATATGACTGATAAGGGGTTAATAACCAAAATATATAAAGAACTTGTAAAAGTCAACATCAGGAAGGTAAACAATCCAGTCAATAAATGGGTTAGAAACAAATAGACACTTCTCCAAAGAGGACATACAAATGGCCAATAGGCATATGAAAAAATGTTTAACATCACTTACCATTAGAGAAATGCAAATTAAAACCACAATGAGATACCACCTCACACCTGTCAGAATGGTGCTCATTAACAAAACAACACAGAATAAGTGCTGGAGACGGTGCAGAGAAAAGGGAACCCTCCTGCACTGCTGGTGGGAATGCAGACTGGTGCAGCCACTGTGGAAAACAGTATGGAGATTCCTCAAAAAATTGAAAATGGAACTGCCCTTTGACCCAGCTCTCCCACTTTTAGGAATATATCCTATGAATACCAAATCACTGATTCAAAAGAAGAAATGCACCCCCATGTTTATGGCAGCATTGTTTACAATAGCCAGGATCTGGAAACAGCCTAAGTGTCAATCAGTGAATAAATGGACTAAATAGCTGTGGTATATATATAAAATGGAATACTATGGGGCCATGAGGAGGAACGAAATCTTTTTGCGACAACAGGGATGGGCCTGGAAATGATCATGCTTAGTGAAATAAGCCAGGCAGAGAAAGAAAAATATCATATGACCTCATTCATTTGAGTAATCCAATGAACAATGTGAACTGAGGAACAGAACAGAGGCAGAGGCAGGATCAAAGGGTCCAGAGGGAAACGGTCAGAGGGAAAGTGGAAGAGAAGATGGGATCAGAGAAGGGAAAGAGATTGGTGAAGTTCTATATACACAACACAGCATTATAGAGAACAGGACAGCAAATCCTGAAGGGAAGGGGGGAGGACAGTGGGAGGAGGGGGCACAGGGGGACCGAGGGGAATACGGGGGTGGGGGGAGATATATTTGGTGGGACACTTGAATCTATGTAAATACAGTAAATTAAAATCATAAATAAATAAATCCCCCAATATTGCTGAATAAGATGAGGTCTGAGAATTGACCACTTAGTTTTGGGTCATAAGTGACCTTGATAATAGCATATTCATTATATGGTGAAATATAGTTGAAAAACTGAAGTAATTTTAATTTTTTTTAAAAAAGGGAAGATAATTTAAAATAGCAAGTTTGTGCAGTTCTTTCAAGGAATTTATAAATGAAAGCAGAAATATGGGGTGATGGTAAAATATTCAAAATATATTATCTATATCATTTGTTACCAGTTCAGTGGTATCACATTTATATTGTTGTACAACCTTCACCTCTATCTATATTTATAATTCTCTCATTTCGCAAAACTGAAGTTCTCTACCTTTGAACAGTCATTCCTCATTCTCCCCTAAGCTCCTGGCAACTACTATTCTGCTTTTTCTCACTGTGATTCTGATTACTGTAAGTACTTTTTTTAAGTGTAGTCTTATAGTATTTGTCCTTTTTCACATGGCATAATGTTCATAAGGTTTATCCATGCTATAGCATATGCTGAAAAATACTTCTGTGTATATGCCACATCTACTTCTTCATTCACATGTCAGTGTTCACTGTGAACAATATGCTATAAATATACAAATATCTCTTTGAGACCCTGCCTTTAAATCTGTTGGGTGGGATTCTGGATCAGATAGTAATTCTATCTTTAACTTTTTTTTTTTTTTTGTATTTTCTGAAGTAGGAAACGGGGAGGCAGTCAGACAGACTTCCCCATGCGCCCGACCGGGATCCACCCGGCATGCCCACTAGGGGGCGATGCTCTGCCCCTCTGGGGCGTCACTCTGTTGCAACCAGAGCCATTCTAGCACCTGAGGCAAAGGCCATGGAGCCATCTTCAGCGCCCGGGCCAACTTTGCTCCAATGGAGCCTTGGCTGCAGGAGGGGAAGAGAGAGACAGAGAGGAAGGAGAGAGGGAAGGGTGGAGAAGCAGATGGGCGCTTCTCCTGTGTGCCCTGGCTGGGAATCAAACTCGAGACTCCTGCACACCAGGCCGACGCTCTACCACTGAGCCAACTGAGTAATTGGCATTACTCTATCTTTAACTTTTTAAGGAACCTTCTTACTGTTTCCACAGGAGATGTGCCATTTCATGTTCCCAGCATTTGTTTAACTTTGTGTGGCCATCCAAATGGGTAGAAGTTGGTATCTCATTTTGAATTGCATTCCCCTGATGATTAGTTCTGTTGAACATCTTTTCGTGTACTTACTGGCATTCTGTATTTTTTTAAATAAATGACTGTTAAAGTCCCTTGCCCCACTCCTTTTTTAAAATTAATTTTAGAGAAACAGGAGAGAGAGAAGGATCAATTTGTTCCACTTATTTATACATTCATTGATTGATTCTTGTATGTGCCCTGACCAGGGATCAGACCTGCAAACTTAAAGTGTAGGGATGATGCTCTAACTGACTGAGCTACCCAGCCAGGGCCCCTTGCCCATTTCTGAATTTAAGTTTTTTGTTGTAGTTGAGGTTTAAGAGTTCTCCACATATTCTGGATCTCTTATCAGATACATGATTTGCAAATGTTTTCTCCCATTCTGTGGATCAATTTCATATAGTCTGATTTTGTCTCTATTTTCTTTTTTGTTACTATGTTTTTGGTGTCATGTCCAAGATCTGGAGTTGTGAAGCTTCTGTTTTCTCCTAAGAGGTGTTTGGTTTTGTTTTTGTTTTTGTGACAGAGACAGAGAGAGAGAGAGGGAAAGATAAGGACAGACAGACAGGAAGGGAGAGAGATGAGAAGCATCAATTCTTCATTGCAGCTCCTTAGTCTCCTTAGTTGTTCATTGATTACTTTCTCATATGTGCCTTGTCCAGGGGGCTCCAGCAGACCAAAGTGATCCCTTGCTCAAGCCAGTGACCTTGGGTCCAAGCTGGTGAGCTTTGCTCAAACCAGATGAGCCCGCGCTCAAGCTGGCATCCTTGGGGTCTCGAACCTGGGTCCTCCACATCCCAGTCCTATGCTCTGTCCACTGCACCACCACCTGGTCAGGCTCTTCTAAAGTTTTATTGTCTTAGAGCTTACATTTACATCCTTGATTCATTTTGAGTTATTTTTTTTTTAGATAAAGATTCAGTTAAAAGACTTATTTCATTATATGGTCTTGGCACCCTGGTCAAAATAGCATTTGACCAGAAATTTAACAGTCTATTTCTGGGCTCTCTATATTCTGTTCCACTGTGTCTGTGTCTGTCTTTATGCCAGTACCACATGGTGTGATTAATGTAACTTTGTAATAAGTATTAGAATCAGGAAGTGGCAGTCCTCCAGATTTGTTCTTTTTTTTTCATGGTTATTTTGGCTATTCAAGGTCCATTGAGATTCCACATGAAAATAGGATGGTGTTTTCTGTTTCTACTAAAAATGTTGTGATTTGTATAGGAATTGGTATTGAATATATAGAGCACTGTCTGTAGTATTTGACATTTTAAGAATTTAAGTTTTTAATTTGTGAACATGGAATGTGTTTCTGTTTATATCTTTTTAAATTTCTTTCCACAATATTTTTTAGTTTCATTGTACATGTCTTTTACCTCCTTGGTTAATTTCTAAGCATTTTATTCTTACTTTGAACTGTTTTAAATAGAATTGTTTTCATAATTATTCTATGAAATTGTTTATTCATGTATAGAAATGCAGTTGATTTAGAGAGTTGACTTGGCATTTTGCTACTTTGTTGAATTCATTTATTAGCTCTACCAGCTTTGTTCTGGGATCTTTATGGTTTTCTACATCCTAGACTATATCCTTTGCAGGCACAGATAACTTTACATTTTCCTTTTCAATTTGGATGGCTTTTGTTTCTTATTTGCCAAATTTCTCTGGCTAGAATGTTCAATACTCTATTGAATAGAAGTGAAAAGTGAGCATCCTGGTCTTTCTGATTTAGAGGGAAAACTTTGTCTTTCATCACTGAGTATGATGTTTACAGTAGGGTTTTATATGTGGATTTTATTGTGAGGAAGTAATTTCCTTCTCTTCCTGTTTTGTTGAGTGTTTTTATTAAGAAAAGTGTTGAATTTTGTCAGATGCTTTTTCTTTTGATTAGCTATTGAGATGATTATGTGCTGTTTCCTTCATTATGTTGATATGGTATATTATATTAATTGATTTTCATTGGAACCATCTGTGTATTACAGGACTATATCCCACATGCTCATGGTGTATTTTTTTAGTATTCTTTTTTTTTGTAATGTTTATTTTATTGATTTTATAGAGAGAGGAAAGGAGAGAGAGAGACAGAGACGACAGGAACATTGATCTGTTCCTGTGTGTGCACTGACTGGGGATCGAACTGACAACCTCTGTGCTTCAGCATGAGGCTCTAGCCAACCGAGCTGTCTGGTCAGAGCTCTTGTTTTTAGTATTTACTGAAATTCATTGTTGAGGAATTTATCCCAATGTCTGTAAGTCATCTAGAAAACAAAATGTACAGTTACAAGCCATTGTGACAATAGTACTAACCTTTTATACTTGTCCAGGACAATCCTCACTGGGATCTTTGGAAATCTCTCAGCTTTAATCTGGAAATTTTAAATTTTCTCTCTTACTTTTGAAGGATAGTTTTGCTAAATATAGGATTCTCTGTTTACAGGTTTTTCTTTTACACTTTGACTATATCCATCCTCTATCTTCTGGCCTCCAAAGTTTCTGATGAGAAATCTGATCATATATTGGTGATTCTTTGTATATGACAGTTTGCTTCTCTTTTGCTGCTTTCACGGTTTTCTATTAACTTTGGCTTTTGAAAGTTTGGTTATAATATGTTGTTGATGTGGGTCTCTTGGAGTTCTTTAGCTTCTTGAATGTTTATATTCTTATCTTTCATCAGACTGGGAAGTTCTCAGCTATTATTTCTTCAAATATTTCCCTGCCTTTTTTTCTCCTCTTGGAATCCAAAAATGTGTGTCTTGGTGTCTTGAGTCAAGCTCCACAGATCCCATAGGCTCTGTTCACTTTTCTTCAGTCTTTTCTCTCTTTATTTTGTGACAGAGACAGAGAGAGGGACTGTAAAGGACAGACAGACAGGAAGGGAGAGAGATGAGAAGCATCAATTCTTTGTTGCGGCTCCTTAGTTGTTCATTGATTGCTTTCTCATATGTGCCTTGACAGAGGGGAGGGGGGGCTACAGCAGACCGAGTGACCCCTTGCTCAAGCCAGCGACCTTGGGTTCAAGCTGATGAGCCTTGCTCAAACCAGATGAGCCCACAGTCAAGCCAGCAACCTCGGGGTTTTGAACCTGGTTCCTCCATGTCCTGTTCCAACGCTCTATCCACTGTGCCACTGCCTGGTCAGGCTCTTTCTCTTGTTAATTTCCCTTGTCTTGTCTTGTGCCTGCTCAGATCTGCTTTTGAATACCTCTACTAAATTTTTCTCTTCAGTTAATGGACTTTTCAGCTCCAGATTTTTGGTTTCTTTTATTCGACATTTCCATTTTGTTCACACTATTTTCTTGACTTTGTCCATATCTTCCTTTAGTTTTTTAAGTCTCTTTCATAGTTGTTTTAAAGTCTTCATCTAATATAACTGTTCATTAAGGCCTTTTTAGGGATAGTTTCTGTTGTTGTTTTTTTCAACTCAGTGATCATATGTTTCTGTTTCTTTGTATGTCTTATAATAATTTATTATTATTATTATTGAACCCTGGACATGCAAAATCTAATAATATGGTAACTCTGAAACTTTTTATCCAGACCTCTTCAGGGTTTGTTGGCTGTGTGAAAACTCAGCCTGAGGTGTAAACTAAATGTTTTCTAGGCCTTTTCTGAGACTTTCCTAGGGCATGCACGTTAACTAATATTCTCTGTATATGCAGTTGGTTTTGAATTGCCTGATCTTTAATTTCTGGCTCCCAAAAGGGGAAATTAAATGCAATGGCCCTTTAACTTTCCTGGAAGTCACTTCAACTGGAGAAGCCAAGGCTTATGACAATGAGAGAAACATCATCAGCCACCCCCACCCCCATGCCGTCTGTCTTCTGTGATCAGAAGCAGCAGTCAGCACAGATCTCCAGTATTTGGAGTACTGGGTCCTTATTGTCCACCCTGGTTCCCACAGGCTGCTCCAGGAACATGTGCACAGCTGCCTGCGTGGTGGTGGGTAGCTGCTACTCTGCTAAGGGCTAAAATTGACCAAAATTAACCACAACTTATAGTCCGAGTCTTCGCCTGCAAGTTGTAAGCCTTCAGTAGATTCCAGAGTTCCAGGATAGTTACTTCAGACAGGTTCTGCCAGTGCAATTGTCCAAATGGGGAAACAGATTTCTATTCTATTGTATTTCCAGAATCCTTTCAGACCTTTTTAAGGAAATAGAAATGTTTATGTTTGTGTGCTGATGGGAATGAGCTGACCCAGTAGAGATAAAACGAGTTGCTGTACGAGGTAGGTTTGAATTTGCTGATAACTGACTACACATACCACAGCCCCAGTCATCCCATCGTTTCCTGCTCTATATATAAAACGTCTTCTGTTGTTCTTGGTGAAGGCGTTAATTTAAGGTTGAGCCAGAAAGATTATTAAAATCACAATTTTAACCAGCTTCTATGCGTTCAATCTCAAGTTTAAACACGGTCCTGATTTCTCATGTAGTGCTACAACTGTGAGGAGGAGGCCATGTACCACTGCTGCTGGAACACGTCCTACTGCTCCATCAAGTGCCAGCAGGAGCACTGGCACGCCGAGCACAAGCGCACCTGTCGCCGGAAAAGATGAAGACGGTTCTGGCTGGAGAGTCACTGACGATCGCTCTTCTCAGATACAACGGTTTTTGTTTCTAAGAAGCCAAAATTGTTTAGAATTTGCTTCCCATTTTGCACCAGCCTTTAAACACTTTTCGTGAAGAGATTTTGCACAGTAGTTTAAATCTTTTGTTAATGTCCCTCTGGAGTTTTTCGGGGGTAAAAGTAACATCAGTCAAGGGTATTATTTTAAATAAAATTTAATTGAGAATTTGTTGCATTTACAGCAAATTTTAAAACATTTTTAGGTTTTACAGAGATTTTAACCTTTAAACAACAGATCTTTAAAAAACAACAGGTAAATACAAGCGAGTTTAACAAACATGTAAAATAGATCTGAATGTAAGAACTACAGAACTGTTTCAGAAATAAAACATACTACCTTGATGTGAAATTTATTTCTTAACCTTGTTGAGCTGGTTTTGTTCAGCTTAATTTACTGTTTAAAGGCATTATCTATGGGTCATGCCAGTGGGTATAAGATTGAATTTAGGGAACAGGGTTGACGCAGCAGGTGCTCGTCCTGCATATTTTTTCTTAAATATTTCCCAATTGTGTTTTTCATTATTTCTTTTCAATATATAACTTTTATAACAAATTATTAGCTTTGATCTTGTAGTTTAAAATTGCAGGGAACTGGGGTAAACTTTTACTGAGCTGGATCTTAGAGAAAATGAATATTTAAATTTTAAAGTTTGCACATTTCATTTTTTGTCCTAACATGAGTGCTTGTAACAAGATAAAAAACAAAAATAAGCCAAAAACTACCTTAATCCATACATGAAATTATAGATGAGGCATACAAATTTATTTAATGCTTCCCTTTCCTCCCCAGATATTGATTGCCTATTACCTGGAGTCACCTCGTATATTGTAAGTTAATGCTGAAAGGAAAGAAAGCACTTAAGTTTCACAGAAGCCGTTATGTTTGTGGTAATGGGTCATTGCCGACTAACGAGCCCCATCACTGTACACAGAATGAAGAAAATGCATGTTAATTTTCTTGTATTAAAGATGCCGTGGTTTGTAAAAAGTCTGTATTTTGCGGAATGTCTGGATGAAGAAGCATTACCAATAGGAATGGATCGATAGTTGAATTATGATTTTTTATACATAGATATATAAAATACAGCCAGAAAAACTGAAATTACTTTTTTTTAAGAAAAAGCTCACAATTTATGTTTTTTTTCAAAGATTGATCTTAGACCAAGTCAAATTCCCATTTATCATTTAGTTACTTTTTAAGGTTAGAGAAATTATTTGTAAATATTTATTTAGACCTTTGATATTTATTAAAGCAATTACACACAATGGAAGTGAAAGAATCAGGAGAAAAACCTTTAAAAAAGTTTTCTCTAGGTTTGTCAGGGTCACTCTAAAGATGAAAATGTAACTAAGTCTCCTGTGAAATAATCCACCCAGTCCCGATGCTGCTGCAGATGGTGGCAACACAAGTTCATCGACAAGCTGCTGCCCAGCGGTGCCTAACGGCCTGTAAGAACTGCCCTGTAGCCCCGGTCCATCACCCTGCCTGGACTTTGCAGTGACTTGGCATCTCAGTCCCTCCATGTTGCTCCGTGATTAGTCAGTGTTGCCACAGTGCCGTGGTCTGGTTGAAACATTATAACCAAGAACACTTACCTTCTCTTGATCTTATAACCAAGAACACTTACCTTCTCTTGATCGTTTTTCAAGTTTTAAAACTTCGATCCACCCCTATGAGCGCAAGTTATTGTGGAAATACTTTCGGTGTAAAACCATTCCAGAGTGTGTACTACTTACTGATAGCTGCATGAACGTAAGATTCGTGTTTGGCTTTTTCGTCTCCGTTGACACGGTTGCACATTTCCAAGTTACTACAGCGTGAAACTGTGTGTAAAAAAAAAAAAAAAAAAAATTAAAAAAAAGAGATTGTGGCCTGGTTTTATAAAAGTTTTAGGTAAAATTACAATTGATTGTTTTAGGAATCATTAAAATTTTTCTGCAAATCATAAAGCTATATCAAGATGTTGAGCTTAGCCACTATGCACATTGTAATTATTCATTGTGGCTGTCCAGTTCTATGATGCATTCTGGCATTTTGTAAGCTGCTCTGACTAGCAATATATAGATTCACTTAATGTGTTAACATTGGTTAATAAATGTATTTAAAAAAATGTGGCTTTAATACATTATTGATTTAGTTCCACTATACTAAACCAAACACAGCTATATTACATGGTGATCATACACAGTGGGTTATCCACTGGACATTTAACTTGATATAAAAACTCTGAAAAATCATTCACTTAAACATTTAAGTTAAACTTTTTTCAGCTTTCAAAAAGACTCAAAATACGTTTAGTCGTTCTCAAAAATTTCAGGTTGACTACAAAGCCTGTTTTCTTAACCCTCACACTAGGCTAAACATCCAGATAGAAAATTGTTCCATACACACTTGAAATTTGTCAGTATCCTATTTCAATACATCTAGAATCAAATCCATCTCTCTCCCTGTGTCACTCCACTTAGACCAGTTTACATGAGCCAACCTCAATCTCAGTTCAGGCCAGTGTCAACCTCCTGATCATTCAAGAAGGGACCTGGCCCTCTTTAGCCTTCAGAATCAAATTCAGTGGTTCTCCAACTTCTGACATCAGAATCTCAGAAGAGCTTGTTAAAAACATTGCTGGCCCAACCTCCAACATTTGTATTACTAACAGGTTCCCAGTGTTGCTAAAGGGACCATCCTTTCACAACCATTGCTTTACTCATGAGAATAAAAACAATGGGCCATTTCGTGAAAAATCCACATGCATGTACATGCAAAAAATACACTGTATGGCTGGCTCTGACTGGTTGGCTCTGGTAGAGTGTCAGCCTGGTGTGTGGAAGTCCTGGGTTTGGCTCTCGGCCAGGGCACCCAGGAGAAGTGTCCATCTGCTTCTGCCCTGTCTCCCTCCTGCATTCATGATTTGATTGGTTCAAGTTCATTGGCCCTGGGCACTGTGGATGGCTCCATGCTGCCCCAATCTCGTGCTAAAAACAGCTTGGTTGTGAGCATGGCTCCAGATGGCGAGAGGACTGACCCCAGATGGGGTTGCTAGGTGGATCCTGGTCGGAGTGCATGCAGTCTATCTCCCCTCCTTTCACTTGGAACAGAAGAAAAAATAGGCTGTATGAAATTTAGTATCTTACAGACTCCTAGGGCTCATCTATAGACTATCCCCCCACACACACCCCAGAACGACTCTTGGCCTTCAGGTTAATGCCCAATCCAATGGAATTGGAGAAGGAAAAATAAGGGTAGGGAGGCAGATGAGGACTGTTAACTGTGCTCTAGGTCAGTCTCAGATTTGTGCACACCAATCACCTGTGGGTCTAGCAAAAGTGCAGATTCTGGCTTAGGCTTCGGGTCAACGGCACTGGTGATTCTGCTACTTCTCATAAGCCTCCAGTGACGGTGATTCTGCTGGCCAAGGATCACAGCCGAGCGGCAAGCTGTAAAGGGATGTACGTTCACAAAACATGAACACTGCAAAACCGAGCTACAAACTGCATAAAGTAGTGTTGTCAAATGAAAATCTGTAATATGGGGTACCTGTGTAATTCTAAAAAAAAAAAAAAGGGTGGAATTAATTTTAATATAGCCAAAACATTGCAATATTTAACAATGATTGAAATATTTTACATTCTTGTTTTGCGCTGAGCCTTCAAAACCCAGTGTGTTTTATTCCTTTAGCACGCCTATTTGGACTAGCCATCTTTCATTCTTATGTGGCTGATGACCACCCTGTATTGGACAGTGCAACCTGAAAACAAGCTTTGTCTTACCAAGTGTGTGTCCACATCAGCACCTTACTTGTAGTCGATATTCAATCAGCAAATGTGTATAATTAGAAGGCCTCTTTGATACTGAGGAGCTGATAACAAAACAGTTTTTGTCAGAATGTGAGCTCTGAGGATAGGCTTATGCATGGTGTGTCAGAGTCTGAGATTTGAGAGGTTAGCAAATGTCCAGTCAAGTTCTAAGCTGATATTTCGATTAGGCAGCCCTGGGAAGGTATCCAAAGATTCCCCTATGGCTTTACAAGGCACTTGAAAACCTTTATCTGGTCTAACTTAACCTCATATTGGAGAGAAAGCTGGGACCCAGAGCTGCTCAGAACCAGTATCCATGTTTTTAACATCTCTTCTACAGCCGCTTGAAGACTAGATGGCTTAGTAATCTTGCAAAGATAAATAATTCCTACTGTCTAGGAACAAGGCCGAGTATAACAGAAGGTGTGCAATGCTAAGGAGATTCAGAAGATAATGTAGACATTATTCATTTAACAAATAGTTGAGCTACGGCATCCATGATGCTTAATATATGATAAGCAAACTAGACTTACTCCCTGTCCGTATATAGCTCACATTCTAGTGAGGGTATTAATAAAATAAAAATCTACTTATAAGTCAGAGTTAGGTGCAAGCAAGAATAAATACAGGAGTATAGGGTACAGAGAAAGGAAAGCAATTAGGAGGGGAAAGAATTAGGGAAGGCTTAAAAAATTACATGTAAACTGAATCTTGAAAGGTAAGCAGGAGAGAGCTGGAGAATGGCACGTGAGGACCCAATATTGATTTGAGATGACTCATTTTTTTCCTATATTTGAACTACGAACATTACTTGTAAAATTGGGGGGGGGGAGGAAATAAGTTTTCTCTACAGATACTGACAGGGCTAAGTGTTATAGGAAAGTAACTTCTCCCTAAGTAATGGAGAGATTTGACAAGGTTAAGTAAGCCAGCAGACAGGAAGCAGGAATGAGGGTGATGCCATCGGGTAACAGGCATGTGACTACAGAAGGCACATGGTAAGTAGTGAAGGTTAGAGAAGACGACTTGAGAAGTTTGTTAGTGAACGGGAGAAGAATAGACCAAGGAAAGTTATGTTTAGGACAAGAAAACCATAAAAGTGACATCTGCATCATGGCAGCAAAAGATGTTCCTCTTTGTCCTCTTTTTTTAAACAATACATTAGGCATCTAGCCACAAACAAAATCACCTTGTTTGTTGCTGTAGGACCCAGCACCACACACCATGGGACCCACGAGGAGTCTGTGTATCTGGCGATAGGCAGACACCTCATCTCGGCGGTGGAACCAGTGCAGCAGTGAGCCTGCCCCATCCTCGCCAGCCAGGGAAACCTGGGAGAGTGCTGACCTGGACAAGATACTCACAGAAGTCAGAGAAAACAGAAATCGGCCTTCTCTGGTGGCGAGTCCAGCATGCCACTCACTGGAGGGGAAAAGACTGGACACAGCAGACATGGTTTGAAGAAATTTTCAAGTCCCCCTTTCCTGCAAGGAAAGACCATTTGGGGCTGATCATCTCGAAAAGGCTGAAAGTAATTGTTCTACATGAAATGAAGAGCTAATCAGTGACATGAAAGTATATGAAAATACACAACACACTAATAAAGGCAGATATACATTCAGACTTAGAAAACTCTAATTCTGTAATAGAATGGTGTAAGGCTCGTGGCCGTGGCTGTGGCTGTGGCCATGGCCAAGCAGGTTCACATTGGATTCAGGCAGATGGTAAAGAAACTGCGAAGCCGGAAAACAGCCATTCCATTTATTAGAATCTCGCAACAGCAGATGAGCAAGCAGGCAGGGAAAAACGCTTCTCTCTCAGGGCTGACAAGCAAATAGGCCGGGGGGGGAGGGGGAGCCCCTTCTGGCAAACCATAGCAAAAAATGGCCCCTCCCAATGGCAGCAGGTAATCTACAATCTGCCACCCTGAGGGCAAGCACCTGCAGCCTTACATAGACTATGCACATGTGTTGCCCTGAGCTCATGCACCAATCAGGCAAAGTGCAAGTGCAAGCCTAACACACTTGTCTGCCCAACATTCCACCCCTTCAGGGTTGCTCACTTCACAATCTACACAACAGGTATCTTCCGCAAAGGTCCCTGTGTGAGGAGTGAGGTATATTATGTAAGTAAACAGACTACAGCAACAGCACAAGTTATACAATTATAATAATTACAAAAGTGTCCCTCACAATGTCTCCCTGAGCACTCTGCCCAAGGCACTAACTGGAGACCCATCTCTAGCCCCCTACCCCAGGGTATGTGGGAGGGACTGTATAGTCCAGGGCTGTGTCCATGGAAACTGTAAAGTGTCCTTGGTGCGTCTCTGCAACTGGCTGAGTACAGCTTCCCAGTGCAGGAGGGCCTCCACTGGAGCTGCCCATACTGTCCAAAAGCGACATGTCCATCCATCAAGGGAGCTGGTTCCCCCCTCTGATTACAGTCCAAGGGTCCATTACACTGCTTAACGATCAGTTCACGATAGCCCAGCTGTCTGTGCAAATCACCAAGGCAAAGGTCCATTACAGGCAACTAGGCATACAGCTCTTTATCAACAGACCTCAGCACCTTTCCGTAAGTGCTGTCTGTTGCACAAGCCCCATCCAAACCAACAAGCTCACAGGGCCTGGCGGGGTCAAACACATGCAAGGTCTGTGCCGCCTTGATAGTTCTCTGTTGCTGCTGCTGCTGCTGCAAAAAGCACCTATTACCTTCTAATGCCAACACCTGCTGCACATTAGAAGATGATCAATGGATGATCAGTTTCACATGGAGCCTCAGGCCTCCCCGCCCATCCCTGTTAGGTGGGTCTCTTGGCCTTCCCCCTGTTCAAACTGGAACAGTGGGTCTTGGGGAGGATCCTCCTCTCCCACGGCTGTCTCCAACAAGTAATCCTGCAACCATGCAACCTGCAGGCCAGCAATTTTCTGGGCAGCTGCCAGGGCTGCTCACTTATTCAGTCGCTGGAACTTCTGTTCTGGCGCAAGCTGCCACCAAAGCTCTAAAAGGACTTTATTTAACCTGCCAGCCAATTTCTCCTTATCTGCCCTGGCCACAGTCAAATCTACAGGCCCATTTCCCTTGTTAGAGTAGGAGGGGTAGCACAGGCAGCAGCCCTCACAGCTCTATGGTCCCATGCTGCCTCCAGCTCCCACAAATCTGCTACCATCTGCATAACCACATTGATGGGCTGCTCCACGTAAGGTTCTCTCATTCCAGCTGTAAACACTTCCTCATCTGGTTCACAGGGCCTCTGGTTGAAAGCAGCATTCTTCATACCTAGTTCCTGAAGGACCTTTACTAGCTCACTATAGCACTAGTTCTTGAAGGACTTTTACTAGCTCACTATAGCACTGCCACCTACTCATTGCTCCTGGCAAGTCTCCGGCATTCTGCCAGTCTGTATGGATGGTGACCATCACCCATTCTAATAGGGTATGATTTCCTGGGTTGTCATGGCAGTTATGAAGACGCTACCTCAGTGAGGAGTGTGTGGTAATGGCAGCCAATTTCTCCAACTCTGTTCCGGAGAGCATGATGCCATCCACCCCCTATGTCCCACAACTGTAGCAACCAGGCTGCCAGGTGCTTGGTGGGCTTCCTGCCTGAATTTTGCCACTAACTCCATCAGCTCTGCCTGGGTGTAAGGACAGACCACAGAAGGCTCCACCACCTGAGGAGGGGGTTGTGCCTGCCTTTGAAAGACTCTTGGCTGCAGGATTTTTACCTTTTGGGCAACCCTTGGCCAGGCTCTGGGTCTGCAGACAGCAGCTTCACCCCGAACCTCCCCCTCTGCCTCAGAAAAGTTGGAAAAATCTAATCCCGCTGGCTCAGAGCCTCTCTGCTGCCTCGGATGCAGCTTCATCTTCAGCACCTGCTTTGGCTCCTGTGGCTGCCAGCTCTCAGCCTGAAGCTGAGATAATAGCTCTTGAACCCGCAGTTGTGTCTCCAACTGTTGGTTTCAGCTTTCCGCTTCCAGGGCAAACTAGAGCTCACCAAACTGTAACTCCTTCACCAGAGATCGCTCTAGTTCCAGCAGCACTGGTGCTCAGCCTGCATCTCACATGCAGCTTTCGAGTGCAGTTGGCCTCCTTCTCCAGCCCTTGCACTAGTTCAAGCCGTCACTAGTTTTCAGCCTGTAGTCTGACCTGCAGTTCTTGGACCTGCCTGCAGCTCTTTCTCCAGTGACCATTCCAGCTCGTGCCATTGTTGCCACTCAGTCCACAGCTCACCCAGGAGCTTTCGACCTCAGGCAGTCTCTCTCACAGTGCTCTCAGTTTCCTCTCACAGGGCTGTAAACAACACCCAGCCCATGGGACGCAAAAGGAGAGCCACCGGGAACAGCCACTGGTCTATTCCACCTTTCCAGGGTATTGGCGGCTCTATACCAATCTGATCCAAAGCCTGCTTGCTATGCCAGATGTAAGGCTGGTGGCTGTGGCCAGGCAGGTCCACATTGGATTCAGGCAGACAGTAAAGGAACTATGGAGCTGGAAAAGGGTGGGCTATTCCATTTATTAGAGTCTCACAACAGCAGATGAGCAAGCAGGCAGGGGAAATTGCTTCCCTCTCTCTCTCTCAGGGCTGACCAGTAAAGAGGCCAGGGGAAAAACCCCTTCTCTGGTAAACCATAGCAAAAAATGGCCCCGCCCAATGGCGGTAGACAACCCACAATCTACATTCTGCTGCCCTGAGGGCAAGCACCTGCAGCCTTATATCAACTATACACACGTGGTGCTGCCCTGTGCTCATGCATCAATCAGGCAAAGTACAAGTGAGCAAGCCTAACACACCTGTTTGCCCAACTAATGATATGTTAACCACTTAACTATAGTTTCAAGGTAAGGAAAAGAGTATTAAAAATAATAGGTACTACTCCTCCTCTCATTTAAAAAAAGAAACGGAAAAGAAATAAAAAAAGAAAATGACAAATTTATAATGGTAGGCAGAAACAGAGGAAAAAGAAACCATGGAAATATAAAACAAACAAGAAGCAAGATGTCATTAATAAGTGCCTACATATCAATAACTCTAAATGTAAATGAACTAAATTCACCAATCAAAAGGTACAGAATGTCTGGATAAATTAAAAAACAAGACCCAACCATATGCTGCCTACCAAAGACCCACTTCAGCCTTTTATTTTAATTGAGTGTATAGAGAAAAAGGAAGAGAGAGTGAAAGAGAATAACATTGATTTGCTGTTCCACTTCCTTTCTCATTCATTAGTTGATTCTTGTATGTGCCCTGACCAAAAATTGAACCCACAACCCTAGCATATTGGAATGATGCTCTTACCAACTGAGCCGGGTAGGACCCACTTCAGCTTTAAAGACATACACAGACATCAAAGTGAAGGCATGGAAAAAAGATATTCCATGTATCTGGTAATCAAAAGAGCAGGGATAAGGCAGGTTTGAACTGTGTGGGTCCACTTGTATAACCTGCACAACTCAAACCTGTGTGGTTGGGGGCTCAACTCCATGGTTGGGAATCTGAGGATGCAGGGGCTGGGGGTTGGCAACTGGAGTTATAATTGGATTTTCATCTACGTGGGAGGGAGGTCAGTGCCCCTAACCCCCATGTTGTTCAAGTGTCAACTGTATGTATTTCAGACAAAACAGACTCTAGGCCAAAAATGATAACGAGACAAAGAAGGTCAATATATAATGATAAACGGATCAATTAAGCAAAAAGATAAAACTTAGAATATATATGCACCCACCATCACAGCTTCTAAATATACTAAGAAAATAGTAACAGATCTAAAGGAAAAAACAGAAAAGACAGTAACAGTGTGGTGATTTGATTCCCCACTTTCAGTATCCGACAGAAAGTTAACGAGGAAATCTTGGACTTAAACCATACATTAGACAAAATGGACTTAACAGACTTTTATAGACATTGCATCCAACAGCAGCCGAATCCATGATCCTCTCAAAGCCCAGATGTTGCCCAGGACATATAATATGATAGGACACAAAACAGGACTTGGCAAATTTAAGAACACTGAGATCATACCAATGATCTTTTCTGACCACAATGGTATGAACCTAGATATCCGTAAGAGAAAAGCTAGAAAATCTACAAATATGTGGCAACTAAACAATACAGTCTGGAATAACCAAGGAATCAAAGAATAAATCAAAGGAAAACTAGAGAACATGTTGAAACAAATGAAACCAACGAAACCTGCGGCCACCCCCAAAGTCTGGAAGGGACGTTTATATTGATACAGGCTTATGTTAAGGAGATAGAAATATCTCAAATAATCTAACATTACACATCGAGGAACTAGAAAAAGAATCAACAGAGCCCACAGTTACTAGAAGGAAAGAAATAAAGATCAGAGCAAAAATAAGTGAAATAGAGACTAAAAAAGAAAAAAAAATCAATGCATCTTCATTTCTCAATGAAGATCAATACGAGCTGCCTTTTGAAGCTGAATAGACAAGGCTTTAGCTATATTTACCAAGAAAAGAGAACTCCGGGTTAGAAACGGAAGTGGAGACATGACAACTAACGTCATACAAACACCAAGGATCCTAACGGACTACTGTGAGCAACTGTACTCCAACAAACTGGACAACCAGAAGAAGTGGAGAAATTCCTAGAAACATACAGTATAACAAGACTGCATCAGGAAGGAATAGAAAATCTGAAAGACTAATAATGAGTAAGAATTTGAATTAGTAATTAAAAAACTTCTAATACAGGAAACCACAGGACCAAGTGGCTTTACTGGTGAATTCTACCAAACATGTAAAGAATTAATGCCAATCCTTCTCAAACTTTTCCTAAAAATGGAAGGGGAGGGAGCACTTCCTAACTCATATGACCCAGCAATTCCACTTCTGGGTACATACCTAAAAAAACTGAATGCAAGGTCTCAAAGAACTATTTGTACACTCATGTTTATAGCAGCATTGCTCACAGTAGCTGAAACTTGTAAGCAACCCACATGTCCATCAATGTATGAATAGATAACAGAATGTGGTGTGCACATGCAATCGAATATTATTCAGCCTTTAAAAAGGAAATTCTGCAGCCCTGGCCGGTTGGCTCAGCGGTAGAGCGTCGGCCTGGCGTGCGGGGGACCTGGGTTCGATTCCCAGCCAGGGCACATAGGAGAAGCGCCCATTTGCTTCTCCACCCCCCCTCCTTCCTCTCTGTCTCTCTCTTCCCCTCCCGCAGCCGGGGCTCCATTGGAGTGAAGATGGCCCGGGCGCTGGGGATGGCTCCTTGGCCTCTGCCCCAGGCGCTAGAGTGGCTCTGGTCGTGGCAGAGCATCGCCCCCTGGTGGGCAGAGTGTCGCCCCTGGTGGGCGTGCCGGGTGGATGGATCCCGGTCGGGCGCATGCGGGAGTCTGTCTGACTGTCTCTCCCCGTTTCCAGCTTCAGAAAAACACCAAAAAAAAAAAAAAAAAGGAAATTCTGCAATGTGCTACGACATGGATGAACCTTGAGGACATTTGCAAGCATCAACCGGTAGCCGCTTTGCGTGAGGCACAGGCAAGCCCAGGGCCTCGCACCAGCAACCTTAGCATTCTAGGTCTATGCTTCATCCACTGCTCTATCACAGCTCAGATCAAAGGGAGTTATTATTTAATGGGTATAGAGTTTTATAGGGAGAAAAGTTATGGTGATGGCTATACAATACTACGAATTTATTTAATACCACTTAATTCTACACTTAAAAATGGTTAAGATTTGAATAGTTTACCACAATAAAAAAAATTGAAAAACAAAAAAAAGGATTTAACCTGGAGATTAAAGTTGAGATCAAGAAAGGCTGAAAGGTTGGTAGGATGGAGACAAAGGTCAGGAGAATAAGGACAATAAAACTATCGGATGTGTGTCCACATTTCTGGAAGTCCAGGTTTGGTCACAGAAAGTCAAGTGTGGTAGACAAGTAACAGTAGCCCTGGGAGTTCTACACTCTTCTCGCCAGGGCTAAGCCGCTGCCCTGAGGGCCACCAGCAGTGGTGGTCTGAGTGTGTGCCTCCCCAAGTTCACAGGCTGGAATCCTACCCTGCATGGGATGGTTTCCGGAGGTGGGGCCTCTGGAGGGTGACTGGGTCATGAGGGTGGAAACCCCATGATGGGATCAGTGTCCTTAAAAAGAGAGCCCCCTCACCCCTCCCTCCATGCGAGGCCACAGTAAGAAGATGCCATCTGTGAACAAGGAAGTGGGGGATTCTCACCAGAATTCGACCATGCTGGTGTCTCCATCTTCGACTTCCAGCCTCCAGAACTGGGAGAAAGGAGTGTGTGTTTATAAGTGCCCCAGTCTGTGGTATTCTGTCATAGCAGCCCAAGCGGTCCAGACACCAACCTAGGGACACCAAATTGGCTGTGCTGTTGGTCCACGTGGGAGGCCAAGACTTAGTGTTCCCGTGGTGGCTGGGAACTCGGGACAGGAGTGGGCTGATGTGAGGGCCGCAGGGAAGGCTACCATCGCAGCATCAGTCATGTCAGACAGCAAGCAATGCCCAAGGGACAGACCCTGCACTCCAGCAGCTCAAAACTCTCACTTCGAAGCCAGGTGGATACCCACAGGCCAGGCAACAAGAAGCATCGCTCAGAAACCAGCAATAGGGCAAAGTCCACTGCGTGGGTCCGCAGACCCTCACCTCTACCTACCCTGGCTAGTGGCAGAAGACACAATTCTCCCCCATACTCTCAACACTGTTCAGGGAGCAGGAGGGCAGAGGATAGCTCAAAGACCCAGGATTCTCATCCGAGAGAGACTACATGGGACCGAAAGGGGCTGTTTCAGCGACTGGTTCAGACCAGGCTTTCCTTCGAATAACTCTGTTCAGTGAGTGGGGCTAAACCAGGTTAGGTTTGGACAAAACAAATAAATTGTATTTTTTCTGCTTAAAAAAAAAAAAAAGGAAGGATGGCAATCTTTTCCTTTCTACAATAGCTCATCTTAAAAAGAATCATAGGCCTGACCTGTGATGGTGCAGTGGATAAAGCATCGACCTGGAAATGCTGAGGTCGCTGGTTCGAAACCCTGGGCTTCCCTGGTCAAGGCACATATGGGAGTTGATGCTTCCAGCTCCTCCCCCCCTTCTCTCTCTCTGTCTCTCCTCTCTCTCTCTCTCTGTCTCTCCTTCTCCTCTCTAAAATGAATAAAGATTTAAAGAGAATCATAAAGCTCAGGAAACATTGAGCTATAATTCTTATAACCTTTTATTTTATTATTTATTTATTTTTAAAAAAGACTTTATTTGTTCATTTTAGACAGTAGGGGGAGAGAGAGAGAGAAAGAGAGAGAGAGAGAGAGAAGGGGGGAGGAACAGGAAGCATCAACTCCCATATGTGCCTTGACCAGGCAAGCCTGGGGTTTTGAACCAGTGACCTCAGCGTTCCAGGTTGACACTTTATCCACTGCGCCACCATAGGTCAGGCCTTATAACCTTTTAGTAATTCCAGAAACTGAGTATCTGTTAATTGGAGAGTCAGACAGATGTGACACTGGACTGCATGCTTTTGATTTGTTTGCTTGCAGGGTAAGTCTTGTGATTTGTGTTTAATTTCTTCCTGCTGTTGATCTTTACGTCAAAGAGTGGGGGGCTCTGCTTACAAATAAATTATTTCTAAGCATTTTAATTGGACCTTTCAAGGGTTTTCAGGAAGTTGGTCGGAGGCCAAAAACGGGTCTTAGGCACTGTCCGAAGGGGCCCCTGCAGGCGCTGCCCTGGAGAAGGGCCAGCACACGACCCCAAACACCTGTGCGGCCCTCACCCTGGGTCTGGGGGTGGGGAGATCTCCGCCCTGGCCCTGGGGGCCGAGAGCCACACGTCTGCTCTAGATCCTTATCCTTGACTTCCGGAGTCTGAAGAGGAAAACAGATAATTAAAAAGTTCAAAAGATAGGATGAGGGAAGGAGTAGAGACAGGCAGTAAACCCGGCAGCGGCATTCATGTCTGAACTTTCTCTCACTGCGCCACCACAGGCCAGGCTTGTTTGAACTTTCTCAGACACTGCACTTCAAGGAAGACAGTACAGAGTGTAAGGTAAGTCCTGCTGCCCTTCGAGCCCACCGAGCTCACCGGACAAGCCCCTGGGAGTAGAACGGGCCCTCAGTGCTTCTAGTCTTCAGCGGGCCCCTTTTCTGCTTAGAAGTGATCTTTTCCTCAAGTCTGTCTTTGCACCATTTATTCCTGTCTCTTGAAACAACAGAAACTAAACCCAGGTGATTTAAAACCCACAGTGCAGCTCTGGGAGTGACAGATGTCTCCCAGCCCTATCTGTCCAAACCAACTTTTGTTTCAAACATCCAACTCAGATTCCACATTGAATTTTGTTGGCCAGTCAGTCCTTTTCCTCTGGATAAGGCAGTAATGGAGACTGGTTCCTTCGCTGGCGGCGACAGGGAGCTCCCTGGTGCGCGCACACTCGTTGCGTCTCCCAGAAATTTGTTACAACTTCTGTTTGGTCAGGAGCCATGTTCCAGCGGCCTCAGATCTAAGACACTCAACCTTCTTTCTCCTCCTTTCTTCTAAGGAAAACAAAAGAAAAATCTCATCTCTCAGAGCACACTCTCAAACAGAATTCCTTTCAGGTTTAGCACAAGCGAAGTGCAAAGCAAAGTGTTTTTCTGGTTTTACACTATTCAGCAGTATAAACACGCCTCAGGAAAGGCCCCCAGTGGCCTCAAACAACTCGTTAGCAGGACTGTCCACAGCCCTCACTGGCCTAAGACTCCAGAGAGTCTCAGTTAAGAGACAGGGAAAATATTCAGCTGAGCAGGACAAAGAACGTGGCTAAAGATACCACGTGCTCAAACATCATTCAAGGTAGATAAATTCAACTACAAAAAGGAAATTTTTTTTAGCATGGCTGAAGAGCAAATAAAAAACATAAGTGACACAGAGTGGGGAAAACATTTCCAATACCACAGATAAAGGGCTGATCCCCTAATTAATGGAGCTCATAGCAGTGAAGAAAAAGTTTTTAAAAGGACAACGTTGAAGAGCTACGCACACGAGTCCCTTACAGATAAAACAAACACGGAACGAAGATTTTGCTTAGCTGACTAATGAGGAAACAAGTAAGATGTTACAAGTGGTTCAAAGCAGGGGCCCAAGAACACGACATATATAGAAAACACGGGATTCTGAAACGAATTGACAGAAAGATGTGAAACAGCTTTGTCCTGCTCAGAGCAATAACCATTTGTGTTCATGGAACAAAAGTATTCAGTGCTATCAGTTTTCTACAGTGTAAAAAACTGTAGAGTAGCCTGACCTGTGGTGGCGCAGTGGATAAAGCATCGACCTGGAACGCTGAGGTCGCCGGTTCGAAACCCTGGGCTTGCCTGGTCAAGGCACATATGGGAGTTGATGCTTCCAGCTCCTCCCCTCTTCTCTCTCTCTCTCTCTCTCTCTCTCTCTCTCTCTCTCTGTCTCTCCCTCTCCCTCTCTCTCTCCTCTCTAAAAAATGAATAAATAAAATTAAAAACAAAACAAAACAAAACAAAACTGTAGAGTAGCTCCAAGAAAATAAAAGGCAGAAAGAACCTGGACGGGACAAAGAAGAATACAAATGGCTTTCTAAAATATTTTTTAATACTCAAGCTTGCTCAAAATAAGAGAAATGCAAATTGAAACCAATACTTTCTGTTGGTAAAGTGTTGCTGTTGAAAGTGAAAAACTTAAGTGAAACCACCCTGGCAGTGTCTGTCCAAATCACAGCTACCTGTACCCGCGCGGGACGCACAGACCTGGGGCCAGAAGTCACCCATCAGAAATACTTGCCTGCTTAAGAAATGAACTCTTCTTTGTGATAACAAAAGTTGGTTGTTTACAATAGCAAAAGACTGGGAGAGGTTCAGTGTCCACTGACAGCACCCAGACCTGGGAGATCATGCTGCTTTAAAAAAACATAGATCTAAGACAACTTGAAAGAAAGCAAGGTCCTGAGCAGAGTATTAGAATGGATGGTAGGCCAGGTTTATGAGTGGCTTGTATTCATGTAAAGAAATCCAGTAAAGATAGCCAGAAACGAGTATAAATTGTTAGCTGTCATGAGCCCTGGGGAACCAGAGACAGGGTCAAGATGGAACACAGCTGCACAATAAATAACTTTTCATTTCCATATTTGAACCATGTGATTGGATTACTGATTCAAAACATTGCTTTTTCTCTCTCTCAGAAATGGTGATTTGGGTTTTCCCAGTGGGGCAGGCAGGTAACACGTACTTTTCTTTCCTCTTTTCTGAGCCATCCCTAACAGAGCAGTCTCCACACGTTACACGTAACTAACGTGCCGGGCCGTTTCTTGCTTTCTAGTTTTACTTCCTTAACTAAGCTGTTGTCCTAAAGAATTTTGTGCCTCCAGGCACTTTCCCTGTGCCCAGCTGTTTTAACCACAGGCATCCTTCACTGCTCTGAGACTGACTTGTCCTCATGGGAACACAGGAACTGTCACGCCCACGGTTGGGTGGGGGTGAGGATTTACACCACAGAGAGCTGGGATGGGAGAGAAGGACCGTGCTGCAGAAAATTATCCCCACAACTCACCCTTTTACATGATTAAACAAAATATTTCACACGGTAATACCTGAACATTGACGTGAACTTGAAACAGACCAAACAGGTGGTTTAAATTTTTCAGGTTACAAAGGATCAGAGGGTCCCGTTCAGCAGCTTCTCCTCCAGCGTCTCTCCACGCCCTTCCCTGACTGCAGGAACCAGAGCGGGCAGCACACTCTCACCTCTTTTCGACCTGAGAACCTGGAAATGACCATCCAGGTCTGGGTTATGCTGAGCCTCCGATGCACCCTCAGCCGCAGGGAGCTGCTCTGGACGATGAGGACATTTGTCCTTGAGAATTCAAGCTTGTTTGCCCTCGTCAGAGACTCCACTGGCCAGGTACTTGGGGTTCTGTCTTGGAACCTTGATGCTACCCACCCACAGGGGCCACCAGAGTCCTCAGCAGAGAAGCCGTCCTCTGACCGACTGTCAGGGCGGGTCTGAGGAAGAGCAACACGGATGTGGGTCAGTGACTCACCAGTGACCCCTCAGCAAGATGAGGGGGTGCATCAGCCCCTTGCAAACGCGTCCCAAGGGAAAGTGGGTATGGGCGCAGCTCCGGCTCACCTGTCTGGCATCGCATGCTCCTTCCTGGTCTTCAGCTGCACAGCTGCCCCTCGCAGACAGGGCGAGGCCCGGGGCAGTCAGCCGGGATCTGTGAAGTGCTGTTCCGACGACATCCTCCCGAGGGTTAGCTACAGTAGAGGTGCCAGGACCCGTCAGTCTAGGCAGCCATCCACCCTGTGTGGCTCATCACCCCCCCCCCCACCGTCCTCTCCTGCTCTCCTGAGACGCAGTGGGGAGCGGGGGATGCACTGGACAGACAGACTCCACTCTTCATTCACTAACCACGTCAGTTATTTCTAATCCCGTCCCTCTTTCTCCTTGTCATCCTTTATCCTCTTTCTGGTATTTCAGTCATTTATCAAACGGCAGGGATATTTGGGCCCAACAAGGGTTATTAGAATACCTCTGCCCTGGCCAGTTGGCTCAGGGGGTAGAACACTAGCCCAGCTTATAGACATCCCAGGTTCGATTCCTGGTCAGAGCATACAGGAAAAATGACCATCTATTTCTCATCCCCCCCCCCTCCTGCTTTCCCCCTTCTTCCCCTCCCACAGCTAGTGGCTCGATTGATTCAAGCACAACCCCAGGCACTGAGGATAGCTCTGTTGGAGCACATCAGCCTCAGGCACTAAAAATAGCTCAGTACTTCATCACTGGCCTCAGATGGGGCTGCCATTCGGTGCACATGTGGGAGTTTGCCTCACTAGCTCTCCTCCTCTTACCTAAAAAAACAAACTAACAAAAACCTCTGGCAATAGGCCCAAGTAGCTATCAGGATGCACTGGCATCTTCTTCCCAGGAACTCTATTGTCTAGTCATTCTATCATCCTTGTCTCTGGAGGGCTTTGAGCCCTCTGGTCTCAATGGCCCTCGGTACCACTTACCTGTGAGAAGATTCTCCATTCAGCAGGTGTTTATTGAATACCTTCTCTGTGCCAGGTGCTCTGGTGGGCACACAGAGAAAACATACCCTGTTCTTCAGGGAAGCTAAGGGGTGAAGAGATTATTAAGACGTGTCAGGGCCCTGGCCTGTTGGCTCAGTGGTAGAGCGTTGGCTTGGCGTGTAGAGGTCCCGGGTTTGATTCCCGGCCAGGGCACACAGGAGAAGCGCCCATCTGCTTCTCCACCCCTCCCCCTCACCTTCCTCTCTGTCTCTCTCTTCCCCTCCCGCAGCCAAGGCTCCACTGGAGCAAAGATGGCCCGGGCACTGGGAATGGCTCCTTGGCCTCTGCCCCAGGCACTGGAGTGGCTCTGGTCATGACAGAGCGACGCCCCGGAGGGGCAGAGCATCACCCCCTGGTGGGCGTGCTGGGTGGATCCCGGTCGGGCGCATGCGGGAGTCTGTCTGTCTCTCCCCGTTTTCAGCTTCAGAGAAATAAAAAAAAAAAAAAAAAAAGACGTGTCAGTGCAAGCTCAGGAAACAAAGCAGTTCACTGAGATGTCAAGGATTATTAAGACATTGAATGATAATTGACCAGCCAACCAAACTACTATTGTGTCCCAAAAACTCAGCATTGTGCTGGAGGATGAAGAACATGGTATCGCAGAAGAGAAGTCTACACTCGTACCCAGGAGCACGCACACGTGCACACACACTGTCCAAGAAAGGTCTATGCAGGGCCAGCTCTCTTGGTTACTTTGTATTTGACCCGTCACTGTTAAGCCACCATCTGAGACACTTCTTTGCAATAGCCTGTGTAGTTTGACTCAGCCGGGCTGGTCTTCCGCCAGCCTACTGCTTCCATACACCCCAAGCACTGTCTCCCAACCGGTACAGACCTGTCTTCAACAAAAGCTGCGGGCTGGGGAAAGTGCAGTTCTCATACAAGGCACTTAGGTTAAGGCTGGTGATCTGGGTGCAGATGTGAGTTCTTCTGATTTTCACCTGTATAAAATTCACCTTCTATTACCTTTAGACTGAAGGTCAGTTAACTTGCTACTGCTTTCCAAAAGATAAGGCCACAAGAATTCTCATATCTTGGGCAAAAGATACGGCCTTTGCTTGTCAAATGAACAAAGATAATTTGGGTTGGAATCGTCAGCTAGCCCTACCTCCTGAAATGCAAAGGTTCCCTACAATGCAGCCGGAAGAAAGTGTCTGCACACAGGACTCATGCTTGCTCTCTGTCCCAAGAGTTAACCAATAATCTGTACACTTGCAGCAAAATGTGAACAAATATATTTAGATATATTTAAAAGAATTTAAAAAAACATTTCACAAAACATTTGTTGCCATAGGAATTCTTTTAGCCATAAATGCCCACATCAAAATTTAAACATTGTTCAAAGTAGGATTATCTGTACTAGGAAGTAATGCAACAAGTTATGTAAACAGAGTCAGATACATTTCCCATTTCCAGTAGGAGCCACTTCCTTCCTAGGATTGAAGCTGTCCCAGACAGATTCCAGGGGACCAATTAAGAAACCGCTATTTTCAGAGCAACAAAAATAAAAGCTTTTATTTGTTCATTTGAATATAAAACAGGCGTTATCACAGATGTACAAAGCTTACTGGTGGTTTAACATACGAGAAGGTTGCCGTCCTTTGCACATAAAAATTTTGTTTGAAACCGTGATTGGTTGAGTACATGAATTTCTCTAACCAGTCACCACACTCTATGAAATAACGCTGCTAACATTCAACTGATAAAAGGGACGGTTTCCCTGGGGTAAAGTGTCAAGCAGGGTTAAATATATGTAATAAACAAGCACCATGAGGAAGCCGCCCTGTCGGGTTAGGTCTGTGTTTCAGTGTTCATTGTGCACCCTCCTTTGTGCAAGTTGATCACACGGTTTTGTCTGACTTCAAAAGCACAAGGTCACAAGACAAACATTTGATACATTCCCATGGTTTATCTACAGTACAATTTCTAATGCAGAACGATCCTTCTTTATTGCTGAAAACGGTGGTACTTAAGTGTCTCCTTTACTTTTTCTTGCACAACAGAGCTTCGACCCCAGCCCCCCACCCTTTGGACGTCAGTTCTAACACCAGAGGTGTTTCACAGCCTCACCGCCTGCCCTGGGAAGCTGACATGGGGAAGGTGAGGGTCATGTTCGGAGTGACGACACCTGACTGGCTGTCTCCAACCTCAGCTGGACCTCACAAGTTATCCTGCAGTTGTGTGACCTAGTCATTGTCTTCCCTGAAACCTTAAATCCCCTTCCCTTAAACAAGGTGGGTGAGAGTAAGAAAATGTTTTTTTCTCTGTGTGACGGGGTTTTCCCTGTAGGAAGCAGAAGACTGTAGGAATGTGTATCTGAAGCATGTAGAGAAATATTCACATCCAGCAATGAAGTTAAACAATATTGTAAAAGCCAAATGATTTGTGGTGATGAAAGGATGCATACCACATGCAGACAAATTAAAAAAATATGCCACTTAAAATTTTAAAAAACACTTAGCCTTGAATCTCAGAAGTCAAACAAAACTCTTTGAGCAAAGGGCTTACTGCTGGCACATACAGCAAAGGCAAATAAAGACATTGCCTACGATAAAATGAAAAAAATCTAAATTTTGCCCAGCAACAATCTTAGTCATGCACATCTAGCAATGAGAGCCGCCGCAGGGCCATCCTGGGGCGATTATCAAATAAGTCACGCCTGGGAAGCTGACCCTCCTCTTGGCTGGACACAGACGGGCCGATTCCATCAAGGAGTGTACAGACGAGCCCTGGCAATGAGAAGACCTGGGAGGCAGCAGCAAGAGACAGAAGGCGAAACGAGTGCTCCACAGGTGGCAACATGAAGGCAGCTGGGGGCTTCCTCACTCTGGCCAGTGGCGCTGTCCCGGGCAGCTGGTGCGGGTCCCTGGGGCTTTCCCTCACGTGGCTGGGACTCCGAGAGCTGGCCGAAGTGACATCTCCTTCCTATGTCCTTCCCTTCACGCTGTTCTGAACACTTTGTCCACTCCACACAGTGGCCGTCTGAGGGGAATAAACGCGACTGGGGGCCAATGACCGCAGAATATCATTCCTTTTCATACCAAGGACCAAAAAAAGGTGACACTAACAAAAATGATGAAAAACATTGTGCAACAAATCCTTGCAGCTCAGAGAACAGTGCTGTTGGCTGCCTGCCGCCCTGAGCATGCTCAGGGCAGTGAGCACGTGCTGCCCACAGTCCAGGGCGCCCACCTCAAAGGGAAACAGAGGCACGGCTCACCTCACTCCTTCACCATCTTCGAGAAAACTCTCAGTAATTTCACTTGCTGGTCTGGTTCTAGAAGAAACGCTTAGACTGGGCTCCTGGCACTCTGACTGCTCCCACCAGCAAAGTGGATGTGAGCGCATCTCTCTTATCTACAGTACAGTGGAGGGGGCGCCATGCAAGTGACAGGTTCTGCATTTTAAACTTTAAAATCTCCTTTGTTCCTTAGTGAATTTATATTTCTTATATATATATTTGCTGTGATACTATCCACGCAAGATAATACAACACTTTTTTATATTAGCAAACATTACAAGACTTTAATATTCTTGAATGTTTTTCTCTTTTATACTTCTAAAGAGATCAAAATAAATTAAACATTTTGTACATAATTACACCTGAAGAAGTTAACTTATTTTTCTTTTTAGTTTAGTACAAAGATATCTGCAAGATAATTGCTGAAATACACCTTATTTATAGTTTCTTCTCATTCTACACTAATGCCAAAGGCCCTGTGTTAGCCTTTGTTTCTTCAGCACATTTCTGACAAAGCTGCTAAAATCTAATTGGAAGGTGCTATTTGGAAGGTTTTCTCGTACCTCAACAGACTTTCCTAAAAGGATGAGATCTAGCAATGGCTTAAATTAGTAACAGGTCCATGTCATTAAGATTTCATGACACATTAAAACTGAGAAAACAATTCTTTGTCACACTACATAAATTGTTTAAAAGAACCCGTCTGGAGGGCAGAATATTTTTTAATTGCTATTTTGGCTTAACAAAATACCACATTTACGAAGAAAGCACTTATTATCCAACAACTGAAAGAAAAAAAAAAGTTTTGAAATGGGCTTTCCAACAAACTGAAGGCAGCAATGCGAGGTCCTTCTGAGCAAACCTCGGAGATAATTCACGCTTCCATTCCGCCATGCCAGTCGGGCTGCTGTGGGGAGTCTGCTCTGCTCCTCCGCGGGAAACAGTCTGTTCCGGCGACGTCACCCTTGCATCTGCACACTTTAGTGACACTGAGAAAAACGTTTACATCTCTAAAAAAGTCTGCGGGAGCCAGAGACAAGATTACATGTTGTAGGCCACGTAGATGGGGTCCAGCTGGTCGGCCAAAAACCCATCCCGTAGGTGCATCCGCTGCTTCTCTCCCCGGGAGTTGATGGGGATGACGCCAATGTCCACCACGACCACCACCCCCACCACCAGGTAGTGCTCCTCCAGGACCACGTTGGTCACCAAGGGGACCAGGTCCAAGGCTTCTTGCTCTGACCCATCAAGCTCAACCACAACCACCAACAAATTTGTCCAGGTGAACACAGCGCTGGAAGAGAGAAAAAGGCATCAGTGTCCAGGAAGGTTTTTATTTAACAATCACATTTTCTTCTCAAGCAGTTCCATTTGGTTCTTTCTGAAATCTGCCTCAGCACTGATGGTCTCCAGCAGATGCCTCTCTGAGCCCATGTCCTTTAACTCATGAACTGGCTCACGACGCCTGGGGTTAGCCTTTCCTGCAGCCTGCTCTCAGGGTGGCTGCTCCATGTGCTCCGCCACCTCTGCCCCTGCCGTCTGTCCCCAGAGGTTGCTGAGAGGTGCTGGGTAGAGCAGAAGATCCTCCCTCCACCTGCACACTATGACCCTAAGGGGGAGTCTCTGCCCTGCGGTTGACCTTGGGCCACAGGCAACTTGGACAGCGAGACGCTAGTAGAGGCTGGACGGCCCTGGAGCATCTGGACTGATGCTGACTTGCCTCGGCCACAGCAGAGAGGGTTGTCCAAGAGGACACGAACCACCAGCTGACTTGCAAGCCCAGCCAAGCCAAGGTCAGATAACCCAGTGGTCAACTGCAGTTATGGGGGCACAAAAACTGATTACTGCTTACGTGACTGTAATGCAGCAAGAGCTAACCCATACGCAGGAGTAATTCCTTGACAGCGTCAAAGATTCACCCAGAAGTGTTTTATTTGGGATCTTCCAAAGGGAGGGTCACCCAGAATATTTAGTCTAGCCAATTTGTGGAAGCCAAGTCTAATGATTTACACTTTAAGCCACATACCTTATATGGTTTAGGCCAGGGGTCCCCAAACTTTTTACACAGGGGGCCAGTTCACTGTCCCTCAGACCATTGGAGGGGTGGACTATAAAAAAAAACCTATGAACAAATCCCTATGCACACGGCACATATCTTATTTTAAAGTAAAAAAACAAAATGGGAACAAATACAATATTTAAAATAAAGAACAAGTAAATTTAAATCAACAAACTGACCAGTATTTCAATGGGAACTATGGGCCTGCTTTTGGCTAATGAGATGGTGGTGCCCCTTCCAGAAGTGTGGCGGGGCCGGATAAATGGCCTCAGGGGGCCGCAGTTTGGGGACCCCTGGTTTAGGCTTTTACATAGTGGTTAAGAGCCTTAAAATGTATTGCCCCTAGTGCCCAGAGTCTGCTTGGCTGGAGAGGCCAGGAGAGTCTCAGGGCGGGGGGCGTGTGGAGAAGGGGACCGGGCTCCAGGAGGGTCTGGCGGGGGTGGGGTGGGGGAGAGGACCGGGCTCCAGGAGGGTCCCAGCGGGGGTGGGGTGGGGGAGAGGACCGGGCTCCAGGAGGGTCCCAGCGGGGGTGGGGTGGGGGAGAGGACAGGGCTCCAGGAGGGTCCCCAGCGGGGGTGGGGGGTGGGGGAGAGGACCGGGCTCCAGGAGGGTCCCAGCGGGGGTGGGGTGGGGGTGGGTGGGGGAGAGGATCGGGCTCCAGGAGGGTCCCGGCGGGGGTGGGGGGGGTGGGGGAGAGGACCGGGCTCCAGGAGGGTCCCGGCAGGGGTGGGGGTGGGGGAGAGGACCGGGCTCCAGGAGGGTCCCGGTGGGGGGGGTGGGGGAGAGGACCGGGCTCCAGGAGGGTCCCCAGCGGGGGTGGGGGTGGGGGAGAGGACCGGGCTCCAGGAGGGTCCCAGCGGGGGTGGGGTGGGGGTGGGGGGGGGAGAGGACGGGGTTCCAGGAGGGTCCGGGCGGGGGGGGGGGGTGGGGGAGAGGACCGGGCTCCAGGAGGGTCCCAGCGAGGGTGGGGTGGGGGTGGGTGGGGGAGAGGACCGGGCTCCAGGAGGGTCCCCAGCGGGGGTGGGGGTGGGGGAGAGGACCGGGCTCCAGGAGGGTCCCCAGCGGGGGTGGGGATGGGGGAGAGGACCGGGCTCCAGGAGGGTCCCCAGCGGGGGTGGGGGTGGGGGAGAGGACCGGGCTCCAGGAGGGTCCCAGCGGGGGTGGGGTGGGGGTGGGTGGGGGAGAGGACGGGGTTCCAGGAGGGTCCTGGCGGGGGTGGGGGGTGGGGGAGAGGACCGGGCTCCAGGAGGGTCCCAGCGAGGGTGGGGTGGGGGTGGGGTGGGGGAGAGGACCGGGCTCCAGGAGGGTCCCGGCGGGGGTGGGGTGGGGGAGAGGACCGGGCTCCAGGAGGGTCCCGGCAGGGGTGGGGGTGGGGTGGGGGAGAGGACCGGGCTCCAGGAGGGTCCCGGAGGAGGGGGGGGTGTGGAGGAGGGGACCAGGCTCCAGGCTCTGAAGGGGGTTTTATGCCAGACACATAGACATTTCTATTTCAGCTGTGAAACAGGAAGTATTTGGGAAAACTCATTGTTTTCTAAAATGAAAGTTTGTCTTAGAAAGAAAAGCATCTTTTGGTTAGTATGACAAATATATACATTAAATGAAAGGAAAACAGCGGAGGATGTGCATAACAGCTCTGTCTGGATCTGCACTGCGACAGTGTGTAACCCTAGGTGTGCTGGTGCCAAATGCCCCAAATGCAGTCGTTGTGGCAGTAAAATATTGCTCTGCACAGCCCACATCGTCAGTCAGTGGTATCACAGATTGTATTTATATATATTATTGGTCTAGTTTTCATATGTAATTTGGTCTAGTTTTATCATGGCATTTGAAATTGGTGATGCAGCCTCAGGAATAGGCCGATTTGCACATTTAATGGAGGAGGGGCTTTGTAGGGAAGCCACGGCCTGGGCGCTGGTCACTTTCTGTGAGAGCTCTCCTAGGGGCTGGACACGTCAGCACAGGGACAGCTGCTGAGAAGGGAAAGGTCTGGTCAGCTAGACTACAGTGAAGTGGTCACATTACGTGACACAGGTGTCACATCCTTCCCCCTCAGTCTGGGCTGAGCGGCAGAGGCAGCGGGCAGGTGAGGGCCGGCTGCGGGGGGAGAGCCGCAACGGGCAGTGTGTGCCGGGCAGTCTCCAGGGAGTGAGGCCCCTCCTAACGGGACCACCTACGCTTCTCTCCTCTGGCCACCTGTGAACACAGGTCAGCGGAGGCCAAGCCCACTGGGTGAGGCCATACGGCAGGTGACAACAGCAACACTTAGTTTAAAAGAAACCAGAATCGTGGACTAGAAACACATGAGGGGCATCGGGGAGCCCCATGCCACAGCCTTTTAAGGTGGAAACAGTCCTTTTGCAACTAGAGAGAAATGCTGGAGGGAGGCAACACAAGTGAGTGTAGACTACTGTTCTAGAAATACAGAAGAGGAAGGCTGTAACCAATAGTCCCCGCTATGGAGATGGGCACTGAGTGGGCCTGGCGGTTTCTGAGGGCAGCTTTGTGTCAGGGCCAGCGGGGCGATGTGTCTGAACCACGGACCTCCCCTGGGTATGCGAACACTCTCCTGTCTAATCTCTTCTATCTGCCAAGTCCTCTGTGTTCAGGTGCAGTGAACAGCAACAAACACCAGCTAACAAGAGGCATGAAAAACCTCAGACCAATCCACCCCACCAGAAAAAACTGCTGAGAGATTTGAGTGGCACCTTTTTTTGGGATTCCTGACCTGAACTGAGACCAACTTCACCAGGTCTGCCAGCTCAGGGGCAAGATGAATGAACAAACCTACAGCTAATGGTGCTAAGCCACTGTCCTTCCTTAAATGCCAGGTAAAGGCACTGAGCAACCTGAGAAACTGCAGTACTGGGCACCGTCCACACACTCCTCTTCTCACTGCCACCAAATGGCCAGGAGCCCAGCCTCTGGGATGCGAAACCCCAGGTCCCCAAGGGCCCACCCACCGGGGGCATCTGGGATGGTGACTTGTCACGGCTGGCTTCAGTTTTATTCAGGTAATTCTGTCTTTTCTCACATAACATCTTCTTACGTGTCACAATAACCTTTACAGTCCCCAAGCTGACAGTCACAAACGTTTTCTGTGCCTGTGTCTGTATGTAGTCTATTTTTCTCCAACATTATGCTTTTGTAAATTAAAATCTAAGTAAACAAATCGCTTCTTGGCCTTTTGGCAAAGATCAAGTGTAAAATCTAAGTGAATGACAATTTGGACTACTGGAAGACACTACCCAGCCATTCCCAGGTCATTCCCAGGAAATGGGCAATATACCAGCTTGCTGCTGTGTTATTAGCCCCAAAAAGTAAAATGTATAGTCCAAAGCTCAGACATAACCACACCATTCCCGAGGCTGCACCAATTCTGTCCCTGCTCCTGGGTGTGGATGCCCCACTCACCACTCCGTGACGCTTTTGTGGGCTCTGATGACAGAGGTCTCGATGTCTATGGGGTGGTACCTCATCCCGCGCAGCTCCATGGCTTCGTCCAGGGCTCCCACCACATACAGGGCATCGTGGCGCTCTGTACGTGTAGGGAATGAAACGTGTGAGATTCACTGAAAAGCTGCTCAAACCACTTAAAAAAATTGAAAGGACTCCTGAATGAGAAAGAGATGCAAAGAAAAGGGGTGGCTCAGCTGGGACAGCTGCTCCCTCTGCTGGGGGAGCTCTCAGCCTGAGGCCCTCAGGAAAGGGCGGGGGCAGAAGCCCTAAGCCCACAGGGTAACATGCCCGCCCGTGCCAGGCCCTGGGGCAGCGTCTCCGGGGCAGCTTCTATCCCCCACCACACAAGCAATTCTAAATCCTCACAGCACCTCACACCATCTGGGCCCCAGCCTCACACTGCCTCCTATGTGATGAGGTTAGGACACACCACAGCAGAGTTCAACCCAGTTCCCTCTGATGCTATCACATGAGGTCTTAATTCTGCTTTTATTCCAGATCTGAGTTTCTGATCATGTGCATGAACAGAGATTTCCTGAGCTCCTATGACTGTTACATTTGTTCTCATCAGCACTGCAAATCTTGGGATAAGGACAAGTTGATCTATCTTCCCTTAAAAATAAGAGATGTTCTTTCTTTTTTTTTTTTTTTTTGTATTTTTCTGAAGCTGGAAACAGGGAGAGACAGTCAGACAGACTCCCGCATGCGCCCGACCGGGATCCACCCGGCACGCCCACCAAGGGTGACGCTCTGCCCACCAGGGGGCGATGCTCTGCCCCTCCGGGGCATCGCTCTGCTGCGACCAGAGCCACTCTAGCACCTGGGGCAGAGGCCAAGGAGCCATCCCCAGCGCCTGGGCCATCTTTGCTCCAATGGAGCCTCGGCTGCGGGAAGGGAAGAGAGAGACAGAGAGGAAGGAGGGGGGTGGTGGAGAAGCAAATGGGCGCTTCTCCTATGTGCCCTGGCCGGGAATCAAACCCGGGCCCCCTTCACGCCAGGCCGACACTCTACCGCTGAGCCAACCGGCCAGGGCCAAGAGATGTTCTTAATCTTCAGGGTAGCAAGTATATTAGGGCAGATTTGAAGAGGTGACCCATGTATAAAACACTAGAACATAAATCTTTTTCAAATTAAGTAAAATGAAATGGAGACATTTACAGTGGCTTCTGACCATGACCTGAAGGGGGAAGAGAGAAAGGGGGCTCCCGGCTGCTCAGCCCCTACTTCCACAGGATTGGACCTGCCACACTTTTTGGAAGGTCTGCATCACCACCGACCTTCTAACCTGAGCTCTTTCCAGGAACCTGAGAGAGTACCCTCTAATAAAACAGTCTAAGATTTTTTTTTTCTTTTTTTTTTTTTTGTGACAGAGACAGAGAGACAGATATAGGGACAGACAGATAGGAAGGGAGAGAGAAGAGAACCATCAATTCTTTGTTGAAGCTCCTTAGTTGTTCATTGTTTGCTTTCTCATATGTGCCTTGACCGGGGGGCTACAGCAGACCGAGTGACTCCTTGCTCAAGCCAGGGACGCCCCCACTCAAGCTGGTGAGCCTGCGCTCAAGCCAGACGAGTCCACGCTCAAGCCAACTACGTGGGGTTTTGATTTTGAACCTGGGTCCTCTGTGTTCCAGTCTGACGCTCTATCCACTGTGCCACCGCCAGGTCAGGCTATGATTTCCTTAAATTCAAATATGCTGCCAAAATGCTTTTGTACTTTTCCCCTAAATTTACACTAGTTTGGCCAGGTTAGCATAGCTCCTGCCAGGCAGGTGTGTCAAGAAGTCACAGTGACACCTAGAAACTCATGTCTTGGGTTTGGGAGTCCCAAATCTCAGCTAGGTTTTTAATAATTGGGGGACCTGGCTCTTTGTCCACCTGCCTAGGCTCTCACCTCCATTTGCGTCTGTGAGCTCAGTTCTCCGCAAGAACCCCAAATAGCCTGTTCGTGCCCAGATGGTCTGGGTGTCTCCAAAGCTTAATCTTGAGCTAAAGTGATCTGACTGGAGGGACTCATCTCCGTAAATGGTGAAGTAACCGCTGGCGTTGTGGGCGCTGTGCACCCAGATCTGAGGAAAGAGAGGAACTGGATAAGTCAACCAGTGGAAGCTGCAGGGACAGTGAAGGTGTCCCTGGGCTGCAAAGACAGATGATGCTGGTCTCACTCCGGTTTCTGGGGAGACCGAGAAGCCACAGCGTTTACTGACATACAGGTGCATGGCAAGCCTGCAGCTCTGCGAACAACTGTACCATCCACACATTGAGAAGTCTATAAAAGCAGGTTGATTGAGGGTTTTAAAAATAAACACATCAAATGAGCAAAGTTGTACCAGTATTTTTGTATTTATTAAAATTTATTTTATTTTATTAAAATATTTTTTTAAATTTATTGATTTTAGAATGAGGGGGAACGGGAGAGAGACAGAAGCTTCAATCTGTTTCTGTAGATGCTCTGGACCAAGGATAAACCAGCAACCTCCACATGGTGACAAGGCTCTAACCAACTGAGCTACCCAGCCAGGATATGTACTGACTCTAACTTAATGATTGTTTCCAAAAACCAATCTGGAACAATGTTAAAAAGTTTTATGACTTATTTTTCCCCTTTCATCCAGTTTGTACACTGTTGGAAATACATTGCAGTCAAATAACACAAAACATAAACTCTAAGAGGGAAAACTTCTAGCGTCAAAAAAGGGAAACACAAACACCTGTGTGTGTGCCATTTGGAAAACTGGAAAAAAATGTGCAAACTAAAAGTGATGAGCACATAGGTTATGTAGAACCATGAAAAACACTAGAGAAATTGTTACACCAATAAAATTCTAAAACATTCATACAATTGTATGCTATTATATCTGTACAATGACAAGAATCAAAGGAGCCAGGGTGTTTATAGTAAAGACATTCTGGGCTTGGCTGGTTCCATGATCTTATTTACACTGAAAACAGTCATGTTTCCTGAAGTCAGAAACACTGTCATGTTCATACTGTGTCCTCAGATCCCAGGACAGTGCCTGGCACACAGTAGGCACTCGAGTGACCATTATCTGCCGAACAGAGAAAGGAGGCACGCCATCTGAGGTGGGTAATGGAAACTGTGCTTGCTCTATTCTCTACCATTTCCTACCAAGACTTCCTTCCTAAGACACATGCCCACCAAGAACATCGCACTGGCATGGGTTCTCCACTGCAGCACACCACTCCCAGGCCCAAGCAAGGCCGCACCAAGAGGGGAGCACCAACAGGGGCCCTCTCTAGGTGTCTGAGACAGCAGTCTCTACAACACAATTTCATTTCTACAAATGGAGTAGAAGGAACTTCCTAAATAATATCTGTACAGAATTGTCATCTCAGTTTTAATCTTTACATATGATTGAGAGGTTTGAGTGAGGGTAAAAAAAAATAGCCTAAGAAGAAGAGGAATTTGGGGAGTCAGCCATAGTTAGGACTCACTCACTGTCACTCATTCATTTATAATGTGTAAATGGGTCACTACCACTGTGAGCTGCTCAGGAAAAGTGGTGGTCATGGTGTTTTTAGTAAGATTTCAGCCACAGCAGCAGGTCTGTGTGCAGCTGGAGCCCTTCCACAAGGAGAGAAAGCGGACGATACAGGCAGGTGACACCAGCAGCATGGGTGTCCTTGCTGGGCTGGAAGGGGCTTGACTCAGTGCTCTAGCAGGCTTAGCCTTGCAGAGAACCAGGAGGGAAGGACTTGCCTCTGTGATGCAGAGGGCCTTTTCTGATGCCCTTGACTTCCTCCTTAGAAGAAGCTTGTCACAAGAAAAGTATAAAGTGTCACACTGACACTCTGATGGAAAGAAACCACTTCATTCTTCTAACCGGTTTGCTGGCATTTGTAGGTACTGCTGCGACTCTAGGCTGTAGGTGACGTCCTCTGTATGCTTTTCTATTGCTTTCCTAATGAAGGTGGGCACGCGGAAAACAAATGCACGGGCTAAGAAATGAGGAAACACAGTTTACAAAGCTTTCTCTTCTCGAAATTCTTTGAAGAGGACTTAACCCACTTCCTTAAGGAAGTCCAACTTTGTAATCCTGAACGTTCATGGATTCACTTAAGCAATAAAGCTCAGCTCAAGTTCTTTTCCAGCCAGTCAGCTGTGACTTACCCAATGTGTACTGTGCACTGTGCTCAGAGGCAGAGAGCAGTGCTTACTGGTGTCCAGGAGAACAGGTTTACAGCAGAAGAATAAATTTGATCTCAGGGGGTACATCACCTAGGTGACACCCCGTACTCACCTCACCCTCATCCAGGGTGATACTGTGTACTCACTTTATCCGGGTGGACACCCCATAACTCACCTTATCCAGATAGATACCCTGCACTCACCTTACCAGGTGGACACCTCATAACTCACCTCACCCAGGTGTGAGTCTCCCAACGGTCCTTTTGTTTCTGGATTGGCAATTATGATCCTAACCCCCGGAAGTATCTATGTGGGAAAGAAGAACATCCTTGTCAGTAAACAGATAGGTAGATACTACACAGCAATCAACCTTGATCTTGCCTTCATTCCACATTCCTATTTTCCTTTCTAAAATCATTTGGAAAGTGGTATGGCTTTAAATCAAAATTATGTACCACAGAATTATGTAACTGTAGCGTAACAGTCGCATTTCATTGTAATTATTACTATAATGATAGAGCCTATGTAGAAGTGATCCTAAAATTAAGAATTTGAACAAAAACATGATAAAGACTATAATTTAACACAGCCTGATGCTTTCAAATGTGGATGAAAATGTGCTTCTATGGAGTATAACGGCACAGGGTGATCTGACCATAAATTCCTAACTGGGCAGGTTTTGGTGGGTGGTCATGCCTCAGGCATATAGTTTCTTTAGTAAAAGATTTATCTTTGCCTTAAGAGAGCCTTGTCCTTGTGCATCTAGGTTAATATACTATACCTTTGAAATAAGTGTAACCACCCTCAAGAGAGCACACAGTCTTGAGACCTATCCCAGGATCAATCCCTGCACTGTTTTCTCCCACCCTCACATAAGGCTCTTAGGTTTACTTCTTGATTCCAAATGCAGAAAAGAAACTGCAAACTGTCACTATGGAGCATTTGAGATTTTGCTTCACAGCAACTGTCATCAGTTTTGACTCAAATAAACTCTTTTTTTTTTTGTATTTTTCTGAAGCTGGAAACAGGGAGAGACAGTCAGACAGACTCCCGCATGCGCCCGACCGGGATCCACCCGGCACGCCCACCAGGGGCGACGCTCTGCCCACCAGGGGGCGATGCTCTGCCCACCAGGGGGCGATGCTCTGCCCCTCCGGGGCGTCGCTCTGCCGTGACCAGAGCCACTCTAGCGCCTGGGGCAGAGGCCAAGGAGCCATCCCCAGCGCCCGGCCATCTTTGCTCCAATGGAGCCTCGGCTGCGGGAGGGAGAGAGAGAGACAGAGAGGAAGGAGGGGGGGGTGGAGAAGCAAATGGGCGCTTCTCCTATGTGCCCTGGCCGGGAATCGAACCCGGGTCCCCCGCATGCCAGGCCGACGCTCTACCGCTGAGCCAACCGGCCAGGGCCTAAACTCTTTTCTTTTAAAATTTACTTTTTGGGAGAGAGAGGGGGAGACAGAAACATCGATCTGTGCCTGTATGTGCCCTGACCGGGAATCAAACCCACAACCTTAGTATATTGGGATGATGCTCTAACTAACCGAGTTATCTGGCCAGGGCAGACTCAGATAAACTCTTAGAGAAATTCTGTACAAGTTTGGATGTTTCTTGCATGGGCACAAAATAGGAGTTTTAAGTTATTTCAATTAATATTTTAAGATTTTATTTATTGATTGAGAGAGACAAGGAGAGAGATAAACATCAATTTGTTGTTCTTCCACCCATTTATTTATTTTTTATTTTTTGTGATAGAGACATAGAGAGAGTCAGAGAGAGGGACAGACATAGAGGAAGGGAGAGAGATAAGAAGCATCAATTCTTCGTTGCAGCACTTTAATTGTCCAATGATTGCTTTCTAATATGTGCCTTAACCAGGAGCTCAAGCAGAGTAAGTGACTCCCTTGAGCCCAGTGACCTCGGGCTTCAAGCCAGCGACCTTGGGGTCATGTCTATGATCCCACACTCAAGCCAGCGAGCCCACCGAACCTGGGTCCTCCGCATCCCAGTCCAACACTCTATCCACTGAGCCACTGCCTGGTCAGGCTCCACCCATTAATGACTTCATGGTTGATTCTTGTATGTATGTGCTTTGACCGAGGATCAAATCTGCAATCTTGACATATTGGTATGATGGCCTGGGCCTCAATCAAATTCTTTTCAATTATATTTAATATTACATCACATATCATGTCACGTGAGCATGACTGAAAGGCAATGCATACAGTAGACACTGAATTAAAGAAGTCAGGGATAAAGTTTAGACATGAGTGTGAACTAAAAAATACGGTAGGGGTGGCCAAACCATTTAGTGGAAAGCCACTTTTGTGGCGCCCAGATGTAGGAGATGGGTGTCACTGCTTTTACACACTCTGGGGTATTGTGACTGGAATACCTATATGGCTTCCCATCTCTTCTCCATACGCTTTCATTTTTTCTCCTGCAGGTAAATATATTTTATTATAATGTCAAATATGCATTTCCTTCTTATAGAAGTTTAGCTTAGAAATGTTTTGAATGCCAGTGAAACCACTCACTTAAGTAAGGAAGCAAAAACTGATTCTGTAAATTGAGAAGACAGCCTGTCTCAGTTCAGCTAAGTCACGCAGATCTGTGGTCAAAGCTCTGGGGACAGCTGTCCTGCACCTCAAGTCTTAAGTGCGCGTGGCAGCTCGGGTCAACAGTCCACCGGGCTGCATGGCTGGGTGGGCAGCACTGCTTCCTCTGGTTAGAATCAACTTATAAAAAGTGCAGAAGTGCCTGACCAGGCGGTGGCGCAGTGGATAGAGCGTCGGACTGGGATGCGGAAAACCCAGGTTCGAGACCCCGAGGTCACCAGCTTGAGTGCGGGCTCATCTGGTTTGAGCAAGGCTCACCAGCTTGGACCCAAGGTCGCTGGCTCGAGCAAGGGGTTACTCGGTCTGCTGAAGGCCCGCAGTCAAGGCACATATGAGAAAGCAATCAATGAACAACTAAGGTGTTGCAATGCGCAATGAAAAACTAATGATTGATGCTTCTCATCTTTCTCTGTTCCTGTCAGTCTGTCCCTGTCTATCCCTCTCTCTGACTCACTCTCTGTCTCTGTAAAAAAAAAATAAAAATAAACAAAAATAAAAAAAATGCAGAAATAAAGTAAGATGTTTTCAGAATTAGGTGGAGAAGAGATCTAACAATTGGAGCCAAAAAGAAAAGATCTTCATTTAGGTGTAAATAAGTTTCTTATTCTTTACTTATATTGATATAAGAAACATAACCACGGTGGCCAGAACATAGATAATGATAATCATTTTTGTCTACGTCCATAGTAATCAATATCCCAGTTGTTAGCTAAGCCCAAAGATATTCAGTACCAGTATAATATTCTCAGCCTTTCTTTCAGCTGGGTGTTACTATGACCATGTTCTGGTTAATAGTTTTTAAGAGTAAGGAAGCTTCCTTCAGGTCTGCACCATTCATCTCCTTTTACTGTTTCTCCTGCTGCTGCTGCTGCAATGTGGGAATGATGACTGGAGTTGCAGCACCCACTACAGGCCCTGAGGTGCCCTTGGGCATGTAGTCTACGCATGCGGAACAAAAGTGCTGCGGCCCCTAGGGTTCCATGGTTTATTTTTTTTGTATTTTCCGAAGTGAGAAGGGGGGGGCAGGCAGACAGACTCCCACATGCGCCTGACCAGGATCCACCGGCATCCCCACCAGGGGGCGATGCTGTGCCCATCTAGGGCGTTACTCTACTGCAACCAGAGCCACTCTAGCGCCTGAGGCAGAGGCCATGGAGCCATCCTCAGCACCCGGGTCAAGTTTGCTCCAATGGAGCCTTAGCTGCAGGAGGGGAAGAGAGAGACAGAGAGGAAAGGAAGGGGGAAGGGTGGAGAAGCAGATGGGTGCTTCTCCTGTGTGCCCTGGCCAGGAATTGAACCTGGGACTTCCACATGCCAGGCCAACGCTCTACTGCTGAGCCAACTGGCCAGGGCCATGGTTTCTTTTACGTGAGAGAAAAAATGAAGCTCCTTAAAAACACTTATTTTGAGTTTCTGTACTCATGGCCAAACCCAGCCTTATATGTTACCTTTAAGAAAACTTTTTGAAAAAAAAATTCTATAAAATATGTTTCTTAAAATTTCAAAGCTCATACACTAAGGCTCATACACAGAAATAAATATTTCTTCTTTTAATACTTACTTTTCCTGATTCCATAAGCGGCAAGCTGTGAGGGGATCCTCTTTCCACTAAACGGACTCTACAAGGAGAAACAGAAGGTATCGTTGAGCTTTTCCTGTATCATGGTTCCCTTTGTTCACATTCAGTACTTGGCCAATACCTGGCACGTAGAGGGGGAACACGAACTCTGTTAGTGTGCATTACCCAATGTGCAGATAGGTTAGGTCAAAGAAGAAGTGACCCAATAGAAGACTGCCATTGAGCTCTGGTGGAAAGTGGTAGGAGCCACCCACCCAGGCCACAGGGAACAGAGATGAAGCCCTATTTCCCAAACTTGCAAAATAATTGGAAACATTATTCTGCATTAAACCAGGAGTCAACTCAGCACTTGCAGAAAAGAAAAAGAGTAAGGATTAACTGCATCTCTGAAAGAGCTGCCAACCACCAACGACAGCTGGTCCTGAGGCACTCATGGCTCCGTCCACAATGGCCATAGGCAGGGCCCAGGTTGGCAGCAGAATCTACTGTCTGCACAAGGTACATCTGAGCCAAGAGGAGAGGACTGGCCAACTCAAACAGCAAAACCTCCCTTGAGAAAAGAAACTCTTCAATTAAAAAGGTATTTCATGATAATTTAATCTTAAGACCCCAGGGAACATTAGTGCCTGTCACAACCATAGTTGGCTAAGTCCTTCCTAGAAGTGGTATGGAGATCTTCATACAACATCAGGGTGATTAACTCTTTCACGGACTGGCACAACATTCCTGGTGGACTGGCATCAGCCTGCGGACCGGCACTTGAAAACCACTGGGCATGGCCCTGGCCGGCTGGCTCAGTGGTAGAGCGTTGGCCTGGCGTGCAGAAGTCCTGGGTTCGATTCCCGGCCAGGGCACACAGGAGAGGCGCCCATCTGCTTCTCCACCCCTCCTCCTCTCCTTCCTCTCTGTCTCTCTCTTCCCCTCCTGCAGCCGAGGCTCCACTGGAGCAAAAGATGGCCCGGGCGCTGGGGATGGCTCCTTGGCCTCTGCCCCAGGCGCTGGAGTGGCTCTGGTCGCGGCAGAGCGTCGCCCCCTGGTGGGCGTGCCAGGTGGATCCCAGTTGGGCGCATGCGGGGGAGTCTGTCTGACTGTCTCTACTCGTTTCCAGCTTCAGAAAAATACAAAAAAAAAACAAACAAAAAAAACACAAAAACCACTGGGCATGGCCAGGAGACCACTCACTGAAGGAGAACTGAGAATTTGTCTTATTTCCTCATTTAAAAAAATATTTTTTTAGATTTTATTCATTTTTATAGAGAAAGGAGAGAGAGAGAAAAAGAGAGAGAGAGAGAGAGAGAGAGAGAGAGAAGGGAGGAGGAGTAGGAAGCATCAACTCCCATATGTGCCTTGACCAGGCAAGCCCAGGGCCCCAAACCGGTGACCTCAGCGTTCCAGGTCGATGCTTCATCCACCGCGCCACCACAGGTCAGCCTTATTCCCTCATATCGGTCCAGCACAGTCCAGGGCTTGAGACCTGGCTGGGTCAACATAGGGTCCTGCTGCTGCCTAGCCCGGCCTCTGTGTGGTGGGGCTGCTGCTCTGGGTGGGGGAAGCTGGCCTGCAGCAGGGCGGGACGTCCTACAGGCCCAGGTTATTGAGCCGGGGAGAAAGACTCTCAGCCAAAACAGGGCTGTTTTGGACAAGCTTCCTCTCTGCTGCTGTCCACTCAGAGCTACCATTATTGCAGGGTGTCAGAGCCCCTGCCAGGCATTCTGGACACGCAAGGCAACTCTAGCAGTGGCATTGTGACTGGGATGATTTCAGAGAGGGCACCTTGTTTAAAACACTGCCTGAGACACTATGGACTCCATGACTGGTGCCCAGGACGTCCACGGCGGTTCCTTCTCTCCCTCCCCACAGGTTTCTGCCTGGCCTGTGCTGGCCCAGTACGAGGGGATAAGACAAAGGCTCAGTTCTCCTTCAGTGAGTGGGGCTCCTGGCCATGCCCACAATACACACGTCTGCCTGTCGGCCCAGCAGGCTTCCTCTGTCCTCTTACTGCTTTCAGAGTTTATCTTGTCTCCTGTCCTTCCCTATATGACATTCGGCCTCCAGGGAAGGAAGAGAGATGGCACCTCAGCTGGGGTCTCAGCTGAAATGTGGACAAGAGAAGGATCTTCATAGAGAATTTCTTTGGTCAGTATGACAATGGTGTTGAAACAGATGCTGGAATCACTCAAGTTGGTCTTGAATGGAAGAGCTGGAGATCCTTGCGGCAAATGCCACATGGACTGTCCTTCATCCACATGAACAGAAACACAGCAAAAAGAAAATGAACACCTCTCCTAGCCTGACTGGTGGTGGCGCAGTGCAGAGTGTCAGCCTGGGATGCTCAGGTCCCAGGTGTGAAACCCTCAGTCTCTGGCTTGAGCATGGGCTCACCAGCTTGTATGTGAAATCATTGACAGGACCCCATGGTCACTGGCTTGAGCCCACAGGTCACTGGCTTGCAAGAGGTCACTGGTTTGGCTGGAGCCACCCGTGTCAAGGCAAATATGAGAAGCAATCAATGAACAACTAAGGTGCTGCAACTACAAGTTCATGCTTCTCATCTTCTTTCCTTCCTGTGTCTGCCTGCCTTGCTAAATAAATAAATAAAAGAAATACCTCTTCTAGAAAAAGGCAAACATCTCCTGAAAGGGCTGGGGCTGGGAGGCACTTTGCAACTAACGTTTGGAAGGGCTGGGAGTGAGGAGGGCAGCAGCTTGGACCGCATGGCCGGGGAAGCCCGACCTCAGGCTGGGAGAGCACTGGGCACAAGGGCGGGCTGCTGGCAAGTCCAAGGAGCTCCAGACACAAGGTGCCCACACGGTGTCTCAGCCGAATGAGCGGTGAGGGGTGTGGCACTGTCACTAGCATTGCTCAGTCCCAACAGTCTGCAAGGTTAGAACCAAGCTACCTGCATGGACGGGAGGCTGAAGCTGCCTGCAGCCCCGGGCCAGACTGCGAGGACAGAGGGGGCTGCACAAGGGAGGGAGAGACACATGGGGGGGCACAAAGCCCCTCTGCTACTTGTGAGTGAGAGGGCGTGGCTCCAACCTGCATTGAAGGCGCCTTGACCCAGCCAGTGGACTGCGGTAAAGCACTAAAAGAAACTGTCTTCAAAGCAGTTACGGCCAAGACTGAGACGGGAACAGAGGCCCGCTCTGGATACTCAGGCTAATCTGGCAGATTCTGCTTCCAACAATTCAGTCCCATGACTGGGATCTCGCTGCCCCATGCCCCATGCTGGCCTAGCTGGCTGCAGAAGGGGCCCCTCCACAGGCTGAAGTTTAGGTCACTCAGTACCTTTGCTTCTCCTGTCAGCCTCCTATCGGCAGTGCTAGCGTCTGAATGAAGCCTCAGGTCTGGCCTGTCTCATCCCATCCGTGATGTTTTCAACTCAAGTACAAACCCTGGACATCAGAAAACATGTTTTTCCATGTGGGCTGTTCCTGTGGACTTGATGTTTAGGCTTCCGCTATACTGAATAGCAAGATGGAAAGTTGGCATGGAGAGATATGCCATTTGTTATACAGTCCCTCACCGTGCTGTCCCTGAACTGCTCCCACCCTGACCCACATTTCCCCTTGAAATGCTGTGATGCTGTAGCCGGCATAGCAATACCGAGGGATGTCACAGGCATTTCTGCGAGGGCTTCCTTACCATCAGGGCATGCTTAGCTTTGCACGACAGGGTGGGGGTGCCACCACAGTCTCACCTTCTCTCCAGCACTCAACACCCACTGGCCACCAGGACTCTTGCCAAAAGGAGACTAGTGCTTTCACCTCCCCAGGATGGGCCTACGTGCTGACACTGCCCAGTGTGGCCTACTGTCACCCACTGGCAGGGCATCTGTCATACCCCTGGCTCTGGAGACACATTACAATTGAGAATCACACTCTCTACCTGCTGGCCACGCTGCTGCTCAGCCTGGGTACCCCGTGTTCTCTCCTGACCTGAGGACCAGTGTGCCTCTAGTAGCCACAACCCCCACAGCTACACCAGACGTAGACCTAGCATCACACTAGGGACAGTAGAGGCAGGACCAAAAACAGTCTGCTTGTGCACACCAAGCTTCTCTGCAGCCACGGACAAGCTGCTAGAATAATATCAACCGAGATCTTTTTTTTTTTTTTTTTTTTAGTGAGAGAGACAAGACAGACAGGAAGGGAGAGAGATGAGAAGCATCAACTCGTTGTTGCGGCACTTCAGTTGTTGATTGATTTCTCTCTCATATGTGCCTTGACCGGAGGGCTCCAGCTGAACCAGTGACCCCTTGCTCAGGCTAGCGACTTTGGGCTTCAAGTCAGCAACCCCGTGCTAAAGCTGGTGAACCCATGCTCAAGCCAGATGAGCTAGCACTCAAGCCGTCAACCTCAGAGTTTCACACCTGGGTCCTCAGTGTTCCAGGTCGATGCTCTATCCACTGTGCCACTGCCTGGTCAAGCCCAGCCGAGACTTTTAATTAAACATTAAACACATCTTCTTACAAAAACAACTTGGGGCATTTAATAGAGCCAGTACAATATAAGACCATTTGAACAAAAAGTTTTTTTAGAATCCCCAAAGCAGGGATATAGTTCAACATTCAAAAAACTTGAATTAGTTAATGTAGATTCTGTTATTGGATTTAGTGAATGCCCGGCTTACTGGCCACTAAGGCAAAGACAATTAGACAGGTTTTACTGTCCAAGTTTGGATTTTAACTCATTATTTCCTTTGCTGCTAGTGAAGCATATAAGAGAGGATCATTAGAGCTACAAGAAAAAGAAAGTATTTAACTATAATAGACATCACTTTTGCACATCAACAACAGTAGCAAGACAATACCACACAAAGAAAGGATGATTATTGCTAAAAGAGGATTTCCCCTGGAGCCACCACTTAGTAAGAGGACCATGGGGGCCAGCCCAGGGTGATGCCACAAAGCAACCCCACACCAGGTAAAATCATCCTAAAACAAGGGATGACAAGACGGTACATCTAACATAACAGCAATGTCCAAACAAAATATCCAAGCACATTGGGAGCCTTTTCTCATATAAAATTACAAATCTAACATGCCCTTCTTTCCACCTCCCCTCCCCAAAGCTGGACTTTTGTCAGTCTTTTTCCTTGTCTTTCCTCAGGATGAATGGAGTTCTGCATCTTTTTCTCATTGCTGGGGTGTGTTTGTGGATGCCTTGATTGGCGGTGTGGCTGAGCGCTATGAAGGTCCAATCTACTCTCTCCTGGTTTCTGTCTCCTACATGTGCAGGGCCCCACTCCAGGGCCTGCTGGCCAGATGGTTTTCAGATTCCACAACTGCTCAGATTTCTCAGTGCTAGTCTTGAGCAAAGGAAACATGTCAACTGAAGTCTTCATCAAATTCATTAGTATTTTTATAGCAACACTGACATAAATTGTTTAAGTTTCCTATCCATACATAACCATTTTTTTGTGGGGGGGTTTGGATTTTTCTGAAGTTAGAAGCGGGGAGGCAGTCAGACAGACTCCTGAATGCGCCTGACTGGGATCCACCTGGCATGCCCACCAGGAGTCAATGCTCTGCCCATCTGGGGAGTAGCTCCGTTGAGGCCAAAGCCATTCCAGTGCCTGAGGCGGAGGTCATGGAGCCATCGTCAGTGCCTGAGCCAACTTTGCTCCCATGGAGCCTTGGCTGCAGAAGGGGAAGAGAGAGAGAGAAAGGAGAGGGGGAAGGGTGGAGAAGCAGATGGGCACTTCTCCTGTGTGCCCTGGCTGGGAATTGAACTTGGGACTTCCACATGCCAGGCCCACGCTCTACCTCTGAGCCAACTGGCCAGGGCCCATATATAAGGGTTTTTTTTTTTTTTTACAGAGATAGAGAGTCAGAGAGAGGGATAGACAGGGACAGACAGACAGGAACGGAGAGATGAGAAGCATCGATCATTTGTTTCTTGTTGCACATTGTGACACCTCCGTTGTTCATTGATTGCTTTCTTATATGTGCCTTGACCGCAGGCCTTCAGCAGACCGAGTAACTCCTTGCTTGAGCCAGCGACCTTGGGCTCAAGCTGGTGAGCTCTTTTGCTCAAACCAGATGAGCACGCGCTCAAGCTGGTGACCTCGGGGTCTCGAACCTGGGTCTTCCGCATCCCAGTCTGACACTCTATCCACTGCACCACCGCCTGGTCAGGCCATACATAAGGTTTTGATAGAAAATTCACTTGCACTAAATTTAGAAAAAAACTGTTTAAGCCTCCTTGACTTTTTCTTTTAATTAATGAACTTTAGAGAAGTTTTAGATTCATATAAACTCAAAAGGACATATTCCTCACATCCCCAGCAATAGCCACAACCTCACAATACACAAACACCTTATGTTAGGATGTGTGTTTGTCACAGTCAATGAGTCAAAACCGGCATTTTACTGTTAACTCAAACCTACACTTCAGTGGTATCCCTCAGCCTGCGCCCAGGCTGCTCTGGACCGCACCACAGTCAGTCATCGCGTCTCCTCAGCTCCTCCTCAGCTCCTCTGGGTGGTGCCAGTGTCTCAGACTTTCCCTGTTTTTCATGACCTTGACAATTTGAGGAGATGAATGTTTTGTCCGATGTCTCTCAGTTGAGATTTATATTTATTTTTGTGGTTAGACTTCCGTTATGGGTTTTGGCGAAGCCCTTCCTGTCACAACTTGTCTAGGGCACAAATTCAGTGTGACTTACCACTGTCCACGCTAACCTTAACCTGCTGTGGAGGCCCTCTGTTTGTCAGGCATCACTTGGCATCGCTCCCTACCTCCTGTCCACACTGTCTCTTGAGAAGGAAGTTGCTGTGCACGTGCATGAGGGTCACATGGAGGAACAAACCTGCGGCTGGGAGGCCACGCTCACCTCACAGCAACATGGACCTACGACAAGGAGACACTAGTCCCACACGGGCTGTCCATCTAACGGAGGTAGAAGAACTGCAAGGCTGTGGCCGGGGAATGTCCTCCCAGCTTGACTAAACTCATCTGTGGAGAAATCAGGGCAGAGCTCAGAGAAGCAGGAGGGATAAGGAGTGCTACTGAACATCTGGGTTTTGCTTCTAGTCCTTTCTTGAAACTGATCTCATTTTCACCCTTAGTTTCCATTAGACACATCTCCCCTTCTACATCAATCCGTGTCTGCCCAAGTAGTTCTAATTGTTGTGTTACTTCCTATGCCAAGGTCTTTATTAATATGGACCTCCTTTCCCTTTCTCAGTGGGAATAAAAGACCTGACCTAAAAAATAATTTATAGATATGTTCATGGGCACTGTTTTTCAAAATATATTTCTATTGTAAAATGATTTTAAAATTACAAATATTTACAAAAATGAAAATAGTACACATTTACCCATATTTACCTATTGTTAATATTTTACTCCACTCCCTTTATCATTGGTGCTAATTCTTTTACACACACACACACACACACACGTTTTGGGAGCATTTGAAGATGAGAAGAATATACCATGATCCTTTATTCCTAAGTATTTCAGTGTGCATTTCCTAAGAAGAGGCAGATTTCTTTACATAAGCACAGAAGTTAACTTCTATGATGTAGCTTTGGTCTGCCATTTTAATCTGCAGTCTATATCCCAGTTTTGTCCATTAGTCCAACAGCAGTCTTCACAGTATTGCCCTGCCTTGAATATAAAACCCAGCTGAATATTAGGTTTTGTATTTGATTGTCTTGTCTATTTAGCTTCCTTCCATTAATGAAAAATACTTCCAAATCTTTTGGTTTTTATGACATTGACATTTTTGAAGAATACAGTTCCTGCCTTATAAAGATATCATTTAAAATCTCTACTCAAAATAAATAAAAGAATGAAATGTAACAGCTAAAGCTTTAAAAATGTTAGGAAAAACCACAGGGCAAAAGCTTTATGACATTGGATTTGGTAAAAATTTCTCAGTTATAACACCAAAAGCACAGGCAGCAAAAACAAAATATGGATAAAATGAACTTCATCAATGTTAAAAACGTTTGTGCATGAAAGAACAAAGTCAACAGAGTAAAAAGGTAATCCATGGAATGGGAAAAAATATTTGCAAATCATATATCTGATAAGGAATTAATATCCAGAATATACAAAAAATTCCTACAACTAAACAACAAATAATCAAATTTAAAAAATGTTCAAAAGACTTGAAATACATTTCTTTAAAGACATATGAATGGCCAATAAGCACATGAAAAGATGCTCAACATCACTAATCATTAGGAAAGTGCAAATCAAAATTGCAATGATATACAACCTCACACTCATTAGTATGGCTACTGTAAAAAAACAGTAAATAAAAAAACATTAAGTGTTGGTGAGGATGTAGAGAAACTGGAATCCTTGTGCACTGTTGGTGGGAATGTAAAATGGTAGTCACTGTGGAAAAACAGTATGGAGGTTCCTCAAAAAATAAAATATAGTTATATAAACCAGCAATTCTACTTATAGCTATATATCTAGAAGAACTGAAAGCAGAATCTAGAAGGAATATTTCCCCCCCGGATTCATAGCAGCATCAATTACAAGAGTCAAAGGTGGAAACAACCCAATGTCCATGAAGGGATGAATGGATAAACAAACTGTGGTATATACCAAGAATGAAATATTATTCAGCCTTAAATTCTGACACACACTACAATGATGAACCTTGAGAACATCATGCTTAATAGAATAAACAAGTCACAAAGGAAAAATATTGCATGATTCCACTTATGAGGTGCCCAGAGCAGTCAGATTCAGAGGGACAGGAAGCAGATCTGGTGCTGGGGACAGGAACTTAAGTGTTTAGCGGGGACAGAGTTTCAGTTTGGAAAGGTGAGGAAGTTCTGGAAATGGTGGGGGTGATCGTTGCACAAAAACGTGAATGTACTCAATGCTACCAAGCTATACATTTGAAAATGGTAAATTTTATGTTATTTGTATTTACCATAATTAAAAAATTTAAAAATCCTTTAAACATCAATTTGGGATTGCCTGATATTTCCTCATGACTAGAAGCAGGTTCTTAGAGGGGATCTGTATCCTCGTGGGAGCCTATCTGGAGGCCCATTAGCCTTGGTACCCTTCTGGGTTTTGTTTCCCGCTTGTTAATGACAGAACATGCACACCTACAATAACAAAAAAGAATGCCACTAAAATATTGGCATGCCTATCTATCTATCTATCTTTTTAATTTATTTTTTAAAGATTTTATTTATTCATTTTAGCGAGGGGAGAAGGAGAGAGAGAGAAGGGGGGGAGGAGAATGAAGCATCAACTCCCATATGTGCCTTGACCAGGCAAGCCCAGAGTTACAAACCTGTGAACTCAGTGTTCCAGGCTGACGCATTATCCACTGCGCCACCACAGGTCAGGCCTGCCTGCCTATCTATCTATTTATCTATCTGTCTATCTATCTACCTACCTACCTATCTACCTACCTAATTAGCTTGCAGCTCTTCTGTGCAATGGTAGCAAGGAGACGAAGAAGAAAAGTTATACATAACTTCCACAGGCAGACATAAACAAAGCCATCACTTCATAACATGTGTTACACACCGGCCCTGAGTTCTGTTCCTGTCTGCTGGAGGGTGCAATCTCCACACCAGCCCTGAGCATAGATCAAGCTCACATTTGAGCATTAGTGCTTCTTCCACAAAAACTACTCCAAAAGGATACGTTTCTTTTAGCAAAAAGATGCTATATTTCAATGACTCTAGGATTATTTTCTTTTAAAATAATTTTCTCTTTATAATGACAATTTGACATATAAGAACCACATACAAAAAATTATGACATTGTCTTTGACTTTACATTCATAAATGAAAAACACTAAGATTCTACGATCAAATGGGGCTTTGTTAAGGTGAATACTTTGTTAACTGAGAGCAGAACAACGTACCGGGGTCTAAAAATGGAAGTTGAATGAGCAGGCCAGTAAGAAAGAAAGATTTTCACAGATCTGCATCTTCTCGTTGCCTTATTTTCATTTGATATCGATCAAATCAGCCATTTAATTATAAAATGCAACATGCATGTGCAGAAAAACAAGAAAAGTGACTAAAGATGATGGCTGCAGTGTGCGGCCTGAGATGGGGTGGGATTTTGTTTCTAGTTGAGAATCGAGTTGTTGGGATTAAATAGCTGGTTTTGTCCAGGAGATACCTCTACCGGTGCTAGATGGTGGTGGCTAAACTGTCTGAAATGTTGCCCGCTGCTGGACGTATGAGAATCACTGCTGAGAGAGGAGGCCATTAGTGAGGAACTTCCCTCTAGTGACTACTCTGAGTACTTTGCCCTGGACTTCATGCTCCATTTAGATGTCAGCACCTGCACTGAGAATCAGAACTCATGCCAGTATCTGGACCAGATCTGCCAGACAATCTTTGAAAACCTGAAGATGCTGAACCACTCTGGGGTGTCAGGTGGACCCTTCCTCCTTCCTACACCTGAGTCCTGATCACACAGATGCCAAGCTCTCCCTGCTGCCTCCACATCATGCACTAGAAGGTTCTTTTAGGCCAGGGGTAGTCAACCTTTTTATACCTACCGCCCACTTTTATATCTCTGTTAGTAGTAAAATTTTCTAACTGCCCACTGGTTCCATAGTAATGGTGATTTATAAAGTAGAGAAGTAACTTTACTTTATAAAATTTATAAAGCAGAATTACAGCAAGTTAAAGCATATAATAATAATTACTTACCAAGTACTTTATATTGGATTTTTGCTAAGTTTGGCAGAATAAATCATTATTAAAACAACTTACTATAGTTAAATCTATCTTTTTATTTATACTTTGGTTGCTTCGCTACCGCCCACCATGAAAGCTGGAACGCCCACTAATGGGCGGTAGGGACCAGGTTGACTACCACTGGTTTAGGCCTTCAACTGCAACACAGAAACATCCTGCGTCCTCCCTTACCCCCCACTACAAAAGACAGGATGCTGCCCTCAGCCTGACCCCTTCCTTGGGTTTCCAGCCAGGGTGAGGGGTGGCAGGGGGTGTATAGCCCCTGGAAGTGGGCAGGAGCTGGGCTCCTGGCATAGCATGTCCAGAAGGCTCTAATCCATCTGACTATAGAGGAACATATTGCATAATGAGAAGTCAAGAGACTAGTTTACAACTTAGAAATTTTAATATGTCCGAGGCAGCAGTTTGCAGTGGCAGACCTTTGAAAACACAGCTTCCTGGGAACAAGTCCCTCCACAGTCAGAAAAAACATGGGACTAGCACAGCTATGGCTGTGAGACCTGACATCTGACTTCAGAGTTAGGGAGGCCAGCTTTAGCAAATGAAAGGCAGGATACTTGGTTAAAGTGAATTTCAGATCAAAAGCAACAATTTTGTTATGTATATCCCATACATACTGGGATATACTTGTACCAAAACAATTATTTCTCTTATATCCAAAACTCAAAGTTAATTAGCTGTTCAGTATTTTGTCTGCAACCCCAATTTGGAGGATTTGGTGGAGGTCTTCAGGATGTTTTAATGAATAAACCTGTGGAACAAAAAGGTAACATATTGACTGGATTTTTAAAAAAAATTATTTAAGATCACTAAATTTGATCTTTACCTGAAAGATAAAATTTCTCAAAAAACCTAAAATATTCCAACAGAGTAAGGAATATCTAATTAAAATTTACCATTTTCGAATTGCAGAAGGACTTAAAAACATCACCCAATCATTCAAACTCAGTGGGGGAGTAGGCACTAGAAGATTCTGGAATTCCCTCACTCGAGAGATGAGCTCTGAGGCCCTGAGAGGTGCAGGGACTTGTTTAAGGTCACACTGCTTGTTGGTACCCAGGTCCTGCTCCTGGTCTGTGGCTTTTCACTTTCTCCCTGGATCTCCTGACAGGATGGAGGGTGAAGAAAAGTTAGAATGAAGTGTGAAGACAAAACTGCAATGGCTTAAAGGCTGCACAGTCCCCCAGTGATCGTGAATGTCAGAAAAAGCAAAGAAGAAAACTGAGTAAAGAGCATACCTCTCCCATGTCCTGAAAACTGCCTAGTGCAGGAGCTGCCCAGGGCTTCCTCAGATCTGGCTGAAGGGGGAGACTTTTCCGAGTTGACTATACTGTGTTAAATTTTGAGGAGGGAGAAACAGAAAAATAGGAATAATGTCTTTTATCATGCCCCAAGGAAGGATGGAGGCCACAAATTTCATGGAAGACTTCAACCTCATTGGGCAGATGAAAGCCGGAAATTAACCTCCAAATGACCAAGAAAGAGACATTTTGTAAAATGTAAAGTCTTCTTTATGTTCAGTTTTTTTTTTTTTTTTTTTTTTTTTTTTATAAGTGAGAGGAGGGGAGATAGAGAAACAGACTCCTGCATATGCCCTGTCCAGGATCCACCCAACAACCCCCATCTGGGGCCAATGCTTGAATCAACTGAGCTATCCTCAGTGCCTAAAGCCAACACTTGAACCAGCTGAGCTATACTTAGTGCCTGGGGCTGATGCTTGAACCAATCTAGCCACTGGCTTTGGGAGAGGAAGAGGCAGAGAAGGGAAAGAGGGACAGAAAGGGGAGAGGGAGGGGAAGAGAAGCAAACGGCCACTTCACATGCGTGTCCTGACCAAGGATCAAAACTGGGACGTCTGCACGCTGGGCTGCTGCTATATCCACTGAGCCAATCGGCTAGCACTTTCTGTTCAGTTTTGTCATCAGTAAAGTCATCTGATTTCCAAGTACACTCACTCCTTAAGAACTATTTAAGGAGCGCACAAAACCATGGTACATTCCTGATTTGTTAAACTTCAATTAGGTACTAGTCATTAAGTTGGCTAAATAGTGAATTATAGGTTATGTTCATGCCTGGAGATGGCTGGCCACAGAAAAAACAGAGGACAATATATACTTATAGATGAGACAGCAAATCTGTAAGTATAATCTGTATAAATGTAGAACTGTTTAAGCTTGTGTGTCTGAGTCATACAATCTGCCAGCATTGTCTTTCATGCACTGTTTAGATGTATTAGATCACGCCATCATAACAATCCTTACAAGGTACATACTGCTATCACGACATTATAGGCAGGAGTGAAACAAAGAAGCAAACGTGCTCAGCCTCACAGAGTTAGAAGGTGGGTTCTGAACCTAAGAGAACATCATGACACCAACTATGTTTACTGCTGCCAGACAGGCCTTCTGGAGATCAGCTTGGTCCCAGAGGGCCTGGGAAAGTTAGAGAGCGATCTGTGCCAGTGAGGCAGGTGCACATGTTTGACAGTCATCTGGGTACCATGTGACAAGGCATTAGACCTTGCTGGTAAAAAGATTCAGTAGTAAGAATAGTGAGTGCAAGCTCCACTAAAGGTCCTGCCCCAGGTCTGCTGGAGGATGGCCGTGATGACCTGATAGAAGATGAAGCGGAGACTCAAGCACCTTCCCAGCAAATCCTTTTCTCACACACTCACGCACACATGGGCAACACAGTCACACTCACTCACTCTCTCACACACTCACACAGAACTGACCTGGGGCAGGACCCTTTATAGCTGTTTTGTCTTCATTCCTGCTCCCCCTCCCCAGTGACTAATCACTGTCTGGGATGTACTTTTGTTCTATGATCGTGAGCCTGACACTCCCCAGAAATAATTTACTACCCATGCTCTGCTGAGGCTTCAGTTACAACTTCAGGTTAAAAGGAGTAAAGAAGCTATGAGAGCTTTCATTTAAGGCCTTTATATAAATACTGTGTTCATAAGATTCAACTCCTAAAACATATTTCTTTAAATGTCACACAAAAAAGTTTTTTCTTTCCTGTCTCAAGTCTGCAAAATTCAAATGCTTAAGGAAAGATCAAACTGAAAGTGACTGAGACTGAATTTGTCTTAGACTTCATTACAAAGAGTGGTTTGAAAACTAATAGTCACTTTCAAAGAGTCTCAAAATAGTTTCACCATTTCCCTCCTGGTGCACATAAATAACTGAATTTATTCCAGAAGCAGGCGAACAAGTGTCGTCATTATGCAAGGCAGATATGTCCTATGTGGCAACCTGCAGATGACCGAAAAAAATGCTGATTCCAAGAAAAAGAAAATGGGTGTTAGAAACAAAGGCAGAAAACCAGGTAGAAATCATAATTTGGAAAACCTATGTGACAGGCATTGACAACAGCGGCTCTTCTGTCACCTCCCTACCTGTCTGCCTCACACACGTGCAAGTGTAAACACACAAACTTTTTCTCTCAGGGAAAATGCACACATGTGCTAACAAGTAACCTTATCCACATTAATTAAGTGGTAATTGGGCCGGTGCCCTGGGGCTCCCAGGTTAATGTTCTAAAGCAGAAAGAAAAGTAATTAACCCTGTGCCTGAATATGAGTACAGGCACACCTCAGAGATGTTGGGGGTCCGGTCCCAGATTACTACAGTAAAGTGAGTGTTGCAAAAAAGAGGATCATAATCTTTTTGTTGGTGGAAGTCTTGCCTTCAAAGTGTAAAAAATGCAACATCTATGAAGTACAATGAAAAGAGGTATGCCTGTACAGCTCAAGATAAGAACTTCATTTAAAGAAAATGAAAATAGTGACGAGAGAGAGACAGGGTGACCACCTTAAAAGGCTCTCTCGTTTCACCTCCCTCAGCTGGGGCCTTGGAGTAGACAAACTCTCCACTGCCACTGGGATGCAAAGGTGAGTTCCCCATGGGGAAGACCGCACCTCACCATGGGGAGCACAGCCCCCCTGCCTAGTGGCTCTCAGGGACAGCTTCTTCTTGCTGGCACCTCGCAGGACCCTGGGAGGTTAGTTTTACTGTGCCCATTCTAAGCACAGGGACACTGAGGTTACAGAGCTTGTCCAAGGAGGAGAGAGGAGAGTCGACTCTGGCTGGTCGGACCCCAGAGCCTCTATATCACATTAGCTACTGCATAAGGCATATTTGAGGCAAATTCATATGGTCAGAAGTGATGCTGGAGATTTCAAGCTGGGTAATATTTTCACCAGGGAATAGTCAGAAGGGACATATTTGAGCTGTGCTAGAAAGAACAGAGAATGTCAACAGAGTGGAGGAAGGTGCAGAAACAGGAGAGGCACCGGGGCCAAGGCTCATGACAGGGGAGGGCCTCAGGGTTTGGCGTCTAACCAGTGAGGGAAAGAGGTACTTCTGAGGCTCTGCCACCTTCAGAAGGGGCCCAGCAGGACAGGGCAGGACAACGGACCCCGCCCTACTGTCTGGAGGAGCAGGGTGTGAGCAACACCACGGCCAGCGACTGAGAAAGACAGCCATGGTCAGAAAGGTCCAGGTCTGAACCTCCAATCATAAGCCATAGAGGAAAAGGGTGAAATGAAGAGGGCGAAGGTAAGAGCCAGGCGCTGGGAGGGAGGAGTTGGGCCCCACTGCCTGGCACCAGGGAGAAACGCAGTGAAAGACGCTGTGCTCTGACAGTGCCTGGGAAAGCAGCTCTGGGGACCAAGCTCTCTGAACGAGTGGTTACACAGCGCTCCAGGGCATAGTCTTTGGTTTCTGAACAATGCAAACATTCTTGGTATCTGACAAGCTCCCCTCAGCTCCAAGCTATGTGTCCTCCGACGCTAAGAGTAAATTGTGAATATGAGATATAAGACTGGTAGAGTGGTGCTGGATGGAGGGGTGACCAAGCCAATGAATAAACAAGGTGCAGGCGTGGTTCTGAAGGCTTTCTCGTGAGCAGCTTGGACGAGGTGGGTGGAAATGTCTGACATGTCTGAAGCTCGGGCCACATGTTGGATCAATATCACCATTAATTGTCATGATCACTGATATTACTGTTGGCTATTTCATAGCACATAACTGCACAGCAACTCCCTGTATACAAAGCATTGTCACTTCTATTTCAGGTGAAATATATATTTATATTTTAATATATAATATAAACATATATAATAGGGAGAAGTATATATTAGAAAGTATTTTACAGACTAGGAAAAAACTGTCACTTAAAAAGATTATGAACTTGCCAAGCTCAAAGAATCAGTAAATCATCAAGAAGCTTTTCCTGGACTCACATCTCCTAGTCTTTCTAGAGCAGATAACTGGTCTGACATTGAAATTTCATTACTTTATTGTCATACACTTTACTGGTTCCAATTTAATTCAGTTTACCAAATCATACCTTTTCTTTTTTTTTGTGATAGAGACATAGAGAGATACAGAAAAGGTCAGATAGGGACAGACAGGAATGGAGAGAGATAAGAAGCATCAATTCTTTGTTGCGGCACCTTAGTTGTTCATTGATTGCTTTCTCATATGTGCCTTGATTGGGGGGGGGGGCTGCAGCAGAGTGAGTGACCCCTTGCTCAAGCTAACGACCTGGGGCTCAAGCCAGTGACCTTCAGGCTCAAGCCAGTGACCATGGGATCAGGCTCAAGCCAATGACCATGGGATCATCACACTCAAGCCAGCGACCTCACGCTCAAGCTGGTGAGCCCATGCTCACCAGCCAGATGAACCCGTGCTCAAGCTGGCAACCTCAGAGCTTCAAACCTGGGTCCTTCGTGTCCCAGTCCGATGCTCTATTCACTGCGCCACCGCCTGGTCAGGCTCATATCTTTTTTCAGTAGGAAGACTTGCCACACTGAAGACAGCCAAAAGGGTGGGTCCAAACTAGTTAGAAAGCAGTCCTTTATGTTTCTGTCCTTCCTCAGGAAAGAAAAATTCCCTAAGTCCCTACTCTCAACCATCATGATACAGAACCATACAGCACACTCATAATACAGGATGAAAAAACTGTCCTTTTAAGACTAACATTCTTACAGATGAATGGGTTGAAGGTCAGCAGTGACCATCCACATGGTCTTACAATGTTTGTTCCTCATGTGTTCTGAGGGCCAAGCCCAGACAGAACGGCCTAAATGTCACTCACACAGGGTCTTTAATGAGCTATTATTCACCTTTTGAAACTATAAAGTTATTTTTTTTTTATTTTTTTTTTTTTTTCATTTTTCTGAAGCTGGAAACAGGGAGAGACAGTCAGACAGACTCCCGCAAGCGCCCGACCGGGATCCACCCGGCACGCCCACCATGGGGCGGTGCTCTGCCCACCAGGGGGCGATGCTCTGCCCATCCTGGCCGTCGCCATGTTGCGACCAGAGCTACTCTAGCGCCTGAGGCAGAGGCCACAGAGCCATCCCCAGCGCCCGGGCCGTCCTTGCTCCAATGGAGCCTTGGCTGCAGGAGGGGAAGAGAGAGACAGAGAGGAAGGCACGGCGGAGGGGTGGAGAAGCAAATGGGCGCTTCTCCTGTGTGCCCTGGCCGGGAATCGAACCCGGGTCCTCCGCACGCTAGGCCGACGCTCTACCGCTGAGCCAACCGGCCAGGGCCATATAAAGTTATTTTCAAATAATTTTTATAGGTAGTAAAATAATTTGTTTTAAAGCCTAGATGTTACATTTGGAAATTTGTATGAATTAGTCACTTGATCTCTTCCAAGTTTCTGAATTTTTAAACTGTTCCAGATGGGATTTCGCTATAGCACAGCTGGTGCCCTCTGGGTGGGTCCTCAGCCTCCCAGGAGGGGCTCCCACTAGACAGGCTCTAACCTCTGTGATTCCCTTAGAACACTCAGGTCCAAACCAAGGGCTGCAGGGACCAGGCAGGCAGCTAGTATTTCCCTGGGCACTATCAAGTTCTTTGAGGGGAGCTTCCAAACGTACACCAATAATACCACCCTTCATTCTTGTTCAAGGCTGCTTAGGAAAAGACACAGAAAGGTAAGTTGACTTGTATTTCTGTTTCCATGGGAACACCTTGACAACAAATTTCAATTCATGTAAAGAAATGTGTTGATATTTTATGAGGTACAAAATAGTGCCTGACTGAAAAGGTTGAGGCAAAGAAGCAAGTGCTCTGGTTAAACAAGAAAAAGCAGCTTGGATCACACCTGGCTATGATGCAACAATTTCCATTTGTATATTAAGACAAAAAGTCAATTGGCCTATTGGGTATGTTAACAAAACAGAATTGGATATAGTTTAAGTTCAAGCTGACTGGCCCACCTCCACTGCTTTATTCACAAGGTAACTGCATTTGGAGCAGATAAGCATTGCTGTCTCACCATATCTGGATGGCGACCTGAACGCCTGGCAACCAATAGAACATCACAGAACATCATACCTGTCATGTCTCAGAGCTCTCATGTCAACATAGACGGTGGTTGGATCAGGTCCTGAAGTCCCCTGCAAACAAGGACACAGTGGAGTTAACTCATGTATGTGTGCGGGGAACAGGAGTCTGTCTCCTACAGCTAGTAAGAATACCTTAGGCGAAATCTGAACCATCAGAAACTAAAAGCACTGAGACCACACCCCTCCAAGATACCTGTTAACTTGCAGTTTGATAAACTCAATTCCAAAAGGAACTTATTAAAATAATACTGGGCTTTCATATAGCTTGACTATCAATCACCCCCCCCTCCCAAAATAGGGCTAAAACTGACAAAACTACATTTGCCTGGCCAAAGTAGGTTCTCAAAGCCATGAAGCTCCATTTGTTGAGAAATTTGACTACATGCATCCAAATATATCTAGAGCTCAAGGTACTGAAGGAGCATGTGACAAGAACAGACAGATTAAGAAAGAAGAGATAAGAGATAATTATCTTGTTCCTTTTAGTTTCTACCTGTGTCTTGGTTTTCCTCGAGCTGCAGGTTATTTTTGTTTGTGACAAAGTCAGGGAGGTAGTGTGTTTAGCGCTAGTAGACGCTAGCGGCAGCAGTTGGTGCTCTGAGCTATCTGACTGCTTATTTATGCCAGGCGTTCAGCAATCTTATCTTGTATCATGAATCCCTCCAAAACATGCTGACCTGACTTCTCTCCATGGAAGAGCAATGTCATTAAAGCTACATTATAGGCCAAAAATCTATATACATTTCTGGGGAAGGCAATGCAATACCCTGGATAGAAAAAGATCTCTATGTATATATTGATCTCTATATATAAAGGATAAAAAATAATGACACTTTCACCAAGATACACTGTTCTATCAAACAGTCCTGGTCATTGCAATCTTACCACCCAGAGAGCACATGCAGCAAGCCTCTAGGAGGAAGTTCACTCTACAGCACAAGGCAAAGAACATTCTTCCTAACCTAAGACTATTCAGTGGAGCTGTATCACAGACTAACACTGAATGAGGAAGTGGCTTGATATTCTGAGTAATGCAAAACACATAACCACAGAGGGCCAACTAATAAGTAAATCAGAAAACGAGTCACTAAAAGTGGAAAGTGAAGTTAATGGAGATGACCCCAAACTGGCAAAGAAGTCACTGATCCTGTACAATGAATGAAAGTTTAACATTTGTCACAAGTGTGAAATGTTTGCACAGATTTGAGGAATGATGTCATGCTGGGCGTCAGTCCTCTTGACCACATGGTCTGTAAACCCCAATCAGTCTGTGCACTCAGTCCTAGTCTGTCCCACTGTGGGAAGCAGACAGATTGGGACTGGGTGGGTAGGCGCCGGTGTGGATGAAGAGGAAATCCCTACCTGCTCAGCCAGCTTCCACAGCCTGTGGGGCTACAGCAGCAGGAAGTGTGGACAAGAGAAGGGAGAGAACACCAGACCGACAGAAACCAAAAACAAACGACACACAACAGACACAAACAAAACAATCCAACAATCAAAAATGGGATGAAGAAGAGGAAGAGATAGGAAGGAAAATGCAACAAGCAGGGAACAAAGTAAAAAGAAGATCAAAAGCAATGTCAAATATGGAAATCGTTAAAATCAATCATTGTACAATTAAAAGCTAAAAAAAACCTTAAAAAGATGTCAACATATCTACAAAGCAACAGAAGAGAGTAATAGATGATTAGCCATGGACACACAGACCTGAGTACTTTTTTTTTTTTTTTAAATATGTAAGGTTCAATGGTACTGGGTAGTTTAATTTTATGGTATTTTTTTTTTAAAGTTTCTTTTCTTCTAAGAGAGATAGGGAATATGAATTTATAAAGTTCAGTGTTCCTCATTGAAACAGTTCTGAGTTTCCTCTTACAGTAATGAAGGGAGTCTGGAAACTTTTACATCTGAACTCAGGGTGTTCAGCCCTCCTCACCGAAAACATCAGGTACAAGAGAGTACAAAGGACACCTGCAGCAGCAAGGAAGCAGCGCCAGGACGCCAGGCTCGTGCACGACCCAGCTCAGCGTCCTGAGCCAGCCTCGTGGCTGCTGTCCAGACGCCAGGACACCAGGCTCGTGCACGGTCCAGCTCAGCATCCTGAGCCAGCCTCGTGGCTGCTGTCCAGACGCCAGGACACCAGGCTCGTGCACGACCCAGCTCAGCGTCCTGAGCCAGCCTCGTGGCTGCTGTCCAGACGCCAGGACACCAGGCTCGTGCACGGTCCAGCTCAGCGTCCTGAGCCAGCCTCGTGGCTGCTGTCCAGACGCCAGGACACCAGGCTCGTGCACGACCCAGCTCAGCGTCCTGAGCCAGCCTCGTGGCTGCTGTCCAGATGCCAGGACACCAGGCTCGTGCACGGTCCAGCTCAGCGTCCTGAGCCAGCCTCGTGGCTGCTGTCCAGACTCCTCCTTCCATTTTCCTTTCACCTTTTATGGTTTTGGTACCCACCTCTATCCCTGTTAAATTATCCACACTGGTATCGTGGGAAAGTTCTAGAAAGCAGTAAATCAGGCAAACTCCTCTGATAAAATCTGCTTTTCCCCAGGTGACTTAGGAATCTTTTCCAAATAGTCCTGGAAACACAGAAGTCGTCTCACAAGCACCTGGACTGATGCATAGCTGCTCTGTGTCTGCATGGCCTCACCCAGCCCCTTCCTATAATCATAGTGTCAGGTGGACTCCAGAGGTGAGAACAGCAGCAATACAACTGGAGTCTTAACCTGGGATAAACAAAGCCAGACTGAAAAACCACCACCACTCAATCTGGAGGCAAGTCTATTAAAAAGAAAACAATGGTTCCAGATGTAAAATGATCATCCCACCCCTCCTCTCCTCTCAGTGCCTCCCTTCATGACTGTAACTATGGCTACTGCTTTCTCTCAGCACCTTTATCTTTAGGAAGCAAAGGCAGGTCTTGAAGATAAATGACAGGGTCAAGCCCTGGCCGGTTGGCTCAGTGGTAGAGCATTGGCCTGGTGTGCAGGAGTCCCGGGTTTGATTCCTGGCCAGGGCACACAGGAGAAGCGCCCATCTGCTTCTCCACCCCTCCCCCTCTCCTTCCTCTCTGTCTCTCTCTTCTCCTCCCGCAGCCAAGGCTCCATTGGAGTAAAGTTGGCCCGGGCGCTGAGGATGGCTCTGTGGCCTCTGCCTCAGGCGCTAGAATGGCTCTGATTGTGGCAGAGCGACGCCCCAAGATGGGTAGAGCATCGCCCCCTGGTGGGCATGCCGGTGGATCCCGGTCAGGTGCATGCGGGAGTCTGTCTGACTGCCTCCCCATTTCCAACTTCGGAAAAATACAAAAAAAAAAAAAAAATGACAGGGTCAGCGAAAGTTTGTGCACTTGGAAGGCACACAGGACCTTTCACTGAAGCTCTTCAAGGTGAATGCAATCGTTTAAATAACATCCTTCATGATTCCTCAAATCCTAAATATTAGTTGGAACAAAAGTCAGTCAATAGTCTCTCTAAATTATTCTAATTCATAAATTTTGTTGTAATGGCTCCAAGGTTGTATCTTGAAAAAAATATGTATGATTAGGAACTAATTTCACTTGAAGGTTTATGGAAGAGACAAGATACAGCCTCTGGAACAAAATAATTTACTACACTATTAAGGGTTTGGAGATAGGCAGTTAATATGTAGGTGTTTCCAATTTCAAAAACCCTAAGGTACAAGAATCTGAGATTCTAAGATACATATTAGGTGTGCTTATTTAACAAAATCTTCACTGTGCCAAAGAATGCAAGCCAAATTTTTCTTTAAATAAAGAGATCCCTAATGCACAGATCTGCTCCCAAATATTTAAAGATCACCAAATATTTGCAGAAAGGATCAGCAGGAAAGCAAAGTTATGTATTCCAACTGAAGCTTATCAGAAATGATGAAAAACATGTTTGAAATTGCAAATTATATCAGAAAAGAGAACTAACTTTAAAATTCAGTTGAATAATAAAAATTTTACTCATGGACATACTAAATTATATGACTTTCATAATCATTTATGTAAATGATTATCATAAAATTATTTCTTATTGGTATAAAAGTATCGTATCAGTCAGATATTAAAGTATTTATGAACAAGTGAATTATACTTAAATATCAGCTGTGGATCTGCAGACTCACATCTCAAACAGTACAGAAAATCCAACACATACTTATTCTAACACTTCAGCTGAGTGGCACTTTTACTCTTCAGTGACTCACATGCTCTACTCTAAGGACAGTCTAGTATTAACACATTGCTCCTTAAGTTTATGTAAAAATTCTAAATAGAAATGTGTGAAATAAAGACAAGTTACTGATGTTGGGCATATCTGGTATGCTGGGAGTTTAAAAAGTCAAGGCAGTTTCCCCTCACTGGAGGTCACAGGAGGCAGTTTCCACAGAGTGGATTCTGGGGGTCTACACCTGCAGTGCTTGGTCACGGCACTGGGTTCACCACTGGCCATATCAGCAGCGGAACTTTAAGCAGTGTTCCCATCAGCGTGACCCCAAGCCATGTTCTTTGGCCCTCCTGGCAGATGTGTGTTTTAATAAGGACAATCTTTTCAATATTTTAGTTGAGGTCTAATTTACATACGATGAAAGGGACAGATTTTAAGTGTTCAGTTAGATGAATCTTGACAATTGTATATACCCATATAACTCCCATCTCAAACAGCATATAAAAATTCCTTCTCCCCAGGTAGTGAGTCAACCAATCTCCATATCTCCCAAAAGGCTACAACTTTCTGATTGCTAACACCGTAGATTAGTTTTACCTCTCAGGCTTTATATAAATGGAGCAACACATTTATATTCTTTTGTGTCTGCCTCTTTTACTGAATAAGCTGCATTTGGAATCCATCCACGTTGTTTATTCCTTTAAGTTCTAAGAAGTATTCTATTCTATGTGTGTATCAATAGCTATATTTATGCCCTGGTTGTTGAACATTTAGGGTTATTTCTAGTTTGTGGCTATCATGAAAAAGCTGCGATAAACATTCTTATACAAATGTTTGAAAACATGTTAATTCCTGAGTACATATAGATATGCTGTTCATAGGGCTGAAATACATTTAACTTTATAATGAACCAGAGAATAGCATTTAAGCAATAATCCCTGGGGATAACATGTACACTTCTGTGTGTTTCAATTTCAGCCCAGAAAAGCAACAAAACCAGACAAGCAGTGTGATGGCTGAACTTAGGACCACCTGCATTGACTAAAGACACCACGAGGCTTTCTAATGGTAAGATACATACTCAGCAGCAAAATGATTAAAACTAATCACATAGAAATATGATTGTTGAAACTAACAGTGGGAAATGATAGGGCAACTCTTGAATTTAAAATTTTAGCTTTAGTAGTAGTTAATAGGCTTTGTGATTGATACTTTTAGTTTAAGTCATAATTGATGGGTTTAGAGATTAACGCAAGTAAAACGTTTCAGGAACTGGCAACAAGACCTGCCCTGGCTCCAGGAGGCTGGCAATGAACTATTTGTTTGACAAGAGGACTGCAATCAGTGGTGTCTATGAAATGCCCTTCTAGACCCAGACTCCAGAAAACGTAGCAGCAACAAACCTTCCACCCTGAATCCTGGTCCAGAGCAACTGACCTTTTTCCCACTGAATTCCAAACACCTTACTTAATCTTTTCTCCTTATAAAAAGACTGGCTTGAGATGAGCTGTTAAGAAAGTTTTTACGGTAGAGAACCTACCATCTTCTCAGATCACCAGCCCTCTGATTGAAGTGTCTATAAATATTCAATCCTTGTCTCTACTTTATTGGCTGCATAGTGACAAGCAAAATGAAAGCAGACTTTTCGTTTCAATAAGAAATACACATCACTCCCAAATCAGCAATGAATGAGGGATCTAGTTGGTCCATATCCTCATTGACATTTAGTATTGTCAACCTTTTGATTTTAGTCTAAAAAGTGAGAAATGGAACCACTATGTAATTTTTGTTGTTATGATTTCAATACGGGGTACCATATACTGTACTTTGATTCACCATGAACAAAAGGTGAGTGGGCCTTTGGGAATTTCAAAGTGTGAACTCATCAAGAATTTGCATGTCATCTTTTCCTGGGGCCATGCTAATTTTCTCTAATTTTAGTATATGTGCTACTAAAGCAAGGACACCATGTAATTAAAAAAAAAATTTGTCTTTTTTTGAGCCAATCTGTTTTTTTTTTCTTTTAAGATTTTATTGATTTTAGAGAGAAGAGAAAGAGAGAGAGAAAGGCAGGGGGGAGGAATGGGAAGCATCAACTTATAGTTGCTTCTCATATGTGCCTTGACCAGGCAAGCCCGAGGTTTTGAACCAGCAACCTCAGTGTTCCAGGTCAACACTTTATTCACTGTACCACCACAGGTCAGGCAGACCATGTAATTTTAATTTCCATTTTTCCTGATGAATGATTTTGAGCACCAACTCATACATTTTATTGGTCATTTGAATATAGTGTCTTGTCAAGTGTTCATTCAAGTCTTTTGTCCATTTTTTAAAGATTTTCTTCCTACTGTTGAAGTTTTTAAATATATTCTGAATAGAGGTCCTTTATCAGATATATTATTACAAATACTTTCTCCAATCTGTGATGTCCCTATTTATAATCTTAAATATACTGATTAAAATAAATTTTAACTTTGATGAGGTCCAGTTTATCATGTTTTTCTTTTATGATCAGTGCTTTTTGTGATGCAAGAATTGTGATGTGTGTATTCCAAAATTATGAAGATATTAATAGTTACTTCAAGAAGCTTTACTCTAGAAATTTTATTATAGATATTTAGGTCTATCATCCATTTGGAATTAATTTTTGTGTATTTTATGAGGATGGAACTGAGGTTAATTTCATTTCATCTTCAATTGTTCAAAAATTATTTGTCTAAAACCTTTTACTATTGAATGGAGTTGGTGTCATGGTGGATTTATTTCTGGATTCTTATTTTTCAGTTTTGCCTTGCTGTTTTCTCTTTTGGTCTCTTTTTATGACAGTATTACATTGTTCTGGTCATTACAGCTTTACAGTGAGTTCTGAAATCAGGTAGCTTGAATTCTTCAACACTGTCATCTTCAAGACTGGCTGTTCTATTTCCTTTGCAATTCCATGCCAACTTCAGAATCATCTTGTCAATTTCTTCAGGAAAGCCTCCTATGATTTGATGGAATTGTATTTATTGATCAATTTTTGGGGAAAAAGTCATCTTAAAAATACTGATTCTTCAACTCCCCATTCCATGAATTTGGCATATTCCTTTACTAATTTAAGACTTCTTTAATTTCAGCAATGTTTTGTAATTTTTCATGTACACTTTTATTACATTTATTAAGTACTGTAGTATTTTATATTACTATATACAGCACTGTTTGTTAAAAATTTCATTTTATAGTTATTTAGTGCTTCTCTATAGGAATATAATGAATTTTCTGGTATTAATCTTTATTTTGTTCAACTTCACATATTAGTATTTGTAGTTCCACATGGGTTTTTTTTTTTAAATTTTTAAAGACTTTATTTATTCATTCATTTTAGAGAGGAGAGAGAGAGAGAAGGGAGGAGCAGGAAGCATCAACTCCCATATGTGCCTTGACCAGTCAAGCCCAGGGTTCTGAACCAGTGACCTCAGCATTCCAGGCTGACGCCCCATCCACTGTGCCACCACAGGTCAGGCCACAATGGGTTTTATATGCATACTTGGGCTGTCTGAAAATACTGACAAAATTTTTTCTTCATTTCCAATATTTGTACTTTTCTTTCTTTTTTCTTTTTTGGTCTTATCTCATTGGCTAGGATTTCTGATGCTATGCTGATATTCCTGATTTTAGGGAAAAGACTCTCAAAGTGGATCATTAAGTGTGAGGTTAGCTACAAGCTTTCTGTTTATGCTTCTGTCAGATTGAGGACATTCTCTCTCTTCCTAGTTATCCCACGAATAAGTGTTGAATTCTATTAAACACATTTCCTGTTTTTAATGTGTTAAAACACATTAAATCATATGATTTTTCTCCTTCACTCAGTTCATGCAGTGAATGAGACAGATTGGTTTATTAATGATAAAGTAACTTTGCATTTAAGAAAAACAACCTGTTTGGTTACAATGTGCTACCTTTTTACATATTGCTGAACTCAACATGTGAATATTCTGAGAAATATTTCCATGTGGGATATTGGCCGGGTATTTTCTTTTCTGGGAATATTTTTTGTTAGATTTTAGTATTTAGGTTATTTTCACTTCATAAGATATGTTGAGAAGTGTTTCTTCTTCCTTTATTATCTGAAAAAGGTTTTGTAAGATTGGTGTTTTCCCCGAAACCATCCGGGTCTAGATGTTATATTTTTTTTCCTCCTGTGGAGGTTTTAGATTATAGATTCAGTTTATTAGATTTTCTATTTTTGCTTGTGTTACTTTTGATAATTTTTGTATTTTTCACTTAAGCTGTCAATTTTGGGGCATAAAGTGGGTCATAGTATCCCCTCTTCTTGAAATGTCTGTTGGAGCTGTTGTAAAATCACCTCTTTAATTTCTAATCCATGTATCTTATAGTTTGAAGCTGTTATGAGGTGCATAAAGTTTTAGGATTGTAAGCTTTGATGAATGCACCCCTTTAGCCATACTTCAGCTTTCTTTTGATTAGCACTGATATGGTACAACTTTTCCATCTTTATACTTTTAGTCTCTTTGTGTCTTTATTTTTATTTTTTTTAAATTTCCATTGATTTGAGAGAAAGAAAACAGGGAAGAAAGAAAGGAGGGTGAAGGATGAGAGAAAGAGAGCAGCATCAACTCATTGTTCTACCTCACTGTTTCATTTAATTATGTACTCACTGATAGCTTCTTGTATGTGCCCTGACCAGACCTTGAACCTGAAACCTCAGCATGCCAGGATGATGCTTTACCCACTGAGTCATCAGCCAGGGCTGTCTCTATTTTTAAAGTGGGCTATGCATAGTTGGGTCTTCCTTATGAAAAATCCAACCACATAGAGTGTTTATATCATTTATATTTATTTGATTATTGATATGATGATGCTTAAATCTATCTTATTTTGTATTCATTCCATCTGTTTTTCCTCCTTTTTCTCAGCCTTCTTTTATATTGAGTGTTTTTTATAGATCCATTTTATCTCCTCTATAGGTATGCCAGCTTTAACTCTTTAAAATTTTTTTAATTTAGTGGTTACTTTAGGGTTTATAATATAAAACTTCAATTTACCATAGTCTGCATGGTATAATAACCTTAAAATAGTATAGATAGTATATTTCCATTTCTCTCCTTTCAACTCTGGGCAGTTTTCATACAGTGGATTTTTACACATGTAATCCCACAATATATTACTAGTTTGAAAAAAGCAGTCAGCTATCTTCTAAAGAGATTTAAATAACAAGAAAAAATATTGTAAATTGACCTATGCAGTTCCTATTTTCAGCATTATTTGAACAGATCCAGATATCAATCTAGTATCACTTTCCTGTTGCCTAAAAGATTTTGTTAATATTTTTTGCTTTGTGGGCCTGACGGCAGTAATTCTCAGCTTTTGTGAGGCTAAAAAGTTTTTAATGAGACTTTGCTCTTTGAAAATATTTCCAATAAATATAAAATTCTAGATTGACAGCATTTTTTATTCAGTATTTAAATATGTTCTCTGCCTTCTTCTTTCTTGCATCATTTCTGATAAGCAATTTGAAGTCATTCCTATCTTTGTTCCTCTGTATGTAACTTCATTTTCTCCTGGCAGTTTTTAAGACTTTCACTCTGTCACTGGTTTTGTTCAATTTAATTGAGCAATTACCTCCATGTTATGTTAGAGGTAGCTGAGCTTTGGGATCTGTGGGTTTATAGTTTCATCAAATTTGAATATTTCTTCATTTAATTAATATTTTAGCAAGAGAGAGAGAGAGACAAACAGAAAGGGAAAGAGATGAGAAGCATCAACTTGTAGTTGCAGCACTTTAGTTGTTCATTGATTGCTTCTCAAACATGCCTTTACCTGGAGGCTCCAGCTGAGCCAGTGACCCCTTGCTCAAATCAGCGACCTTGGGCTCAAGCCAGTGACCTTGGGCCCAAGCCAGCAACCATGGGATCATGTCTATGATCCCATGTTCAAGCTGGCAACCTCACGCTCCAGTTGGTGAGCCTGTCTGTGCTCAAGCCAGATGAACCTGCATTCAAGCTGGCGACCTCGGGATTTGGAACCTGGGTCTTCAGTGTCCAAGGTTGAATGCTCTATTTACTGAGTCACTGCCTAATCAGGTTCTTTATTTTTTTCTGGAACTCCCTCATTCCTCCTTTTTGGAGGAACTCTAATTACATGTATATTAAGCCCCTTGCAATTTCCCCAAGGTTCACTAATGCTCTTTCCATTTTTTTACATTATTTTTTCTATCTTTTAGTTTGAAAAGTTTCTATTGCTATGTGTTCCAGTTCACTAATCTTTTCTTCTGCAGTTGATTCCATCCAGTTTATTTTTCATCTCACATATTATAATTTTCACTTCTAGAAGTTCAATTTCAGTTTTTTCTTCTTTTCAAAATCCCACGTTTCTTCTTAACTTCTGACTATATGAAATATGGTTAAAGTAACTCTTTTAGTATCTTTGTCTATAAACTCAAAATCTGTGTCAGTTTGGTTTTGATTGATATTTCTCCTCATTGTGGATCATATTTACCTGCTTCTTGTTATGCCTGGTAATTTTGGTAAGATGTCAGACATTGTAAATTTAACCTTGCTGGTTGCTAGATATATCTGTATTCCTATAAATTCTTGAACTTTGTTCCATATCACATTACTCGGGAAGAGTCTGATCCTCTTGGTTCTTCCTTTTAAGATTTGTTAGGTGGGGCCAGAATGATGCTCTCATGAATGATGAGATTTTTTAGTCTGGCTGGTGGGAACAAACACTACTCCCTTGAATTTTTTTAGTTGTTCCTGCTTCTAACTTTGGGTAGTTTTCTAATATGAACTGATGTTTTAATCAGGGGATGTGGATTGGTATTCACCTGAATACCTGGGGAGGATCTCTTTGGCACCGTCTTGTGAACTATAGCAGCCTTTGTCTCCTCAGACTCTCAGCTCCATCTCCTCCACTAAAGGAGCAAATAGTCTCTGCCTCAATTTCCCTCCCTGCACCATGGTCAAAAAACTCTCTCAAGGCAGCAAATCATAGGAAATCATGGGATTAACCTGTGTCTCTGTTCCTTGCTGCCTGAGGTCCAGTGTCTTCTTCATATATTTGTCCACTCTTGGTTTGTTTCAGTAAAGAGAGCAAATCTGGTCCCTGCTGCTCCATCTTGGCCAATAGAGGCAGTCTCTATTTCTAATACTTGTAACTTGTTCCCTCCCTCCTACTCTGTCAGATGTATTTAGGTATAATTTGCATGCAATAAAATTTTCCCTTAAGCATACAGGTTGGTTTTAACAAATGTAAACAGTCATTAACCACTATCATAGTCAAGATAGCAAAGTTTCATCACTCCAAACATCCTGTCCTGCCCGTCTGCAGTAATGTCTGGCTTCCTTCACTCAGCAAACTTTTTTAAGATTCATCCATGCTGTTCCATGTAGGAGCTGTCTACTCCTTGCCATGACCAAACAGCATTTCCACTGCATAGACTATAACTCATCCTTCTCGTCTCAGCTAATGGATACTAAGTTGTTCCTAATTCTTAATGATTATGAACAAGACAGTTATAAACAAGTGTGTTAGGCCCCTAGGAGCACATACACTTTCATCTCTCTTGGGTAAACACCCAGGAAAGGAATTGCTAGGTCATATGGTAAGTTCATATTAGATTGCACAAGAAACTGACATAGTGTTCTCCAAAGCAGCTGTGCTATTCCAACAGTAAAGTCCAGAGCTCCAGTAACTGCCTCCATCCTTGCCAGCACTTGGTATCATTAGTCTGTTTCTTCCTTTTCCTAATGATGAGTAGAGCTAGAAGTTTATCAAATTTATTTTGTTAAAGAATCAACTTTTAACTGTCTTGACTTCCTCTATTCATCTACTTTCTATTTTTCATTTCTACATTACTTTTATTTTTTCTTCAAAAGAAGCAAAAACTTAGCTTCTTTGCTGGGCTGGAATTTGGTGGTTTATGCTATGAACTGGCAAACTGGCTAAAGAAAACACTTTCACAGAGACCAGCAAACCCCTGAGCACAAGCAAACAAAACAAAACCAAAAAGTGCCTGACCAAGTGGTAGTGCAATGGATAGAGCATTGGACTGGGATGAAGAGGACCTAGCTTCAAAACCCCAAGGTTGCTGGCTTGGGCACGGTCTCACCAGCTTGAGCGCAGGGTCGCTGGCTTAGTGTGGGATCATAGACATGACCCTATGATTGCTAGCTTGAGACCAAAGGCTGCTAGCTTGAAGCCCTAGGTTGCTGGCTTGAGCAAGGGGTCACTCGCTCTGCTGGAGGCCCTCAGTCAAGGCACATATGAGAAAGTAATCAATGAACAACTAAGAAGCCGCAAAGAAGAATTGATGCTTCTCATCTCTCTCCCATCCTATATGTCTGCTCCTATCAGTCCCTCTCTCTTTCACAAAAACAAACAAAAAACAAACCTCTCAAAACAAAAACAAAAATGCTTGCTCTGTTGTTATAGTCTTCTAGGAACACAGCCATGCCCATTCATTCACATATCATCTGTGCTTCGAGCTCTGCCACCAGAGCTGAGTCCATGTGAAGGGATTGTATAGGCTGCCGGCCCAAGGTTTTTACTCTTTGCCCCTTCAAGGAAAAGTGCCACTGAGTCTTCTGCTTCAAGGACTGCTGGTCCACAGACTGACATTAAATCTTGGTTGTTTCTGTGGGTGCTGCTGAGGTTAAAGAACAAAGGAGAAGCCAGACACTTCTATTCTTGGTTCAAAGCATAGACAGAAAACTTTCAATGTCTGATAAAGGATCTGATTCACGTGACAAGAGACAATCCAAACCAAACTGGTCATTTAGTTGCAAAGCTTGTTGAGTTCAACCTTTGCTGGACATCTGATCATAGCCTCGTAGGACCCTAAATTCTTCAGGTGGCTATCCCCAAAGTTCTGAGACATTCAGATGGAAAGACGTACTTAGCACCTGGCAGAGCCAAGAGTTTCAGTGTGGTAATGCCCAGTAACCAGCACATGTCAGACATGCAAACACATTATCCAAAGAAATGAGTGTGCCTCTTCTTTTCTCTCCATTCATATCATAATTTTACACAAATTCCTTCTGTCCATGGTGGTGAACTTTACAATCTAGTTGACAGCTTACAAAATATTTGTGGTAGACTGGCCATTACCTGGGAACCTTGGACCTGGCAGTGGTCACGGTAATTGCTGGTGCTTCAGTTTTTCTCTGTTAGACCGAGTGTGGACGTGTTATTAGTGAAAGTTGCATTATGATTTTTCTTGAGGGGGAGGCATGACATTTAAGAATGGGATGAAGAGGCCCTGGCCGGTTGGCTGAGTGGTAGAGCGTCAGCCTGGCGTGCAGAAGTCCCGGGTTCGATTCCCGGCCAGGGCACACAGGAGAAGCGCCCATCTGCTTCTCCCCCCCCCCCTCCTTCCTCTCTGTCTCTCTCTTCCCCTCCCGCAGCTGAGGCTCCATTGGAGCAAAGATGGCCCGGGCGCTGGGGATGGCTCTGTGGCTTCTGCCCCAGGCGCTAGAGTGGCTCTGGTCGCAACAAAGCGACGCCCCGGAGGGGCAGAGCATCGCCCCCTGTTGGGGCGAAGAATGGGATGAAGAAAATGTGTTGATGTTGGAGAGCCTAGAAGATGAGCTGAAGTAGCTGTTGGTCGTTCCATTTTTTTTTTTTTTTTGGATTTTTCTGAAGCTGTAAACGGGGAGAGACAGACTGACAGACTCCCACGGGCGCCCAACCGGGATCCACCCGGCACGCCCACCAGGGGGCGACGCTCTGCCCACCAGGGGGCGATGCTCTGCCCCTCCGGGGCGTCGCTTTGTTGCGACCAGAGCCACTTTAGTGCCTGGGGCAGAGGCCACAGAGCCATCCCCAGCGCCTGGGCCATCTTTGCTCCAATGGAGCCTCGGCTGCAGGAGGGGAAGAGAGAGACAGAGAGGAAGGAGAGGGGGAGGGGTGGAGAAGCAGATGGGCGCTTCTCCTGTGTGCCCTGGCCGGGAATCGAACCTGGGACTTCTGCACGCCAGGCCGACGCTCTACCACTGAGCCAACCAGCCAGGGCTGGTCGTTCCATTTTGATCACTAAGTATCTAAACACTCTTTCTTTTTAGAACTCCTCTACTTTCAGAGCCCGGCTGCATACAGAGCCTCTGTCCCTCTGTAGTAACTAAAAATATCCAACACTCTCCTTCCCAGGTTTCCTGGAAGCCAGCATGTGGATAGGGAATGAAGCCTGCTAATTAGCTGCATCCATTCATGGCACGAGGGAACAAGCTCTCATCCTTGGCAGTGACATGGGCCAGGCAGCAGATGTATTAGTGGTGGAGCCTGATGTCCCAGGCCAGCTGGTCAGTGGTACAAACTTATGATCACTGGCATCCTCACATGAACGGTGCTATGGAATGAGCTGTTCCAGGCTGCACAGTCCTAAATCTGGTTTTCTAGTTCCTCAGTGATTTCTGAGAGCAAACCAATGACATTGTAACAAATTCCCTCTCATTTCAGTTGCCAAATAGGGTCCTGCTGCTTACAAAGTAGAATACTGACTGATATACTGGGTAACTGAGAACTTAGGGCCCATGATCTCCAAGGTTAATTTTCATGATCTAGGGCAACCTACACCAGGGGGAGAAGATGTGAAAGTTTCGGCTGAATGCGATCAATCCCCTGGAGCATAAACCCCCCCAGCAGCACCTTGTTTATTTTCACTTCCCTCACTGAAAAGCAGTGTAGGGGAAAATGAATTGAGAGCTCAAGTTAATTAAAGGCTTATTATGACTATTCAGTTTACTTTGAGAATAACTAAAGATTTATATCACCCTCTGAGCCTCCGCTTTTTAAAACTATCAATGATTCTACCTCACCTCATCAGAGTGACTGTATTTGTCTTTTCATTGTATGAGTTTCAAGATTTCAGGTTGACTATAACTGTTACTGATATAATTCCACATAGCTATCCCCAATAAAGTTAAATCTCAGATAAATTGTTATGTTTCTATAAAATAACAAGGTTTCTGTGTCAGGTGGCTTAAAAGATTTTTCCTAATAAAGTAAAAATTGAAATCTCTTTTGGAAAATAGAAGACCTCATTTCTCCCCTCCTTTCTGCTGGTGAGGAGGATGCTAATTTTTATTACAATGAAATGAATTTTTAAATCCAATACAGCCAAAGATCTTTCAGCTTATACTCTGAAAAGTAATTGCGGCTGTAGGCAATGTCTTTTGCAGAGATTAATAAACAAGTGACACTTCTTAAGAGTACTAAGAGAGCTTGACCAGGTGCTGGTGCAGTGGATAGAGTGTCGGACTGGGATGCCAAGCACCCAGATTTGAAACCCTGAAGTTGCCGTTTTGAGCGTGGGATCATCGACATGACCCTGTGGTCACTGGCTTGAGTCCAAGGTCACTGGCTAGGCTGGAGCTCCCTGTCAAGGCACATATGAGAAAGCAATCAATGAACAACGAAGGTGCCGCAACAAAGAATTGATGTTTCTCATCTCCCTTCCTGTCTGTCTCTCCCTCTTTCTCTAACAACAGCAAAAAAAAAAAAAGTACTAAGAGAAATTTATTTAATGCTAATTAACCTCAGAAGTCATTAATTTGCTCTTTCTAAAGCCCCACTTTTGTCATAAATTCAACCAATAGAAATTGTTTAAGGCTTTGGCAGTTTGGCTTAGTGGATAGAGTGCCCAGCATGTGGAAGTCCCAGTTTTCATTCCCAGTTAGGGCTCAGGGCACACATTAGAAGTGACCATATGTTTCCCTCTTCTCCCTTTCTTCCCCTCGCTCTAAAAATAGCTTGGCTGCCTGACCAGGCGGTGGCGCAGTGGATAGAGCATCGGACTGGGATGCGGAAGACCCAGGTTCAAGACCCGAGGTCGCCAGCTTGAGCGAGGGCTCATCTGGTTTGAGCAAAAAGCTCACCAGCTTGAGCCCAATGTCACTGACTCAAGCAAGGGGTTACTCGGTCTGCTGAAGGCCCGTGGTCAAGGCACATAAAAAAAAAAAAAAAAAAAAAAAAAAAAATTAAAAAAAAAAAAATAATAAAAATAGCTTGGCTGATTTGAGCATGGACCCCAGATGGGGATTGTGGGGTAGAGCTCCATTGGGGCACATGCAGGAGTCTATCTGTCTTCCTCTCACTTAAAAAAAATTGTTTCAAATTAAAGTCATTTTTTTTGCCTGACCAGGCAATGGTGCAGTGGATACAGCATTGGACTAGGATGCAAAGGACCCAGATTTGAAACTCCAAGGTCACCCTGGATGAGCGTGGGCTCATCCAGCTTGAGCACAGACTCACCAGCTTGAGTGCAGGGTCGCTGGCTTGAGCGTGGGATCATAGACATGATCCCATGGTTGCTGGCTTGAGCCCAAAGGTCGCTGGCTTAAAGTCCAAGGTTGCTGGCTTGAGCAAGGGGTCACTCACTCTGCTGGAGCCCCCCAGTCAAGGCACGTATGAGAAAGCAATCAATAAACAACTAAGGTGCTGCAACAAAGAATTGATGCTTCTCATCTCTCTCTCTTCCTGTCTGTCCCTATTTGTGTCTCTGTCTTTGTCACCAAAAATAAATAAATAAATAAATAAATAAATAAATAAATACAGTCATTTTTAAGAGTTAAAGATCCTGGGAAATTTTGTTCCTATGTATAACAAATGGTTTGTACTTCTACATTTTTCTTCTTTAGAGTCTACAGTTCAGCAATAGTTCAAATAAAGTCAAAGTTATCCACACTGTTCTATGAGTCCATTCCTAAAGCTATGACATAGAACTCAAAGGGACAATGTCTTAACAATTAATGTGGCAAGTTCTGTCTCAAAATTATAAATGGTGACACAAGTCATGAGGTTTCTAAGATGTAAGAGCTGAAAGACAGCTTCATATTAATTATTGTCTCAATTTTGTTTTTTTATCTTTAGGATTATCTAATTTAAAATTTTATATTTGCCCATTTGTGTATCTGAATATAACATATTTGTCAGTTTTTATGATTTCTGCTTATGAAACAAACATCAGGGTTTCACACGATAGCACATGAGAGCAGGCGTCACAGGGTTACTGCAGTGCTACTCTGAGTGTCGCACACAGCTGCTCCTAGTGTGCCCCCGCCATGCCAATGAAAACCCACCTCTTATAGCACATCCTGCACAGAGGTGTGTGTCTTTTGAACTACTCCACTTAGGTCACACAGAAGTAGCAGATCTAATTTAAAATGTTAGAGGAAAGAAAACAGTAAAAAAAAAAAGAGGACAGGCTACTCTGCCTACACACAGTTCAATTTTGCAAATACTTAATTTGCAAAGCTCTTATTTCATTGGATACTCACAATGCAGAACTGTTTAACAGGTTGCCCCGCCTGACTGTACAGTCCACAGCAAGAAACACTGTGTTCAGTGCCTACTGTATTTCCCTGCTTTGCCAATTAGGGAAGTTCACTTCACTTCTCTGAGCCTCAGTTTCTCTCAATACACAATGAAATGACTGAAATTATCCTCCGTGAGCTGTAGAACTAGCTAACTAGATGACATCTGGAACTGAAGGGTCTGATACACTTCTTAAAGAGTGGTGGTGTTTCCTTATTTTTTGTGAGTGTGCATGTCTTTCCATACACGCAGCCCTGGACCTGCTGTCTGAGATGCCAGTGCTGCAGGAAGCCTGGAGTGCATTAAGTCCCAATTTCCACTCACAAGGAAGTGTCACTGTTAGGCCTAAGTTCAAAGTTGTTCCCAGCAGCTGCCAGTTTCAGTTAAGATTAAAAGAAAATAGCTGACCCTAACAAAATCACAATACTCTAGCCCCACGCCAGTTTCAGTCAAGTTGTAAAAGTAACTACACATGAATCATGATAGTTTCCGTAAGATCCAACCTCAGGCTGAAAGGAACCTTCCATGTTCGAGGGCACAAAGGAGCTGCCATGAAAACCTCTGCCAGACCAATGGACAAGGCTAAGCAGATGCCAGCAACATGTGCCAACCATTCTCCAAATAACCTCTCCGCCTTTGCTCTGAGAGGTTGCTGTCCTTAATATATGACCTCCGCAGTTCAAACAAGCCTCAAATCAATACCCTTTTTGATCAATTTTGAACTGCTGTGACTTCTTTCTGGCCGTACCTAACAGTGACAAGTGACACTGTGGACTTTCAGTTGCTGGAGGTTTATACTGTGTTTCATTCCAGAGAAAATTCAGTGCTGCCATGTACTTACTTCACACGGGGGGCTTGACTGTGTTCAAAGAAATATGCCTCTTTTCTCTAATGTGAATCCTGTCTGCAGGAACAAGGACTGTATTCAGTACTTCCATGAAATGGATTCATTTCAAGAAGTGACTATGTGACTATGTAAGACACTGGGTTCTCTAACAGTTTTTCACAGACCAGAGGAGAAGAAAGTCAGTTACGTAAGTATATATTTATAAAATGTGTAGAAAGGATAAAGTAGGAGGGAGAAAGGGCCATGGGAAGTCAAAGGAAGGGAATATTTCCAGCTAGAGGGATCAGAAACAAGTCCTGAAAAGAGAAGCCATTTTCACTATGTGAAGATGGTGGCAGCCCACTGCAGGCCCAGAGCAGCAGGGTCAGGGTGTTAGAAAGTAAAATATGAATGATTCTAAGGTTAAACAATGCCATTTTGTATTGGGGGGATTATACACGGGGGGGAGAGCAGCTTGAGGCTGGATTGTGAAAGGTTTAGGGTGCCATCAATGAAGACTATTCTTGCAAAGTAAAAATAAACCCCTAACTTATCTCTGTATAACTTAAATTCTCACGTTATCAGTTATGTCTTACTCTCAATCATAAAAACATGTCAGTTGTTTCCTTTCCCAAAGAGCAGGTAACCCTTTGGAAAGTGGTACCCGGGGTCTTCGCCAAACACTGTGCCAGACACCTGTAAACCCCACATGGCTTGGACATAGCTCCAAACATTCCTTGTTTGGACAGACGTGGAAACTCTTCCGTTCTAACTGAGCTGCCCTCCACTAAAATGCTCAGAGTCAAAGTGTAGGCCTGCTGAGTAAGAAAGACAAATAATCCAAGAAAACAATGTCATTAAAAAAACAATGAATTGACTGAAAACAAATATGCCCACTCACTAATTTCACACATATGGTAATTGTGGTGCTCCACAAAGAAAACTGCATGCATTTTTCAATGCCTTTAAATATTTAGGTACAGGATTTGGAATGTCTTAGCTTTTTGTGTTTATTATTACACTGGGGAACAATTTTTTTTTCCATTTTCTGTTGCATGAGGTTTTAGAACTGTTTCTATATACTTCTGCATTGCTGATTCCAAATCTGAAATCCGTTTTTTGATGCATGCTCTAGTTTTTATGCAATTCTAATTTCTTTTTGTTACAGTTAATGGCATGCATTGGTTTTTAAATTGGAGTTCAAGGACGACTCTTGGATTGAACATAACCACAATGCAATTAATGGTTTACAAACATCACTTTTACATAATTGTAGTTGTTTTTAAATGTAAAAAAGTATTATCTGATATAAACACACTCTTATTTTGTTTTAAGATCGAATCATGGCTTTTCCGAGTAGGCGTAAATGTAAGAATAGTCCTGACACTTTCTGTTATATATGTAACTGTTATACACTTCAACGTCAAAGGCGCAATATTTCATCATTTGTGACACATGCATATATTGCCTATTTTCAAGTTCCCCTTGGTGATCAAGACAAGAATTAGGCTCCTCATACTGTGTCATAATTGTGAGGAAATGCTTTGTGACTGGACAAAAGGAAAACACAAAGGAATGCCTTTTGGTATTCCCATGGTTTGGTGTGAACCTAAGGACCACAGCAGTGACTGTTATTTCTGTCTGATCCATACAGAGGGCATCGGCAAGAAAAAATGGCATATGATCGCATATCCTAATATTCCTTCAGCAATATGACCTATCCCACACTCTGAGACACTCCCAGTTCTAGTTTTCAATGATTTTATTTCTTCTAAGGACGAAGAAAGTGAACATGGTGATCAAGTGTATTTTGATAAAATGCATGAAGAAATAGTTGTAGAATCTGAAGGGTCTTCTTCTGATGCCAAGCAGTCATTAACCCCTCAGCAGTTTAGCCAACTCAAATTGAATGACTTAGTAAGAGATTTGGCCCATCAAAGAAAGCAGCTGAGTTATTAGCCTCCAGGCTTTGAGAAAAGAATGTACTTCACCAGTAAGCTCAAGTGTCCCATTTCAGGAAGCGTGAACAAATTTCGGTGGACTTTTTTTACGAAGACAAACACTTTGTTTACTGTCATGATATCTGTAGCCTTCTCAGCCAGCTAGGTGTTACCACTTACAGTCCAACAGAATGGTGGCTATTTCTTGACAGCTCTAAACGGAGCCTGAAATGTGTTCTCCTACACAACGGTAATGTTTATGCAGTGATTCCAATTGATTATTCAACTCATCTGCGAGAAGATTATAATGACATAAAAATTGTCCTCGACTTTCTGAAGTATGAGGTGCATAACTGGATCATTTGTGTAGATCTTAAAATGGTAAATTTCCAACTAGGACAACAGAGAGGTTTCACAAAGTTTCCTTGCTTTCTGTGTTTGTGGGACAGCTGAGCTCGGGAAAAACACTGGACACAGAAGGAGTGGCCGAAACGTGAAGCTCTGGAAGTAGGGATGCAAAATATTGTGAATGAACCTATAGTTAATTGAGACAGGATCATTTTTCCCCCACTTCACATCAAACTTAGCTTACTGAAGCAGTTTGTTCAGGCTTTGAATACAGAAAGTGAATGCTTTCAACATATTATTTCTGCTTTTCCTGCCTTGTCTTTCGAGAAGATAAAAGCAGGTGTATTCAATAGACCTCAAATTCAAACCCTCAAACGTGACGAAGAATTTGCCAGGAAGATGAATAAGGAGGAGAAAGCAGCATGGCAGTCTTTTGTGGCAGGTACAAAGAACTTCCTTGGCAACAAAAAAGCAGAAAACTATAAACCTCTGTTTCAAAGGATGCTGTTGGCTTTTTGTGACATTGGATGTAACATGAGCTTTAAGATTCACTTCCTGAACAGTCACTTTGAGAAGTTTCCCAAAATTCTTGGAGCTGTTAGTGATGAGCAGACTACTGCTGGAGCATCAAACGAAATTGTCCTCAACAAGTATACAAATGCAAGAGCTACAAATGCAAATTTTTGCCTGAATAGAATTTAAATATGTTTTGTGCAAATTTTATCATTAAAATGTTTTAATATGTTCTATTTCAAAATTGTAGACAAATTCTGATGTAATCATAATTTTTAGTGTATTTACTGCATTATATAAATTATTACATTTTCACAAAGATGATGCCCCAAAAGATATTCTACTTCATTATGTTAAACTAAATGTTGAAAATTGTACAATAAGATGGAAACCTAAAATCTTGAATTGCAAAAAAAAACTGTAGCTTACAGAGAAAAACTAATGTCATATTTGAGATCAGCACAATCGAATTAGTAAGAATAAGTGTTTTTGTGGATGCAACAAAAATTTTGTTCCCCAGTGTTGTTATATATTATTATTATTATTTTTTTTTATATCAAGGTATTCATGATGATTATCTCTGGGTAGATGAAATTTAGGTTGTCATTTTCTGGTACCGTTTTCTAAAACATAATGAAATGTATCAGGTCTTATAGAAGTACAACAGGAGCAGGAGACAGGGTTTCTGCCCTCACACCTGGGCTAAGTTTGCTCTGTTTGTGTGGTACCATTTTTAATTTTTCAATAATGAATAGAAAGTGAACATTTCACTGACTGGCCTAAAGGTTTTGCACTTGCTGCCAACTTTGCCTGAATTGTACACTTCACTCACTTCACAAGGCACTTAGCTGAAATGTCACTTCCTAGAGGCCTCCTTGGCCACCCTTCCCAAAATTGCCTCCTGTTGTCCAAACCATTCTTTACCCTCTCACTCGCAATATTTTTACTAAAAATATTTTACTCACTCACTCAAAAAGAATGTAGCTCATCTCATTGATTATGAGGAAATGTTCAATGAGAACAAAAACTTTGTTGTAAGTAACCATCTTTGGGGTCTAAAATGGAGAGACAGTAGGTAGGCAGAGAGCAGAGACTGGAGGTGACTTGTGTCTACTGGTCTTTGTTCCAGCACTTGCTGTGAGTCAAGTTTTTATTGCTTTAATATGCTCAAGGAACATACTCTGCAACTGAGCTTGTTCTGGGTGAGTTGTGGGAAGGGCCCTCAGAGAACATTCTTGCATGGCTTTCCCTTCCTGCCTTTCAGGCCATCCTGTCCTGGCACAATGATTGCCACGGGCAGGACCTCATGGTAGTGGTTCAGAAAGGAAAAGGAGTAGTAAAGATGCTCAGAAGCGGGCTAATAAAGAGAAAGGGAAAAACACCCAGTATTTTCTAGCCACAGTTAATGCAAGGCTATCTTAGGAGGGCGACCTCACACCTACGGCACAGAAATGCAGCACTAATTGTTATTTCTAAATTGTAGCCGCCACAGCAAATTGCTAAACCTGCTTCATGTCTGGAATTCTTCCTACAGAAATGACTGTCTATAAACACAAGGCTAAGTAGTTTAAGAGACAGAATTTTTGCTACAATGAAACATTTGTGTAGTGTCTAGTCTTTAGAGAGCCAAATTTCAGAGGTCTGGGAAAACTGCTACTTGTGTTATAAAAGTTAAAATGTTCCAAGATAAGTGCTATGAATGCTAATTATGAATAATGGTTACTGACAAACAGCAGACTAAAAAGAGAAACAAACCTGTGTGCACCAATTATATACATTTGATTAAAAGCTATCTTCTAAATGTAGCTAAGTATCAGGCAAGGAAAGTAGGTTGAGCTTGAGCGTGTGCTGCACATCTGTCACTAACAATGACTGTCACTCAGTACTATTGACATCAACAAAACTCACCTGCAAACATATGGCCAGGTTTACTCTACAGCCAAAAGAGGTGCTAACAGCCCGGGGATGGAGGCCCAGGTCTTTGAATAGTTTTGAAAAGGACTGGGTGAGTGCTATTCGAGGCCGTTCTTCTGCCACCACCACACACGTCCTCACACGGGATAAGTCCAATCCTCGTGCCTAGAAACAACAGCAACAATATGCAATCAGCCTTCTAAGTACTTGGGTGTGTGACCTCCTTAACCAGATCCATCCACACAGCAGATACTCCACATAGATATTCATTTGCAGGGTATGAATCTCCATGCCACTAACTGAAACATTCTAGAATGTATGTGTAAAGAGAAAAAAAATCAATCGAATAGATAACAGATTATCTAGGGCCGTGATGGCGAACCATTTTATAAAAACCGCCCACTTTTGCAGTGCTGGTCAACCTGGTCCCTTTCTCATATTTGGACATGAGGCGAGCAGTGAGTGGTGATGTCTCAGGAGGACAACTGCCACAAGCAGACCCATTTGGTCCTTCAAGAAACCTACAAGGTGGCCTTGGTGCCGGGAGAGCTGACCCGCTCCTAAACTGAGGAGGGAAACGCGTAAGATAACAATGAAACTGAAATTTAGTGTAGACACATGATTTTATATACAGACAGTTACACAGAAAACATTTAAATCTCGGTAATACAAATGATTTGTGAGTGTATGTTATGTTTTGGGAGACATGCTGCCTATGATTTGAGACCTGGAGTCAGAAATTTAAAATTTAACTCCAAAATTTATTAAAGGTAAGAACTTGAAAAGTATGCTTAATGTTTTTATACCTTGACTTTCCTCATTTTTAAAATGAAGACAATATTGGTTTCTTTTTTTTTTTAACATTACCCAACATTGTTCCTCTTTTATTTTTTTAATTTTTTTGTGTGACAGAGACAGAGTCAGAGAGAGGGACAGATAGGCACAGACAGACAGGAAGGAAGAGAGATGAGAAGCATCAATTCTTCATTGCAACACCTTAGTTGTTCATTGACTGCTTTCTCATATGTGCCTTGACCGGGGGGCTACAACAGACCAAGTGACCCCTTGCTCGAGCCAGCGACCTTGGGGTTTCGAACCTGGGTTCTCTGTGTCCCAGTCCGACGCTCTATCCACTGGCCACCGCCTAGTAAGGCCAATACTGGTTTCTATTTCAGAGAGCTATTGTAAAGGTTAAATGAATCAATATGTAAAGTGCTTATTTCACTTTGATTATTCCTATACCTACAGGGAAATTTGATGAAGTGTACTCATTCATTTCATAATGTAATATAGGTGAACACAAGTAATAATTATGTTTTATAAATTTCTTTTCCTGCATAAATATATAACTTCAAGTAATTATACATTTATTTATGTAACTTAATATCAAAGTTATCTTGCATTTTATTTTCCTGTTTAATTCTAATACATCAAGTCCAAAACGGAAAACAAAATTCAAGAGATATGAATGTATTACTTCACTATTTATATGTGAATACACACACACACACACAACACACACACACACACACACACACACACACACACATGAACAAGGATAATCTGGATACATACATAGCAATCCACACATGTGGGCATACAAACAGTAGTAGTGGGAATATAAATTAAAACAGGTGATATGATTATTTCCTCCTGCTTGGATAAAGACTTAATTTACAATGGAAATGTGTCTATCCAAATGTCCTTGATATAAATGGAAATGCTAACATTGTCATATATATGACACATGCACACACACACCACTGTTCACTTAATTGTAAAAATAAATTTTGGTTAAGATCGATCGAGACTTGCAGATCAGGGTCTTCAAGGTAAACAAAAATGGCTAAATTCAAACCTATGATATGAATACCAGTGTCAGAATAAAACTAACTGTGCTGAAGAACTGAATTCACCAACTAATAAAAAGACAATTTAGGAGCCCTTAAGTAGAGTTAATGGAATTAAAGACATCATATAACATATACTTGCACTCTTTGTGGCAGTGGGAAAATATTCACGTTATAAAACAAGATTTTCGCATGAATACAATTTTGTAACCCTTGACTCTTATGAAGGGTTATTTTAACTTACCAAACCCTTTTCATGCCCTTGGACACTGTGCTTCCCTAAGACATTAGAAATGCTCTCTCGGCACTGTGAGACAGGCAAGGGCTGCTTACCTTGAGGGATTCTGTCTGTGAGCCCAGCCCCTTGGTACAAAGTTCCATCACTGAATAGGAGCAAAATGTATCCCGGACTTTGTACTGACTGACGGCAAGAAGCCACAAGGCAGGGGTGGTTTCCAACTCTGAAGGCGGGATGAGAATGGACTGGTGCCCAGAGTACACACTGCAGAGAGAAACGGAGAGGTCAATGAGGACATAGAAGAGGGCCTACCTGTGCCCGAGAAATGCCTGAGGTCTGTGTGCAAGAGAGGACAGTCATAGCAAATCTACTCTTGGGGACTTTCAAGTATAAAATAAGATGCTCATGAAAACATTCTGAAACCATAAAAGAACTACAGAATTATGATCCAGAGTTACTACCATGTTGAGCCCTCACTTGAAACATCTAAGCTGTGAGGCTGTGAGGTTTCTCTCAAAGCTGGTACAAAAACAAACTGGGTTCTCTTTCATAGCAGGAAGCACAGAACTGAATCATGGTAAAATGTATGGAAGTTTAGAACAGGAGTTAGCACACCACAGACTCTACCTTACCTGTTTTTGTAAATAGTTTCTTTGGGACTAGGCCATTGCTGGCTTAAACATGGTCCACAGCAGCTTTGCACCAACAGCTGGGGCTTTGAGGGTGGGACAGAGACCACTGAGCCCAAGATATTTACTAGAGGACTGTTTGAGAAAAAACCATGCCTACCTCTCTCTGGTTTAGAAAACCGACACCCAGAGAAAATGAAAGAAAATTAACACAATTAGACAAAGTCTGTCACTCAATTTTTAAGGTTTAAAATTTTACTTCAGAAATTACCTAACAGGAGAACTAAGGAAAATACATGCATTCTTTTTTACCTTTAGATTAGAAAGCATACTTAGGGAAATGAGGGAAATGCTAGGATACATATTTTGATATTATCAATTGGTGGAGCAAGTATGGCTTTAAAATAATAAAGAATTTACCAAAACTACACTTCTAATGGTTTTAATTTTGGGGGTTATGACTATAAATCAACTTTAATAGATATCATGCATTATAATAAAATAAAATATCCTACATAAATCACCTGACAAGACTGAGTAAAAGGGATTTTTTTGGTACAAAAAATCTGATAGATAAAATTGCACATTAAGCCTCAATCGCTATGTCATGATACTAAAGCCAATTCTTTTTGAATGAAGTCAATCTCACATTAAAGTTTTCTTTACAATAGAATCCAACTTGTTAAAAAAATGTAAGGAAATTAAGTTGGCTCACAAAATCTACTTTAAACAGGGCTCTTAGAAGAATAACTATTCTTCAGGGCACTTGGGGGAAAGTTTCCTTTTCTTTCTTTACTCCTCTATTACAAAGTTTCATTTATTTTTGTAAAAAGCAAAGAGCAAACTTTGACCTTCTCTGTGATCTTTCCAAAGGGTTTAATCATCTGAGATTTGTTCTTGGGAAATTTAGGTCACTCAAGATCACTTTATATGAAGGGCATTCAAAAGATCAAATAAATTACAAGAAATATATCTACATCACAAAATACTAATACAAGGCAGTATGTCTTCTTTCTTACTTTTTTTCTTTTTAACCAAGTTTAAGAGGGTTTTTTTGTTTTTTTTTCTTTCTTACTTTTGAGATATATCATATTAATCTTAAAATAACCTTCCAAGAGTTTTACACTTGGGGTCTGAAAACAAACCAAACAACTCCAGCAACAAACGTATCCAGGGGCCAAGAGATGCTGCCTTCTCATACTCACAGAGGTCCTGGGACCACATTTGGAGACCTACCGTCTTTTTTCCACGGGTTGTAAGAGTTAAGAGACACAACACTCTCCTCTTTCCAGCTAAGAGCCTGTTCACAGAGGTGGGGAGCCTCTGAGAACACTGAGAATAAGCAGAAGGGAATTTCCACTACTAACTCTGTTTGATGCTATTATATATTTTGTTTTGCTACCGTGAGTGGGCACTGTCTCTCAGTCCTACTCTGCCATTTGCTACACAGTGTTGCAGAACCAGCCTGTACACGACATCTGGGATGACTGAATTAGAGCTGTTCTTAGAAGCTAATGTGTAAACTCCAATTAGAAGCCTCAAGGCAGTATGAAGCAGGAAAAAATATAAATAATGGAACATTTATCCCTGCTGAATGGATATTAAAAGAACAATCTTAGGACCCAAAGTGGGATCATATGCCAGGTCAAAGAACGAATGTGCAGGCCTGAGATCAAACAAGCCCGCATATTACACATCTTATAAATCATAATTATCCACTAGGAAGCACATGTCTTACCTCTTTGAGAGGTGATGGGGCAGTTTTTTGGTAACACCATAATATTGTTCAACCCATTCATGAATCAAGGTTAACAACTCTATCTTACCCTGCCTGATTTTCATTGCAGCTCAGATCTCCCTGGCTGCTACTTCACACCAAGGACTTTTACATTTTCAGTGCCGGTACCAAACATGTTTGATGGCACTTGAGCCTCACATGTCTTAGGGAATTAAGATATAGAGGAAACTTTATGATGATATTCCTCATATTAGAGCAATTTATCCTTTCCACACTGTTCCGAGCATCTTCTTTCCTAAATGCTACATAGTATAAGATCCAAACTGAAGAAAATTAAATACAAATCACCTACTACCTTTATCAAAAATATATATCAGGATAAATAATGTGCTTGATCAGAAATATTAGCACATTGTTAGCATTCAGGGCTAGAAAATTTCAAGCATACTTGTAAAAAATTAATAGGACAGAAGTCAACATTAAGAACAAAATTAATAAATGCTGATAACAGCAGACAGCAGAAAATCTGATTCATGAATTTTCCAGTTGCCCTTTCCTTTCTCAGTCCAATATATATTGATTGTTTCACTTATTAACCAATATTGATTTCTTGGCACTGGCTATAAATATCTTCATGGACAAAACAAACCTACTTAAAACCATATATAATATGGTTATAATTATAATAAGATATATATTTATAATAAGTTATGATTATTTTCTGAGAATTTCTGTAACCTTAACTATTCTAAGTTCAGATCTTAACTTCAAAAATAACAAAATGAAAGACATTTGGGGAATCTCTCTGTCTGTGGCCTGTCTTTTCATTCTCTTGACTGTTTTTTGCACAGCAGAAACTATTAACTTTAATGAACTTCAGTTTATCAATTCTTTCTTTTATGGATTATATCTTCAGTGTCATATTTAAAAAGCCATCACCAAACCCCAAATCATCTCAGTTTTTTCTGTGTTATCTTTTAGGAATTTTATGGTTTTATCATTCATATTTACATTTCTGACCTATTTTGAGCTAATGTTTGTTAAAGCTGTGATTTCTGTGTCTAGATTCTTTTTTTCTCTTTTTTGCATGTGGATGTCCAATTGTTCCAGCACCATTTGATGAAAAGACTATTTTTGTTCCAATGTATTGCCTTGTTTCTTTGTTAAAGATTGGCTGACAATATTTATGTGGGTCTATTTCTGGGCTTTCTACACCACCAAGAGTGAACCCTAATGTAAATTTTGGGCCAAGTGATGATGATGTGTCAACATAGGTTCCTAGGTTGCAAAATATGTACCCTCTGGTGGGAGATGTTGATAATAGAGGAGGCTGTGCATGTGTGGTCTCAGGGGATACAGGGAATATCCTTGTACCTTACACTCAACTGTTCTATGAACCTACCTAAAACTGCTCTGAAAAAGCCTATTTAAGAAAATAAAAATAGCCTGACCAGGCAGTGGTGCAGTGGATAGACCGTCAGACTGGGATGTGGAGGACCCAAGTTCAAGACCCCGAGGTCACCAGCTTGAGCGCAGGCTCATCTGGTTTGAGCAAAAAGCTCACCAGCTTGAGCCCAAGGTTGCTGGCTCGAGCAAGGGGTTACTCGGTCTGCTATAGCCCCCCGGTCAAGGCACATGTGAGAAATCAATCAATAAACAACTAAGGAGCCGCAATGAAGAATTGATGTTTCTCATTTCTCTCCCTTCCTGTCTGTCCCTGTCTGTTCCTCTTTCTGACTCTCTCTGTCTCTGACACAAAATAATAAATAAATAAAAATTAAAAAAAATTAAAAATAAAAATAAAAACATGGTTGACTAGGAACGGAAAAAAAGAGACATTTTGATAACTAATATAAATTTGCACATTTATAATTGAAAGACTTCAATTTTTTGGTTTTGCACATGTATGCGCTAGAGAGAGAGAGAGCTGAGAAGCATCAACTCATAGTCACAGCACTTTAGTTGTTCATTGATTGATTTATCATATGTGCCTTGACTGGGGGGCTCCAGTTAAGTTAGTAATCCCTTGCTCAAGCCAGTGACCTTGGGCTCAAGCCAGCAACCATGGAGTCATGTCTATGATCCCGCTGCACAGGCCGGTGAGCCTGTGCTCAAGCTGGCGACCTCAGGGTTTTGAACCTGGATCCTCAGCATCCCAGGTCGACGCTCTATCCACTGTACCGCTACCAATTAGGCAAAATTTCAGACTGACAAAACATACAAACAATTGAAAATGATCACAACTTGGGCACTATGAACAAGGCAGCCGTTTAGTTCACTAGGACACACATCGCCCTGTGTGTCACATGGCTGGGCCTCTGACTGACAGGCTAGTGTCTGTACTATGCATGCCAGCCAATCCAGTAATAGGCTGTTTTCTTTTTTTGTTTGTTTAGCTATAATTTGTATATCATGAAACCCACCTATTTTAAGCATAGAATTAAATGAATGTTAGTAAACTGTGGAGTTGTGTAATTATCACAATGCCGTTTTAGAACATTCCATCACCCTAACGGTAGACTTGTGTCTATTTGTAGTCAATCCTGTTTCCAACCCTTGCCACAGTCAATCATTCTAGTTCCTGTCTCTATAGAGTTGCTTTTTCTGAACATTTCATATAAAGTACGTTATGATACAAATCATATAATGTATGGCCTATGGGGTCGGGCTTCTTCACTCAGCACAGTGTTTGTGAAGTTTATCCATGTGACAGCTGTATTCCATTGCATAAATGTGACAAATATTGTTTATACATTCGCCAGTTAATGGACATTTAAATTGTTTTTTTTTCTCTTTAAACAAAGGCTGCTGTGAATGTTTCAAGCATCAAGTCTTAGTGTAACCAGGTGGTCCTTTACTTCGGTAGATGCCTAGGAGTGGAATTGCTGGGTCATATGGTACACTTATGTCTAATTTTTAAGAACATGCAAACTGTGGTTTCATTATTTTACATTCCCATCAACCATGTATGAGAATACTGTTTCTTTACATCCTTGATTAACTTTGCTTTATGGTGTAGTTTTGAAATCAGGAAATACAAGTCTCCCACCTTATTTTCTGTCTTTTAGGTTATAGCTGTTCCAATGGGTATACAGGGTATACAGTGGTATCTCACTGGTTTTAATTTGTATTTACCTAATGAATGTTAAGCATATTTTCATGTACTTATTGGTCATTTGTGCATTTTGGTGAAATGTCTGTTTAAATCTGTTGCCCATTTTAAAATCATGTTGCTTGTCTATGAGTTTTAAGAGTTTGTTTTATATCTGGTTAGAAGGACTTTATCAGACAGATAATTTGCAAATATTTTTTTTCCCAGTCTGTGGCTCGTCTTTTCACTTTCTTAATGGTGTCTTTTTTGGGGGTGGGGAGAAGGAGGGAGAGGGAGAAGGAAAAAGAGAGGAAAAAAAGGGGGGGTAGGTAGGTAGGTAGGCAGGGAGGGAGAGAGGGAGAGAGTGAGAAGTTATCAACTTGTACTTGCTTTCATTTTAGTTGTGCATTGCTTGCTTCTCATACATGTCTTGACCAGGGATTAGACCTCAGCCCCAAGCTGAGCCAGTGTCCCCTTGCTCAAAACAGCAACCTTTGGCTTTTTACAACAGCAACTTTTGGGCTCAAGCTAACGACTTTTAGTATCTTGGGGACAATTCCACCACACAAGCCAGCAACCCTGTGCTCAAGCCAACAAGCCCACACTAAAGCCAGGAACCTCAGGGTTTCAAACTGGCAACCTATCTTCCAGGTTGACGCTTTATCCACGGTGCCACCACCAATCAGGCTCTTAATGAAGTCTTTAAATGTGCAAAAGCTTAAAAAATTTGTTGAGAGTCTAATTTATCAATATTTTTCTATGTTTTTTTATCTTTGATGTCATACCGAAGAACCCTTTGCTTAACCTACTATTATAAATATTTACTCCTATGTTTTTTTCTAAGTTTTATAGTTTTCACTCTAACATTATGATCTATGAACAAATTTGAGTTGATTTATGTATATGATATTAGGCAAAAGTTGAGTTTTTTTGCATATGTATGTCCATTTTCCCTAGCATCATTTGTTGAAAAGATTATCCTTTCCCCATTGACTTAACTACATTGTTGAAAAATCAAATGACCATAAATACAGGGTTTATTTTATATATCTATTTCTATATCTACATCATATCTATATCTTTATGTCAGTACCATACTATCTTGGTTACAACAGTAAATGTTGAAATTGAGAAATCTGAGTTTTCCAACTTTGTTATTCTACTCCAAACTTGTTTTGGATATTGTGGGACCTTTATTTATATTTCAGGATCATATTGTCAATTTTAGCAAAAACAAACAAAAACCTCAAAAAAACCCAACACCCAAAACCTGCTGAGATTTTTGACAGGGGTTACATTCAATCTCTAGACCAATTTGAGGAGAATTTCCATTTTAACAATATTGAATCTTCTAATCAGTGAATATCAGCTCTCTGACAGGCTTTTAAAACATGTATGATCTTACAGAATACTTTGAAACAATTCTATTATGTCAATGATTTTCAGATAAACAACCTTCATGATTGAAGGAAACTTTTGGATAAAGAAACACAAAAAACTATTTGTATCAAATTAAAAAAACTAGAAAATAATCACAAAGTTAAAGAAAAGTTTCAAGTAAATAAATAACTTTTCTACCTTGAATCATTTGAGGGTGAGTTACTAACCTGATACTCTAACAATCCCAAATACTTTAGGGAGTATTTTCAACAAACAAGTATATTTTCCTCCATTAGCCAACTAAGGCATTAAAATCAGGAAACAAATTGATATATTTCTTCCATCTAAGCCTCAGACCCTATTCAAGTTCTACCAGTTGTCCCAATGAAATCTGACAGTGAGGGATCCAGTTCAGAGTCTCACTCTGCATTTAAGCTGTCAGTCCTGTCCAGATGGGTCCTTCAGTGCTTTCCCAACCCTGTGACAATGGTATTCATGAAGATGACAGGATGCTGTGCTGTTGTGTATCTCTCGGTGTATTTGATGTCTCCATGATTAGCTTCAGAGGTAACACCTTTGATGCAGTTTTCCTCACTGAAACCCTCCCAGTGACATATTTATTATACAAGTGCCCCTTGTCCCCCTGTTGATAAGGTTAACTTTGATCTCTTGGTTCATTTTGGCTTCTCCATTGTGAAGATTCTCTCCTCTTCTTTGTAGTTAACAACTAGTGGATGGCCACCATGTAAATCTTTGTTCCTCATTGGGCTTTCAATTTGTTCATTTATTTATATCTGAATGGTTAGGCAATTTCCCATTTTATTTAAAGTGTTATCATCTATTAGAATCTTATTTGGATGCTCAGAGTGCCCCAATTTGACAGTGGGAGCCCCTTTAAGCTGGCTTTTTAGTCTTTTTGCATGTCCCCTTCATTCTGTGAGTACTATGCTTTCCTGCATAGACATTCAGGATCATTTTGTACATTTTCTGTCTCAGCCCTGAAATCAGCCATGTCTGAAAAGAACTCTAGCTTACTTGAAAGGTAATTACAACATTTATGGATGCAGGGTGTTCTCTCTGCTCCCAGGTCCAGTTTTTAAAGCAAGTCCATTGGGATCTGTTACTACAGAGGATTTCAGATGAAGAAGGTCAAAGCTATTATGCATTTATATATTTTTCATGTTGCAAGAGCAATCAACAGAACACTGTAGTTTCATGACTTGTGAATGAATTTGCAGGGAAGATGTTCATTAAGGAAAGATTAACCCACTCTGCACAATTCCATTAAAGACACCACCCCTACCACCCGCAGCCCTATTAGTGATGCACATCAAGAACTTACTTTCCTTTCAAAAGTACTTTCTCTGTTGTTTGAATGGGGTTTAGGCTTGGTGACCCTAAAAAATTAGGAAGCACTCCACTCACAGGTTTCTGCTTAACCTTTGCCAAGTGACAAATGGACAGTGGTACAAAAAGGTCAGTAGTTCAGAATAAGTTTCCTGCTTAGTTGGCCAAATATATCTAATTTTACTTTGACCCTACTGTTGGGATGGTATATTCTGAACTATTTCCCAAGAAAAAGTTAATCACAATGCTATTGCATTTTAGATGGAGGCAAAAATCATTAAAATATTTTCTATTGTTTGTTCTATATGCTCTCTCAGAAAGTTTAATTGTTCTAGTTAGAATGTTCTTGTTTTTTAAAAATACAGAATTAAATTTTAATCCAATCTAATACTATTAAATATTATAAGGGCATTAAGATAACTGTTTAAGAAGAATGTTTAAAAACATGAGAAAAATGTCTACTATAGACTATTAAGAAAAAAAGGGAAATTATAATCAATTTTATACTGCAGCATCTCAGTTTTACAAATAAATTGATGTACATTTACAGAACTGCATATGTAACTTAAAGGTTTATGGGTAAAATCACATGTTGTTTGGTGTTTCCTTTAAAATGTTTATTGCAGCATTCTTTATATACTTATATGTGTTAATAATAAAAGATAGCATGCCGCATTAGAAAATAAACTCTGAAATTTAAAAAATAAGAAAGACAATAAACTCTGAAAGGCCATATGTCAAATGCTAATAGTGAGTATTTCTTGGTATCACTAAGTGGTATGACTATTAGATGGCTTAGTTTCTTCTTTATATTATTTTGCATTTTTTAATGTTTCTATGATGAACATATTGGATAATAAAAAAATGACAATAAAACCTCCATGTTCACCCTCTCTATAAATACCTGGTATGAGTTGG